>NC_141873.1:36716810-37338532 GCF_056163025.1 Triticum urartu | reverse complement strand
AAACTAGTTCTATTAATTCAACTAGTTCTTACTAAATATAAACTTACTATAAATAGAAAGAAACTAGCACATCTACTACTACTAATTAACATCTAACTACTACATCTACTACTAATTAACATGTACTACTGTTAATTATACAACTAGTTTACCATCACTAGTAGTAATTAATATCTACTACTTCTAAAAATAATTATCTATGAACCCTAAATTAACATCTACTACTACTAAAATCATCTACTAACTAAGCAAAGAGAGAGGGGGTTGGGGAGGGGTGGGGGGCTTACAGAGGGAGAGACGGTGGCGGGGAGGTGCTCGGGGACGGAGGGGCGGCGAGGGCGGGCTCAGGATCGGGAGGGCGGCGGTCCTGGGCGATGGGCTCGGCGGGCTCGGTCGAGGGCGGCGGCGGTGAGGTCGAGGGCGGCGACAGTGTGGTCGAGAGCGGCGGCGGTGAGGTTGAGGGCGGGCGGCAGCGGCGGTGAGGGCGCAGGCGCGCTCGGGCTCGGGCGGCGGCGACAGGGAGTAGGGGAACAGGACGGGGGAAAGGAGGACTTAGCAAAATTTTGATGCGGGGGGTGGTTAACTCGAACTAGCAGTAGTGCACGTATAGAAGACGCGCTATAGCTAACTTATCTACGGCGCGTTTTGGGGAAAACCGCTACTGCTAATGGAAGCAGTTATTTCTTTTGTTTAGTAAAAACATCAAAAATATACATTGGTCATCATTGATCTTTTTGTGTATAATCTAAATAGTCAACATGAATCCTCACTGTACCTGTATAGGTATAGGCGAGGATTCATATTGCAACCACAAATCATACACATATAGTTCAATGAAGACCAAGTGCTCGAGATAGGTTGAGAAGCAACATATTTAAGGTGGTAAACACCTTGTTCGCTTAGTAGTATGGGACTAAACTTAATTAGTTGCGGTCATACTTAGCAGCAGCGAGTTTTGAGCAAAACCGCTACTACTAAGTTCTTTAGCAATAGCGCGTCCACGGGAAGGGCGCTACTACTATATCTTTCCTGGAGGCAACACCGTGGCAATTATAGTAGTAGCGCTAGTAGTGGGGGGTCATAACCAAGGTCCTCACCAAGATGGCATACTGCAATCCCAACCTCGACTTCGGTGTCGCGATGGATAGCTTGCCGGAGGGTATTGACCTCACGATGCTCAAGGAGCGCATCAAGCCCGTCATCAGCAGCATCGACCAAATCAAGAGGGTGGAAGGCCAACGCCAGGATTAGGCATCCCGTTCTTCACCGCCGCTGTAGGTTCATGACCAAGACAAATTTCATCTTTAGTTAGAACCGCAGCAATGATGTGATGTAATATAACTTTGCAGTACTTTTAATTTCATGCACGTTATTTCCCCGTTCAATTCCTCTTTGTATGCGCGCCCTACGCCGATTGGGTAGGCTCGCCGGCGCGGAAGCCCCTAGCGGCGTTTTGGGGACGGATCCCCATGGGCCTGCTGGGTACGCGTGCTGCCGGACGAGCCACCTTTCCGTTCTGAACGCGGCCGCTCGAACTGTCGAGCTTGACTCGAGTCAGAATCGAGAGCGTTGTTGATCGTGGAAGGCTACTCTGCCATTCTCGACGCAGCAGCTTGAGCTGTTGAGCAGACTCGAAACAGGGCAAGGGCGTTGCCGATCGTGGGAGAGCCCCCTGGCGTGCAGGTTTCTCATACAAAGGTGTGACACCTCCGGGGGGAATAACCTCATATAAGAAGGATAGAACAAATAAGGGTTCAGTGCAACTTAGCTTCTGTTTGTAGTCGCTCGAGCGCTGATCTTCTGGCCTCCTTCCCTCTCCAAGAGCCACGAAGACGAAGGAGTGCTGGGCTGATTACTAGTGCCGATTCTCACAACTGCGCCCCCTACCTGGCGCGCCAAAGATGTCGGTGGGAACGACACATATGGGATCACGAGAATACCTACTACGGTTAGCGAGGCGCGGGGTCGTGAGAAGAGCGGATCAAGCAGGTAGCACACGGTTCGTTTATCCAGGTTCGGGCCGCAAGGATGCGTAAAACCCTACTCCTGCTTTGGTGGATTGTATATTTGTGTTATTGAGCTAGCTATGGGGCGTGAGGAGCTCCAAAAAGCCGAATCCCTCTCCTGGTCGCCTCGGGCCTCCTTTTATAGAAAAAGGGGTTGCCACAGTGGCACACAGGAGGTGGAAACAGTACAGTGATGCGAGGTTATCCCTCGCATTACATGACAAGGCGCCTTTAATGTGTCTTTATTAGGTGTCCTTGCTTTATCGGGGACGAGGGACAGATCTGTCTCGTCCGTCGTCGCTCCTTCTTGTGTCGACACACGCCCTGGCCAGCGATGCCTGAGATGCCACGTAGGTAGGCAGGCAGCTGAGGTGGCGCGGTGGTGGGTCTTCACGAAGATCTGCATGCCGCCACGCAGGTGCCTGCCCAGCTGGTTGGGTCGGCAGCTGCATGCATGCGGTGGCGGAGGCTCAGTCGGCGTGGGCCTGATGGTATCCCTGCGGGTATCCTCGGCAAGGGCCTTACCGGGGCCCCGGCAAGGGTCTTGCCGAGGCACCTGCTGTCATCCCCGGCAAGGCGCTTGCCGGGGGCCTTGTGGTCTTCCTCGGCTGGGATCCCGCCAAGGGTTGTCGTCTCCTTAGTGTGTATTCGATATTGAATGTCTTCACAAAGATCTGCATGCCGCCACGGGGATGTCTCCCGAATCCTTGCCCTTTGGGGGCAGTGGACTCAAGGGTGATTTGCTCCGTAGGCGCGGGACGAGTCGCCGCGGCAAGGGTCTTGCCGGGGTTGCTAGAACTCACTAGTAGAAAAGGGGGCTTTGGTCCAGGCCGGGTAAGCCCATTATTCCTGGTTCAGTCCAGAACCGGGACCAATGGGTGCATTTATCCCGGTTCGTGCGGCTAAGGCATTAGTCCCGGTTCACCTGGGCCCTTTAGTCCCGGTTCATGCCACAAACCGGGACCAAAGGGTGCGATGCCCATTGGTCCCGGTTGGTGGCACCAACCGGTACTAAAGGTTAGACCTTTAGTCCCGGTTTGTGCCACCAACCGGGACTAATGGGCTTTGGGGCATTAGTACCGGTTCATGGCACGAACCGGTACTAAAGGTCCCATTTTCAAACTCCCCCCCCCCCCCCCCCCCGTGGACCGCCTTTTCTGTTTTAGAAAAAACAAAAGAAAATGATGGAAATGTCAATAAAAATAAAGTAAAATAAGTTTCACATGTGATATGTGGTCTAGTTGTTGGGAAAATTTACAAATATGAATTTCGACTTTATTTACAAAATCTCTCTGGAATTTGTAAAATGGGCATAACTTTTGCATACGAACTCGGATTAAAAAGTTTTTTATATGAAAAATCATCGACTCGAAAAGTTACATCCGATGGAGACCGCCTACGGCCTGTTTGCAAATTTGTAGAATCCTCAAATTCCAAAAGGAAAAAAAATTATGCTCAAATTTCAGTTTTTTTAAATTTTCAGTAAATCTGGTCAAACTATGGTCAAACTACTTATTCAAGAAGTATTAGTGTTACTAAATAATTATTCAAGAATATTAGTGTTATTAAATAATTATTTCACCTTTTTTGAATTTTGGTCAAATCTGGTCAAACTATGGTCAAACTGTGGTCAAACAATGGTCAAACTACTTATTCAAGAAATATAAGTGTTACTAAAAAATTATTGTTTTTTAGAACAATAGTTTTAAACTCAAACAGTGAAATATGTGACTTCATGCTCAAGCTAAATTCCTGAGGGTTAATAGGATTGACATCTTACTATTGTCAGGAAAACAACAAGTGCAGACTTGGAAACGAGGGAGAATAGAACCCGGAAGTTATGCGTGCTCAGGCTGGAGTAGTGAGAGGATGGGTAACCGTTCGGGAAGTGAGATGATTTGGAATGATGAGAGGTGATTAGAGATTAAATTGAGAAGTGATGAGGGGTGATTAGAGATTAGAGGTTAAAAAAATTCAGAAATTTGAAAATAAAAAAATTTCAAAAAAAATTTCAAAAAAAAATCAGAAAATTTCCTTTAGGACCGGTTGGTGTTACCAACCGGGACTAAAGGTGGACCGGCCACATGGAGGGCCTTTAGTCCCGGTTCTGGATTGAACAGGGACTAAAGGGTCAGGGCATTAGTACCGACCCTTTAGTCCCGGTTCCAGAACCGGGACTAAAGGCCCTTTTTCTACCAGTGAAAGTTGCATATTATGAAACTAAACAAAATTCTAAGCATATTTCATATATAAAGTTTTTCCATGTGATGCATGGTTAGCGAGTAATGAAATGCATGAAGTTTAGGGGCTCATCTGCAAAAGTGCAATTCCCTGGAAATTGATAAAATCGCAGCTAAGGAAAAAATGATCTGGGCCAAAACTGGCTGGCCCATTAGTGCAAGGCGGGGCGCTGGATCTGGCTTACCATGGGCTTGGCCCGTTCAAAAAAATAGAGGAGGCCTGGCGCTGGGCCTAGCGAAGAGGGAGATGCGGTCAACGCGAGCGGTTGCCTCGCTCGTTCTCCTCGCGCACAAAGACGAGCGGGAGGAGCAGAAGCAGGGCACGACGGAGGCAGGGGACTGCAGGACGGGCTGCTCCGGCGGAAGAGGTGCAGGGACTTGCCGGTCTGGCGGCGGCTGGAACGGACGGATCGGGCCTTGAGGCACCGGATCCGGTGGGTGGTGGAGCTCCATGGGCGGCGACGCTACGGCTTGTCGCCGGGAAGAGATGGCGCTACCTGCGAATGCCATGAGAGAGAGAGAGATCGTGAGAGAGAGAAGGAAGGAGAGGAAGCTACGGGGGAGACGGGAAGGAGCAAGGACGGTCTGAGGGCGGGCTGCTCTGGCGTTCGACATGCGCCATGGAATCGATCCACGACGAAGGGTTCGAACAGGGAGGCGGCTTGGAGTTTCCGGCGATGATGATGAGCGAGGCAAGGCGGGCGCGGCGAGACTGTTAACCGACTCCACAGCCACGGTTCCAGGGAGGCACGGCTCTGGCGGGCAGGGGCCGGAGACGAGGTACAGAAGGACGGCTTCCATGGCCTCCTCACGTTCCTGTAGAAAGAGAGAAAAGAGAGAGATGAGAGAAAACTGAGAGAGAGCTTGAAGAGATGGGAAAAAGTAGGGAAAGGGAGAGGCGACGGGGTCCTGGAGCGATCGAGATGGGGAAGGGCGGCCGGCGATGCTGCCCCTGTGGGCGCGCTGTCGTGAGGAGCGGCGGGTGGTGGACGCGTCCGGGGGCGCAGAAGCAAGGGGATCGAGGAACGGGGTGCGGTGGTTGGTCGGGCACTGAAATTGGGGAGAAAGTGGGCGGCGGCGCTAGGGTAGGATCCCTAGAAATTAGGGTTGTCCAAAATGGACTAGGGATAGACTACATATATAGTAGGTGGGTTGACTTAGGGGTATATCGTCCCTCCGATCGCAATCGAACGATCGCAAATAAAATAGCTAGGAAGTCCAAATAAGAACACGGTGATGTTTTGTAGATGTTTGGGGATGTTCCGGATCCAATGGTGACGACTGCTCGGGTCGGGTCCGGGACAGTTTCGGACGCGCACGTGAGGGGTTCGATGCATAGTGCAGAGAGGGTTTCGGACCGTGCGGTCGCATCGGACAACTCCGGAAGCAAAGAGGGGAAGGAGGATGGACTAGGTGGGTTGTGGCGAGACTGTGATGAAGGAAATATGCCCTAGAGGCAATAATAAAGTTATTATTTATTTCCTTATATCATGATAAATGTTTATTATTCATGCTAGAATTGTATTAACCGGAAACATAATACATGTGTGAATACATAGACAAACAGAGTGTCACTAGTATGCCTCTACTTGACTAGCTCGTTAATCGAAGATGGTTATGTTTCCTAACCATGAACAAAAAGAGTTGTTATTTGATTAACGAGATCACATCATTAGAAGAATGATGTGATTGACATGACCCATTCCATTAGCTTAGCACCCGATCGTTTAGTATGTTGCTATTGCTTTCTTCATGACTTATACATGTTCCTATGACTATGAGATTATGCAACTCCCGTTTGACGGAGGAACACTTTGTGTGCTACCAAACGTCACAACGTAACTGGGTGATTATAAAGGTGCTCTACAGGTGTCTCCAAAGGTACATGTTGGGTTGGCGTATTTCGAGATTAGGATTTGTCACTCTGATTGTCGGAGAGGTATCTCTGGGCCCTCTCGGTAATGCACATCACATAAGCCTTGCAAGCATTGCAACTAATGAGTTAGTTGTGAGATGATGTATTACAGAACGAGTAAAGAGACTTGCCGGTAACGAGATTGAACTAGGTATTGAGATACCGACGATCGAATCTCGGGCAAGTAACATACCGATGACAAAGGGAACAACGTATGTTGTTATGCGGTCTGACCGATAAAAGATCTTCGTAGAATATGTAGGAGCCAATATGAGCATCCAGGTTCCGCTATTGGTTATTGGCTGGAGACATGTCTCAGTCATGTCTACATTGTTCTCGAACCCGTAGGGTCCGCACGCTTAAGGTTTCGAAGACATTATATTATGAGTTTATGAGTTTTGATGTACCGAAGGAGTTCGGAGTCCCGGATGGGATCAGGGACATGATGAGGAGTCTCTAAATGGTCGAGACATAAAGATTGATATATTGGAAGCCTATATTTGGATATCGGAAGTGTTCCGAGTGAAATCCGGATTTTACCGGAGTACCGGGAGGTTACCGGAACCCCCCGGGAGGTATATGGGCCTTAGTGGGCCTTAGTGGGCCTTAGTGGAAGAGAGGAGAGGTGGCCAGGGCTGGGCCGCGCGCCCCTGCCCCCCTAGTCCGAATAGGACAAGGAGAGGGGGGCGGCGCCCCCCTTCCTTCTCTCTCTCCTCTTTGCCCCCTCCCGAATCTTATTCCAACTAGGAAAGGGGGGGAATCCTACTCCCGGAGGGAGTAGGACTCCTCCTGGCGCGCCCTCTCCTGGCCGGCCGCACCCTCCCTTTGATCCTTTATATACGGAGGCAGGGAGCACCCCTAGAGACACAAGTTGATCCACGTGATCATATTCTTAGTCGTGTGCGGTGCCCCCTTCCACCATAGTCCTCGATAATATTGAAGCGGTGCTTAGGCGAAGCCCTGCGATGGTAGTACATCAAGATCGTCACCACGCCGCCGTGCTGACGGAACTCTTCCCCGACATTTTGCTGGATCGGAGTCCGGGGATCGTCATCGAGCTGAACGTGTGCTAGAACTCGGAGGTGCCGAAGTTTCGGTGCTTGATCGGTCGGGCCGTGAAGACGTACTACTACATCAACCACGTTGTGTTAACGCTTCCGTTGTCGATCTACAAGGGTACGTAGATCACACTCTCCCCTCTCATTGCTATGCATCACCATGATCTTGCGTGTGCGTAGGCAAATTTTTGAAATTACTACGTTCCCCAACAGTGGCATCCGAGCCTAGGTTTTATATGTTGATGTTATATGCACGAGTAGAACACAAGTGAGTTGTGGGCGATATTAGTCATACTGCTTACCAGCATGTCATACTTTGGTTCGGCGGTATTGTTGGACGAAGCGGCCCGGACCGACATTACGCGTACGCTTACGCGAGACCGGTTCTCCCGACGTGCTTTGCACAAAGGTGGCTAGCGGGTGACAGTTTCTCCAACTTTAGTTGAATCGAGTGTGGCTACGCCGGTCCTTGCGAAGGTTAAAACAGCACCAACTTGACAAACTATCGTTGTGGTTTTGATGCGTAGGTAAGATTGGTTCTTGCTTAAGCCCGTAGCAGCCACGTAAAACTTGCAACAACAAAGTAGAGGACGTCTAACTTGTTTTTGCAGGGCATGTTGTGGTGTGATATGGTCAAGACATGATGCTAAAATTTTATTGTATGAGATGATCATGTTTTGTAACCGAGTTATCGGCAACTGGCAGGAGCCATATGGTTGTCGCTTTATTGTATGCAATGCAATCGCGCTGTAATGCTTTACTTTATCACTAAGCGGTAGCGATAGTCGTGGAAGCATAAGATTGGCGAGACGACAATGATGCTACGATGGAGATCAAGGTGTCATGCCGGTGACGATGGTGATCATGACGGTGCTTCGAAGATGGAGATCACAAGCACAAGATGATGGTGGCCATATCATATCACTTATATTGATTGCATGTGATGTTTATATTTTATGCATCTTATCTTGCTTTGATTGACGGTAGCATTATAAGATGATCTCTCACTAATTATCAAGAAGTGTTCTCCCTGAGTATGCACCGTTGCGAAAGTTCTTCGTGCTGAGACACCACGTGATGATCGGGTGTGATAGGCTCTACGTTCAAATACAACGGGTGCAAAACAGTTGCACATGCAGAATACTCAGGTTATACTTGACGAGCCAAGCATATACAGATATGGCCTCGGAACACGGAGACCGAAAGGTCGAGCGTGAATCATATAGCAGATATGATCAACATAGCGATGTTCACCAATGAAACTACTCCATCTCACGTGATGATCGGACATGGTTTAGTTGATTTGGATCACGTAGTCACTTAGAGGATTAGAGGGATGTCTATCTAAGTGGGAGTTCTTAAGTAATATGATTAATTGAACTTAAATTTATCATGAACATAGTCCTGGTAGTATTTTGCAAATTATGTTGTAGATCAATAGCTCGCGTTGTTGCTTCCCTGTGTTTATTTTGATATGTTCCTAGAGAAAATTGTGTTGAAAGATGTTAGTAGCAATGATGCGGATTGGATCCGTGATCTGAGGTTTATCCTCATTGCTGCACAGAAGAATTATGTCCTTGATGCACCGCTAGGTGATAGACCTATTGCAGGAGCAGATGCAGACGTTATGAACGTTTGGCTAGCTCAATATGATGACTACTTAATAGTTTAGTGCACCATGCTTAACGGCTTAGAATCGGTACTTCAAAAGACGTTTTGAACGTCATGGACCATATGAGATGTTCCAGGAGTTGAAGTTAATATTTCAAGCAAATACCCGAGTTGAGAGATATGAAGTCTCCAACAAGTTCTATAGCCAAAAGATGGAGAAGAATTGCTCAACTAGTGAGCATGTGCTCAGATTGTCTGGGTACTACAATCGCTTGAATCAAGTGGGAGTTAATCTTCCAGATAAGATAGTGATTGACAGAATTCTCTAGTCACCATCACCAAGTTAGTAGAACTTCGTGATGAACTATAGTATGCAAGGGATGACGAAAACGACTCCCGAGATTTTCATGATGATGAAATCGATGAAGGTAGAAATCAAGAAAGAGCATCAAGTGTTTATGGTAGACAAGACCACTAGTTTCAATAAAAGGGCAAAGGGAAGAAGGGGAACTTCAAGAAGAACGTCAAGCAAGTTGCTGCTCAAGTGAAGAAGCCCAAGTCTGGTCCTAAGCCTGAGACTAAGTGCTTCTACTGCAAAGGGACTGGTCACTGGAAGCGGAACCGCCCCAAGTATTTGGCGGATAAGAAGGATGGCAAAGTGAACAAAGGTATATTTAATATACAGATTATTAATGTGTATTTTACTAGTGTTCGTAGCAACCCCTCGGCATTTGATACTGGTTCAGTTGCTAAGAGTAGTAACTCAAAACGGGAGTTGCAGAATGAACAGAAACTAGTTAAGGGTGAACTGACGATGTGTGTTGGAAGTAGTTCCAAGATTGATATGATCATCATCGCACACTCCCTATACTTTCAGGATTAGTGTTGAACCTAAATAAGTGTTATTTGGTGTTTGCGTTGAGCATGAATATGATTTGATCATGTTTATTGCAATACGGTTATTCATTTAAGTTAGAGAATAATTGTTGTTCTGTTTACATGAATAAAACCTTATATGGTTACACACCCAATGAAAATGGTTCATTGGATCTCGATCGTAGTGATACACATATTCATAATATTGAAGACAAAAGATGCAAAGTTAATAATCATAATGCAACTTATTTGTGGCACTGCCGTTTAGGTCATATTGGTGTAAAGCGCATGAAGAAACTCCATGTTGATGGGATTTTGGAATCACTTGATTATGAATCACTTGATGCTTGCGAACCATGCCTTATGGGCAAGATGGCTAAGACTCCGTTCTCCGGAACAATGGAGCGAGCAACTGATTTATTGGAAATAATACATACTGATGTACGTGATCCGATGAGTGTTGAGGCTCACGGCGGGTATCGTTATTTTCTGACCTTCACAGATGATTTGAGCAGATATGGGTATATCTACTTGATGAAACACAAGTCTGAAACATTTGAAAAGTTCAAAGAATTTCAGAGTGAAGTGGAGAATCATCGTAACAAAAATAAAAAGTTTCTACTATATGATCGCAGAAGTAAAATATTTGAGTTACGAGTTTGTCCTTCAGTTAAAAACAATGTGAAATAGTTTCACTACTCACGCCACCTGGAACACCACAGCATAATGGTGTGTCCAAACGTCATAAGCGTACTTTATTAGATATGGTGCGAACTATGATGTCTCTTACCAATCTACCACTATCGTTTTGGGATTATGCATTAGAGACAGCTGCATTCACGTTAAATAGGGCACCATCTAAATCCGTTGAAACGACACCGTATGAACTATGGTTTGGCAAGAAACCTAAACTGTCGTTTCTTAAAGTTTGAGGTTGCAATGCTTATGTGAAAAAGTTTCAACCTGATAAGCTCAAACCCAAATTGGAGAAGTGCGTCTTCATAGGATACCCAAAAAGAAAATGTTGGGTACACCTTCTATCACAGATCCGAAGGCAAGATATTCATTGCTTTGAATGGATCCTTTCTAGAGAAGGAATTTCTCTCGAAAGAAGTGAGTGGGAGGAAAGTAGAACTTGATGAGGTAACTGTACCCGCTCCCTTATTGGAAAGTAGTTCATCACAGAAATCTGTTCTTGTGACTACTACACCAATTAGTAAGGAAGCTAATGATGATGATCATGTAACTTCAGATCAAGTCACTACCGAATCTCGTAGGTAAACCAGAGTGAGATCCGCACCAGAGTGGTACGGTAATCCTGTTCTGGAAGTCATGTTACTAGACCATGACGAACTTGCGAACTATGAGGAAGCGATGATGAGCCCAGATTCCGCGAAATGGTTTGAGGCCATGAAATCTGAGATATGATCCATGTATGAGAACAAAGTATGGACTTTGATGGATTTGCCCGATGATCGGCAAGCCATAGAAAATAAATGGATCTTCAAGAGGAAGACGGACGCTGATAGTAGTGTTACTATCTACAAAGCTAGACTTGTCAAAAAAAAGGTTTTTGACAAAGTTCAAGGTGTTGACTATGATGAATTATGTGAATGACATATTGTTGATCAGAAATAATGTAGAATTATTTTGCAAAGCATAAAGGAGTGTTTTGAAAGAAGTTTTTCAAAGAAAGACCTCGGTGAAGCTGCTTACATATTGAGCATCAAGATCTATAGAGATAGATCAAGACGCTTGATAAGTTTTTTCAATGAGTACATACCTTGAAAAGATTTTGAAGTAGTTCAAAATGGAACAGTCAAAGAAAGAATTCTTGCCTGTGTTACAAGGTGTGAAGTTGAGTAAGACTCAAAGCCCGACCACGGCAGAAAATAGAATGAGAATGAAAATCATTCCCTATTCCTTGGCCATAGGTTCTATAAAGTATGCCATACTGTGTACCAGACCTATTGTATACCCTACACTAATTTTGGCAAGGGAGTACAATAGTGATCTAGGAGTAGATCACTGGACAGCGGTCAAAATTATCCTTGGTGGAATAAAGATATGTTTCTCGATTATGGAGGTGACAAAAGGTTCGTCGTAAAAAGGTTACGTCAATGCAAGTTTTGGCACTGATCCGGATGACTCTTAGTCTTCATCTGGATACATATTGAAAGTGGGAGCAATTAGCTAAAGTAGCTCCGTGCAGAGCATTGTAGACATAGAAAATTGCAAAATACTTACGGATCTGAATATGGCAGACCCATTGACTAAACTTCTCTCACAGGCAAAACATGATCACACCTTAGTACTCTTTGGGTGTTAATCACATAAATGATGTGAACTAGATTATTGACTCTAGTAAACCCTTTGGGTATAGGTCACATGACGATGTGAACTATGGGTGTTAATCACATGGTGATGTGAACTCTTAGTGTTGAATCACATGGTGATGTGAACTAGATTATCGACTCTATTGCAAGTGGGAGACTGAAGGAAATATGCCCTAGAGGTAATAATAAAGTTATTATTTATTTCCTTATATCATGATAAATGTTTATTATTCATGCTAGAATTGTATTAACCGGAAACATAATACATGTGTGAATACATAGACAAACAGAGTGTCACTAGTATGCCTCTACTTGACTAGCTCGTTAATCGAAGATGGTTATGTTTCCTAACCATGAACAAAAAGAGTTGTTATTTGATTAACGGGATCACATCATTAGAAGAATGATGTGATTGACATGACCCATTCCATTAGCTTAGCACCTGATCATTTAGTATGTTGCTATTGCTTTCTTCATGACTTATACATGTTCCTATGACTATGAGATTATGCAACTCCCGTTTGCCGGAGGAACACTTTGTGTGCTACCGAACGTCACAACGTAACTGGGTGATTATAAAGGTGCTCTACAGGTGTCTCCAAAGGTACATGTTGGGTTGGCATATTTCGAGATTAGGATTTGTCACTCTGATTGTCGGAGAGGTATCTCTGGGCCCTCTCGGTAATGCACATCACATAAGCCTTGCAAGCATTGCAACTAATGAGTTAGTTGTGAGATGATGTATTACGGAACGAGTAAAGAGACTTGCCGGTAATGAGATTGAACTAGGTATTGAGATACCGACGATCGAATCTCGGGCAAGTAACATACCGATGACAAAGGGAACAAAGTATGTTGTTATGCGGTCTGACCGATAAAAGATCTTCGTAGAATATGTAGGAGCCAATATGAGCATCCAGGTTCCGCTATTGTTTATTGACCGGAGACATGTCTCAGTCATGTCTACATTGTTCTCGAACCCGTAGGGTCCCCATGCTTAAGGTTTCAATGATAGTTATATTATTAGTTTATGAGTTTTGGTGTACCGAAGGAGTTCGGAGTCCCGGATGGGATCGGGGACATGACGAGGAGTCTCGAAATGGTCGAGACATAAAGATTGATATATTGGAAACCTATATTTGGATATCGGAAGTGTTCCGGGTGAAATCGGGATTTTACCGGAGTACCGGGAGGTTACCGGAACCCCCCGGGAGGTATATGGGACTTAGTGGGCCTTAGTGGAAGAGAGGAGAGGTGGCCAGGGCTGGGCTGCGCGCCCCTCCCCCCCTAGTCCGAATAGGACAAGGAGAGGGGGGCGGCGCCCCCCTTCCTTCTCTCTCTCCTCTTTCCCCCCTCCCGAATCCTATTCCAACTAGGAAATGGGGGGGAATCCTACTCCCGGAGGGAGGCTGGCCGCACCTCCCCTTTGATCCTTTATATACGGAGGCAGGGAGCACCCCTAGAGACACAAGTTGATCCACGTGATCATATTCTTAGCCGTGTGCGGTGCCCCCTTCCACCATAGTCCTTGATAATATTGTAGCGGTGCTTAGGCGAATCCCTGCGACGGTAGTACATCAAGATCATCACCACGCCGTCGTGCTGACGGAACTCTTCCCCGACACTTTGCTGGATCGGAGTCCGGGGATCGTCATCGAGCTAAACGCGTGCTAGAACTCGGAGGTGCCGTAGTTTCGGTGCTTGATCGGTCGGGCCGTGAAGACGTACGACTACATCAACCACGTTATGTTAACGCTTCCATTGTCGATCTACAAGGGTACGTAGATCACACTCTCCCCTCTCGTTGCTATGCATCACCATGATCTTGCGTGTGCGTAGGCAAAATTTTCAAATTACTACGTTCCCCAACATGCGAGAGGAAGAAGAGAGAGAGAGAGGACCCGGCATCTGTTTCCGGAGACCGAAAACATCCGACGTTATACCGGCTATAATGCCACTATAGTTAATCGTTGGGGCGTCAAACGAACTCCGAATGCGGTGAAACTTGGCAGGCGGCCTACCTACACTAATATAAGACTGCACGCCAACGTTCACATTCTCTGGCCACTAATAAAATAATATTTCAGACATGCCGCGGGCGCGTGCAAGTGTGGTTGGGCTCAGAACGGACAACGGAGAGAACTCAGAGAACCCGGACGAATGCAAGTTTTAAAACATGATGATGCAATGCACATGATGACATGATAAGATGCAACACGCAAGCAAATGACATGACAACGACAGCGAATAACTGGAAGACACCTGGCACCTCGGCCTCGGGACGTTACAACACTCCACCACTACAAGAGGATCTCGTCCCGAGATCTAGAATGGCACCGGAGGGACAACGGAAGAGATAAAGAAGAGGTAAAACTAAGTTGCTTCTTTGAAAAATGAGTGAAACCCAAGAACCTTGAAAAGGTTGAACAAATTGAAAGAAATAAAACAACGGAGGAGAACAAAGTTGAAAACACTTCGTTTGAGAAAAAGAGACAAGGAAGAACAACTTCAAACAGCACTCCGGTTGGAAAGAGGAAAAAGAAAGAACCGATACGGGTAGCACTACGGTTGAAAGGATATGCAAGGCTTGATAATATGAAAGAACTCGAGCAAAAGGGCACAACACTCCGGTTAATTGGATAAGCACGAAAAGAACAAGGTCCTAACAAGAACAAGAATAAGGGTTGAAGAGAGCAGCAACACAAAGCCTCCGGAATAAAAGAGAGAAATGGAATGGAATGAACGGAGGAGAAAACAACATCTTCTACCTTGAATGAGCTTGCAGAAGCATCTTTAGGAGAAAGTTCGAACGGAGTTGTTGGAAAACCAACAACGAAAAAAAAGATAATCTTGATATGATCTTATGGAATACATCTCAAATTATGATGTTACAACTTGCCACTCACGAAAAAGATTTGATTGGATTGATATCAACAAGGGAACAAGAAAACTTATATCACTGGGAGGATAAATAAAAAAAACTTGGACCCTTTATAAGCACCATAGATGGCAACAATCCTTAGGGAAAGCTTTAGGTGAAATATAACCCAAGGTAATTCCAACGAAGAGATTGATGGATTTAAAATACCTCATTCTTAACAACATGTGAATCATGAGACATGAACTCAAATTATCAAGAATGACATAATACCACCTCGAATGATACGGTTGGAAGAATTGCACTTTAAAATGCAAGATAAAGAATACTTGAGCTCCTCTGAAAAGAATCTCGATGAACACTTCGAGAAGGAATTAAATCCTTGGTGAACCATCATGTAGAGCCTCCATGAAGAATTCCGGTAAACAAAAGAATGATCAAACGAAAGAAAGAGAAGTTGAAAATACAAGGTGAAACCTTGCGATGATTTAGATGGAGCTTCGTGGTGATATAATTGCGAGAGCTTGGATCTCCGGGAAAAGAAAGATGAGCACTTGAAACCAAGAATTTAATCATCGTGAACAAACTCCGGGAGAAAAGATTAACATATGGAAGAAACAAGAATAAGAATTACATTATGCTTATCCTTCACCAATTTAATTGATGACAAACAATGGATTTGGCACACTACTTATTCTCGTAGCAAGGATTAAGAGAGATATAGCAGAAACTTGGGAAGGTCTTCAATGAACCGCCGGTAGGATTGAAACAACGAATGAATTGATATGATAAATGAAGGAAGAGGAACTCTTGAACGAACCACCGTAAGAATTGAAAATGAATGAAGAGAAGATAAAGAAACACCAGGAAAAAATAGCAAATGAATGAAGATGCTTGAGAGAAATTATATATGAGATAACGAAGAGATCATGCACTGATTAGAGGAATTTGATCGATGCACCAGTAAAATTTAGAGAAAGAGAGCTGAAAGCTGGGAATGAAAAAAACCCTGAAATGATGGACTTTGGATAATCAAACTGAGAAGACTCTTGAATTACTCCGGATGGGTGAAAAGAAATTCTCACAACCGAAACAATTATGAGAGGATGGCAACAATCTCGAATGACGAATCTTGAAGAGAATGGAGCAAGGTTGAAAGAAGAATCTTCTTCCGTCTTCCAAACTGAGAATGCCGACGAGAAATACCACCAAATTGTAGAGATACTCTGGGATGAAAATTAGAAAGGTTGAACCAACGATGAAAAGAAAAGAAAGATCTTGGAGAAAGGCATTTGACTGATGAAAAATCATTCTTACGTCAAACTTCGAAAATAAATTTGAGGATAGCTCCGGGAAATTAAGAAGAGTCAGGTAAGATCCTGGGAAAAGACCTGTGGGTTAGAGCTCACTCAAAAGAAACACCGTTGAATGATTTAATAGATAGATTGCACCGGTTGAATTAAATGGCTTGAATGAGATACCAATCTCGAAATAGGTTGAACGGATCTTGAATGACAAGAAGATCTTTCTAAGATATCTTTAGCACTCCGGAATCATTGAATAGCGAGAAATGGACGATTAAGAGGTCCACTGGCACGAAAAGTCATAGAAATGAGGAAAAAGGGTAAAGAAGCATCAAAAACTTGAATTGAATCCACCGGAGAAGAAAACGAGTGAAAAGTGACGAACTTGAAACTCCGTTAGAATCTTCATGAGAATCACCGGGTAAGAACATTGAAAGGAAAGAAAGAAGAGACTCCCCATCGATAAAATGATACTTGATTGAGATATATGAGTCTTCGGAGAAAAAAAACAAGGGAGGGAGGGCGGGAAAAACAAAGACAACTTGGAGATGGATGAAACAAACAACATTGAGAAAATTGATACTTGATCTTGCGGATGTTGCAATGATCGGATCCTCTTGAAGAGAAGTACACCGGTTAGAAAGGATTGACATGGCAATCTCGATGATCATGAAGGATTGGTATTCACCTCGGAGTATGAGAGCACCATTTGGGGAAGGTATGGAATCAACATTTGACTTCGAAGCAACTCGAATACCACAACTCAAAACAAAAACAAAGGATTGGCTTGCGGAATAAGCCGGAACAAACATATGATAGAGATTTCGTCCGAAGTTTTCGTGGTGGGGCCTACACGGGGTCGATCGTACAGCACCATCATGTACAAGGCAGTGCACATGACATACGAAGTGTCCCCGAGTCGGCATAGCCAAGGACTCTTTAAGACACAACGAGACCACTGTAAAACCAACCGTGAATAGGCGGACCACTAGACGTCGAACCCCCATTTCATATCATACATCTGTCGAAAGATATCCTAAGAGCTACTTGAATTCCCACTTATAAACTCCTAAAATTTTCCCGGTTATGCAATCAGGTGTTGGGGATACAGGGGAAGCATAATATCTCACCCAAAACTAGCAAATCCTACATCCAGCTGTATCCATCCTTCAACACATAACTAAGAAACCTTCGGAAATCGTCTACCTCAACCTTCGAAAAGCATCCGTTATACAAGTTATGGCAATACTCCCGAACTCCCGCCCCAGTACTGGGTGGCGTCGAGGTTATCTCACCAACAACTGCATAAAAGAGATTTTCGATGTCGGCGAAACTAATCTCAGGTATTCCAGAACTGCAACGATAAAATTGTGACGACAACACCTCGGAGCTCAACTCCCCGGGACACTGCCACAACCCCTAAATGATAGGAGGCACCAAGAACAATGTTCTCGTCACAAATCGATCGGAACGATTACAAGATACCCGCGTGATCCTAAAAAAAATTTAGTGAAATTTGAGAAGAGAAGAGTCAAAACTCTACGTCAGGATGCCTTACCAGAGCGATGAGGGGACTGGGGATTAAAAAGAATTCCTAAACTCTCCGATATATAATTCCTAAATGACTCAAAACATTTTTCTAGACTCAACAACGACTGCTAAAAACGATCAATCAGTGGGGGCTCCTAAGGTCGGGGAAGGCTCTGATTACCAACTTGTAACACCCTCGATGCGGCTATATCTCCCACGTGTCGAAGCACGACTTAGAGGCATAACCGCATTGAAAGCAATGTCGCAAGTGAGGTAATCTTCACACAACCCATGTAATACATAAGGGAAAGAGATACATAGTTGGCTTACAATCGCCACTTCACACAAATACATGAATAAAGCATTACATCAACCAGATACAATCAAGGTCCGACTAAGGAACCAAAATAAAAGAAGACTACCCCAAAAGCTACACAGATCCCCGATCGTCCCAGCTGGGCTCCACTACTGATCAACTGAAACGAAACAACACCAAGGACAATATCTTCAGCGAGCTCCTCCTGAGCTTGGTTGCGCCACCTGCTCGGTAACATCGGCACCTGCAAACTAGTTTTGGAAGTATCTGTGAGTCACGGGGACTCAGCAATCTCACACCCTCGCGATCAAGACTATTTAAGCTTATAGGAAGGGTAAAAGGTATGAGGTGGAGCTGCAGCAGCGACTAGCATATTTGGTGGCTAACATACGCAAATGAGAGCGAGAAGAGAAGGCAAGGCACAGTCGTTAAAACTATGATCAAGAAGTGATCCTAGAACAACCTACGTCAAGCATTACTCCAACACCGTGTTCACTTCCCGGACTCCGCCCGAAAGAGACCATCACGGTTACACACGCGGTTGATGTGTTTTAATTAAGATCATCTTCAGGTTTTCTACAACCAGACATTAACAAATTCCCATCTGCCCATAACCGCGGGCACGACTTTCGAAAGTTCAAATCCCTGCAGGGGTGTCCCAACTTAGCCCATCACAAGCTCTCACGGTCAACGAAGGATATTCCTTCTAGCGGGAAGACCCGATCAGACTCGGAATCCTGGTTACAAGACATCCTCGACAATGGTAAAACAAGTCCAGCAAGACCACCCGTTGTGCTGACAAATCCCGATAGGAGCTGCACATATCTCGTTCTCAAGGCACACCGGATAAGCTAAGCGTATGGGAGCCAATGTAACCCAAGTTGCCAAGGGACGGCCCTGCACGGTGCTCTGGGTTGGACCAACACTTAGACAAGCACTGGCCCGGGGGGGTTAAAATAAGATGACCCTTGGGCTGGCCTAACCCAAGGGAAAAAGAGGCTAGGTGGCAAATGGTAAAACCAATGTTGGGCCTTGCTGGAGGAGTTTTATTCAAAGCAAACTGTCAAGGGGTTCCCATTATAACCCAACCGCGTAAGGAACGCAAAATCCGGGAACATAACACCGATATGACGGAAACTAGGGCGGCAAGAGTGGAACAAAACACCATGCATAAGGCTGAGCCTTCCACCCTTTACCAAGTATATAGATGCATTAATTAAATAAGAGATATTGTGATATCCCAACAAGTAAACATGTTCCAACAAGGAACAACATCTCCATGTTCCAACAAGGAACAAACTTCAATCTTCACCTGCAACTAACAACGCTATAAGAGGGGCTGAGCAAAGCGGTAACATAGCCAAACAACGGTTTGCTAGGACAAGGTGGGTTAGAGGCTTGGTTCAACAATATAGGAGGCATGATAAGCAAGTGGTAGGTATCGCAGCATAGGCATAGCAAAAGAGCGAGCAACTAGCAAGCAAAGATATAAGTTATTTCGAGGGTATGGTCATCTTTCCTGAAATCCCGCAAGGAAGAAGAACGAGTCCATGAAGAAGACAAACTGACGTAGTCGAACGAATCCTCACAACACGACGTTACCGGATTACCGAGATGAAGTACACCAGAAAGAAAGCAAACAACATAGTAAACAACCACCACATAACATGGCATGAAGCACAATCAAGTATGATGCATGTCCGGTTTAATGAAGCATGGCATGGCAAAATGCACAAACAATCCTACAAATTAAGTGGAGCTCAACATGCAACGCCGTTGCATATTGACGAAACACCACATTCGAGTTATTTAGTTCGATCTCGTTTATGGACCCAACAATATTAAATGTTGTTAAACATGGCAAGAGGGTGAAGCAAAGTAAAACTACCTATCTAGTCAAGTTTAAATGAGGCCGGAAACAACGAACAACAAATCCGGAAAAATCCTCATATGCATATATTAGGTTTGGTACTGTTCTGCCCTAAACCATATTTTATAGTTATTAAACATGCAAAGTAAGGTCACCATGTTAAACTAGGCAAAATTCTACCCCGTTTACATATAAAGATTATTAAATTCCGAGTTACGGTTATTTAGTTATGAATTAAATCATTTTTAACATGGCATAGGAGCAAAATTTAGTCAAACAACATTTTAAGCATTTTAAACATGGGTGAAAGTTGCATATTATGAACTAAACAAAATTCTAAAAATATTTCATATATAAATTTTTTCCATGTGATGCATGGTTAGCGAGTAATGTGATGCATGGTCAGCCAGTTTAGGGGCTCATCTACAAAAGTGCAATTCCCTGGAAATTGATAAAATCGCAGCTAAGGAAAAAAATGATCTGGGCCAAAACTGGCTGGCCCATTAGTGCAAGGCAGGGCGCTGGATCTGGCTTACCATGGGCTTGGCCCGTTCAAAAAAATAGAGGAGGCCTGGCGCTGGGCCTAGCGAAGAGGGAGATGCGGTCAACGCGAGCGGTTGCCTCGCTCGTTCTCCTCGCGCACAGAGACGAGCGGGAGGAGCAGAAGCAGGGCACGACGGAGGCAGGGGACTGCAGGACGGGCTACTCCGGCGGAAGAGGTGCAGGGACTTGCCGGTCCGGCGGCGGCTGGAACGGACGGATGGGCCTTGGGGCACCGGATCCGGTGGGTGGTGGAGCTCCATGGGCGGCGACGCTGCGGCTTGGTGCCGGGAGGAGATGGCGCTACCTGCGAACGCCATGAGAGAGAGAGATCATGAGAGAGAAGGAAGGAGAGGAAGCTACGGGGGAGACGGGAAGGAGCAAGGACGGTCTGAGGGCGGGCTGCTCCGGCGTTCGACATGTGCCATGGAATCGATCCACGACGAAGGATTCGAACAGGGAGGCGGCTTGGAGTTTCCGGCGACGATGATGAGCGAGGCAAGGCGGGCGCGGCGAGACTGTTAACCGACTCCACAGCCACGGTTCCAGGGAGGCACGGCTCTGGCGGGCAGGGGCCGGAGACGAGGTACGGAAGGACGGCTTCCATGGCGTCCTCACGTTCCTGTAGAAAGAGAGAAAAGAGAGAGATGAGAGAAAACTGAGAGAGAGCTTGAAGAGATGGGAAAAAGTAGGGAAAGGGAGAGGCGACGGGGTCCTAGAATGATCGAGATGGGGAAGGGCGGCCGGCGATGCTGCCCCTGTGGGCGCGCTGTCGTGAGGAGCGGCGGGCGCTGGACGCGTCCGGGGGCGCAGAAGCGAGGGGATCGAGGAACGGGGTGCGGTGGTTGGTCGGGCACTGAAATTGGGGAGAAAGTGGGCGGCGGCGCTAGGGTAGGATCCCTAGAAATTAGGGTTGTCCAAAATGGACTAGGGATAGACTACATATATAGTAGGTGGGTTGACTTAGGGGTATATCGTCCCTCCGATCGCAATCGAACGATCGCGAATAAAATAGCTAGGAAGTCCAAATAAGAAAACGGTGATGTTTTGTAGATGTTTGGGGATGTTCCGGATCCAACGGTGACGACTGCTCGGGTCGGGTCCGGGACAGTTTCGGACGCGCACGTGAGGGGTTCGATGCATAGTGCAGAGAGGGTTTCGGACCGTGCGGTCGCATCGGACAACTCCGGAAGTGAAGAGGGGAAGGAGGATGGACTAGGTGGGTTGTGGCGAGACTGCGAGGGGAAGAAGAGAGAGAGAGAGAGGGCCCGGCATCTGTTTCCGGAGACCGAAAACGTCCGACGTTAGACCGGCTATAATGCCGCTATAGTTAATCGTTGGGGCGTCAAACGAACTCCGAATGCGATGAAACTTGGCAGGCGGCCTACCTACACTAATATAAGACCGCACGCCAACGTTCATCCCTTTCCGAGAACATTCTCCGGCCACTAATAAAATAATATTTCAGACATGCCGCGGGCGCGTGCAAGTGTGGTTGGGCTCAGAACGGACAACGAAGAGAACTCGGAGAACCCGGACGAATGCAAGTTTCAAAACATGATGATGCAATGCACATGATGACATGATAAGATGCAACACGCAAGAAAATGACATGATAACGACAGCGAATAACTGGAAGACACCTGGCACCTCGGCCTCGGGACGTTACACACACCCCCTGATATCTCAACAACGCAACCTTGTAGTCATGGAGATTACCCAGAGGAAGTATTTTTTTGCCATTATCACTTCTTTATCTGGTAGTAGATGCCATATTTTTACGAAAGTATGACATAATTTTTTAGACACATACAATGATATTTTTTTCATTATGAATAATGCATTTGTACATAAAGTCGTCCAAGTTTGGTTCCACATTCGCCGAACATCCTATGAATTTTCGAGATTCGGTTACACAACCAAGCATGGCATGATGTGAGAAAACCAACAATGATGTGTGCTTGAGCATCTTTCACCATGAAAAAAGGCATTTTGGGAGTCTTGATCATCACTGGGAGTAAGTTGATTGATGCATTGCGGAACCTTGAGCATTTTTAGAACCCAGAAACCTGGACAAAGAATTTAAACTTTATGGACAAAGAATTTGAACTGTATGTACCAATTTCATAAGTGAGGCCCTGATATTGGCATGTATTTGTGGTGGTTTTTCAAGTATGGCTGCAATGCAAGTTCTATTTATATGCAAAAATGTATTTAGTCCCCTAAAATAATTACTCTATTCACATGAATTTGACAAGTTGGAAAATGCCTTGGGCGGTTCTTGCGATAATGTTTCCAATGGAATTGCTATCAAAATTGTGTTTCCAATATACCTCCTTCACCGCCCTCTTCATATTCTTATGTAGCAAAACTCACTACTTTACGTTAGCATAACTTAACTACTAAAGTTGGATGTATGGCATGCACAAAATTTAGATAAAAAGCAAAATAATCAGTATTAAAAAAGAGATCGACGATATGCCCTAGAAAGAAAAATAATAAGGTAGGTTAAGATGAATGGAGGATAAACCTTGCTCTTAGTGCTTTTACGTGTGGGGTCTATGTATTTATTGGGCTTGGCCAAAATCTCAGTGGTCTATCTTCACTTGTCAAATGTACATGACTTGTGTCAGGTTCAAGAAGCCTTATTGCCTATCCACCCTAATTGTAAACAACTTTAAATATTATTCTGCTTCATAAGTTCTAGGAGTTTAAAATGTCATAGTTCTCAAGATGCTGAAATATAAATTTCATCTACAACCCCTATAAAAGCACGAGAGGGCGGAGAACCAAATCATCCTATCCATCAAAACCTGCAATCTGATGGTTTACATCCCTCCAGCATACTAAACGCGTTTTATGCTTTAATTACCCACCATGCCATTACGTTAATTAATTACCCACCATGCCATTGGGTTAAGTTAACAATCTGATGGTCTACACCTCGTCACGAACACGTGGCTGCCCTCTGCCCTCTCGCGACCCATGCCGTCAGGGCAGTTTTGGCCACCGCCCCCACACCTCGCCCCACCTCTTCCCTACAGCCTCCCCGCCGTCGGACCGCCGTGCTGTCCACTCGCCGCCCGGACCGCCGCACCGTCCATGCGCCATGCGCCGCCCGGGCCGCCGCTCCGTCCACGCTCCAGGCACAAGGGTCGCCGTGTCCACGCGCCTCCAGGACACAGCCCACGCCGGACCTCCACGCTGCAGGTGTGTGCTTTGCCCTCAGATTCTTCCTACTTGCAGTCACAACTTTTGGTTTAATTGTACGCATGTTCAATACCTTCTAATTTCTGCTGCCGTTTTTGCTGCTGTGAGTTCTAGGCTTGCTGTCAGTTCTAGGCTTGCATCCTAGAGTGCCACAGTTAAAACATTTGCAAATATATGTATTGCTGGACTGCATAATGGGATACATGTACAGAATATGATTCCAATCCTGGACTTTATCAATGTTGCTTGATCTGAATTCTCATTCCCACAGGAGCATACCAACACAACGGGAAGGTAATCAATAATACTTCAAACACATAAGTTTCTTGGACTTAAGATTGCAAGTGAAGTTTCCTAACTTGGCATCATTGCAGAGGAAGTACCAAACAGACATACAACTGTGGTGACGAATTACCGCAAAATAAGTGCATGTTTATTAAAATTATCTTCTAGACGTTGAGTTGAGAGATGCAATAGTGATGAACATGTTTATAGGCTTGTTGGTAGTAGAATCTGCATAGAATTGTAGCAGTTTTCTCTCGAAGAAAGTCTTAGCTATTATGTCTGGCACATAATCTTGTTTATGTGCTTCAGAATGGCTTGTGCAAGATGTCAAGATAATTGTGAAGATGAAAAACATTTACCCGAGGCTGAGAGGTTTATAGTTTTGGGATTCACCGGGTGGCTTCCATGAAACATCATCTTTTGTTGAGGTATCCAGTGTTTCATATATGTATTTGCTGCTGCAGTTTCTTAAGAGATATATACTGACCATTTTCATCAGGAAAAAGAGGCATGCTTGCCTTGTAAAGAAGGACAGTGACATCTGCATGTTGTTTTTTGGAGACTTCTTATGGCATTTGGTAACCCTTAAATGATGAGAAACACATGTTGTAGCTGTTGTTCATTGACTTTTTCTACTTTTCAAATCTGTTGAAGCTGAATAATGTATCTTATTCAAATTTCTTTGCTATAGTAGATCTAAAAGGAACAATTTGAGACCTTCATTTCTGTAAGAGTTGATATATTACTGGAACTCATTTGGGAAAAAATACTCATAGTCATATATTTTTCGTATCGTTTATCATGAAGAAGAGCACGGAGCGGCGGCGGTAGCCACAACTTCTCTCCTCGCATCAGCTTTCAATAGCGAAGGGAAGATGGCCTATCAAGCAAGGCCAATCCAGATCCAAGCCTATGCGGCAATTCCCACCCTGCTTTCCTTCACCCTCACCCTGGGCGACATGCTCCTCTGCCTCGCCACCCTGCACAACCTCTCTTGCCTCCCCGACCACATCATTGTCAACCTCTTCCGAGCACATGCCTCAGATCACATATTATCCCACCACCACTGATCAGTATGTGATGCGTGGTGTGGCTTATTAACCTTTTGGGCTGATTAATTTCTTCAAGGCCCTGGTTAGAGTCTGTGTTGGATTTAGGCAGTGTCTTCTCTGGTTAGCCGCAATGTTGTCTGTGTCTGGTTCGAGCCTTTGCTGGATTAGGTAGTAGGTTATCGAATGTAGCCACACAAACTGTGTGTAGCAATATTTGTTGTTCTATACACCTACTATTAGTAAGAGATGTTGTTGATTGTTTCAGGTGAATAAAAATCTTGTGGACCGGGCTTCTCGAGGAGAAAGGGTACACTCCACGGTTCTAATGTCTTGTGTCCATTAATTTTCTATTTATTTTTTTGCGTTACTTTAATTAATATTCATATTTTGTTCGACTCCACTCGAGCTTGCATCAAGCTCATATAGTTGACCAAGACTCCAGGAGTGGGCTGTAGAAAATGGTTCACAGAGCAGCAGCTTGCACACGACAAATTCAAATATGAGATGGGATGCCCCCGTTTAGTTTTCTGAACGTGCTTTATTATTAGCCAGGTTCTGTTTCAAAAAAAGAAATGTTAGTCAGATTGGCTTTGCAATTGCTACTGCAATAGACATTTTCCTGACACCTACTTAATTAATGACCATGTTGCAGTTTTTTAGATGAGCTTAACCTTGGAAAAATGTAGTGCAAGACAATTGTTTTTTTATTGTTCACTATCCATCACGAATCTGGGTGTGAAATTTATGCCTCTTTCGTGTCTCCATTAGTAGCTTTCTAACTTCTTACTTAGCAAATTTAATGACCGTTTTCTAATCCGAATCACTAATAAGGTTATGTTGTTAATACATAATTCTATTTTTACCAGTTGAGATTATTTTTCTAATATAGCATATATAAAATATTTATTGTTCGGAATCTTAACACAGAACTTATCTGAAAACTTAACACCAATAGTATCAGTCAGTACGGAGTGCATCCCACATAAAATAGGTACCATACACATTTTTCTATGTGAGTCAGGTATCCTATATCAACTATTATAATTTTTTTAATTTTTTTGTTGATGTAGATAAAATTTACGGATGCCTATATTTCTCAAAAGTTTCTTGCTGAATTTTAGGTGTATAAATAGCCTTGGTGATCCCAATATGTAGTAAATACTTTACGCCTCTTATTGTGTGGAGTATATTTTTTGTCTTGACGGATGTTTAGTTCTCATTGAAGTTGCATGTCATTACTGAAGGTGTTACTAGAATTAATAGTCTGGGCTTTGAGGGAGTGACAATGCTTGCTTGCGATGATAATGTTAAAAGTACATGGATTTGTAAATTTTAAAATTTACAACAAAAGAATACTTTGATCCAATATGATTTGTGAAACTTTATGAGCAAAGATAAAAATTCTCATCTTGAATTCCGGATTGCTATTCGAGGGCATGGGATTGTTTGGTTGTTGGACTACTATTTGAGGGCATGAGATTGACAAAGACACTATTGATATGGCCTATTACTGTAATGGTTCATCATTCACCATACCTATTGATTTTGTTATATTCATACAATATTAGATTTTTTATTTTATTGACTATTTTACTTTTTTTAAAGATAGCTATCCATTCATGTCGAATGATAAATAATTGCCTAATTGAATATGCAGAATGCTGGAATTTGTTACTATGCCTAAATCGTGCGTTGCACGTGCACGCTTACTAGTAATAACAACAAGGACTCAAACCCTACCAAGCAAACTTTTTTCTTTGTTCAGAACAACATCAATAGTTCCATGTGAAACACAGTTCAAAAACATGACACATTTATTATATATCCCAGAACATTAAAATAAATTGATGTGTGTACTGGTATTTTTTTAGAACAAGATTAAGCCCCCAACCAACCAGATGAGGTACCAACAACTTTTAGTAACATATTAACCCACTGGTGTTCTTAATCCTGAAAATCTGGCTGTGTACTGGTCCAGAAAATTACCTAAGAAATAATTGCAAGTGATAGCAGAAACCTGTGCCCATTTAGAAATGGTAAGAAACATTACAAAGAGGTCATGATATATATGAAAAATGATTTGTACACTACAACAGATCACCATATACGAATAAGATTAGTCGAACATAATTCAACATCCATTTTGAGATGCTAAGATTTGAATCATTAACTATGCAATTTAGTGGGAGTTTGGAGTATCACGTCTCTCGTGTGCTCCGCAACGAGAACAATGTACATACATATAGAAAGAATCAGATCAATTTACAAATAGAATAAAGAGTGGTCATGGGAGTTCACATGTTCGTTGTTCTGAGAACAAACAAATATGATCAGCAGTCCCTTAGAGCATCTCCAGCCGTTCGGCCCCCCAGGGCGCCTAAAAAGAGCGGCCTGGGGGCGAACCGGCGCTAACTCGGCCCCTGGGGGCGACCTAGCTCCCAGTCACACCCCCAGGCGCCGGCCCCAGGATGCGAAAATTTCGAACTTGGTCGTTCCCACTCATCACAAAAGACGCCACAAATCCGGCGATCACAAGTCACCGTTCGGCGATCGTACAAAAACCAGAGCGCCGCAAGTTCGCGTGCGCAACGAATCACTCGGCGGGGTTGGCTTCAGGCGTCGGCGGAGTCGGCGTGCGCGGGCTCGGCGGTGTCGGAGCTGCTTCGGTGCTGGGCGGTGTCGGCGCGGCTTCGGTGCTGCTGGGCGGCGTCGTGGAGGCGTCATCACTCGGGCTTGGCGTCGGCGTGGCCGTGGGCGCGGGAGTTGGCGTCGTCGGCAACTGGTTCAGGATGAGGCCGCGCTCCACCATGTACCACGCCTTGAGCTTCTTGTCGTTGCTCTGGAGCATGTCCGCCCCGCCCATCAAAAAAGCCAGGTCGGTGTTCCTCTTCTTCGCGGCGACGTTGGTCCGAAGCAGGTCGAGCTTGATGGCGCTGTTCGTCATCAACGATGACCACCGCGCCGCGGTTTTCTCTTCACGCAGGACGGCCCAGGCCTATGCGTCGGCAAGGCAATGCTCGATGGACTCATGCACTCGCGCGGTAGCCGCGTCGGCATGTTTCCCCTTCTTGGCCCCTTTGTTGCCGTCCGGCCGCCCCTCTGACGCGCCCGGAGTCGGCACGTCCGGCTTGTATGTCTCCTTGGCCTTGTCGAGGGTGTGCCGGACTTCTGCCCACTTCTCGCACTTATCAATGCACTTGTAAATGTGGAGGTACTTGAAGTCGATGTCGCGGTTGTCATGCCGATACAGGGCGAACATGCGCAGCAACTACGCGGAGGAACAAACAGTTGGCGGGCGTGGACGACGAAGAGAGGCGGGAGAACAGCGTGGCATACCTGATCCCGCCGGGGTGCAAGAAGGGCAGCGGGCCACGGCGGAAAGGGGGCGTCGGTGAGGACGCGTAGGCGGGCGCCGAGTAGTTGTATGGAGGGTACTGCACGCCGGCGAAGGCGGGCGAGGGTGTGCGCTGGGCCGGATGGCCATGGGGAAGGTCACGTTTGGGTTGAAACCACCATGCGCGTCGCCGTCGGCGTAGCCCGGCGAGGGCGATCACCATGGCTGCGGAGAACCGACGCCTTGCTGTCCCCAAGGCGCGTACTGGGCGTGGCTGCCGGGTGGACTCATCATCACCACCTAGTCTGCCGATGAGGAGGCAGCCACAGCCGCGCGCGCCGCGTTGTCGCGGGCCTTCTTGGCGATGGCCCTGTTCCGTCGGTCGGCGGTGATAGCCTCGCGTCGCTGAACTTCCGCCCCCCGATGGCTTGGACGGCGGTGCCCTCGGCTTCCTCTGCTTCGGCTGGGCCACGGTGCCGGTCGCGGTTGCCGCCGCGCGTGGGGTGGCGTACTTCTTCGGTGGCATGGCGGCCGACTGGAAGGCGAGCGGGAGGGAGTTTGGCGGGAGGAAGGAAGAGAATGGAGGGAGGAAGGCGAGCGCGCGGGAGGGAAGTGAGGGAAAAGCGGCAAGAAACGGCGGGAAGAGGTGCTCGACTTGCCGACAGGGCGGACCCACGCGCCCTTTTCGCTTCTGCCGGCTCCCCAGACGCCCCCCAGGGCGCCGGGTTCGGCCTGGGTTCGCCGGCACCAGTTTTGGCCCGAGCCGGCTAAAAACGGGCTTCTGGGGGGCGCGACTTGGGCCGTTTTTTCGGCGCCGGCGCGGCAAAAACACCTGGGGAGGGCCTGTTGGGGGCGCGGCTGGAGATGCTTTTACTAACAAATCTGAAACTGAGCATAAAATCGAGCTCCAGGAGGTTGTTGGACTGTAGGTGATGACAGTTAAGGCGAAGGGGGAGACGATGATGACTCCCTAAGCCCAGAAATGATCGTGAAATTGTAGCTGTCAAACTGCACTAAGATCCTTGAATTTATTTTACTTGTCATCCGTCTACGTACATGCAAATAAACTAATATGTTGGATCTGTTCCATGATGCATAATCAGTGTGAAAGTTTAGTCAAGAAAGAAGAAGAGTGTATCGTCTGAGATGTGCATTACTAACGTGGAGGCATTCGGCAGGCTCATGTCTCCATCAGATAAAGTATATGTAAACATGAATAGATGACAATTTTCATCGCAAAATGCCTATATCAAAGCGAGCAGTATATCAAACTGCTTACTTGCCGCAAAGATGAGATGGTCAGCACATAAAGGTGCTCACAAATGCTGATGCCGTACTTACATCAGAACTCTAGCCTCAATTTCTCAAACAGAGCTTCTTTCAAATAGTCATGTTGCACGCATTTATAATCAGAGAAGTTGTATTGGCCCCTTGATATGAGAAAAGGCAAGGACAGCAAGTGCTGCAGAGTACCCTCAACAAGAAGTAATTATTATACTGCAATAAATAAACCTCTACAATTGAGTAGAAAGTGACGAAAAAAAGGAGCGCTCCATGTGCCTACATGACCTTACTTTTTAGAAATGTCACAAGCTGCTTATAAAAAGTTAAAAACAACTTATGTGCTAAGAGTACAAAATAACATCTACTCCCTCTATCCCATAATATAACATCTTATTACATTTATTACATCAAATGTAGTAAGATCTTATATTAGGGAACGAAGGGGGTACCATCTTCTGGGTGTTTGGATTATAGAGCTCACCAACATAGGCATTCGGCTTTACGGCCAGCACTGATGATAGGAACTCCTTCTGTGCTTCAGCTCAAATCTCTAGTAGCTGAGTTTAGACCCATCTTGTTACTAAACAACTTCGTGCCACCAACCAAACATCCCTGCCACAATCATGGCCTCATATGACACAGTCATAATTCACACCCTAGCCCTGATCGTGCATGGAGCTGCGAATTGGATTTGATTACTCACAACCATAGAAAAGAAAGGGAAGACTAAAGATCAAATCCACCGGAGCAAACAATAGATTCTTCAGCAAAAGGTCGTCCATGGTTGTCGGATGGTTTATATGTGAGGAATCATTGTCGATTGACATAAAAAAAGTCGGGGCATCGGCTATGGCGTACGAGATTGATTGGACTGACCTTGCGACACCCTCAGGCCTCAGGTATGGCGATGTGCCGATGTCGATGGCCAGCTCGGAGCCCATATCATGTTACAGCAGCGCCGAGTACCTGGGCACGATGTCCCGGCGTTGCAGCCGCGAAGGCCGCAGTGACATCGAACCGCTTCTTGAAGCCGGCTGCACACGGTCGTGGGCTGTCGAACGCAAACACCGTGACCGGCCATTCTCGGCGATGTACAACGCATTCAGGGTGGCCAGCTCCGCCCCGAGGCTGTGACCCATTACGGTGATGCTCACCTCCTCGTCCTTGTACGTATCCAGCAGTTTCTGCACCTCAGTCATCAATGAATCCTAGCTTTCCCTCCTTCAAGAGGTACCACACTCAATAGAAAACACGAAGTACAATAATAAGTACAAAGAATCTGTAATCCAAATATGAATATGTGACTTGTAAATAGCAATGACAAGTGGATAAAGCATATGTGCAAATTCTAAGACACTAATATACTTATGCTCCAACTCAAATACTCAATCAATGAGACACACAAGAAATACATCGACTGTAATAAATAAATGAGCATTGCTTCTAGACAGCACCAACAATATCCCTCTACCTCCCCTTCAATTTTTAGATTCTGAATTAAGTTCTTGGTCTGGAATTAGAAGCCATATATTAAAAAATCCTCAGCAATGAATCAAGCTGAATAATATGCACCTTTAACTTGACGTCCATTCCTCCATCATTATGCTTGTTACTCAGTAAGACTTTACTATCTCCATTAAGGTGAATGCAACAAACTGTCTGGCACAAAGGTCTCTAAATTAGAATGCTGGAATAAATCCATGCATGAAACTATTGTCTTAAGACATTGGCACCGAATAAACACCAGAACTTAATCAAGGTGCACACGAAGGCCTCAAGTAGGAAGGAACTAAAGATAAAGAAGTTTAACCGCACTAACACATAAAGAAAAGATAATTATGAGGTGAAAAGAACTGAAAATCTAAGTAAATTGTACTGACAGAACCATCGGCATGCATCTTCCAGTTTGTACCACTCATGACCCCATGCCCGGAAACTCCTCCCTCTCTCCTGCGAACCAGACAAAAATCATTAAAGACAAAAGTTTGACCTTCATTACATTAAGTACTAATTTGACTTTAATTGTAAATCTTAGCAAAAAAGGAACTAACCTGGTTGATTTTTCCTGTTTTTTTTCGTTATCGCTTTCGATAGTAGAACCCGATCTGTTTTTGGATTGAATGGACAAAAGGCACTAACCACACCCTTGTTGAACTTGAGAAATTGTACAATTGGACAAAAGCAGATTATAGATTCACATATAAGAGAAAAGTAAGATTCAGTCTAGTTGGAGCTATATGCATTAATGCATGGATGTCATCCACAGAATCTTTGCACCTTTTAATTTAGAGTATTTTTTCTTTAAGATGTCAACCATAAAGTAGACATGAACTATATACACACTCGATATTCATTACATGAATTAGAAGTAGAAGCGCTACTTCAGGGCAAAAAAAAGATATAGTACAACCGGTTCTTCTATCTATATCTAACCATGCATCATTAAGCTAAAAGTTTGGTTCATATCGGTCTCATCAGATGAGTCATGAGATTGCCATTTTAGGATATGTGGCCTGCTGGGAACACCGGCGGCAGCGGTGAAGCGCACGGTAATAGAATAGTCCTGTGTGACATATGTTTTCTTGCATTGTCCTGTGTAACAGGTTGATATTTCTCTAGGAATGGTAGTAGAAAGATTGTGTGGTGCTGATATTGAACTTATAATAAAATTGAGTTCTAGAAACAATTCCCTACATTGTCTCATTAGTAATCACACCAAGAATACTTATCCTCCTATAGATCTGACTTGACTCTGTGTTTTGGTGTGCAGAAATTGGTTACCGGTAGGAAATAATATAACTAATCGGTATCTTGAGTTGCAAAGAGATCACTCAGAATGGTGCCTGATATTATGCCATAAAGAACTCACATTTTTTATTGTCCCTCAGGATATGTACGCACCTTTCTCTGCTGTATGCATGCACAATTCTGAATTAAGAACAAATGACATGTTAATTAGCTATCGTACAAATGCTTTTCCGAGGGAAGTCGATTATGCATTAAAAAAGCACTCTATGATGCTGAATAAATTATGTCATGGACGGGAAAGCAATTTTTGAACCCGTGATTTCTCTGTACATTAGGCAATGCCGTGAAGTAATTTTTTTTACAAAGAGGCGAGCCCATCAATTTCCCTACTGGATTTTCTGGTGTCCCGTTTTATAATAAGTTCTTTGCTGGAAAAAACATACAAATAATTAGTTACTCTATTTGTTCCGACGTCGTGGACTATGTCTATAGTTTAATTTAGTTTTTAAATGGAACCGAACGGCGATTTCTATTTTCTGCAGATAAAACATGGTGGCTTTAGACCAACATAAATATGTATACCTTCATTTAGGTTTCAGTTCAAAGGTCTCAATGCTCCAATTTCTCATTTTGAAACCTGAAACTGAAAGGAATTTAACAAATCAACATAGCCTTGTGGAACCTTGGTCTAGTTGCATTAAGCCAATCAGAGTAAGAATGTAGCTTTGTATCCTAGCTGTGTACATCTTCTCTAAAAGTAATAATAAAGGCTACCATGTTCATTCAAGAATAAAAAATCCCATGTCAGGATAATCTTTCAGTAGAAAAGCTTGGTGCATTTCCTTTAGACACACTAAAAACCGACCACTGTTATGAACTTCAGAGATGAACACTTGATTCATAATTTGGTTTGCCATAAACTATAAACCAAAAGATTTAGACATTAAAGCAGCAGTGGGTAAGCATATGCTGGGTTCTAATAGGAGAGAAGTGCTTAGGAAAGAAAAAAATCGTAGCCATATTCAGATTCTTCCATGACTGTTAAATTTGAAGGAATAACTTACTGTATCAAAGAATATAATTTCATACAGAAGATATATCATGTGGAAACAGAAATGTATGAGTATGGCAGGTGGGAACCATAGATCACAAGAAACAAACATTATTTTAGTTGCACTCATATCATCAAGGGCATTGAGAGGTAACCTAACCTTGGAGATTGCATTTTGCTTCACCCAGTCCTTATGACTTCTCAATCAACCTTCCACAACTCTTCTGCATGTGCCGCCTGCAAACCGAGGAGAAGACAATGTTGGGTGGCCATGTGTTAGAGTGAAGGCGGATTAGGGAGAAGCATTGATATGAAGAAAGCTCGTGAAACACAAACCTGATTGCCATTGTATCTCATGAAAATATACCTCTGATGAAAACAAATATTTGACATCGTTGTACCTGCCTCTCAAACAAAATATGATATGTTCTAATGAAAACGAAAGAAGATGATATGCATACCCCACAGAGGAAAATCATCTTGATTGTAGAAAAAATAGGGGGGCAACGTATTCATCAAAATGACACAGTACGAATTAAGCCTATAAGATGAACTGAGTCTGGAACTCTGCATCCACCATTACCGAGAGATCCATCCATCCCCATGACCCGAGTCATAGACCAGTACTTCTCTCCTTCCGCTCCTCTTTTGCCTGGATCCAAGCCGCCAAAAAGGGATCTTGCCAAGGCGGCGGCGGCGTTTACCCGGATGGACCCGAGTTGGGATGTCTTGCACTGTGAGTCAGGGAGTCTGTAGGAAGTGGCGGTGGCTACGGGGGCGCAACAATGCAATCCTCGTCTCCACGTCGTCACATCCACGACATCCTCAATGCATGGAGAGGCAGCCCCATCGGGCGTGTAGGAGCCGACGGCCAGGCACGGAGGCATCGTCCTCCGCGGGTGGTGTGGTGATCCGATCATGGGCGGCGGCATAGAGGGCGCTAGGCATATCCATGAGGCGCTGGCGGCGGCCGACATGGCGACCCCGTGTCCCGATCAGGCGCCCACGGCCGAGGCCGAGGGTCCCTTCTTGTCGGCCATGGATGCCATGGCGTTCATGGCCCATGGCACACGAGCTCCATGCCCGAGCAACTGCGATGGGAGATGGCGGCGGCATGCGGGAGGGGTGCACCGTGCGAGCGGAATGGCGGCAGCGGCGTACGAGCGGAATGGCGGCGGGGCGGAGGATTCGGTGGCGGTGGTGGCAACGATCGATGGGAGTGGGCAAGGAAGGATGGGGATCGATGGAGTTTTCTCGCGGCGGCGGCGGCGGAAACGATAGACGGGATCGATGGGAGTGGGCAACGAAGGATGGGGTCGATGGATTTTTTTTGTTGGGTGTGGGTGTTTTTGAGTGGCTGCGTGGGATGGGGTGGGGGAGGTGACGAAAAAAACCCAGCAAAGTGTGTTCTGTCTGCTGTACGCTCTTTTGTGTGTCCAAATTAGCAAACGATGTTAAATTATGCAATGACGTACCCAGGAAAATTTCCATCAAAATTTGAATTATCAAACTCATCCCATGCGTGTAAAGCAGAAGAATCGTTTGCGATGCACATAATTGTTCAAAGTGAATGGTCCGGTGGCACCGCGCGCGTTCAAAGTGAATGTGCCCATGCCTTGAGACCAAAATTTGAATTATCAAACTCATCCCATGCGCGTAAAGCAGAAGACGTTTGCGATGCACACAATCGTTCAAAGTGAATGGTTCGGCGGCACCGCGCGCAAAGTTTCCCTCCACATTTCAAAAATTTTGGCCTACCGCCGAATATCTACCCCCACCCCCCTTCCCCACCCCCTTTTCTCCCCGACCACAAGTCACATTTCCCCTGTTTCCTCCTTCCTTCCTTGCTAAGCTATTGTCGCTTCCTCGCTCTCGCCGTCTCGCATCCTACCGCTGGGGTCGCCATGGTGATACGTCCATTTTGCATCATGTTTTTATATTGATATTTATTGCATTATGGGCTATTATTACACGTTATGTCATAATACTTATGCATATTATCTCTTATTTTACAAGGTTTACATAAGGAGGGAGAATGCCGGCAGTTGGAATTCTGGACTGGAAAAGGAGCAAATATTAGAGACCTATTCTGCACAACTCCAAAAGTCCTGAAACTCCATGGAAGTTATTTTTAGAAATAATAAAAAATACTGAGTGAAGAAAATACCAAAGGGGGCCCACACCCTGGCCACTAGGGTGGGGGGCGCGCCCTACCCCCTGGGCGCGCCCCCTGCCTCGTAGGCCCCCTGTTGGCCCTCCAGTGCCCATGTTCTGCTATATGAAGTCTTTCATCCCAAGAAAAATCATAAGCAAGCTTTCGGGACGAGACTCCGCCGCCACGAGGCGGAACCTTGGCGGAACCAATCTAGGGCTCTAGCGGAGCTGTTCTGCCGGGGACACTTCCCTCCGGGAGGGGGAAATCATCGCCATCGTCATCACCAACGCTCCTCTCATCGAGAGGGGACCAATCTCCATCAACATCTTCACCAGCACCATCTCCTCTCAAACCCTAGTTCATCTCTTGTATCCAATTCTTGTCTCTAAGTCTGAGATTGGTACCTGTAGGTTGCTAGTAGTGTTGATTACTCCTTGTAGTTGATGCTAGTTGGTTTATTTGGTGCAAGATCATATGTTCAGATCCTTTATGCATATTAATACCCCTCTGATTATGAACATGAATATGATTTGTGAGTAGTTACGTTTGTTCCTGAGGACATGGGAGAAGTCTTGCTATTAGTAGTCATGTGAATTTGGTATTCGTTCGATATTTTGATGAGATGTATGGTGTCTCTCCTCTAGTGGTGTCATGTGAACGTCGACTACACTTCACCATTGTTTGGGCCTAGAGGAAGGCATTGGGGAGTAATAAGTAGATGATGGGTTGTTAGAGTGACAGAAGTTTAAACCCTAGTTTATGCGTTGCTTCGTAAAGGGGCTGATTTGGATCCATATGTTTATGGTTAGGTTTACCTTAATACTTCTTTCGTAGTTGTGGATGCTTGCAATAGGGATTAATCATAAGTGGGATTCTTGTCCAAGTAAGGACAGCACCCAAGCACCGGTCCACCCACATATCAAATTATCAAAGTACCGAACGCGAATCATATGAACGTGATGAAAACTAGCTTGACGATAATTCCCATGTGTCCTCGGGAGCGCTTTTCTCTATATAAGAGTTTGTTCAGGCTTCCTTTGCTACAAAAAGGATTGGGCCACCTTGCTGCACTTTATTTACTTTTATTACTTGTTGCTCGTTACAAGTTATCTTATCATAAAACTATCTGTTACCTATAATTTCAGTGCTTGCAGAGAATACCTTGCTGAAAACCGCTTATCATTTCCTTCTGCTCCTCGTTGGGTTCGACACTCTTACTTATCGAAAGGACTACGATAGATCCCCTATACTTGTGGGTCATCAAGACTCTTTTCTGGCGCCGTTGCCGGTGAGTGAAGCGCCTTTGGTAGGGAAAAATTTATATAGTGTGTTGAAATTTACTGTCACTTGTTAGTATGGAAAGTAATCCTCTGAGGGGCTTGTTTGGGGTATCTTCACCCCAACCGGTAGAGCAAAGAGTTGCTCCTCAACCTACTGAACCTACTGAAAATGAAAATGTCTACTTTGAAATTCCTTTGGGTATGATAGAAAAACTGCTAGCTAATCCTTTTGCAGGAGATGGAACATTACATCCTGATGAGCACCTAATATATGTGGATGAAGTTTGTGGATTATTTAAGCTTGCAGGTATGCCCGATGATGTTATCAAGAAGAAGGTCTTCCCTTTATCTTTGAAGGGAGATGCATTGACATGGCATAGGCTATGTGATGATATGGGATCATGGAACTACAAATGATTGAAATTGGAATTTCATCAGAAGTTTTATCCTATGCATCTTGTTCATCATGATCGTAATTATATATATAATTTTTGGCCTCGAGAAGGAGAATGCATCGCTCAAGCTTGGGGGAGGCTTAAGTCAATGTTATATTCATGCCCCAATCATGAGCTCTCAAGAGAAATGATTATTCAAAAAATTTATGCTCGGCCTTCTAACAACAATCGCACCATGCTCGACACTTCTTGTACTGGTTCTTTTATGATGAAGACTATTGAATTCAAATGGGATTTATTGGAAAGAATTGAACACAACTCTGAAGATTGGGACCTCGACGAAGGTAAAGAGCCTGGTATAACACCTAAGTTCAATTGTGTTAAGTCTTTTATGGATATCGATGTTTTCCATAAATTTAGAACCAGATATGAACTTGACTCTGAGATAGTAGCTTATTTCTATGAATCTTTTGCTACTCATGTTAATCTCCCTAAGGAGAAGTGGTTTAAATATCATCCTCCCATAGAAGTAAAAGTAGCTGCACCTATTAAAGTTGAAGAAAAGACTATCACTTATAATGATCCTATTGTTCCTACTGCTTATATTGAGAAACCACCTTTTCCTGTTAGGATAAAAGATCATGCTAAAGCTTCAATGGTGGTTCGTAAAAGCAATATTAGAACTTATACACCTCCTGAGCAAGTTAAAGTTGAACTAATATTGCTATTGTCAAAGATCTCTTGGCTGATAATATTGATGGGCATGTTATTTATTTCTGTGATGAGACTGCTAGAATTGCTAAACCTTGTGCTAAAGATAAACATAGACCTGTGGTAGGCATGCCTGTTATTTCTGTTAAAATAGGAGATCATTGTTATCATGGCTTATGTGACATGGGTGCTAGTGCTAGTCCAATACCTATTGACTTATACAAAGAAATTATGCATGATATTGCACCTGCTGAGTTACAAGATATTGATGTCACAATTGAACTTGCCAATAGAGATACTATATCACCAATGGAAATAGTTAGAGATGTTGAAGTCTTGTGTGGGAAAACTAAATATCCTGCTGATTTTCTTGTTCTTGGTTCTCCACAAGATAGCTTTTGTCCCATTATATTTGGTAGACCCTTCTTAAACACTGTTAATGCTAAGATAGACTGCGAAAAGGATGTTGTTACTATTGGTTTGGGTGATATGAATCATGATTTAATTTCTCTAAATTTCGTAAACAACACCGCGAAGAGGAATTGCCTAGTATGAAATTATTGGTTTTGCTTCTATTGCCGTATCTCCTAGTGATCCTTTAGAACAATATTTGCTAGACCATGAAAATGATATGTTTATGAATGAAAGAAGGGAAATAGATGAAGTGTTCTTTAAACAAGGACCTATTCTGAAACACAATTTGTCTGTTGAAATCCTAGGGGATCCTCCTCCACCCAAAGGTGATCCCGTGTTTGAGCTTAAACCATTGCCTGATACTCTCAAATATTCTTATCTTGATGAAAAGAAGATATATCCTGTTATTATTAGTGCTAACCTTTCAGAGAAGGAGGAAGAGAAATTATTGAAAACTCTGAAGAAACACCGTGCTGCTATTGGATAAACTCTTGATGATATTAAGGGCATTAGTCCCACTCTATGCCAACACAAAATAAATTTGGAGAAAGATGCCAAACCAGTTATTGATCACCAACGACGGCTAAATCCTAAGATGAAAGAAGTGGTAAGAAAGGAAATATTAAAGCTCCTTGAGGCAGGTATAATTTATCCCGTTGCTGATAGTCAGTGGGTAAGTCCTGTCCATTGTGTTCCTAAGAAGGGAGGTATTACTGTCATTCCTAATGATAAAGATGAATTGATTCCGCAAAGAATTATTACAGGTTACAGGATGGTAATTGATTTCCGCAAATTAAATAAGGCTACTAAAAAGGATCATTACCCCTTACCTTTTATTGATCAAATGCTAGAAAGATTATCCAAACATACACACTTTTGCTTTCTAGATGGTTATTCTGGTTTCTCTCAAATACCTGTGTCAGCTGATGATCAAGCTAAGACCACATTTACTTGTCCTTTTGGTACTTTTGCTTATAGACGTATGCCTGTTGGTTTATGTAATGCACCTGCTACCTTTCAAAGATGCATGATGGCTATATTCTTTGACTTTTGTGAAAAGGTTTGTGAGGTTTTCATGGACGATTTCTCCGTCTATGGATCCTCTTTTGATGATTGCTTGAGCAACCTTGATCGAGTTTTGCAGAGATGTGAAGAAACTAACCTTGTCTTGAATTGGGATAAGTGCCACTTTATGGTTAATGAAGGTATTGTCTTGGGGCATAAAATTTCTGAAAGAGGTATCGAAGTTGATAAAGCTAAAGTTGATGCTATTGAAAAGATGTCGTGTCCCAAGGACATCAAAGGTATAAGAAGTTTCCTTGGTCATGCCGGGTTTTATAGGAGGTTCATTAAGGACTTCTCAAAATTTTCTCGGCCTCTGACTAATTTATTACAAAAAGACATACCATTTTTCTTTGATAATTATTGTGTAGAAGCATTTGAAATACTTAAGAAAGCATTACTCTCTGCACCCATTGTTCAGCCACCTGATTGGAATTTACCTTTTGAAATTATGTGTGATGCTAGTGATTATGCTGTAGGCGTTGTTCTAGGGCAAAGAGTTGATAAGAAATTAAATGTTACTCAATATGCTAGTGAAACTCTAGACAATGCACAGAGAAATTATGCTACTACTGAAAAAGAATTCTTAGCAGTTGTATTTGCTTGTGATAAGTTCAGACCATACATTGTTGATTCTAAAGTAACTATTCAAACTAATTATGCTGCTATTAAATATCTTATGGAAAAGAAAGATGCTAAACCTAGACTTATTATATGGGTTCTCTTACTACAAGAATTTGATTTGCATATTATTGATAGAAAGGGAGCTGAGAACCCCGTTGTAGACAACTTGTCTAGATTAGAAAATGTTCTTAATGACCCACTACCTATTGATGATAGCTTTCCTAATGAACAATTAAATGTCATAAATGCTTCTCGTACTGCTCCATGGTATGCTGATTATGCTAATTACATTGTTTCTAAATTTATACCACCTAGTTTCACATACCAACAAAAGAAAAAGTTTTTCTATGATTTGAGACATTACTTTTGGGATGACCCACATCTTTATAAAGAAGCAGTAGATGGTGTTATTAGACATTGTGTTCCTGAGCATGAACAGGAACAGATCCTACGCAAGTGTCACTCCGAGGCTTATGGAGGGCACCACGCTGGAGATAGAACTGCACATAAGGTATTGCAATCCGGTTTTTATTGGCCTACTCTCTTCGAGGATGCCCATAAGTTTGTCTTATCTTGTGATGAATGTCAAAGAATTGATAATATTAGTAGACGTCAAGAAATGCCTATGAATTATTCACTTGTTATTGAACCATTTGATGTTTGGGGCTTTGATTATATGGGACCGTTTCCTGCCTCTAATGGATATACATATATTTTAGTTGTTGTTGATTATGTTACTAAGTGGGTAGAAGCTATTCCAACTAGTAGTGCTGATCATAAAACTTCTATTATAATGCTTAAAGAAGTTATTTTTCCGAGGTTTGGAGTCCCTAGATATTTAATGACCGATGTTGGTTCACACTTTATTCATGGTGCCTTCCGTAAAATGCTTGCTAAGTATGATGTTAATCATAGAATTGCATCTCCATATCATCCACAGTCTAGTGGTCAAGTAGAATTGAGCAATAGAGAGCTCAAATTAATTTTGCAAAAGACTATTAACAGATCTAGAAAGAATTGGTGCAAGAAACTTGATGATGCATTATGGGCCTATTGAACTGCATATAAAAATCCCATGGGTATGTCTCCGTGTAAAATGGTTTATGGAAAAGCATGTCACTTACCTCTCGAACTAGAACATAAGGCATATTGGGCTATTAAATAGCTCAATTATGATTTCAAACTTGCCGGTGAGAAGAGGTTATTTGACATTAGCTCACTTGATGAATGGAGAACCCAAGATTATGAGAATGCCAAGCTATTTAAAGAAAAAGTTAAAAGATGGCATGACAAAAGGATACAAAAGTGTGAGTTTAACATAGGTGATTATGTATTATTATACAACTCTCGTTTAAGATTTTTTGCAGGAAAACTTCTCTCTAAATGGGAGGTTCCTTATGTTATCGAGGAGGTCTATCGTTCTGGTGCCATAAAAATCAACAACTTCGAAGGCACAAATCCGAAGGTGGTGAACGGTTAAAGAATCAAACATTATATCTCAGGTAACCCTATAAATGTTGAAACCAATGTTATTGAAACCATAACACCAGAGGAATACTTAAGGGACACTTTCCAGAGCGTTTCAGACTCCGAAAAGGAATAGGTATGTGGTACGGTAAGTAAACCGACTCCAAAACAGTTCTAATGGCAATTTTCCTCCGTTTTGGAATATTTAGAAAAATAGAAAAATAAGAAGCAGTCCGGGAAGGACACGAGGGTGGAGGGAGCGCCCTCCTACCTCGTGGGCACCTCGTGTGCTCTCCGGACTCCGTTTTCTTGCACGATACGTATTTTGGTTGGTAAAAATTCATTATATAATCTCCCGAAGGTTTTGACTCATGTATCACGCAAATATCCTATGTTTTCGTTTCAAGCTGTTTTTCTGACAGATTTAGATCACCATGACATCTCCAAGCGCCCCCAAGGACAAGTTCTTCGAGAAGGTCATCAACCCCTACCTCGCGGAGGTGCTGCAACACCCTCAAACCATTGAGATGCATGATGGGTTGCTGCACATCCGCGACGTTGAGGGACCACGGAGGACCAGAAGCGTGGAGACGAGACTCGAAGCAATGGAGCAGCAAGTTTTCAAGTGTCAGGGGATGGTGGAACACGGACTCAACGCCAACCATATGATGATCGCGGAGTTCACCAACAAGCACAAGATGGATGCCAAGAACATTGGGGAGACCATCTTGAAAATTCACGAGAAGATCGAGCACCTCCAAGCTCAAATCTATGACCTACAAAACCAAATCTGTCAGTATGAATATAGATTCAAGAGGATGAGTTTGGCTGCAGATTTGAGGATCCCGGAGACTCGATCATCCTTCTATGATGGCGAGCCTATGCCTTGGAAGATGGACGACAAGCCCACATCATCAACAACTCCACCACCCTCTTCACCGGCAAAGGAGACATAATCACATGGGTATGGGCACTCCCTTTGGCAACTGCCAAGCTTGGGGGAGGTGCCCCAGTATCGTATCACCATCACACTCCTATCTTTACCGTTTTTCTTAGTTCGATCCTTTTAGTAGTATCTTGATCTAGTAGAATAAAGTTTTTTTGTGATCTAGTTTTGAGTTTTGCTTTATGATCCCTTTTATGTAATCGAGTCCGTGAGCTAAATAATAAAGATTAGTGTTGAGTCAAGGGCTTGATTATTTTGCTATGATATTGGGGGAATAAAAGAAAAGAGAAAAATAATAAAAAGAAACAAAGAGATCATATTGATCTTATGGAGAGTAATGACTTCACATAGAAAAAGTATGATGATTAAAAATTGTTGAGAGTTGACAAACATAGCTTTGGTCATCGTTGCAATTAATAGGAAGTAATAAAGAAAGAGAGGTTTCACATATAAATATACTATCTTGGACATCTTTTATGATTGTGAGCACTCATTAAAATATGACATGCTAAAGAGTTGATGTTGGACAAGGAAGACAATGTAATGGGTTAGGTTTTCCTATATCTGAGATAAAGTATATTGTCATGGATCATCCAACATGTTGAGATTTTGTTTCCCCCTCATGCTAGCCAAATTCTTTGCACCAAGTAGAGATACTACTTGTGCTTCCAAATACCCTTAAACCCAGTTTTGCCATGAGAGTCCACCATATCTACCTATGGATTGAGTAAGATCCTTCAAGTAAGTGGTCATCAGTGCAAAGCAATAAAAATTGCTCTCTATATATGTATGATTGATTAGTGTGGAGGAAATAAGCTTTATACGATCTTGTGATGTGGAAGAAATAAAAGCGACGGACTGCATAATAAAGGTTCATATCACAAGTGGCAATATAAAGTGACGTTCTTTCGCATTAAGATTTTGTGCATCCAACCCTGAGAGCGCATGGCAACCTCTGCTTCCCTCTGCGAAGGGCCTATCTTTTACTTTTATCTTCTACCTTATGCAAGAGTCATGGTGATCTTCACCTGTCCTTTTTACTTTTTATCCTTTGGCAAGCACAGTGTGTTGGAAAGATCCTGATATATATATATATATAATTGGATGTAAGTTAGCATGAACTATTATTGTTGACATTACCCTTGAGGTAAAAGGTTGGGAGGCGAAACTATAAGCCCCTATCTTTCTGTGTCCGATTAAAACTCCATAACTACAAGTATTGCGTGAGTATTAGCAATTGTGAAAGACTAAATGATAGTTGAGTATGTGGACTTGCTAAAAAGCTCTGACATAGACTCTTTCCGATGTTATGATAAATTGCAATTGCTTCAATGACTGAGATTATAGTTTGTTAGTTCTCAATAAAGTTTATAATTCATACTTGACATTGTGAATAGATTGTTACTTAAGCATAAGAAATCATATGACAATATCCATATATGTTGCTGTTATAAGAATAATCATGATGCCCTCATGTCCGTATTTTATTTTATCGACACCTCCACCTCTAAACATGTGGACATATTTATCGTTATCGGCTTCCGCTTGAGGACAAGCGAGGTCTAAGCTTGGGGGAGTTGATACGTCCATTTTGCATCATGCTTTTATATCGATATTTATTGCATTATGGGATGTTATTACATGTTATGTCACAATACTTATGCCTATTCTCTCTTATTTTACAAGGTTTACATAAGGAGGGAGAATGCCGGCAGCTGGAATTCTGGGCTGGAAAAGGAGCAAATATTAGAGACCTATTCTGCACAACTCCAAAAGTCCTGAAACTCCACAGAAGTTATTTTTTGGAATAATAAAAAATACTGAGCGAAGAAAATACCAGAGGGGGCCCACACCCTGGCCACGAGAGTGGGGGGCGCGCCCTACCCGCCTGGGCGCGCCCCCTGCCTCGTGGGCCCACTGTTGGCCCTCCGGTGCCCATCTTCTGCTATATGAAGTCTTTCGTCCGAAGAAAAAACATAAGAAAGCTTTCAGGACAAGACTCCGCCGCCACGAGGCGGAACCAATCTAGGGCTCTGGCGGAGCTGTTTTGCCGGGGACACTTCGCTCCGGGAGGGGGAAATCATCGCCATCGTCATCACCACTGTTCAAGATATCTTCCGATATTCCGATAAATCGGCTGATTTATCGCTTATCGTGGTCTGACCGATCAGATAAATCGGCCGATAAATCAACCGATATGGCGATAAATCGGCCGATATGCCGATAAACTGGCCGATTTACCCCTTATCGTAGGTCGACCGATAAGTTCCCGATAAGCGATATCCCCAACATTGGTCATCACCAACGCTCCTCTCATCGGGAGGGAACCAATCTCCATCAACATCTTCACCAGCACCATCTCCTCTCAAACCCTAGTTCATCTCTTGTATCCAATTCTTGTCTCTAAGTCTGAGATTGGTACCTGTAGGTTGCTAGTAGTGTGGATTACTCCTTGTAGTTGATGCTAGTTAGTTTATTTGGTGGAAGATCATATGTTCAGATCCTTTATGCATATTAATACCCCTCTGATTATGAACATGAATATGATTTGTGAGTAGTTACATTTGTTCCTGAGGACATGGGAGAAGTCTTGCTATTAGTAGTCATGTGAATTTGGTATTCATTCGATATTTTGATGAGATGTATGTTGTCTCTCCTCTAGTGGTGTCATGTGAACGTCGACTACACGACACTTCACCATTGTTTGGGCCTAGAGGAAGGCATTGGGGAGTAATAAGTAGATGATGGGTTGCTAGAGTGACAGAAGCTTAAACCCTAGTTTATGCGTTGCTTCATAAGGGGCTGATTTGGATCCATATGTTTATGGTTAGGTTTACCTTAATACTTCTTTCGTAGTTGCGGATGCTTGCAATAGGGATTAATCATAAGTGGGATTCTTGTCCAAGTAAGGACAGCACCCAAGCACCGGTCCACCCACATATCAAATTATCAAAGTACCGAACGTGAATCATATGAACGTGATGAAAACTAGCTTGACGATAATTCCCATGTATCCTCGGGAGCGCTTTTCTCTATATAAGAGTTTGTCCAGGATTGTCCTTTGCTACAAAAAGGATTGGTCCACCTTGCTGCACTTTATTTACTTTTGCTACTTGTTGCTCATTACAAATTATCTTATCACAAAACTATCTGTTACCTATAATTTCAGTGCTTGCAGAGAATACCTTGCTGAAAACTGCTTATCATTTCCTTCTGCTCCTCGTTGGGTTCAACACTTTTACTTATCGAAAGGACTACGATAGATCCCCTATACTTGTGGGTCATCACATGGTCTTCTTCAAAGACCTCTCCAGTGGTTCCTCCTCCGGCGACTACTCCTTCACCACCCGAGTATGCCTCTCTTCTCTCTCTCGGGCTATGACTTGGAATGAAGGATTTTTACCCGTCGGTCGATTTGAATCATTTCTTCCTCTTGTATCTCCCTAGGACCATCAGTGGCAACGAATGGAGCGGGGTAGCTTAAGATCTATATGCTCATTGTCACCATCAATCCCCATGCGTGAAGCTAGTTGTGTTTGATTCTGTGGACAGTGGCAGGAAGTTTCTGGCATGTGCAGAGAAGGTTAGACCCTCTTTCGTTGTTACAAATCATTTGTTAGATGTGATTCAGACACTGTCACGGTCCCAACCCATTCATACCACACCTTCAACCAACCGCATCCTAAGGCAGTGTCACAGTTTGTACCTAGTATCTTAAATTGTTGCCATCTCATCAGCGGTGCCATTAGAAAATTATTTGGCACCGCTTCAGAAGTTTGTGCAGCCAACTTTGGTTCACACATCCGAGCAGCCAAGCAGTAAAATACTAAATCTTTATGGCATAAAGGAACTGTCCATCGAGCAACTACGTGCTCCGGAGTTCGTGCCCCTGATTTTTTTTCTGCTGCATCGGCTCGCCAGTGCAAGGCACCGGTGCGATATGTAGCAACAGTTGTCTTTACCCTAGTTTTGGCATACATAGTGGACGACCTTAGTGCTATTAGTTCTATGTTACTAAATTTGTGCATGTACACACCTGTTAGTATCAATTTGGTATCATCCAAACACTCTCGCTATGCTATTGCAGTTATATTTACCTTCCTCTTAAAATGATCAATTTTTTATTTATTGTACATGATTAAGAACTTGTAGTGTAATTGTAGTTAATTATAGCTTCTGATGTTCTAGAATTTGGTTGTTGTCTCAGTACCAATTATTTCATTTGCACATTGATCTTTTTGAGAAAATATGTCATAATTAACATGTTTCTTCAACTTTTCAAAATAAGCATTGGTGATTTTCTATGTTGCTATAAACCCATTTCCCCTACAATTCTTACTGATCTACTTTTAAATATTATAGGATGAACGGAAGTGTTGTTACTTGGAGTGGGTTGATCAAGAGTGGCCACAGTCTTTGAAGATGTGCCTAATGAAGCTCTGGAGCATGTATGAGGAAGAGAACATGAAGGAAATATGCCCTAGAGGCAATAATACAAAAGTTATTATTTATTTCCTTATATCATGATAAATGTTTATTATTCATGCTAGAATTGTATTAACCAGAAACATAATACTTGTGTGAATACATAGACAAACAAAGTGTCACTAGTATGCCTCTACTTGACTAGCTCGTTAATCGAAGATGGTTATGTTTCCTAACCATAAACAAAAGAGTTGTTATTTGATTAACGGGATCACATCATTAGGAGAATGATGTGATTGACATGACCCATTCCATTAGCTTAGCACCCGATCGTTTAGTATGTTGCTATTGCTTTCTTCATGACTTATACATGTTCCTATGACTATGAGATTATGCAACTCCCGTTTGCTGGAGGAACACTTTGTGTGCTACCAAACGTCACAACGTAACTGGGTGATTATAAAGGAGCTCTACAGGTGTCTCCAAAGGTAATGTTGGGTTGGCGTATTTCGAGATTAGGATTTGTCACTCCGATTGTCGGAGAGGTATCTCTGGGCCCTCTTAGTAATGCACATCACATAAGCCTTGCAAGCATTGCAACTAATGAGTTAGTTGTGAGATGATGTATTACGGAACGAGTAAAGAGACTTGCCGGTAACGAGATTGAACTAGGTATGGGATACCGACGATCGAATCTCGGGCAAGTAACATACCGATGACAAAGGGAACAACGTATGTTGTTATGCGTTTTGACCGATAAAAGATCTTCGTAGAATATGTAGGAGCCAATATGAGCATCCAGGTTCCGCTATTGGTTATTGACCGGAGACGTGTCTCGGTCATGTCTACATTGTTCTCGAACCCCTAGGGTCCGCACGCTTAAGGTTTCGATGATAGTTATATTATGAGTTTATGAGTTTTGATGTACCGAAGTTAGTTCGGAGTCCCGGATGTGATCATGGACATAACAAGGAGTCTCAAAATGGTCGAGACATAAATATTGATATATTGGATGGCTATATTCGGACACCGGAAGTGTTCCGGAGAAGTTTCGGATAAAACCGGAGCACCAGGGGGTTACCGGAACCCCCCGGGGGGTTAATGGGCCTCATGGGCCTAAAGTGGAGAAGAGGAGGGGCTGCCAGGGCAGGCCGCGCGCCCCCTCTCCCCCTAGTACAAATTGGACAAGGAGGGAGGGGCGGCGCCCCCCCTTTTTCCTTCTCTCCTTCCCCCTCTCCTACTTGGACAAGGAAAGGGAGGGGAGTCCTACTCCCGGTAGGAGTAGGACTCCTCCTGCGCGCCTCCTACTAGGGCCGACCGCACCCCCCCCCCCCTTGGATCCTTTATATACGGAGGCAAGGGGCACCCCTAGACACACAAGTTGATCCACGTGATCATATTCTTAGCCGTGTGCGGTGCCCCCTTCCACCATAGTCCTCGATAATGTTGTAGCGGTGCTTAGGCGAAGCCCTGCGACAGTAGAACATCAAGATCGTCACCACGCCGTCGTGCTGACGGAACTCTTCCCCGACACTTTGCTGGATCGGAGTCCGGGGATCGTCATCGAGCTGAACGTGTGCTAGAACTCGGAGGTACCGTAGTTTCGGTGCTTGATCGGTCGGGCCGTGGAGACGTACGACTACATCAACCAAGTTAACGCTTCCGTTGATGATCTACAAAGGGTACGTAGATCACACTCTCCCCCTCTCGTTGCTATGCATCACCATGATCTTGCGTGTGCGTAGGAATTTTTTTGAAATTACTACGTTCCCTAACAGTGGCATCCGAGCCTTGGTTTTATATGTTGATGTTATATGCACGAGTAGAACACAAGTGAGTTGTGGGCGATATAAGTCATACTGCTTACCAGCATGTCATACTTTGGTTCGGCGGTATTGTTGGACGAAGCAGCCCGGACCGACATTACGCGTACGCTTACGCGAGACCGGTTCTCCCGACGTGCTTTGCACAAAGGTGGCTAGCGGGTGACAGTTTGTCCAACTTTAGTTGAACCGAGTGTGGCTACGCCCGGTCCTTGCGAAGGTTAAAACAACACCAACTTGACAAACTATCGTTGTGGTTTTGATGTGTAGGTAAGATTGGTTCTTGCTTAAGCCCGTAGCAGCCACGTAAAACTTGCAACAACAAAGTAGAGGACGTCTAACTTGTTTTTGCAGGGCATGTTGTGGTGTGATATGGTCAAGACATGATGCTAAAATTTTATTGTATGAGATGATCATGTTTTGTAACCGAGTTATCGGCAACTGGCAGGAGCCATATGGTTGTCGCTTTATTGTATGCAATGCAATCGCGTTGTAATGCTTTACTTTATCACTAAGCGGTAGCGATAGTCGTGGAAGCATAAGATTGGCGAGACGACAACGATGCTACGATGGAGATCAAGGTGTCGCGCCGGTGACGATGGTGATCATGACGGTGCTTCGAAGATGGAGATCACAAGCACAAGATGATGGTGGCCATATCATATCACTTATATTGATTGCATGTGATGTTTATCTTTTATGCATCTTATCTTGCTTTGATTGACGGTAGCATTATAAGATGATCTCTCACTAATTATCAAGAAGTGTTCTCCCTGAGTATGCACCGTTGTGAAAGTTCTTCGTGCTGAGACACCACGTGATGATCGGGTGTGATAGGCTCTACGTTCAAATACAACGGGTGCAAAACAGTTGCACACGCAGAATACTCAGGTTATACTTGACGAGCCAAGCATATACAGATATGGCCTCGGAACACGGAGACCGAAAGGTCGAGCGTGAATCATATAGCAGATATGATCAACATAGCGATGTTCACCAATGAAACTACTCCATCTCACGTGATGATCGGACATGGTTTAGTTGATTTGGATCACGTAATCACTTAGAGGATTAGAGGGATGTCTATCTAAGTGGGAGTTCTTAAGTAATATGATTAATTGAACTTAAATTTATCATGAACTTAGTCCTGGTAGTATTTTGCAAATTATGTTGTAGATCAATAGCTCGCGTTGTTGCTTCCCTGTGTTTATTTTGATATGTTCCTAGAGAAAATTGTGTTGAAAGATGTTAGTAGCAATGATGCAGATTGAATCCGTGATCTGAGGTTTATCCTCATTGCTGCACAGAAGAATTATGTCCTTGATGCACCGCTAGGTGACAGACCTATTGCAGGAGCAGATGCAGACGTTATGAACGTTTGGCTAGCTCAATATGATGACTAGTTAATAGTTTAGTGCACCATGCTTAACGGCTTAGAATCGGGACTTCAAAAGACGTTTTGAACGTCATGGACCATATGAGATGTTCCAGGAGTTGAAGTTAATATTTCAAGCAAATACGGCCGGCTGAGCCGGGCGGGTCGTGCACGCTGAGCCGTCTAGATGATGTCGGTGCAGACGTCTGGCTCAGGGCCCGGTGAGCCGATCTTGCCGATGAAGACGTGGATCCCGCCGAAGGGGACCCGGTATCCGTACTCAATTGAGCCGGCCTCGGGGCCCCAGCCTGCTGAAGGAAATATGCCCTAGAGGCAATAATAAAGTTATTATTTATTTCCTTATATCATGATAAATGTTTATTATTCATGCTAGAATTGTATTAACCGGAAACATAATACATGTGTGAATACATAGACAAAAACAGAGAGTCACTAGTATGCCTCTACTTGACTAGCTCGTTAATCAAAGATGGTTATGTTTCCTAACCATAGACATGAGTTGTCATTTGATTAACGGGATCACATCATTAGGAGAATGATGTGATTGACTTGACCCATTCCGTTAGCTTAGCACTTGATCGTTTAGTTTGTTGCTATTGCTTTCTTCATAACTTATACATGTTCCTATGACTATGAGATTATGCAACTCCCATTTACCGGAGGAACACTTTGTGTGATACCAAACGTCACAATGTAACTGGGTGATTATGAAGGTGCTCTACAGGTGTCTCCGAAGGTACTTGTTGGGTTGGCGTATTTCGAGATTAGGATTTGTCACTCCGATTGTCGGAGAGGTATCTCTGGGCCCTCTCGGTAATGCACATCACTCAAGCCTTGCAAGCATTGCAACTAATAAGTTAGTTGCAGGATGATGTATTACGGAACGAGTAAAGAGACTTGCCGGTAATGAGATTGAACTAGGTATTAAGATACCGACGATCGAATCTCGGGCAAGTAACATATCGATGACAAAGGGAACAACGTATGTTGTTATGCGGTCTGACCGATAAAGATCTTCATAGAATATGTAGGAGCCAATATGAGCATCCAGGTTCCGCTATTGGTTATTGACCGGAGACGTGTCTCGGTCATGTCTACATAGTTCTCGAACCCGTAGGGTCCACATGCTTAAAGTTCGGTGACGATCGTAATTAGAGTTTTTGTGTTTTGATGTACCGAAGGTTGTTCGGAGTCCCGGATGTGATCACGGACATGAAGAGGAGTCTCGAAATGGTCGAGACATAAAGATTGATATATTGGAAGCCTATATTTGGATATCAGAAATGTTCCCGGGTGAAATCGGGATTTTACCGGAGTACTGGGGGTTATCGGAACCCCCCCGGGGGTTATTGGGCCTACATGGGCCATAAGGGAGAAGAGGAGGGTCGGCCAGGGCAGGCCGCGCGCCCCCTCCCCCCTAGTCCGAATAGGACAAGGAAGGGGGGGGGGCGCCCCCCTTTCATCTTTCTCCCTTCCTCCTTCCTTTTCCATCAAGGCAAGAGGGGCGAGTCCTACTCCCGGTTGCAGTAGGACTCCTCCAGGCGCACCCGTAGGGCCGGCCGCACCTCCCCCTCTCCCTCCTTTATATACTGAGGCAAGGGGCACCCCATGAGACACAAGTTGATCCTCGTGATCGTTCCTTAGCCGTGTGTGGTGCCCCCTTCCACCATATTCCACCTCGGTCATATCGTAGCGGTGCTTAGGCGAAGCCCTGCGTCGGTAGAACATCATCACCGTCATCACGCCGTCGTGCTGACGAAACTCTTCCTCAACGTTTTGCTGGATCGGAACTCGAGGGACGTCACGGAGTTGAACGTGTGCAGAACTCGGAGGTGCCGTACGTTCAGTACTTGGATCGGTCGGATCAGGAAGACGTACAACTACTTCCTCTACATTGTGTCAACACTTCCGTTGCCGGTCTATGAGGGTACGTAGACAACACTCTCCCCTCTCATTGCTATGCATCACCATGATCTTGCGTGTGCGTAGGAATTTCTTTGAAATTACTACGTTTCCCAATAGTGGCATCCGAGCCTAGGTTTTATGCATTGATGTTGTGCACGAGTAGAACACAAGTGAGTTGTGGGCGATATAAGTCATACTGCTTACCAGCATGTCATACTTTGGTTAGGCGGTATTGTTGGATGAAGCGGCCTGGACCGACATTACGCATACGCTTACGCGAGACTGGTTCTACCGACGTGCTTTGCAAACAGGTGGCTGGTGGGTGTCATTTTCTCCAACTTTAGTTGAACCAAGTGTGGCTACGCCCGGTCCTTGCGAAGGTTAAAACAACACCAACTTGACAAACTATCGTTGTGGTTTTGATGCGTAGGTAAGAACAGGTCTTGCTAAGCCCGTAGCAGCCACGTAAAATTTGCAACAACAAAGTAGAGGACGTCTAACTTGTTTTTGCAGGGAATGTTGTGATGTGATATGGTCAAGACATCATGCTAAATTTTATTGTATGAGATGATCATGTTTTGTAACCAAGTTATCGGTAACTGGCAGGAGCCATATGGTTGTCGCTTTATTGTATGCAATGCAATTACGCTGTAATGCTTTACTTTATCACTAAGCGGTAGCGATAGTTGTGGAAGCATAAGATTGGTGAGACGACAATGATGCTACGATGGTGATCAAGGTGTTGCGCCGGTGACAATGGTGATCATGAAGGTGTTTCGGAGATGGAGATCACAAGCACAAGATGATGATGGCCATATCATATCACTTATATTGATTGCATGTGATGTTTATCTTTTATGTGTCTTATCTTGCTTTGATTGAAGGTAGCATTATAAGATGATCCCCCACTAAATTATCAAAGTATAAGTGTTCTCCCTGAGTATGCACCATTGCGAAAGTTCTTCGTGCTGAGACACCACGTGATGATTGGGTGTGATAGGCTCTACGTTCAAATACAACTGGTGCAAAACAGTTGCACAGGCGGAATACTCAGGTTTAACATGACGAGCCTAGCATATAACAGATATGGCCTCGGAACACGGAGACCGAAATGTCGAGCGTGAATCATATAGTAGATATGATCAACATATTGATGTTCACCATTGATACTACTCCATCTCACGTGATGATCGGACATGGTTTAGTTGATTTGGATCACGTGATCACTTAGAGGATTAGAGGGATATCTTTCTAAGTGGGAGTTCTTAAGTAATATGATTAATTGAACTTAAATTTATCATGAACTTAGTACCTGATAGTATCTTGATTGTCTATGTTTGATTGTAGATAGATGGCTCCTGCTGTTGTTCCGGCGAATTTTAATGCGTTCCTTGAGAAAGAAAAGTTGAAAGATGATGGTAGCAATTACACGGACTGGTTCCGTAACTTGAGGATTATCCTCATTGCTGCACAGAAGAATTACGTCCTGGAAGCACCACTAAGTGGCAAGCCTGCTGCAGGAGCGACACCAGATGTTATGAATGTCTGGCAGAGCAAAGCTGATGACTACTCGATAGTTCGGTGTGCCATGCTTTACGGCTTAGAACCGGGTCTTCAACGACGTTTTGAACGTCATGGAGCATATGAGATGTTCCAGGAGTTGAAGTTAATATTTCAAGCAAATGCCCGGATTGAGAGATATGAAGTCTCCAATAAGTTCTATAGCTGCAAGATGGAGGAGAATAGTTCTGTCAGTGAACATATACTCAAAATGTTTGGGTATCATAATCACTTGACTCAACTGGGAGTTAATCTTCCTATTGATAGTGTCATTGACAGAGTTCTTCAATCACTGCCACCAAGCTACAAAAGCTTCGTGATGAACTATAATATGCAATGGATGAATAAAACTATTCCTGAGCTCTTCGCGATGCTAAAAGTCGCGGAGGTAGAAATCAAGATGGAGCATCAAGTGTTGATGGTGAATAAGACCACTAGTTTCAAGAAAAAGGGCAAAGGGAAGAAGAAAGGGAACTTCAAGAAGAACAGCAAACAAGTTGCTGCTCAGGAGAAGAAACTCAAGTCTGGACCTAAGCCTGAGACTGAGTGCTTCTACTACAAGCAGACTGGTCACTAGAAGCGGAACTGCCCCAAGTATTTGGCGGATAAGAAGGATGGCAAAGTGAACAAAGGTATATGTGATATACATTTTATTGATGTGTACCTTACTAATGCTCGCAGTAGCACCTGGGTATTTGATACTGGTTCTGTTGCTAACATTTGCAACTCGAAATAGGGGCTACGGATTAAGCGAAGATTACCTAAGGACGAGGTGACGATGCGCGTGGGAAATGGTTCCAAAGTCGATGTGATCGCGGTCGGCACGCTACCTCTACATCTACCTTCGGGATTAGTATTAGACCTAAATAATTGTTATTTGGTGCCAGTGTTGAGCATGAACATTATATCTGGATCTTGTTTGATGCGAGACGGTTATTCATTTAAATCAGAGAATAATGGTTGTTCTATTTATATGAGTAATATCTTTTATGGTCATGCACCCTTGAAGAGTGGTCTATTTTTGATGAATCTCGATAGTAGTGATACACATATTCATAATGTTGAAATCAAAAGATGCAGAGTTGATAATGATAGTGCAACTTATTTGTGGCACTGCCGTTTAGGTCATATCAGTGTAAAGCGCATGAAGAAACTCCATACTGATGGACTTTTGGAACTACTTGATTACGAATCACTTGGTACTTGCGAACCGTGCCTCATGGGTAAGATGACTAAAACGCCGTTCTCTGGTACTATGGAGAGAGCAACGGATTTGTTGGAAATCATACATACAGATGTATGTGGTCCAATGAATGTTGAGGCTCGTGGCGGATATCGTTATTTTCTCACCTTCATAGATGATTTAAGCAGATATGGGTATATCTACTTAATGAAACATAAGTCTGAAACATTTGAAAAGTTCAAAGAATTTCAGAGTGAAGTTGAAAATCATCGTAACAAGAAAATAAAGTTTCTACAATCTGATCGTGGAGGAGAATATTTGAGTTACGAGTTTGTTCTACATTTGAAACAATGCGGAATAGTTTCGCAACTCACTCCACCCGGAACACCACAACATAATGGTGTGTTCGAACGTCATAATCATACTTTATTAGATATGGTGCGATCTATGATGTCTCTTACTGATTTACCGTTATCGTTTTGGTGTTATGCTTTAGAGACGGTTGCATTCATGTTAAATAGGACACCATCGAAATCCGTTGAGACGACGCCTTATGAACTGTGGTTTGGCAAGAAACCAAAGTTGTCATTTCTGAAAGTTTGGGGCTGCGATGCTTATGTGAAAAAGCTTCAACCTAATAAGCTCGAACCCAAATCGGAGAAATGTGTCTTCATAGGATACCCAAAGGAGAATGTTGGGTACACCTTCTATCACAGATCCGAAGGCAAAACTTTTGTTGCTAAATTCAGAGTTTTTCTAGAGAAGGAGTTTCTCTCGAAAGAAGTGAGTGGGAGAAAAGTAGAACTTGATGAGGTAACTGTACCTGCTCCCTTATTGGAAAGTAGTACATCACAGAAACCGGTTTCTGTGACACCTACACCAATTAGTGATGAAGCTAATGATAATGATCATGAAACTTCATATCAAGTTACTACTGAACCTCATAGATCAACCAGAGTAAGATCCGCACTAGAGTGGTACGGTAATCCTGTTCTGGAAGTCATGCTACTAGATCATGATGAACCTACGAACTATGAAGAAGCAATGGTGAGCCCAGATTCCACAAAATGGCTAAAAGCCATGAAATCTGAGATGGGTTCCATGTATGAGAACAAAGTGTGGACTTTGGTTGACTTGCCCGTTGATCGGCAATCAATTGAGAATAAATGGATCTTCAAGAAGAAGACTGACGCTGACGGTAATGTTACTGTCTACAAAGCTCGACTTGTTGCAAAAGGTTTTCGACAAGTTCAAGGGATTGACTATGATGAGACCTTCTCACCCGTAGCGATGCTTAAGTCTGTCTGAATCATGTTAGCAATTGCCGCATTTTATGATTATGAAATTTGGCAAATGGATGTCAAAACTGCATTCCTGAATGGATTTCTGGAAGAAGAGTTGTATATGATGCAACCAGAAGGTTTTGTCGATCCAAAGGGAGCTAACAAAGTGTGCAAGCTCCAGCGATCCATTTATGGACTGGTGCAAGCCTCTCAGAGTTGGAATAAACGCTTTGATAGTGTGATCAAAGCATTTGGTTTTGTACAGACTTTTGGAGAAGCCTGTATTTACAAGAAAGTGAGTGGGAGCTCTGTAGCATTTCTGATATTATATGTGGATGACATATTATTGATTGGAAATGATATAGAATTTCTGGATAGCATAAAGGGATACTTGAATAAGAGTTTTTCAATGAAAGACCTCGGTGAAGCTGCTTACATATTGGGCATTAAGATCTATAGAGATAGATCAAGACGCTTAATTGGACTTTCACAAAGCACATACCTTGACAAGGTTTTGAAGAAGTTCAAAATGGATCAAGCAAAGAAAGGGTTGTTGCCTGTGTTACAAGGTGTGAAGTTGAGTAAGACTCAATGTCCGACCACCGCAGAAGATAGAGAGAAAATGAAAGATGTTCCCTATGCTTCAGCCATAGGCTCTATCATGTATGCAATGCTGTGTACCAGACCTGATGTGTGCCTTGCTATAAGTCTAGCAGGGAGGTACCAAAGTAATCCAGGAGTGGATCACTAGACAGCGGTCAAGAACATCCTGAAATACCTGAAAAGGACTAAGGATATGTTTCTTGTATATGGAGGTGACAAAGAGCTCATCGTAAATGGTTACATTGATCATGCACCCTACGATTGACACTAATCCGGACGATTCTAAATCGCAAACCGGATACGTGTTTTTATTGAATGGTGGAGCTGTCAGTTGGTGCAGTTCTAAACAAAGCATCGTGGCGGGATCTACATGTGAAGCGGAGTACATAGCTGCTTCGGAAGCAGCAAATGAAGGAGTCTGGATGAAGGAGTTCATATACGATCTAGGTGTCATACCTAGTGCATCGGGTCCAATAAAAATCTTTTGTGACAATACTGGTGCAATTGCCTTGGCAAACGAATCCAGATTTCACAAGAGAACCAAACACATCATGAGACGCTTCAATTCCATTCGGGATTTAGTCCAAGTGGGAGACATAGAAATTTGCAAGATACAATCGGATCTGAATGTTGCAGACCCGCTGACTAAGCCTCTTCCATGAGCAAAACATGATCAGAACCAAGGCTCCATGGGTGTTAGAATCATTACTGTGTAATATAGATTATTGACTCTGCTGCAAGTGGGAGACTGAAGGAAATATGCCCTAGAGGCAATAATAAAGTTATTATTTATTTCCTTATATCATGATAAATGTTTATTATTCATGCTAGAATTGTATTAACCGGAAACATAATACATGTGTGAATACATAGACAAAAACAGAGAGTCACTAGTATGCCTCTACTTGACTAGTTCGTTAATCAAAGATGGTTATGTTTCCTAACCATAGACATGAGTTTTCATTTGATTAACGGGATCACATCATTAGGAGAATGATGTGATTGACTTGACCCATTCCGTTAGCTTAACACTTGATCGTTTAGTTTGTTGCTATTGCTTTCTTCATAACTTATACATGTTCCTATGACTATGAGATTATGCAACTCCCGTTTACCGGAGGAACACTTTGTGTGCTACCAAACGTCACAACGTAACTGGGTGATTATAAAGGTGCTCTACAGGTGTCTCCGAAGGTACTTGTTGGGTTGGCGTATTTCGAGATTAGGATTTGTCACTCCGATTGTCAGAGATGTACCTCTGGGCCCTCTCGGTAATGCACATCACTCAAGCCTTGCAAGCATTGCAACTAATAAGTTAGTTGCAGGATGATGTATTACGGAACGAGTAAAGAGACTTGCCGGTAACGAGATTGAACTAGGTATTGAGATACCGACGATCGAATCTCAGGCAAGTAACATACCGATGACAAAGGGAACAACATATGTTGTTATGCGGTCTGATCGATAAAGATCTTCGTAGAATATGTAGGAGCCAATATGAGCATCTAGGTTCCGCTATTGGTTATTGACCGGAGACATGTCTCGGTCATGTATATATAGTTCTCGAACCCGTAGGGTCCGCACGCTTAAAGTTCGGTGACGATCGTAATTAGGGTTTTTGTGTTTTGATGTACCGAAGGTTGTTCGGAGTCCCGGATGTGATCACAGACATGACGAGGAGTCTCGAAATGGTCGAGACATAAAGATTGATATATTGGAAGCCTATATTTGGATATCGGAAACGTTCGGGGTGAAATCGGGATTTTACCGGAGTACTGGGGGGTTACTGGAACCCCCCCGGGGGTTATTGGGCCTACATGGGCCATAATGGAGAAGAGGTGGGCCGGCCAGGGCAGGCCGCGTGCCCCCTCCCCCGTAGTCCAAATAGGACAAGGAAGGGGGGGGGCGCCCCCCTTTCCTCTTTCTCCCTTCCTCCTTCCTTTTCCAACAAGGCAAGAGGGGGGAGTCCTACTCCCGGTTGGAGTAGGACTCCTCCAGGCGCACCCATAGGGCCGGCCGCACCTCCCCCTCTGCCTCCTTTATATACTGATGCAAGGGGCACCCCATGAGACACAAGTTGATCCTCGTGATCGTTCCTTAGCCGTGTGCGGTGCCCCCTTCCACCATATTCCACCTCGGTCATATCATAGCGGTGCTTAGGCGAAGCCCTGTGTCGGTAGAACATCATCACCATCATCACGCCGTCGTGCTGACAAAACTCTCCTCAACGTTTTGCTGGATCGGAACTCGAGGGATGTCACGGAGTTGAACGTGTGCAGAACTCGGAGGTGCCGTACGTTCGGTACTTGGATCGGTCGGATCGGGAAGACGTATGACGACTTCCTCTATGTTGTGTCAACACTTCCGTTGCCGGTCTACGAGGGTACGTAGACAACACTCTCCCCTCTCGTTCCTATGCATCACCATGATCTTGCGTGTGCGTGGAATTTTTTTGAAATTACTACGTTTCCCAACACCTGCATCGTCGATGTAGTGCTTGCCGCGACGACTCTTGGTCATCCGGTCCATAGATTATCCCTTGAGCCCTTCGAAGCTGCCCTTTAAGAACTCGAAACCACCATGCGCGAGCTCCACGGTGGGCGCCAACTATCGTGGAAGCGCCATGGCAGATGTCCTCATGGAAGGACATAGTTGTGGAGCCATCGCGATGAGGTTAGCTTAAAGGGGTTAAACGGGACAAAGTACACGGAGAGTTTATACTGGTTCAGCCCCTTGCGGTGAAGGTAAAGGTGTCGGTGGGAACAGCACCTATGGGATCACGAGAATCCCTACTACGGTTAACGGGGCGCGGGGTCGTGATAAGAGCGGATCAAGCAGGTAGCACACGGTTCGTTTATCCAGGTTTGGGCCGCAAGGATGCGTAAAACCCTACTCCTGCTTTGGTGGATTGTATATTTGTGTTCTTGAGCTAGCTATGGGGCGTGAGGAGCTCCAAAAAGCCGAATCCCTCTCCTGGTCGCCTCGGGCCTCCTTTTATAGAAAAAGGGGTTGCCACAGTGGCACACAGGAGGTGGAAAGGGTACAGTGATGCGAGGTTATCCCTCGCATTACATGACAAGGAGCCTTTAATGCGTCTTGCTTAGGTGTCCTTGCTTTATCGGGGACGGGGGAGAGATCTGTCTCGTCCGTCGCCGCTCCTTCTTGTGTCGACGGGCACCCTGGCCAGTGATGCCTGAGATGCCACGTAGGTAGGCAGGCAGGTGAGGTGGCGCAGTGGTGGGTCTTCACGAAGATCTACATGCCGCCACGCAGGTGCCTGCCCAGCTGGTTGGGTCGGCAGCTGCATGCATGCGGTGGTGGAGGCTCAGTCGGCGTGGGCCTAATGATGGCCCTGCGGGTGTCCTCGGCAATTGCCTTGCCGGGGCCCCGGCAACTGTCTTGCCGAGGAGCCTGCTGTCATCCCCGGCAAGGCGCTTGTCGGGGGCCTTGTGGTCTTCCTCGGCTGGGATCCTGCCAAGGGTTGTCGTCTCCTTAGTGTGTATCCGATCTTGAATGTCTTCACAAAGATCTGCATGCCGCCACGGGGATGTCTCCCGAATCCTTGCCCTTTGGGGGCAGTGGACTCAAGGGTGATTTGCTCCGTAGGCGCGGGACGAGTCGCCGCGGCAAGGGTCTTGCCGGGGCTGCTAGAACTGTCTCCCGGCAAGGATCTTGCCGGGGGAGTTCGCTTCGTCCCCTTTGCTCTTCGTGGTCTTCGCCTTGGCGTCATTCTAGTTCTCTTGAGCTTCGGTCTTACCCTGGCTCACCTCCCTTGCCTTGCTTGGTGTGGTGGTGCCCGCGGCTTAGACTGCCCGTGCACAGTTATAGGGGTACAAAAAGTGTACCCCTCTTTTTGTACACCGACAGGAGCCCCCGGGCCTGGTCCACACATAAGCGCAACGCGTTGTTTGGGCTAGGCCCAAAAACGGTGCGCGGGCAGGCGGGGCGGTTTTTACCGTGGTAAGATTTTTCGCGCGCTGCGCTTCCCTCGATTCCCGCGCGTGGCGCGGCGTGGGGAGGTGCGTGTGACATGGGCAGCATGCATGGGGTTGGTTCCCGCGGGCATGTGTCACACCACAGTTAATGTGAAAGGAGGCGGCCCGTGTTTTCCCCCATAAGAAAGGAATAACCGCAGGCACGCTGCTCACTTCCTCCTCTTTCCTCGTGCCTTTTCCAATCTCAGAGCCGCCGTTTCCTCTATTCCTTCCTTCCGAAGCTTCCGCCGTCGCCCTCCGTCGTTGCTTTGCCATCCCCATTCCTCAGCCCTCTAAACTTCTTGGTCGCCATGGCGCCCAAATCCGTCAAGGGCAAGGGGGTGGCTAAGGGCGCTGGAACTGTGGAGCCGCCGGAGAGCGCGCTGTCGGGGGACCGAACGAAGTCCGCCTTTTTCTTCCCCTTGATGGTTGATGTTCAAGAGCTCCGGGCCTCCTTCAGGCCCCTATGGTGAGCAAAGATGGGGGGAGAGAATTCGGGACACCTGGCGACGCGCGTCATTCCTGCTGCTTGCGCCGATCCTGCTCCAAATCGGTATCCCTTTTTCATCGATTATCTTTCTTGTGGGTTATGCCCCCCTTTCTCCGATTTCTTCTGCGACATTATGCACACCTTCAGCTTGTGCCTCTTGGATTTTACTCCGATGCGGTGGCATGCATGGCTTTCTTCGCGCATCTTTGCGAAGGCTTTGCCGGGGTGCAGCCCAACACGGCGCTCTTCCGCCATTATTTATTCCCTCGGATCCAGCCGGGAGGTGCCGTCTCTGGTTGCGTCACCTGGATCCCATGATCCAAGGGGGCGTACCCAGACGGTGCCGTGAAGGAGAGGTGGGAGGAATGGCGTGGGCGGTGGTGCTGGATTGAGGATGCAATCCCGCCGGAATTCTGCAAGGTCCACCGAGTGCCGCCGGTCTGTGGCAGCGATTGGAGCGATGTTGACGCCGCCGACGGGAGGCTCACTGTTGCCACTACTAGGATTCTCCGGCTCACCCGGGCCGGACTCACCCTTGAGATGATCAGGGCGGACTTCATTCGCCACTGGATCGTCCCGTTACACAACAAGGGGAGGCCAGCTTGGCTCTTTACGAATCCGGCTGACATTATGCGATTCCGCCCCGGCCTCGATCACAACTTCATAGTGTTGGCGCATGCCCACTTCTGCCAGCGGCTTTTCCAGCTTGATGTGGGTCGCGATGGCGAGGTCGAACGGACCGGCAAGGCCGCGAGGGCTGCCGCAAAGATTGGCAAGGCCCTCAAGGGGCCGTTTTTCAAGCTGCCAGCAAGGGTGGTCCCATTGTGCAACAATTCACGTCGTTCTGAGATCATCGCCATGATGCCAGACTGTAATGCGCATGGCCCTGTCCCAAGCTAGAAGGAGCCGAGGGACGCGGATGTGCAGCAATTCTTTGACACCCTGATCGAGGTGTATGTCAATCCTGACGCCGAGCGGTGGCTTGTCATGGACACCACCCAGGCAGAGCTGGACTACATCACCACTAGGGCGAGGGAGGCACAGCTTGCCATGGAGGCCGGCAGCGCCGGGGGTGTGGAGGACAAGGCCGCAACTGCTGCAGAGGAAGAGGAGCCCACCCGGTGGGCGGCAGCCTCCAAGGAGGTCAGCAGCGCCGACATGGGAGCTCCGCTTGTCGAAGACGCGGCCGACGAGTCGTCGGAGGAGGAGGACGCGGCGGCGGGCTCGACGCCAACTAGGGGAAGAGGGCGAGTCCAGCGGCGGGCTGACTCCGGCGAGCCGGTTCGGCCTGGTAGGGCTACGCGGCCTCAATTGACCCTGGAGGGGTCTGGGCGCCATACGAGGGCCACGGCAGCCAAGAGGCTGACGAAGGCCGCTGAGAAGAAGAAGACAACAACCCCTTCCTCATCTGGGCGCGCACAAACCCCGCCGTCTTCGCCTCCTCCGGCAGATGTCGACTCGTATGTTGACGCGGAGGTCACTTTTGATCTCGGGCCTCTCAGCCCGAAGAGCAAAAGGAAAGTGGCGGAGGAAGAGGAGATAGATGACGAGTAAGTACTCCGTCCCTTACTGCCATTTCCATTCCCCTGAATCAAGTCACTTATCTTGATCCGTTTTTGCTTTTGCAGGGATGCAGAGACGTTGGCCCGGAGGGTGAAGAGGGCGAAGGCCTCGGCGAGCAGTCAGCCCCCGGCTGGGGCTTCAAAGACGCCACTGGTGGTGTTGAGCAGCCCGGACAGCAGCCCCCGGCGCAGCCCCCAGCGTAAGTTCTTCACCCTCCTCTTATTCGACACGTGGTAGGCATTCGATGCTATGGTGTTGACCTTGTCGGGTTTGCAGGAGGGGAGCGGCAGCAGGAGGAGCCGTAGAGGGCTACCCCCAACACACCACCCCCATCGGCTACGCCACCGTGATGGGCGTCCCGGCAAGGGCACCAAGCATGGAGCCCACACCCATGGAGGAAGAGGGGAACTTGGGCGCTGGTGACTCTGCCACGGCGCCAAATGCTGGCGGGAAGGGGACTTCTGCTTCACAGCCCGGCACTGGTGAGTCGCCTGTCCTCCGTCTCTGTTTTTTCCTTATTCTTTTTCTTGGCTTCAATGCTCCCATTACTACCCAGGCCCTCCTTCAATAGGTATGGAGGACGTGGATACTGTTGTTGGGAACGTTGCTGAGGAGGCCGCCAAGGATGCTGACGAGGTCGCCGCTGATGAGGCCGCCAAGGATGCTGCCGAGGACACCACTGCGGGGGCCGCCAATGGTGGGCCTGCCGGGGAAGCCGGCAAGGCCACTGCCGAGGAAGAGATGGTTGATGATCAGCCTCCCTCCTCCTTAACCTCGGGCCCCAGCAGGTATCTGAAGGTGGGCGACGATCTTTTCATCCATCTCCCAGGGGCGTCAAGTTCCCGGGCGCCCGCCGAAGGGGAAGTCTTTGACGGCGAGGTGCTTGCCGCCACCGGGCTCGAGGTTGTTGATGAGCCGGGCGTTGGTGGTGATGGTTCTCTAGAAGAGCAGCTTTTCCGTGCTATGGGGGCCAACTTCCGAAAACTACAGGCGCTCTACCGTGTCCGTCTGGACAAGGTTAAGTCCAGGACGGCAAGGGTGGACCAGGCAGAGGTGGATTTCAAGGCGCGTGTTGCTGAGACGAAGACCTGGTTCCACCAGGCTCGCGAGGAGCGGAGGGCCTTTCAGGAGGAATTGGCCAAGCGCAATGTCGAGCTCACCATGAAGATGGCTCATATCAAGAAGGCCCAGGAAAAGGCGGCGAACTTGGCTGCCGCGGCCGAGGCCGTCTAGAACCAGCATCAAGCCGCACTGGATTCCCAGGAAGAGGACCTCACCGTGCGTGAGGCGAAGCTTGCCGCAGCGCTCCGTGGCAAGGATGAGGAGCTCGAGGCCCTTGTCGCGTGGCGGACTCGCGAGCTGGAGCAGAGGCACAAGGAGGCACTCGATGCCCAGGCTCTGGCCCATGCCGGCAAATTAAGGGAGTTGGAGGTGGCGCAGGACGAGCTGAAGGAGCAGGCCCTCAAGCTGTCCAACGAGAAGAGCACGCTCAATAGCGCCTTGGTGGAGGCGCAAGGAGCGGTCATCAGCAGGGCTAGGGAGCTCTCCGAAGCGCAAAACTCCGTCAGAGATCTCAAGCTGAATCTGGAGGATCTCGAGAAGATGTTGTCGGAGAGCAGGGCTCGGGAGGAGACCTTGACCAGGAGTCTGGAGGAGGGGAAGCAACTGCGGGCGAACGAGGCTGCCTCCCACTAGGATTATGTGGCGGGCGAGAACAGATGGATCAGCCGTCTAGAGGAGGTCGCCAGCAGGGTCACCTCGTAGTTGGCCACCATGGGGATGCCAAACGTGAGGTACGCCCCTGAGCGCAGCGGGACCATCAACACCAAGCTGACCCTGTTCTTCGAGGGCGTCCTCGGAGCCTTGGCTTATCTTCACTCCAACCGAGCGGCCACGTTGGCCGGGGAAGCCCGGCGACTTTGCCGGGGCACTAGGGAAAAGGCTAGCAGCAGCACGGGTTTTAGACCTATCAGTAGCGCGGGGTGGTGCGCTACTGATAAGGCGCTACAGCTAACGAATAGCAGTAGCGTGCCTCCACCCACGCTAAGGCTAAATCGACTTAGTAGCAGCGAGTTCTAGGAGGAGCGCTGCTGGTAATTAGTAGTAGCGCTTCTCTCTGCCCGCGCTGCTACTATTATTTCATATTTTATTTCTTTTTTATTTCATGTTGTATTCGTACACCTTTACACAAATTTTCATACAACAGGAATTTACAAATTGTTTTTACATCATAATGAGTTATTACATCATGGGGTGAAAGAACTGTGTGGACTAGTTTCAAGTGGACGGACATCCACTTGAAACTAATCCATGGTTTTTTCACCCAATGATATAATAAATATCATCATCATCATCATATCATTAACAACTTATCATCATCATCATCATATCATTGGTCACTAGTCGTAATCACAAGTACTCCTCACATCTTCAACTCTAACACATTGTATCACATAATAAACATATTGTACCTCATAGGACCTACTACATTCTCTTAGGACCTACTATATTCTCTAAGGTAAAATAGCAAAAAACAAGATAGCCCCTCGCTCTCCATTATGGAGAATGCAGATTATCCTGTCTCCAATTCTTTCCTTTCTCTTAATGTTGCTTCCAAGAACCTCCTTACGAATGTCCAAACATTTTTTCCACTCTTTGATTAGCATGTGTTCACCGGTTTCAGAAATTCGATATGCACAGGTGAGATCCGTAGGATGACTTGGCTGTAGGTTTAGAACTTCAAGGCGACCATTGTAATACATCAGATGAGGCACACAATCCATCGGGATTTTCTATTGAAAAACATAGTAATAACTTCGTAGTTAGCAATGATGTACTAGTTTTAGAAGTATGCAAAAGATGCACGGATGTCGTAATAGTAAAATATCTTACCAGGGTATCTCCATAGAAGTTATCGTGGTTCAACACGTGCACTAGTGGCACGTATTCACCATAATTTGGAGGAGTTCGATAATAGGTATTGTAATTCTCAAAAAAAGTACAATAAGCAATCACATGATTTTTCTCCTTATAAGTTAATTCGGAGCCATCAGTGTAGTGGGTTTTGTCTACCATCTTCTGCACATTCTTTGAAGATTCAAAATAAGCTGTCAATGGAAATAAGCTGTCAACTATTTTAAAATAAACAATATAAATTAGTTAATAACTATGTTTGAGAAACTCACATTGTGGTAGAATCGGAAGCGTATCAACAAGGACCCAAATGTCCATATTGTCTTGCTCGATGTCAGGATCACGAAGATCAATGCTGACAATCATACCCTCATAAAAACCATACATTTTGCAAAGTGCTTCCCAATTTTGGCAACCAAAATGGGTTACGCTCTGAGAATTGTACAGATTTACTTAAAAATCGATATCATGATGGGTCCTTAGGTGTATTTTCTTTGTTTGAAAATTTTCATGGTCTTCAAAACCCATCCTCTCCAAGACATAGCGTCTTGCATGGCATGGGATAAGCTAGTCGAATTGTAAAATATGAAAATTAGACGTTGAAATAGTTGAAGTCATGCTTAATTACGAAAAAACACTTGTCGTTGTTGCATACCATTTCAACATCGAAGGTCTCCTCGAGCTTAATGCTGAAGTGCCGATCTTCATCCAGCTGAACGAACCTGTCGCACATACCTCGATCATCGTGGCACCAACTGCACTCCCCCGGGAGACTGTCGTCGTCCGAGTACGACATTTCCTACGTTCATAATTCAAAGATTAAACTTGTACATATTCTAGCACAAGTCATGCCAGAATTCACGGAAAAATCCGGCATGACCTTTGCTAAAAAAGGACATATCGAGTGCCTGAAATTTGCCGGAACGGAAATTAATCAACACTCCGGCAAAACATAGGCCACTTGGAGGTGTAACCAAAACATGAAATAATTGCTTAAACTAAAAAATAACACCAAATATGGCATGTTCAACTAGTTCTATTAATTCAACTAGTTCTATTAATTCAACTAGTTCTTACTAAATATAAACTTAGTATAAAAAGAAAAAAACTAGTTCTTTCTAAAAATGAAGTAGTTCAACTAGTTATTAATTTACTTACTATACTAGTTCAACTAAAACTTAACTAGTTCAACTAAAAGTAAACTAGTTCTATTAATTCAACTAGTTCTTACTAAATATAAACTTACTATAAATAGAAAGAAACTAGCACATCTACTACTACTAATTAACATCTAACTACTACATCTACTACTAATTAACATGTACTACTGGTAATTATACAACTAGTTTACCATCACTACTAGTAATTAATATCCACTACTTCTAAAAATCATTATCTATGAACCCTAAATTAACATCTACTACTACTAAAATCATCTACTAACTAAGCAAAGAGAGAGGGGGTTGGGGAGGGGTGGGGGGCTTACAGAGGGAGAGACGGTGGCGGGGAGGTGCTCGGCGACGGAGGGGCGGCGAGGGCGGGCTCAGGATCGGGAGGGCGGCGGTCCTGGGCGATGGGCTCGGCGGGCTCGGTCGAGGGCGGCGGCGGTGAGGTCGAGGGCGGCGACAGTGTGGTCGAGAGCGGCGGCGGTGAGGTTGAGGGCGGGCGGCGGCGGCGGCGGTGAGGGCGCAGGCGCGCTCGGGCTCGGGCGGCGACGACAGGGAGTAGGGGAACAGGACGGGGGAAAGGAGGACTTAGCAAAATTTTGATGCGGGGGGTGGTTAACTCGAACTAGCAGTAGCGCACGTACAGAAGACGTGCTATAGCTAACTTATCTACAGCACGTTTTGGGGAAAACCGCTACTGCTAATGGAAGCAGTTATTTCTTTTGTTTAGTAAAAACATCAAAAATATACATTGGTCATCATTGATCTTTTTGTGTATAATCTAAATAGTCAACATGAATCCTCACTGTACCTGTATAGGTACAGGCGAGGATTCATATTGCAACCACAAATCATACACATATAGTTCAATGAAGACCAAGTGCTCGAGATAGGTTGAGAAGCAACATATTTAAGGTGGTAAACACCTTGTTCGCTTAGCAGTATGAGACTAAACTTAATTAGTTGCGGTCATACTTAGCAGCAGCGAGTTTTGAGCAAAACCGCTACTACTGAGTTCTTTAGCAGTAGCGCGTCCACGGGAAGGGCGCTACTACTATATCTTTCCTGGAGGCAACACCGTGGAAATTATAGTAGTAGCGCTAGTAGTGGGGGGTCATGACCAAGGTCCTCACCAAGATGGCATACTGCAATCCCAACCTCGACTTCGGTGTCGCGATGGATAGCTTGCCGGAGGGTATTGACCTCACGATGCTCAAGGAGCGCATCAAGCCCGTCATCAGCAGCATCGATGACATCAAGAGGGTGGAAGGCCAGCGCCGGGATTAGGCATCCCGTTCTTCACCACCGCTGCAGGTTCATGACCAAGACAAATTTCATCTTTAGTTAGAACCGCAGCAATGATGTGATGTAATATAACTTTGCAGTACTTTTAATTTCATGCACGTTATTTCCCCGTTCAATTCCTCTTTGTATGCGCGCCCTACGCCGATTGGGTAGGCTCGCCGGCGCGGAAGCCCCTAGCGGCGTTTTGGGGACGGATCCCCATGGGCCTGCTGGGTACGCGTGCTGCCGGACGAGCCACCTTTCCGTTCTGAACGCGGCCGCTCGAACTGTCGAGCTTGACTCGAGTCAGAATCGAGAGCGTTGTTGATCGCGGAAGGCTACTCTGCCATTCTCGACGCAGCCGCTTGAGCTGTTGAGCGGACTCAAAACAGGGCAAGGGTGTTGCCGATCGTGGGAGAGCCCCCTGGCATGCAGGTTTCTCATACAAAGGTGTGACACCTCCGAGGGGAATAACCTCATATAAGAAGGATAGAACAAATAAGGGTTCAGTGCAACTTAGCTTCTGTTTGTAGTCGCTCGAGCGCTGATCTTCCGGCCTCCTTCCCTCTCCAAGAGCCACGTGTTGGGGAACATAGCAGAAAACAAAAATTTTCCTACGGTTTCACCAAGATCCATCTAGGAGTTCATCTAGCAACGAGTGATTAGATGCATCTACGTACCTTGTAGATGGCGAGCGGAAGCGTTCAAAGAACGGGGATGATGTAGTCGAACACGACGTGATTCAAATCACCGATGATCAAGCACCGAACGGACGGTGCCTCCGCGTTCAATACACGTACGGAACGGATGACGTCTCCTCCTTTCTTGATCCAGCAAGGGGGAAGGAGAGGTTGATGAAGATCCAGCAGCACGACGGCGTGGTGATGGATGCAGGGCGTCACAGTAGCAGGGCTTCGCCTATACTACGAGAGAGAGACGTAACGGGGAGAGAGGGAGGCGCGAGGGGCTGGTGTATGAAGTCCCTCCTCTCCCCCACTATATATAGGAGGGCCAAGGGGGGGTGGTGCGCAGCCTAGGAGATCCAATCTCCTAGGTGCGGCGGCCAAGGGGAGGTTTCCCTCCCCCCCAAGGCACCTAGAGGTGCCTTCCACCACTTGGACTCTTCCTTTAAGTGGAACCCTAGGCGCATGGGCTTTTGGGGCTGGTGCCCTTGGCCCATGCAGGCCAAGGCGCACCCCCTACAGCCCATGTGGCCCCCTAGGACAGGTGGCCCCACCCGGTGGACCCCCGGGACCCCTTCGGTGGTCCCGGTACAATACCGATAACCCCGAAACTTGTCCCGATGGCCGAAACAGCACTTCCTATATATAATTCTTTACCTCCGGACCATTCCGGAACTCCACGTGACATTCGGGATCTCATCCGGGACTCCGAACAATATTCGGGTTACTGCATATACATATCTTCACAACCCTAGCGTCACCGAACCTTAAGTGTGTAGACCCTACGGGTTCGGGAGACATGCAGACATGACCGGGACGACTCTCCGGTCAATAACCAACAGCGGGATCTGGATACCCATGTTGGCTCCCACATGCTCCACGATGATCTCATCGGATGAACCACGATGTCGAGGATTAAACAACCCCGTATGCAATTCCCTTTGTCAATCGGTATGTTACTTGCCCGAGACTCGATCGTCGGTATCCCAATACCTTGTTCAGTCTCGTTACCGGCAAGTCACTTTACTCGTACCGTAACGCATGATCCCGTGATCAACCACTTGGTCACCTTGAGCTCATAATGATGATGCATTACCGAGTGGGCCCAGTGATACCTCTCCGTTATATGGAGTGACAAATCCCAGTCTCGATCCATGTCAACCCAACAGACACTTTCGGAGATACCCGTAGTGCACCTTTATAGTCACCCAGTTACGTTGTGACGTTTGATACACCCAAAGCACTCTTACGGTATCCGGGAGTTACACGATCTCATGGTCAAAGGAAAAGATACTTGACATTGGAAAAGCTCTAGCAAACGAACTACACGATCTTGTGCTATGCTTAGGATTAGGTCTTGTCCATCACATCATTCTCCTAATGATGTGATCCCGTTATCAATGACATCCAATGTCCATAGCCAGGAAACCATGACTATCTGTTGATCAATGAGCTAGTCAACTAGAGGCTTACTAGGGACATATTATGGTCTATGTATTCACACGTGTATTACGATTTCCGGATAATACAGTTATAGCATGAATAAAGACAATTATCATGAACAAAGAAATATAATAATAATGCTCTTATTATTGCCTCTAGGGCATATTTCCAACAGTCTCCCACTTGCACTAGAGTCAATAATCTAGTTACATTGTGATGAATCGAACACCCATGGAATTCTGGTGTTGATCATGTTTTGCCCTAGGGAGAGGTTTAGTCAATGGATCTGCTATATTCAGGTCCGTATGTACTTTACAAATCTCTATGTCTCCATCTTGAACATTTTCACGAATGGAGTTGAAGCGACGCTTGATGTGCCTTGTCTTCTTGTGAAACCTGGGCTCCTTGGCAAGTGCAATAGCTCCAGTGTTATCACAAAAGAGTTTGATTGGCCCCGACGCATTGGGTATGACTCCTAGGTCGGTGATGAACTCCTTCACCCATATTGCTTCATGTGCTGCCTCCAAGGCTGCCATGTACTCCACTTCACATGTAGATCCCGCCACGACGCTCTGTTTGCAGATGCACCAGCTCACTGCTCCACCATTCAACATATACACGTATCCGGTTTGTGACTTAGAGTCATCTAGATCTGTGTCGAAGCTAGAGTCGACGTAACCCTTTACGACGAGCTCTTCGTCACCTCCATAAACGAGAAACATTTCCTTAGTCCTTTTCAGGTACTTCAGGATATTCTTGACCGCTGTCCAGTGTTCCTTGCCGGGATTACTTTGGTACCTTCCTACCAAACTTACGGCAAGGTTTACATCAGGTCTGGTACACAGCATGGCATACATAATAGAACCTATGGCTGATGCATAGGGGATGACACTCATCTCTTCTATATCTTCTGCCGTGGTCGGACATTGAGCTGAGCTCAATTTCACACCTTGTAACACAGGTAAGAACCCCTTCTTAGAATGATCCATATTGAACTTCTTCAATATCTTATCAAGGTATGTGCTTTGTGAAAGACCTATGAGGCGTCTCGATCTATCTCTATAGATCTTGATGCCTAATATATAAGCAGCTTCTCCAAGGTCCTTCATTGAAAAACTCTTATTCAAGTAGGCCTTGATGCTGTCCAAGAGTTCTATATCATTTCCCATCAAAAGTATGTCATCTACATTTAGTATGAGAAATGCTACAGAGCTCCCACTCACTTTCTTGTAAACGCAGGCTTCTCCATAAGTCTGCGTAAACCCAAACGCTTTGATCATCTCATCAAAGCGAATGTTCCAACTCCGAGATGCTTGCACCAGCCCATAAATCGAGCGTTGGAGCTTGCACACCTTGTCAGCATTCTTAGGATCGACAAAACCTTCCGGCTGCATCATATACAATTCTTCCTTAAGGAAACCATTAAGGAATGCCGTTTTGACGTCCATTTGCCATATTTCATAATCGTAGAATGCGGCAATTGCTAACATGATTCGGACAGACTTTAGCTTCGCTACCGGTGAGAAAGTCTCATCGTAGTCAACCCCTTGAACTTGTCGATAACCCTTAGCGACAAGCCGAGCTTTATAGATGGTCACATTACCATCCGCGTCTGTCTTCTTCTTAAAGATCCATTTATTTTCTATGGCTCGCCGTTCAACGGGCAAGTCAGTCAAAGTCCATACTTCGTTTTCATACATGGATCCTATCTCGGATTTCATGGCTTCTAGCCATTTGTCGGAATCCGGTCCCGCCATCGCTTCTTCATAGTTCGAAGGTTCACCGTTATCTAACAACATGATTTCCAAGACAGGGTTGCCGTACCACTCTGGTGCGGAACGTGTTCTTGTGGACCTTCGAATTTCAGTAGGAGCTTGATCAGAAGTATCTTGATCATTATCATTAACTTCCTCTCTAGTCGGTGCAGGCACCTCAGGAACATTTTCTTGAGTTGCGCCATTTTCCGGTTCAAGAGGTAATACTTCATCAAGCTCTACTTTCCTCCCACTTACTTCTTTCGAGAGAAACTCTTTCTCTAGAAAGGATCCATTCCTGGCAATAAAGATCTTGCCTTCGGATCTGAGGTAGAAGGTATACCCAGCAGTTTCTTTAGGGTATCCTATGAAGACGCATTTCTCCGACTTGGGTTCGAGCTTTTCAGGTTGAAGTTTCTTGACATAAGCATCGCATCCCCAAACTTTTAGAAACGACAGCTTAGGTTTCTTCCCAAACCATAATTCATACGGTGTCGTCTCAACGGATTTCGACGGAGCCCTATTTAAAGTGAATGCAGCAGTCTCTAAAGCATAGCCCCAAAAAGATAGCGGTAAATCGGCAAGAGACATCATAGATCGCACCATATCTAATAGAGTGCGATTACGACGTTCGGACACACCGTTACGCTGAGGTGTTCCAGGCGGCGTGAGTTGTGAAACTTTTCCACATTTTCTTAAGTGTGTGCCAAATTCGTGACTCAAGTATTCTCCTCCACGATCTGATCGTAGAAACTTGATTTTCCTGTCACGTTGATTCTCAACCTCACTCTGAAATTCCTTGAACTTTTCAAAGGTTTCAGACTTGTGTTTCATTAAGTAGACATACCCATATCTACTCAAGTCATCAGTGAGGGTGAGAACATAACGATAGCCACCGCGAGCCTCAATACTCATTGGACCGCACACATCAGTATGTATGATTTCCAATAAGTTGGTTGCTCGCTCCATTGTTCCTGAGAACGGAGTCTTGGTCATTTTTCCCATGAGGCATGGTTCGCACGTGTCAAATGATTCATAATCAAGAGACTCTAAAAGTCCATCTGCATGGAGCTTCTTCATGCGTTTGACACCTATGTGACCAAGGCGGCAGTGCCACAAGTATGTGGGACCATCATTATCAACCTTACATCTTTTGGTACTCACACTATGAACATGTGTAGTAATACGCTCGAGATTCATTAAGAATAAACCATTGACTATCGGAGCATGACCATAAAATATATCTCTCATATAAATAGAACAACCATTATTCTCGGATTTAAATGAGTAGCCATCTCGTATTAAACGAGATCCCGATACAATGTTCATGCTCAAACATGGCACTAAATAACAATTATTGAGGTTTATAACTAATCCCGTAGGTAAATGTAGAGGTAGCGTGCCGACGGCGATCACATCGACCTTGGAACCATTCCCGACGCGCATCGTCACCTCGTCCTTCGCCAGTTTCCGTTTATTCCACAGCTCCTACAGTGAGTTACATATATGAGTAACGGCACTGGTATCAAATACCCAGGAGTTACTACGAGTACTGGTAAGGTACACATCAATTACATGTATATCAAATATACCTTTGGTGTTGCCGGCCTTCTTGTCCGCTAAGTATTTGGGGCAGTTCCGCTTCCAGTGACCCTTCCCTTTGCAATAAAAGCACTCTGTCTCAGGCTTGGGTCCATGCTTTGACTTCTTCCCGACAGCTTGCTTGCCGGGCGCAGCAACTTCCTTACCGTCTTTCTTGAAGTTCTTTTTACCCTTGCCCTTCTTAAACTTAGTGGTTTTATTCATCATCAACACTTGATGTTCCTTCTTGAATTCTACCTCTGCTGATTTCAGCATAGCAAATACTTCAGGAATGGTCTTTACCATCCCCTGCATATTAAAGTTCATCACAAAGCTCTTGTAGCTTGGTGGAAGCGACTGGAGGATTCTGTCAATGACCGCGTCATCCAGGAGATTAACTCCCAGCTGAGTCAAGCGGTTATGTAACCCAGACATAGTGAGTATGTGCTCACTGACAGAACTATTTTCCTCCATCTTACAGCTGAAGAACTTGTCGGAGACTTCATATCTCTCGATCCGGGCATGATCTTGAAAAACCATTTTCAGCTCTTTGAACATCTCATATGCTCCATGTCTCTCAAAACGCTTTTGGAGCCCCGGCTCTAAGCTGTAAAGCATGCCGCACTGAACGAGGGAGTATTCATCAGTACGTGTCTGCCAAGCGTTCATAGCGTCTTGGTTCTGTGGGACGGGTGGATCACGTAGCGGTGCTTGTAGGACATAATCTTTCTTGGCAGCTATGAGGATGATCCTCAGGTTCCGAACCCAGTCCGTATAGTTGCTGCCATCGTCTTTCAGCTTGGTTTTCTCTAGGAACGCGTTGAAATTGAATACAACGTTGGCCATTTGATCTACAGGACATATTGTAAAGATTTTAGACTAAGTTCATGATAATCAAGTTCATCTAATCAAATTATTAATGAACTCCCACTCAGATTAGACATCCCTCTAGTCATCTAAGTGCTACACGATCCGAGTCGACTAGGCCGTGTCCGATTAACACGTGAGACGGACTAGTCATCGCCGGTGAACATCTTCATGTTGATCGTATCTTCCATACGACTCGTGTTCGACCTTTCGGTCTCTGTGTTCCGAGGCCATGTCTGTACATGCTAGGCTCGTCAAGTTAACCCTAAGTGTTTTTGCTGTGTAAAACTGTCTTACACCCGTTGTATGTGAACGTAAGGATCTATCACACCCGATTAACACGTGGTGCTTCGAAACGACGAACTGTAGCAACGGTGCACAGTTAGGGGAGAACACTTCTTGAAATTGTTGTAAGGGATCATCTTATTTACTACCGTCGTTCTAAGTAAACAAGATGCAAAACATGATAAACATCACATGCAATCAAATAATAATAGTGACATGATATGGCCAATATCACATAGCTCCTTTGATCTCCATCTTGGGGCTCCATGATCATCCTGTCACCGTCATACTCATCGACATGTAAGTTGTGATTCCTTGTACAATAGCATGAACATCTCATACATCACATATAGATCATTCATCATTCATCACAACTTTGGCCATATCATATCACAAAGCACTTGCTGCAAAAACAAGTTAGACGTCCTCTAATTGTTGTTGCAGGTTTTACGTGGCTGAAGTAGGGTTCTAACAAGAACGTTTTCTTACCTACGTGAAAGCCACAACGTGATTTGTCAACTTCTATTTACCCTTCATAAGGACCCTGTTCATCGAATCTGCTCCAACTAAAGTAGGAGAGACAGACACCCGTCAGCCACCTTATGCAACTTGTGCATGTTAGTCGGTGGAACCGGTCTCACGTAAGCATATGTGTAAGGTTGGTCCGGGCCGCTTCATCCCACAATACCGTTGAAGCAACATAAGACTAGTAGCGACAAGAAAGTTGACAACATCTACGCCCACAACAAATTGTGTTCTACTCGCGCAAGAGAACTACGCATAGACCTAGCTCTGATACCACTGTTGGGGAACGTAGCAGAAAACAAAAATTTTCCTATGGTTTCACCAAGATCCATCTAGGAGTTCATCTAGCAACGAGTGATTAGATGCATCTACGTACCTTGTAGATGGCGAGCGGAAGCGTTCAAAGAACGGGGATGATGTGGTCGAACACGACGTGATTCAAATCACCGATGATCAAGCACCGAACGGACGGTGCCTCCGCATTCAATACACGTACGGAACGGATGACGTCTCCTCCTTTCTTGATCCAGCAAGGGGGAAGGAGAGGTTGATGAAGATCCAGCAGCACGACGGCGTGGTGATGGATGCAGGGCGTCACAGTAGCAGGGCTTCGCCTATACTACGAGAGAGAGACGTAACGGGAGAGAGGGAGGCGCTAGGGGCTGGTGTATGAAGTCCCTCCTCTCCCCCACTATATATAGGAGGGCCAAGGGGGGTGGTGCGCAGCCTAGGAGATCCAATCTCCTAGGTGCGGCGGCCAAGGGGAGGTTTCCCTCCCCCCCAAGGCACCTAGAGGTGCCTTCCACCACTTGGACTCTTCCTTTAAGTGGAACCCTAGGCGCATGGGCTTTTGGGGCTGGTGCCCTTGGCCCATGCAGGCCAAGGCGCACCCCCTACAGCCCATGTGGCCCCCCGGGACAGGTGGCCCCACCCGGTGGACCCCCGGGACCCCTCCGGTGGTCCCGGTACAATACCGATAACCCCGAAACTTGTCCCGATGGCCGAAACAGCACTTCCTATATATAATTCTTTACCTCCGGACCATTCCAGAACTCCTCGTGACGTCCGGATCTCATCTGGGACTCCGAACAATATTCGGGTTACTGCATATACATATCTTCACAACCCTAGCGTCACCGAACCTTAAGTGTGTAGACCCTATGGGTTCGGGAGACATGCAGACATGACCGGGACGACTCTCCGGTCAATAACCAACAGCAGGATCTGGATACCCATGTTGGCTCCCACATGCTCCACGATGATCTCATCGGATGAACCACGATGTCGAGGATTAAACAACCCCATATGCAATTCCCTTTGTCAATCGGTATGTTACTTGCCCGAGACTCGATCGTCGGTATCCCAATACCTTGTTCAGTCTCGTTACCGGCAAGTCACTTTACTCGTACCGTACTGCATGATCCCGTGATCAACCACTTGGTCACCTTGAGCTCATAATGATGATGCATTACCGAGTGGGCCCAGTGATACCTCTCCGTTATATGGAGTGACAAATCCCAGTCTCGATCCATGTCAACCCAACAGACACTTTCGGAGATACCCGTAGTGCACCTTTATAGTCACCCAGTTATGTTGTGACTTTTGATACACCCAAAGCACTCTTACGGTATCCGGGAGTTACACGATCTCATGGTCAAAGGAAAAGATACTTGACATTGGAAAAGCTCTAGCAAACGAACTACACGATCTTGTGCTATGCTTAGGATTAGGTCTTGTCCATCACATCATTCTCCTAATGATGTGATCCCGTTATCAATGACATCCAATGTCCATAGCCAGGAAACCATGACTATTTGTTGATCAACGAGCTAGTCAACTAGAGGCTTACTAGGGACATATTATGGTCTATGTATTCACACGTGTATTACGATTTCCGGATAATACAGTTATAGCATGAATAAAGACAATTATCATGAACAAAGAAATATAATAATAATGCTCTTATTATTGCCTCTAGGGCATATTTCCAACACCACGAAGACGAAGGAGTGCTGGGCTGATTACTAGAGCTGATTCTCACAACTGCGCCCCCTACCTGGCGCGCCAAAGATGTCAGTGGGAACGACACCTATGGGATCACGAGAATACCTACTACGGTTAGCGGGGCGCGGGGTCGTGAGAAGAGCGGATCAAGCAGGTAGCACACGGTTCGTTTATCCAGGTTCGGGCCGCAAGGATGCGTAAAACCCTACTCCTGCTTTGGTGGATTGTATATTTGTGTTATTGAGCTAGCTATGGGGCGTGAGGAGCTCCAAAAAGCCGAATCCCTCTCCTGGTCGCCTCAGGCCTCCTTTTATAGAAAAAGGGCTTGCCACACTGGCACACAGGAGGTGGAAACGATACAGTGATGCGAGGTTATCCCTCGCATTACATGACAAGGCGCCTTTAATGTGTCTTTCTTAGGTGTCCTTGCTTTATCGGGGACGAGGGACAGATCTGTCTCGTCCGTCGTCGCTCCTTCTTGTGTCGACACACGCCCTGGCCAGCGATGCCTGAGATGCCATGTAGGTAGGCAGGCAGCTGAGGTGGCGCAGTGGTGGGTCTTCACGAAGATCTGCATGCCGCCACGCAGGTGCCTGCCCAGCTGGTTGGGTCGGCAGCTGCATGCATGCGGTGGCGGAGGCTCAGTCGGCGTGGGCCTGATGGTATCCCTGCGGGTGTCCTCGGCAAGGGCCTTACCGGGGCCCCGGCAAGGGTCTTGCCGAGGCACCTGCTGTCATCCCCGGCAAGGCGCTTGCCGGGGGCCTTGTGGTCTTCCTTGGCTGGGATCCCGCCAAGGGTTGTCGTCTCCTTAGTGTGTATTCGATATTGAATGTCTTCACAAAGATCTGCATGCCGCCACGGGGATGTCTCCCAAATCCTTGCCCTTTGGGGGCAGTGGACTCAAGGGTGATTTGCTCCGTAGGCGCGGGACGAGTCGCCGCGGCAAGGGTCTTGCCGGGGCTGCTAGAACTCACTAGTAGAAAAGGGGGCTTTGGTCCAGGCCAGGTAAGCCCATTATTCCCGGTTTAGTCCAGAACCGGGACCAATGGATGCACTTATCCCGGTTCGTGCGGCTAAGGCATTAGTCCCGGTTCACCTGGGCCCTTTAGTCCCGGTTCATGCCACAAACCGGGACTAAAGGGTGCGATGCCCATTGGTCCCGGTTGGTGGCACCAACCGGTACTAAAGGTTAGACCTTCAGTCCCGGTTGGTGCCACCAACCGGGACTAATGGGTTTTGAGGCATTAGTACCGGTTCATGGCACGAACCGGTACTAAAGGTCCCATTTTCAAACTCCCCCCCCCCCCCCCCCGTGGACCGCCTTTTCAGTTTTAGAAAAAACAAAAGAAAATGATGGAAATGTTAATAAAAATACAATAAAATAAGTTTCACATGTGATATGTGGTCTAGTTGTTGGGAAAATTTACAAATATGAATTTCGACTTTATTTACAAAATCTCTCCGGAATTTGTAAAATGGGCATAACTTTTGCGTACGAACTCGGATTAAAATGTTTTTTATATGAAAAATCATCTACTCGAAAAGTTACATCCGATGGAGACCGCCTACGGCCTGTTTGCAAATTTGTAGAATCCTCAAATTCCAAAAGGAAAAAAAATTATGCTCAAATTTCAGTTTTTTTAAATTTTCAGTAAATCTGGTCAAACTATGGTCAAACTACTTATTCAAGAAGTATTAGTGTTACTAAATAATTATTCAAGAATATTAGTGTTATTAAATAATTATTTCACCTTTTTTGAATTTTGGTCAAATCTGGTCAAACTATGGTCAAACTGTGGTCAAACAATGGTCAAACTACTTATTCAAGAAATATTAGTGTTACTAAAAAATTATTGTTTTTTAGAACAATAGTTTTAAACTCAAACAGTGAAATATGTGACTTCATGCTCAAGCTAAATTCCTGAGGGTTAATAGGATTGACATCTTACTATTGTCAGGAAAACAACAAGTGCAGACTTGGAAACGAGGGAGAATAGAACCCGGAAGTTAAGCGTGCTCAGGCTGGAGTAGTGAGAGGATGGGTAACCGTTCGGGAAGTGAGATGATTTGGAATGATGAGGGGTGATTAGAGATTAAATTGAGCAGTGATGAGGGGTGATTAGAGATTAGAGGTTAAAAAAATTCAGAAATTTGAATATAAAAAATTTCAAAAAAAATTTCAAAAAAAAATTTCACAAAAAATTTCAAAAAAAAATCAGAAAATTTCCTTTAGTACCGGTTGGTGTTACCAACCGGGACTAAAGGTGGACCGGCCACATGGAGGGCCTTTAGTCCCGGTTCTGGATTGAACCGGGACTAAAGGGTCAGGGCATTAGTACCGACCCTATAGTCCCGGTTCCAGAACCGGGACTAAAGGCCCTTACGAACCGGGACTAAAGGCCCTTTTTCTACCAGTGAAAGTTGCATATTATGAAACTAAACAAAATTCTAAGCATATTTCACATATAAAGTTTTTCCATGTGATGCATGGTTAGCGAGTAATGAAATGCATGAAGTTTAGGGGCTCATCTGCAAAAGTGCAATTCCCTGGAAATTGATAAAATCGCAGCTAAGGAAAAAATGATCTGGGCCAAAACTGGCTGGCCCATTAGTGCAAGGCGGGGCGCTGGATCTGGCTTACCATGGGCTTGGCCCGTTCAAAAAAATAGAGGAGGCCTGGCGCTGGGCCTAGCGAAGAGGGAGATGCGGTCAACGCGAGCGGTTGCCTCGCTCGTTCTCCTCGCGCACAGAGACGAGCGGGAGGAGCAGAAGCAGGGCACGACGGAGGCAGCGGACTGCAGGACGGGCTGCTCCGGCGGAAGAGGTGTAGGGACTTGCCGGTCTGGCGGCGGCTGGAACGGACGGATCGGGCCTTGGGGCACCGGATCCGGTGGGTGGTGGAGCTCCATGGGCGGCGACGCTGCGGCTTGTCGCCGGGAGGAGATGGCGCTACCTGCGAATGCCATGAGAGAGAGAGATCGTGAGAGAGAGAAGGAAGGAGAGGAAGCTACGGGGGAGACGGGAAGGAGCAAGGACGGTCTGAGGGCGGGCTGCTCTGGCGTTCGACATGCGCCATGGAATCGATCCACGACGAAGGGTTCGAATAGGGAGGCGGCTTGGAGTTTCCGGCGACGATGATGAGCGAGGCAAGGCGGGCGAGGCGAGACTGTTAACCGACTCCACAGCCACGGTTCCAGGGAGGCACGGCTCTGGCGGGCAGGGGCCGGAGACGAGGTACGGAAGGACGGCTTCCATGGCCTCCTCACGTTCCTGTAGAAAGAGAGAAAAGAGAGAGATGAGAGAAAACTGAGAGAGAGCTTGAAGAGATGGGAAAAAGTAGGGAAAGGGAGAGGCGACGGGGTCCTGGAACGATCGAGATGGGGAAGGGCGGCCGGCGATGCTGCCCCTGTGGGCGCGCTGTCGTGAGGAGCGACGGGTGGTGGACGCGTCCGGGGGCGCAGAAGCGAGGGGATCGAGGAACGGGGTGCGGTGGTTGGTCGGGCACTGAAATTGGGGAGAAAGTGGGCGGCGGCGCTAGGGTAGGATCCCTAGAAATTAGGGTTGTCCAAAATGGACAAGGGATAGACTAATTATATGGTAGGTGGGTTGACTTAGGGGTATATCGTCCCTCCGATCGCAATCGAACGATCGCGAATAAAATAGCTAGGAAGTCCAAATAAGAAAACGGTGATGTTTTGTAGATGTTTGGGGATGTTCCGGATCCAATGGTGACGACTGCTCAGGTCGGGTCCGGGACAGTTTCGGACGCGCACGTGAGGGGTTCGATGCACTGTGTAGAGAGGGTTTCGGACCATGCGGTCGCATCGGACAACTCCGGAAGCAAAGAGGGGAAGGAGGATGGACTAGGTGGGTTGTGGCGAGACTGTGATGAAGGAAATATGCCCTAGAGGCAATAATAAAGTTATTATTTATTTCCTTATATCATGATAAATGTTTATTATTCATGCTAGAATTGTATTAACCGGAAACATAATACATGTGTGAATACATAGACAAACAGAGTGTCACTAGTATGCCTCTACTTGACTAGCTCGTTAATCGAAGATGGTTATGTTTCCTAACCATGAACAAAAAGAGTTGTTATTTGATTAACGGGATCACATCATTAGAAGAATGATGTGATTGACAGGACCCATTCCATTAGCTTAGCACCCGATCGTTTAGTATGTTGCTATTGCTTTCTTCATGACTTATACATGTTCCTATGACTATGAGATTATGCAACTCCCGTTTGCCGGAGGAACACTTTGTGTGCTACCAAACGTCACAACGTAACTGGGTGATTATAAAGGTGCTCTACAGGTGTCTCCAAAGGTACATGTTGGGTTGGCGTATTTCGAGATTAGGATTTGTCACTCTGATTGTCGGAGAGGTATCTCTGGGCCCTCTCGGTAATGCACATCACATAAGCCTTGCAAGCATTGCAACTAATGAGTTAGTTGTGAGATGATGTATTACAGAATGAGTAAAGAGACTTGCCGGTAACGAGATTGAACTAGGTATTGAGATACCGACGATCGAATCTCGGGCAAGTAACATATCGATGACAAAGGGAACAACGTATGTTGTTATGCGGTCTGACCGATAAAAGATCTTCGTAGAATATGTAGGAGCCAATATGAGCATCCAGGTTCCGCTATTGGTTACTGACTGGAGACATGTCTCAGTCATGTCTACATTGTTCTCGAACCCGTAGGGTCCGCACGCTTAAGGTTTCGATGATAGTTATATTATGAGTTTATGAGTTTTGATGTACCGAAGGAGTTCGGAGTCCCGGATGGGATCAGGGACATGATGAGGAGTCTCTAAATGGTCGAGACATAAAGATTGATATATTGGAAGCCTATATTTGGATATCGGAAGTGTTCCGGGTGAAATCAGGATTTTACCGGAGTACCGGGAGGTTACCGGAACCCCCCGGGAGGTATATGGGCCTTAGTGGGCCTTAGTGGAAGAGAGGAGAGGTGGCCAGGGCTGGGCCGCGCGCCCCTGCCCCCCTAGTCCGAATAGGACAAGGAGAGGGGGGTGGCGCCCCACCTTCCTTCTCTCTCTCCTCTTTGCCCCCTCCCGAATCCTATTCCAACTAGGAAAGGGGGGGAATCCTACTCCCGGAGGGAGTAGGACTCCTCCTGGCACGCCCTCTCCTGGCCGGCCGCACCCTCCCTTTGATCCTTTATATACGGAGGCAGGGAGCACCCCTAGAGACACAAGTTGATCCACGTGATCATATTCTTAGCCGTGTGCGGTGCCCCCTTCCACCATAGTCCTCGATAATATTGTAGCGGTGCTTAGGCGAAGCCCTGTGACGGTAGTACATCAAGATCGTCACCACGCCGCCGTGCTGACGGAACTCTTCCCCGACACTTTGCTGGATCGGAGTCCGGGGATCGTCATCGAGCTGAACGTGTGCTAGAACTCGGAGGTGCCGTAGTTTCGGTGCTTGATCGGTCGGGCCGTGAAGACATACGACTACATCAACCACGTTGTGTTAACGCTTCCGTTGTCGATCTACAAGGGTACGTAGATCACACTCTCCCCTCTCGTTGCTATGCATCACCATGATCTTGCGTGTGCGTAGGCAAATTTTTGAAATTACTACGTTCCCCAACAGTGGCATCCGAGCCTAGGTTTTATATGTTGATGTTATATGCACGAGTAGAACACAAGTGAGTTGTGGGCGATATTAGTCATACTGCTTACCAGCATGTCATACTTTGGTTCGGCGGTATTGTTGGACGAAGCGGCCCGGACCGACATTACGCGTACGCTTACGCGAGACCGGTTCTCCCGACGTGCTTTGCACAAAGGTGGCTAGCGGGTGACAGTTTCTCCAACTTTAGTTGAACCGAGTGTGTCTACGCCGGTCCTTGCGAAGGTTAAAACATCACCAACTTGAAAAACTATCATTGTGGTTTTGATGCGTAGGTAAGATTGGTTCTTGCTTAAGCCCGTAGCAGCCACGTAAAACTTGCAACAACAAAGTAGAGGACATCTAACTTGTTTTTGCAGGGCATGTTGTGGTGTGATATGGTCAAGACATGATGCTAAAATTTTATTGTATGAGATGATCATGTTTTGTAACCGAGTTATCGGCAACTGGCAGGAGCCATATGGTTGTCGCTTTATTGTATGAAATGCAATCGCGCTGTAATGCTTTACTTTATCACTAAGCGGTAGCGATAGTCGTGGAAGCATAAGATTGGCGAGACGACAATGATGCTACGATGGAGATCAAGGTGTCATGCCGGTGACGATGGTGATCATGACGGTGCTTCGAAGATGGAGATCACAAGCACAAGATGATGGTGGCCATATCATATCACTTATATTGATTGCATGTGATGTTTATATTTTATGCATCTTGTCTTGCTTTGATTGACGGTAGCATTATAAGATGATCTCTCACTAATTATCAAGAAGTGTTCTCCCTGAGTATGCACCGTTGCGAAAGTTCTTCGTGCTGAGACACCACGTGATGATCGGGTGTGATAGGCTCTACGTTCAAATACAACGGGTGCAAAACAGTTGCACACGCAGAATACTCAGGTTATACTTGACGAGCCAAGCATATACAGATATGGCCTCGGAACACGGAGACCGAAAGGTCGAGCGTGAATCATATAGCAGATATGATCAACATAGCGATGTTCACCAATGAAACTACTCCATCTCATGTGATGATCGGACATGGTTTAGTTGATTTGGATCACGTAGTCACTTAGAGGATTAGAGGGATGTCTATCTAAGTGGGAGTTCTTAAGTAATATGATTAATTGAACTTAAATTTATCATGAACATAGTCCTGGTAGTATTTTGCAAATTATGTTGTAGATCAATAGCTCGCGTTGTTGCTTCCCTGTGTTTATTTTGATATGTTCCTAGAGAAAATGGTGTTGAAAGATGTTAGTAGCAATGATGCGGATTGGATCCGTGATCTGAGGTTTATCCTCATTGCTGCACAGAAGAATTATGTCCTTGATGCACCGCTAGGTGACAGACCTATTGCAGGAGCAGATGTAGACATTATGAACGTTTGGCTAGCTCAATATGATGACTACTTAATAGTTTAGTGCACCATGCTTAACGGCTTAGAATCGGGACTTCAAAAGACGTTTTGAACGTCATGGACCATATGAGATGTTCCAGGAGTTGAAGTTAATATTTCAAGCAAATACCCGAGTTGAGAGATATGAAGTCTCCAACAAGTTCTATAGCCAAAAGATGGAGAAGAATTGCTCAACTAGTGAGCATGTGCTCAGATTGTCTGGGTACTACAATCGCTTGAATCAAGTGGGAGTTAATCTTCCAGATAAGATAGTGATTGACAGAATTCTCTAGTCACCATCACCAAGTTAGTAGAACTTCGTGATGAACTATAGTATGCAAGGGATGACGAAAACGACTCCCGAGATTTTCATGATGATGAAATCGATGAAGGTAGAAATCAAGAAAGAGCATCAAGTGTTGATGGTAGACAAGACCACTAGTTTCAATAAAAGGGCAAAGGGAAGAAGGGGAACTTCAAGAACGGCAAGCAAGTTGCTGCTCAAGTGAAGAAGCCCAAGTCTGGTCCTAAGCCTGAGACTAAGTGCTTCTACTGCAAAGGGACTGGTCACTGGAAGCGGAACTGCCCCAAGTATTTGGCAGATAAGAAGGATGGCAAAGTGAACAAAGGTATATTTAATATACAGATTATTAATGTGTATTTTACTAGTGTTCGTAGCAACCCCTCGGCATTTGATACTGGTTCAGTTGCTAAGAGTAGTAACTCAAAACGGGAGTTGCAGAATGAACAGAAACTAGTTAAGGGTGAACTGACGATGTGTGTTGGAAGTAGTTCCAAGATTGATATGATCATCATCGCACACTCCCTATATTTTCAGGATTAGTGTTGAACCTAAATAAGTGTTATTTGGTGTTTGCGTTGAGCATGAATATGATTTGATCATGTTTATTGCAATACGGTTATTCATTTAAGTTAGAGAATAATTGTTGTTCTGTTTACATGAATAAAACCTTATATGGTTACACACCCAATGAAAATGGTTCATTGGATCTCGATCGTAGTGATACACATATTCATAATATTGAAGACAAAAGATGCAAAGTTAATAATCATAATGCAACTTATTTGTGGCACTGCCGTTTAGGTCATATTGGTGTAAAGCGCATGAAGAAACTCCATGCTGATGGGATTTTGGAATCACTTGATTATGAATCACTATCAGCTTGCGAACCATGCCTTATGGGCAAGATGGCTAAGACTCCGTTCTCCGGAACAATGGAGCGAGCAACTGATTTATTGGAAATAATACATACTGATGTACGTGATCCGATGAGTGTTGAGGCTCACGGCGGGTATCGTTATTTTCTGACCTTCACAGATGATTTGAGCAGATATGGGTATATCTACTTGATGAAACACAAGTCTGAAACATTTGAAAAGTTCAAAGAATTTCAGAGTGAAGTGGAGAATCATCGTAACAAAAATAAAAAGTTTCTACTATATGATCGCAGAAGTAAAATATTTGAGTTACGAGTTTGGCCTTCAGTTAAAAACAATGTGAAATAGTTTCACTACTCACGCCACCTGGAACACCACAGCATAATGGTGTGTCCAAACGTCATAAGCGTACTTTATTAGATATGGTGCGAACTATGATGTCTCTTACCAATCTACCACTATCGTTTTGGGATTATGCATTAGAGACAGCTGCATTCACGTTAAATAGGGCACCATCTAAATCCGTTGAAACGACACCGTATGAACTATGGTTTGGCAAGAAACCTAAACTGTCGTTTCTTAAAGTTTGAGGTTGCAATGCTTATGTGAAAAAGTTTCAACCTGATAAGCTCAAACCCAAATTGGAGAAGTGCGTCTTCATAGGATACCCAAAAAGAAAATGTTGGGTACACCTTCTGTCATAGATCCGAAGGCAAGATATTCGTTGCTTTGAATGGATCCTTTCTAGAGAAGGAATTTCTCTCGAAAGAAGTGAGTGGGAGGAAAGTAAAACTTGATGAGGTAACTGTACCTGCTCCCTTATTGGAAAGTAGTTCATCACAGAAATCTGTTCTTGTGACTACTACACCAATTAGTAAGGAAGCTAATGATGATGATCATGTAACTTCAGATCAAGTCACTACCGAATCTCGTAGGTAAACCAGAGTGAGATCCGCACCAGAGTGGTACGGTAATCCTGTTCTGGAAGTCATGTTACTAGATCATGACGAACTTGCGAACTATGAGGAAGCGATGATGAGCCCAGATTCCGCGAAATGGTTTGAGGCCATGAAATCTGAGATATGATCCATGTATGAGAACAAAGTATGGACTTTGATGGATTTGCCCGATGATCGGCAAGCCATAGAAAATAAATGGATCTTCAAGAGGAAGACGGACGCTAATAGTAGTGTTACTATCTACAAAGCTAGACTTGTCAAAAACAAGGTTTTTGACAAAGTTCAAGGTGTTGACTATGATGAAATTTTATCACTCGTAGCGATTCTTAAGTCTGTTCAAATCATGTTAGCAATTGCCGCATTTTTATGAAATCTGGCAAATGGATAAACAAAACTACATTCCTTGATGGATTTAAAGAAGAGTTGTATATGATGCAATCAGAAGGTTTTGTCAATCCTAAAGGTGCTAACAAAATATGCAAGCTCCAGCGATCCATCTATGGACTGGTGCAAGCATCTCGGAGTTGGAATATACGTTTTGATAAGTTGATCAAAGCATATAGTTTTATACAGACTTGCGGTGAAGCCTGTATTTACAAGAAAGTGAGTGGGAGCACTACAGCATTTCTGATAAGTATATGTGAATGACATATTGTTGATCGGAAATAATGTAGAATTATTCTGCAAAGCATAAAGGAGTGTTTTGAAAGAAGTTTTTCAAAGAAAGACCTCGGTGAAGCTGCTTACATATTGAGCATCAAGATCTATAGAGATAGATCAAGACGCTTGATAAGTTTTTTCAATGAGTACATACCTTGACAAGATTTTGAAGTAGTTCAAAATGGAACAGTCAAAGAAAGAATTCTTGCCTGTGTTACAAGGTGTGAAGTTGAGTAAGACTCAAAGCCCGACCGGGTAGAAAATAGAATGAGAATGAAAATCATTCCCTATGCCTTGGCCATAGGTTCTATAAAGTATGCCATACTGTGTACCAGACCTATTGTATACCCTACACTAATTTTGGCAAGGGAGTACAATAGTGATCTAGGAGTAGATCACTGGATAGCGGTCAAAATTATCCTTGGTGGAATAAGGATATGTTTCTCGATTATGGAGGTGACAAAAGGTTCGTCGTAAAAAGGTTACGTCGATACAAGTTTTGGCACTGATCCGGATGACTCTTAGTCTTCATCTGGATACATATTGAAAGTGGGAGAAATTAGCTAAAGTAGCTCCGTGCAGAGCATTGTAGACATAGAAAATTGCAAAATACTTACGGATCTGAATATGGCAGACCCATTGACTAAACTTCTCTCACAGGCAAAACATAATCACACCTTAGTACTCTTTGGGTGTTAATCACATAAATGATGTGAACTAGATTATTGACTCTAGTAAACCCTTTGGGTATAGGTCACATGACGATGTGAACTATGGGTGTTAATCACATGGTGATGTGAACTCTTAGTGTTGAATCACATGGTGATGTGAACTAGATTATTGACTCTAGTGCAAGTGGGAGACTGAAGGAAATATGCCCTAGAGGCAATAATAAAGTTATTATTTATTTCCTTATATCATGATAAATGTTTATTATTCATGCTAGAATTGTATTAACCGGAAACATAATACATGTGTGAATACATAGACAAACAGAGTGTCACTAGTATGCCTCTACTTGACTAGCTCGTTAATCGAAGATGGTTATGTTTCCTAACCATGAACAAAAAGAGTTGTTATTTGATTAACGGGATCACATCATTAGAAGAATGATGTGATTGACATGACCCATTCCATTAGCTTAGCACCTGATCGTTTAGTATGTTGCTATTGCTTTCTTCATGACTTATACATGTTCCTATGACTATGAGATTATTCAACTCCCGTTTGCCGGAGGAACACTTTGTGTGCTACCGAACGTCACAACGTAACTGGGTGATTATAAAGGTGCTCTACAGGTGTCTCCAAAGGTACATGTTGGGTTGGCGTATTTCGAGATTAGGATTTGTCACTCTGATTGTCGGAGAGGTATCTCTGGGCCCTCTCGGTAATGCACATCACATAAGCCTTGCAAGCATTGCAACTAATGAGTTAGTTGTGAGATGATGTATTACGGAACGAGTAAAGAGACTTGCCGGTAACGATATTGAACTAGGTATTGAGATACTGACGATCGAATCTCGGGCAAGTAACATACCGATGACAAAGGGAACAAAGTATGTTGTTATGAGGTCTGACCGATAAAAGATCTTCGTAGAATATGTAGGAGCCAATATGAGCATCCAGGTTCCGCTATTGTTTATTGACCGGAGACATGTCTCAGTCATGTCTACATTGTTCTCGAACCCGTAGGGTCCGCACGCTTAAGGTTTCGATGACAGTTATATTATTAGTTTATGAGTTTTGGTGTACCGAAGGAGTTCGGGGTCCCGGATGGGATCGGGGACATGATGAGGAGTCTCGAAATGGTCGAGACATAAAGATTGATATATTGGAAACCTATATTTGGATATCGGAAGTGTTCCGGGTGAAATCGGGATTTTACCGGAGTACCGAGAGGTTACCGGAACCCCCCGGGAGGTATATGGGACTTAGTGGGCCTTAGTGGAAGAGAGGAGAGGTGGCCAGGGCTGGGCTGCGCGCCCCTCCCCCCCTAGTCCGAATAGGACAAGGAGAGGGGGTGGCGCCCCCCTTCCTTCTCTCTCTCCTCTTTCCCCCCTCCCGAATCCTATTCCAACTAGGAAATGGGGGGAATCCTACTCCCGGAGGGAGTAGGACTCCTCCTGGCGCGCCCTCTCCTAGCCGGCCGCACCTCCCATTTGATCCTTTATATACGGAGGCAGGGAGCACCCCTAGAGACACAAGTTGATCCACGTGATCATATTCTTAGCCGTGTGCGGTGCCCCCTTCCACCATAGTCCTCGATAATATTGTAGCGGTGCTTAGGCGAAGAACAACATGTGAATCATGAGACATGAACTCAAATTATCAAGAATGACATAATACCACCTCGAATGATACGGTTGAAAGAATTGCACTTTAAAATGCAAGATAAAGAATACTTGAGCTCCTCTGAAAAGAATCTCGATGAACACTTCGAGAAGGAATTAAATCCTTGGTGAACCATCATGTAGAGCCTCCATGAAGAATTCCGGTAAACAAAAGAATGATCAAACGAAAGAAAGAGAAGTTGAAAATACAAGGTGAAACCTTGCGATGATTTAGATGGAGCTTCGTGGTGATATAATTGCGAGAGCTTGGATCTCCGGGAAAAGAAAGATGAGCACTTGAAACCAAGAATTTAATCATCGTGAACAAACTCCGGGAGAAAAGATTAACATATGGAAGAAACAAGAATAAGAATTACATTATGCTTATCCTTCACCAATTTAATTGATGACAAACAATGGATTTGGCACACTACTTATTCTCGTAGCAAGGATTAAGAGAGATATAGCAGAAACTTGGGAAGGTCTTCAATGAACCGCTGGTAGGATTGAAACAACGAATGAATTGATATGATAAATGAAGGAAGAGGAACTCTTGAACGAACCACCGTAAGAATTGAAAATGAATGAAGAGAAGATAAAGAAACACCAGGAAAAAATAGCAAATGAATGAAGATGCTTGAGAGAAATTATATATGAGAGAACGAAGAGATCATGCACTGATTAGAGGATATTTGATCGATGCACCAGTAAAATTTAGAGAAAGAGAGCTGAAAGCTGGGAATGAAAAAAAACCTGAAATGATGGACTTTGGATAATCAAACTGAGAAGACTCTTGAATTACTCCGGATGGGTGAAAAGAAATTCTCACAACCGAAACAATTATGATAGGATGGCAACAATCTCGAATGACGAATCTTGAAGAGAATGGAGCAAGGTTGAAAGAAGAATCTTCTTCGGTCTTCCAAACTGAGAATGCCGACGAGAAATACCACCAAATTATAGAGATACTCTGGGATGAAAATTAGAAAGGTTGAACCAACGATGAAAAGAAAAGAAAGATCTTGGAGAAAGGCATTTGACTGATGAAAAATCATTCTTACGTCAAACTTCGAAAATAAATTTGAGGATAGCTCCGGGAAAATAAGAAGAGTCAGGTAAGATCCTGGGAAAAGACCTGTGGGTTAGGGCTCACTCAAAAGAAACACCGTTGAATGATTTAAAAGATAGATTGCACTGGTTGAATTAAATGGCTTGAATGAGATACCAATCTCGAAATAGGTTGAACGGATCTTGAATGACAAGAAGATCTTTCTAAGATATCTTTAGCACTCCGGAATCATTGAATAGCGAGAAATGGACGATTAAGAGGTCCACTGGCACGAAAAGTCATAGAAATGAGGAAAAAGGGTAAAGAAGCATCAAAACCTTGAATTGAATCCACTGGAGAAGAAAACGAGTGAAAAGTGACGAACTTGAAACTCCGTTAGAATCTTCATGAGAATCACCGGGTAAGAACATTGAAAGGAAAGAAAGAAGAGACTCCCCATCGATAAAATGATACTTGATTGAGATATATGAGTCTTCGGAGAAAAAAAACAAGGGAGGGAGGGCGGGAAAAACAAAGACAACTTGGAGATGGATGAAACAAACAACATTGAGAAAATTGATACTTGATCTTGCGGATGTTGCAATGATCGGATCCTCTTGAAGAGAAGTACACCGGTTAAAAAGGATTGACATGGCAATCTCGATGATCATGAAGGATTGGTATTCACCTCGGAGTATGAGAGCACCATTTGGGGAAGGTATGGAATCAACATTTGACTTCGAAGCAACTCGAATACCACAACTCAAAACAAAAACAAAGGATTGGCTTGCGGAATAAGCCGGAACAAACATATGATAGAGATTTCGTCCGAAGTTTTCGTGGTGGGGCCTACACGGGCTCGATCGTACAGCACCATCATGTACAAGGCAGTGCACATGACATACGAAGTGTCCCCGAGTCGGCATAGCCAAGGACTCTTTAAGACACAACGAGACCACTGTAAAACCAACCGTGAATAGGCGGACCACTAGACGTCGAACCCCCATTTCATATCATACATCTGTCGAAAGATATCCTAAGAGCTACTTGAATTCCCACTTATAAACTCCTGAAATTTTCCCGGTTATGCAATCAGGTGTTGGGGATACAGGGGAAGCATAATATCTCACCCAAAACTAGCAAATCCTACATCCAGCTGTATCCATCCTTCAACACATAACCAAGAAACCTTCGGAAATCGTCTACCTCAACCTTCGAAAAGCATCCGTTATACAAGTTATGGCAATACTCCCGAACTCCCGCCCCAGTACTGGGTGGCATCGAGGTTATCTCACCAACAACTGCATAAAAGAGATTTTCGATGTCGGCGAAACTAATCTCAGGTATTCCAGAACTGCAACGATAAAATTGTGACGACAACACCTCGGAGCTCAACTCCCCGGGACACTGCCACAACCCCTAAATGATAGGAGGCACCAAGAACAATGTTCTCGTCACAAATCGATCGGAACAATTACAAGATACCCGCGTGATCCTAAAAAAAATTTAGTGAAATTTGAGAAGAGAAGAGTCAAAACTCTACGTCAGGATGCCTTACCAGAGCGATGAGGGGACAAGGGATTAAAAAGAATTCCTAAACTCTCCGATATATAATTCCTAAATGACTCAAAACATTTTCTAGACTCAACAACGGCTGCTAAAAACGATCAATCAGTGGGGGCTCCTAAGGTCGGGGAAGGCTCTGATTACCAACTTTTAACGCCCTCGATGCGGCTATATCTCCCACGTGTCGAAGCACGACTTAGAGGCATAACCGCATTGAAAGCAATGTCGCAAGTGAGGTAATCTTCACACAACCCATGTAATACATAAGGGAAAGAGATACATAGTTGGCTTACAATCGCCACTTCACACAAATACATGAATAAAGCATTACATCAACCAGATACAATCAAGGTCCGACTACGGAACCAAAATAAAAGAAGACTACCCCAAAAGCTACACAGATCCCCGATCGTCCCAGCTGGGCTCCACTACTGATCAACTGAAACGAAACAACACCAAGGACAATATCTTCAGCGAGCTCCTCCTGAGCTTGGTTGCGCCACCTGCTCGGTAACATCGGCACCTGCAAACTGGTTTTGGAAGTATCTGTGAGTCACGGGGACTCAGCAATCTCACACCCTCGCGATCAAGACTATTTAAGCTTATAGGAAGGGTAAAAGGTATGAGGTGGAGCTGCAGCAGCGACTAGCATATTTGGTGGCTAACATACGCAAATGAGAGCGAGAAGAGAAGGCAAGGCACGGTCGTTAAAACTATGATCAAGAAGTGATCCTAGAACAACCTACGTCAAGCATTACTCCAACACCGTGTTCACTTCCCAGACTCCGCCGGAAAGAGACCATCACGGTTACACACGCGGTTGATGTGTTTTAATTAAGATCATCTTCAGGTTTTCTACAACCAGACATTAACAAATTCCCATCTGCCCATAACCGCGGGCACGGCTTTCGAAAGTTCAAATCCCTGCAAGGGTGTCCCAACTTAGCCCATCACAAGCTCTCACGGTCAACGAAGGATATTCCTTCTAGCGGGAAGACCCGATCAGACTCGGAATCTCGGTTACAAGACATCCTCGACAATGGTAAAACAAGTCCAGCAAGACCACCCGCTGTGCTGACAAATCCCGATAGGAGCTGCACATATCTCGTTCTCAAGGCACACCGGATAAGCTAAGCGTATGGGAGCCAATGTAACCCAAGTTGCCAAGGGACGGCCCTGCACGGTGCTCTGGGTTGGACCAACACTTAGACAAGCACTGGCCCGGGGGGGTTAAAATAAGATGACCCTTGGGCTGGCCTAACCCAAGGGAAAAAGTGGCTAGGTGGCAAATGGTAAAACCAATGTTGGGCCTGGCTGGAGGAGTTTTATTCAAAGCGAACTGTCAAGGGGTTCCCATTATAACCCAACTATGTAAGGAACGCAAAATCCGGGAACATAACACCGATATGACAGAAACTAGGGCGGCAAGAGTGGAACAAAACACCAGGCATAAGGCTGAGCCTTCCACCCTTTACCAAGTATATAGATGCATTAATTAAATAAGAGATATTGTGATATCCCAACAAGTAAACATGTTCCAACAAGGAACAACATCTCCATGTTCCAACAAGGAACAAACTTCAATCTTCACCTGCAACTAACAACGCTATAAGAGGGGCTGAGCAAAGCGGTAACATAGCCAAACAACGGTTTGCTAGGACAAGGTGGGTTAGAGGCTTGGTTCAACAATATAGGAGGCATGATAAGAAAGTGGTAGGTATCGCAGCATAGGCATAGCAAAAGAGCGAGCAACTAGCAAGCAAAGATAGAAGTTATTTCGAGGGTATGGTCATCTTTCCTGAAATCCCGCAAGGAAGAAGAACGAGTCCATGAAGAAGACAAACTGACGTAGTCGAACGAATCCTCACAACACGACGTTACCGGATTACCGAGATGAAGTACACCAGAAAGAAAGCAAACAACATAGTAAACAACCACCACATAACATGGCATGAAGCACAATCAAGTATGATGCATGTCCGGTTTAATGAAGCATGGCATGGCAAAATGCACAAACAATCCTACAAATTAAGTGGAGCTCAACATGCAACGCCGTTGCATATTGACGAAACACCACATTCGAGTTATTTAGTGCGATCTCGTTTATGTACCCAACAATATTAAATGTTGTTAAACATGGCAAGAGGGTGAAGCAAAGTAAAACTACCTATCTAGTCAAGTTTAAATGAGGCCGGAAACAACGAACAACAAATCCGGAAAAATCCTCATATGCATATATTAGGTTTGGTACTGTTCTGCTCTAAACCATATTTTATAGTTATTAAACATGCAAAGTAAGGTCACCATGTTAAACTAGGCAAAATTCTGCGCTGTTTACATATAAAGATTATTAAATTCCGAGTTACGGTTATTTAGTTATGAATTAAATCATTTTTAACATGGCATAGGAGCAAAATTTAGTCAAACAACATTTTAAGCATTTTAAACATGGGTGAAAGTTGCATATTATGAACTAAACAAAATTCTAAGAATATTTCATATATAAAGTTTTTCCATGTGATGCATGGTTAGCGAGTAATGAAATGCATGAAGTTTAGGGGCTCATCTGCAAAAGTGCAATTCCCTGGAAATTGATAAAATCGCAGCTAAGGAAAAAAATGATCTGGGCCAAAACTGGCTGGCCCATTAGTGCAAGGCGGGGCGCTGGATCTGGCTTACCATGGGCTTGGCCCGTTCAAAAAAATAGAGGAGGCCTGGCGCTGGGCCTAGCGAAGAGGGAGATGCGGTCAACGCGAGCGGTTGCCTCGCTCGTTCTCCTCGCGCACAGAGACGAGCGGGAGGAGCAGAAGCAGGGCACGACGAAGGCAGGGGACTGCAGGACGGGCTGCTCCGGCGGAAGAGGTGCAGGGACTTGCCGGTCCGGCGGCGGCTGGAACGGACGGATGGGCCTTGGGGCACTGGATCCGGTGGGTGGTGGTGCTCCATGGGCGGCGACGCTGCGGCTTGGTGCCGGGAGGAGATGGCGCTACCTGCGAACGCCATGAGAGAGAGAGAGATCATGAGAGAGAAGAAGGAGAGGAAGCTACGGGGGAGACAGGAAGGAGCAAGGACGGTCTGAGGGCGGGCTGCTCCGGCATTCGACATGCGCCATGGAATCGATCCACGACGAAGGATTCGAACAGGGAGGCGGCTTGGAGTTTCCGGCGACGATGTTGAGCGAGGCAAGGTGGGCATGGCGAGACTGTTAACCGACTCCACAGCCACGGTTCCAGGGAGGCACGGCTCTGGCGGGCAGGGGCCGGAGACGAGGTACGGAAGGACGGCTTCCATGGCGTCCTCACGTTCCTGTAGAAAGAGAGAAAAGAGAGAGATGAGAGAAAACTGAGAGAGAGCTTGAAGAGATGGGAAAAAGTAGGGAAAGGGAGAGGCGACGGGGTCCTAGAATGATCGAGATGGGGAAGGGCGACCGGCGATGCTGCCCCTGTGGGCGCGCTGTCGTGAGGAGCGGCGGGCGCTGGACGCGTCCGGGGGCGCAGAAGCGAGGGGATCGAGGAACGGGGTGCGGTGGTTGGTCGGGCACTGAAATTGGGGAGAAAGTGGGCGGCGGCGCTAGGGTAGGATCCCTAGAAATTAGGGTTGTCCAAAATGGACTAGGGATAGACTACATATATGGTAGGTGGGTTGACTTAGGGGTATATCGTCCCTCCGATCGCAATCGAACGATCGCGAATAAAATAGCTAGGAAGTCCAAATAAGAAAACGGTGATGTTTTGTAGATGTTTCGGGATGTTCCGGATCCAACGGTGACGACTGCTCGGGTCGGGTCCGAGACAGTTTCGGACGCGCACGTGAGGGGTTCGATGCATAGTGCAGAGAGGGTTTCAGACCGTGCGGTCGCATCGGACAACTCCGGAAGTGAAGAGGGGAAGGAGGATGGACTAGGTGGGTTGTGGCGAGACTGCGAGGGGAAGAAGAGAGAGAGGGCCCGGCATCTGTTTCCGGAGACCGAAAACGTCCGACGTTAGACCGGCTATAATCCCACTATAGTTAATCGTTGGGGCGTCAAACGAACTCCGAATGCGATGAAACTTGGCACGCGGCCTACCTACACTAATATAAGACCGCACGCCAACGTTCATCCCTTTCCGAGAACATTCTCCGGCCACTAATAAAATAATATTTCAGACATGCCGCGGGCGCGTGCAAGTGTGGTTGGGCTCAGAACGGACAACGAAGAGAACTCGGAGAACCCGGACGAATGCAAGTTTCAAAACATGATGATGCAATGCACATGATGACATGATAAGATGCAACATGCAAGCAAATGACATGATAACGACAGCGAATAACTGGAAGACACCTGGCACCTCGGCCTCGGGACGTTACACACACCCCCTGATATCTCAACAACGCAACCTTCTAGTCATGGAGATTACCCAGAGGAAGTATTTTTTTTGCCATTATCACTTCTTTATCTGGTAGTAGATGCCATATTTTTACGAAAGTATGACATAATTTTTTAGACACATACAATGATATTTTTTTCATTATGAATAATGCATTTGTACATAAAGTCGTCCAAGTTTGGTTCCACATTCGCCGAACATCCTATGAATTTTCGAGATTCGGTTACACAACCAAGCATGGCATGATGTGAGAAAACCAACAATGATGTGTGCTTGAGCATCTTTCACCATGAAAAAAGGCATTTTGGGAGTCTTGATCATCACTGGGAGTAAGTTGATTGATGCATTGCGGAACCTTGAGCATTTTTAGAACCCAGAAACCTGGACAAAGAATTTGAACTTTATGGACAAAGAATTTGAACTGTATGTACCAATTTCATAAGTGAGGCCCTGATATTGGCATGTATTTGTGGTGGTTTTTCAAGTATGGCTGCAATGCAAGTTCTATTTATATGCAAAAATGTATTTAGTCCCCTAAAATAATTACTCTATTCACATGAATTTGACAAGTTGGAAAATGCCTTGGGCGGTTCTTACGATAATGTTTCCAATGGAATTGCTATCAAAATTGTGTTTCCAATATACCTCCTTCACCGCCCTCTTCATATTCTTATGTAGCAAAACTCACTACTTTACGTTAGCATAACTTAACTACTAAAGTTGGATGTATGGCATGCAAAAAATTTAGATAAAAAACAAAATAATCAGTATTAAAAAAGAGATCGACGATATGCCCTAGAAAGAAAAATAATAAGGTAGGTTAAGATGAATGGAGGATAAACCTTGCTCTTAGTGCTTTTACGTGTGGGGTCTATGTATTTATTGGGCTTGGCCAAAATCTCAGTGGTCTATCTTCACTTGTCAAATGTACATGACTTGTGTCAGGTTCAAGAAGCCTTATTGCCTATCCACCCTAATTGTAAACAACTTTAAATATTATTCTGCTTCATAAGTTTTAGGAGTTTAAAATGTCATAGTTCTCAAGATGCTGAAATATAAATTTCATCTACTACCCCTATAAAAGCACGAGAGGGCGGAGAACCAAATCATCCTATCCATCAAAACCTGCAATCTGATGGTTTACATCCCTCCAGCATACTAAACGCGTTTTATGCTTTAATTACCCACCATGCCATTACGTTAATTAATTACCCACCATGCCATTGGGTTAAGTTAACAATCTGATGGTCTACACCCCGTCACGAACACGTGGCTGCCCTCTGCCCTCTCGCGACCCACGCCGTCGGGGCAGTTTTGGCCACCGCCCCCACACCTCGCCCCACCTCTTCCCTACAGCCTCCCCGCCGTCGGACCGCCGCGCTGTCCACTCGCCGCCCGAACCGCCGCACCGTCCATGCGCCATGCGCCGCCCGGGCCACCGCTCCGTCCACGCTCCAGGCACAAGGGTCGCCGTGTCCACGCGCCTCCAGGACACAGCCCACGCCGGACCTCCACGCTGCAGGTGTGTGCTTTGCCCTCAGATTCTTCCTACTTGCAGTCACAACTTTTGGTTTAATTGTACGCATGTTCAATACCTTCTAATTTCTGCTGCCATTTTTGCTGCTGTCAGTTCTAGGCTTGCTGTCAGTTCTAGGCTTGCTTCCTAGAGTGCCACAGTTAAAACATTTGCAAATATATGTATTGCTGGACTGCATAATGGGATACATGTACAGAATATGATTCCAATCCTGGACTTTATCAATGTTGCTTGATCTGAATTCTCATTCCCACAGGAGCATACCAACACAACGGGAAGGTAATCAATAATACTTCAAACACATAAGTTTCTTGGACTTAAGAATGCAAGTGAAGTTTCCTAACTTGGCATCATTGCAGAGGAAGTACCAAACAGACATACAACTGTGGTGACGAATTACCGCAAAATAAGTGCATGTTTATTAAAATTATCTTCTAGACGTTGAGTTGAGAGATGCAATAGTAATGAACATGTTTATAGGCTTGTTGGTAGTAGAATCTGCATAGAATTGTTGCAGTTTTCTCTTGAAGAAAGTCTTAGCTATTATGTCTGGCACATAATCTTGTTTATGTGCTTCAGAATGGCTTGTGCAAGATGTCAAGATAATTGTGAAGATGAAAAACATTTACCCGAGGCTGAGAGGTTTATAGTTTTGGGATTCACCGGGTGGCTTCCATGAAACATCATCTTTTGTTGAGGTATCCAGTGTTTCATATATGTATTTGCTGCTGCAGTTTCTTAAGAGATATATACTGACCATTTTCATCAGGAAAAAGAGGCATGCTTGCCTTGTAAAGAAGGACAGTGACATCTGCATGTTGTTTTTTGGAGACTTCTTATGGCATTTGGTAACCCTTAAATGATGAGAAACACATGTTGTAGCTGTTGTTCATTGACTTTTTCTACTTTTCAAATCTGTTGAAGCTGAATAATGTATCTTATTCAAATTTCTTTGCTATAGTAGATCTAAAAGGAACAATTTGAGACCTTCATTTCTGTAAGAGTTGATATATTACTGGAACTCATTTGGGAAAAAATACTCATAGTCATATATTTTTCGTATCGTTTATCATGAAGAAGAGCACGGAGCGGCGGCGGTAGCCACAACTTCTCTCCTCGCATCAGCTTTCAATAGCGAAGGGAAGATGGCCTATCAAGCAAGGCCAATCCAGATCCAAGCCTATGCGGCAATTCCCACCCTGCTTTCCTTCACCCTCACCCTGGGCGACATGCTCCTCTGCCTTGCCACCCTGCACAACCTCTCTTGCCTCCCCGACCACATCATTGTCAACCTCTTCCGAGCACATGCCTCAGATCACATATTATCCCACCACCACTGATCAGTATGTGATGCGTGGTGTGGCTTATTAACCTTTTGGGCTGATTAATTTCTTCAAGGCCCTGGTTAGAGTCTGTGTTGGATTTAGGCAGTGTCTTCTCTGGTTAGCCGCAATGTTGTCTGTGTCTGGTTCGAGCCTTTGCTGGATTAGGTAGTAGGTTAACGAATGTAGCCACACAAACTGTGTGTAGCAATATTTGTTGTTCTATACACCTACTGTTAGTAAGAGATGTTGTTGATTGTTTCAGGTGAATAAAAATCTTGTGGACCGGGCTTCTCGAGGAGAAAGGGTACACTCCACGGTTCTAATGTCTTGTGTCCATTAATTTTCTATTTATTTTTTTGCGTTAGTTTAATTAATATTCATATTTTGTTCGACTCCACTCGAGCTTGCATCAAGCTCATATAGTTGACCAAGACTCCAGGAGTGGGCTGTAGAAAATGGTTCACAGAGCAGCAGCTTGCACACGACAAATTCAAACATGAGATGGGATGCCCCCGTTTAGTTTTCTGAACGTGCTTTATTATTAGCCAGGTTCTGTTTCAAAAAAAGAAATGTTAGTCAGATTGGCTTTGCAATTGCTACTGCAATAGACATTTTCCTGACACCTACTTAATTAATGACCATGTTGCAGTTTTTTAGATGAGCTTAACCTTGGAAAAATGTAGTGCAAGACAATTGTTTTTTTATTGTTCACTATCCATCACGAATCTGGGTGTGAAATTTATGCCTCTTTCGTGTCTCCATTAGTAGCTTTCTAACTTCTTACTTAGCAAATTTAATGACCGTTTTCTAATCCGAATCACTAATAAGGTTATGTTGTTAATACATAATTCTATTTTTACCAGTTGAGATTATTTTTCTAATATAGCATATATAAAATATTTATTGTTCGGAATCTTAACACAGAACTTATCTGAAAACTTAACACCAATAGTATCAGTCAGTACGGAGTGCATCCCACATAAAATAGGTACCATACACATTTTTCTATGTGAGTCAGGTATCCTATATCAACTATTATAATTTTTTTAATTTTTTTGTTGATGTAGATAAAATTTACGGATGCCTATATTTCTCAAAAGTTTCTTGCTGAATTTTAGGTGTATAAATAGCCTTGGTGATCCCAATATGTAGTAAATACTTTACGCCTCTTATTGTGTGGAGTATATTTTTTGTCTTGACGGATGTTTAGTTCTCATTGAAGTTGCATGTCATTACTGAAGGTGTTACTAGAATTAATAGTCTGGGCTTTGAGGGAGTGACAATGCTTGCTTGCGATGATAATGTTAAAAGTACATGGATTTGTAAATTTTAAAATTTACAACAAAAGAATACTTTGATCCAATATGATTTGTGAAACTTTATGAGCAAAGATAAAAATTCTCATCTTGAATTCCGGATTGCTATTCGAGGGCATGGGATTGTTTGGTTGTTGGACTACTATTTGAGGGCATGAGATTGACAAAGACACTATTGATATCGCCTATTACTGTAATGGTTCATCATTCACCATACCTATTGATTTTGTTATATTCATACAATATTAGATTTTTTATTTTATTGACTATTTTACTTTTTTTAAAGATAGCTATCCATTCATGTCGAATGATAAATAATTGCCTATTTGAATATGCAGAATGCTGGAATTTGTTACTATGACTAAATCGTGCGCTGCACGTGCACGCTTACTAGTAATAACAACAAGGACTCAAACCCTACCAAGCAAACTTTTTTCTTTGTTCAGAACAACATCAATAGTTCCATGTGAAACACAGTTCAAAAACATGACAGATTTATTATATATCCCAGAACATTAAAATAAATTGATGTGTGTACTGGTATTTTTTTAGAACAAGATTAAGCCCCCAACCAACCAGATGAGGTACCAACAGTTTTAGTAACATATTAACCCACTGGTGTTCTTAATCCTGAAAATCTGGCTGTGTACTGGTCCAGAAAATTACCTAAGAAATAATTGCAAGTGATAGCAGAAACCTGTGCCCATTTAGAAATGGTAAGAAACATTACAAAGAGGTCATGATATATATGAAAAATGATCTGTACACTACAACAGATCACCATATACGAATAAGATTAGTTGAACATAATTCAACATCCATTTTGAGATGCTAAGATTTGAATCATTAACTATGCAATTTAGTGGGAGTTTGGAGTATCACGTCTCTCATGTGCTCCGCAACGAGAACATTGTACATACATATAGAAAGAATCAGATCAATTTACAAATAGAATAAAGAGTGGTCATGGGAGTTCACATGTTCGTTGTTCTGAGAACAAACAAATATGATCAGCAGTCCCTTAGAGCATCTCCAGCCGTTCGGCCCCCCAGGGCGCCTAAAAAGAGTGGCCTGGGGGCGAACCGGCGCTAACTCGGCCCCTGGGGGCGACCTAGCTCCCAGTCACACCCCAGGCGCCGGCCCCAGGATGCGAAAATTTCGAACTTGGTCGTTCCCACTCATCACAATAGACGCCACAAATCCGCCGATCACAAGTCACCGTTCGGCGATCGTACAAAAACCAGAGCGCCGCAAGTTCGCGTGCGCAACGAATCACTCGGCGGGGTTGGCTTCAGGCGTCGGCGGAGTCGGCGTGCGCGGGCTCGGCGGTGTCGGAGCTGCTTCGGTGCTGGGCGGTGTCGGCGCGGCTTCGGTGCTGCTGGGCGGCGTCGTGGAGGCGTCATCACTCGGGCTTGGCGTCGGCGTGGCCGTGGGCGCGGGAGTTGGCGTTGTCGGCAACTGGTTCAGGATGAGGCCGCGCTCCACCATGTACCACGCCTTGAGCTTCTTGTCGTTGCTCTGGAGCATGTCCGCCCCGCCCATCAAAAAAGCCAGGTCGGTGTTCCTCTTCTTCGCGGCGATGTTGGTCCGAAGCAGGTCGAGCTTGATGGCGCTGTTCGTCATCAACGACGACCACCCCGCCGCGGTTTTCTCTTCACGCAGGACGGCCCAGGCCTGTGCGTCGGCAAGGCAATGCTCGATGGACTCATGCACTCACGCGGTAGCCGCGTCGGCATGTTTCCCCTTCTTGGCCCCTTTGTTGCCGTCCGGCCGCCCCTCTGACGCGCCCGGAGTCGGCACGTCCGGCTTGTATGTCTCCTTGGCCTTGTCGAGGGTGCGCCGGACTTCCGCCCACTTCTCACACTTATCAATGCGCTTGTAAATGTGGAGGTACTTGAAGTCGATGTCGCGGTTGTCATGCCGATACAGGGCGAACATGCGCAGCAACTACGCGGAGGAACAAACAGTTGGCGGGCGTGGACGACGAAGAGAGGCGGGAGAACAGCGTGGCATACCTGATCCCGCCGGGGTGCAAGAAGGGCAGCGGGCCACGGCGGAAAGGGGGCGTCGGTGAGGACGCGTAGGCGGGCGGCGAGTAGTTGTATGGAGGGTACTGCACGCCGGCGAAGGCGGGCGAGGGTGTGCGCTGGGCCGGATGGCCATGGGGAAGGTCACGTTTGGGTTGAAACCACCATGCGCGTCGCCGTCGGCGTAGCCCGGCGAGGGCGATCCCCATGGCTGCGGAGAACCGACGCCTTGCTGTCCCCAAGGCGCGTACTGGGCGTGGCTGCCGGGTGGACTCATCATCCCCACCTGGTCTGCCGATGAGGAGGCAGCCGCAGCCGCGCGCGCCGCGTTGTCGCGGGCCTTCTTGGCGATGGCCCTGTTCTGTCGGTCGGCGGTGATAGCCTCGCGTCGCTGAACTTCCGCCCCCCGATGGCTTGGACGGCGGTGCCCTCGGCTTCCTCTGCTTCGGCTGGGCCACGGTGCCGGTCACGGTTGCCGCCGCGCGTGGGGCGGCGTACTTCTTCGGTGGCATGGCGGCCGACTGGAAGGCGGGCGGGAGGGAGTTTGGCGGGAGGAAGGAAGAGAATGGAGGGAGGAAGGCGAGCGAGCGGGAGGGAAGTGGGGGAAAAGCGGCAAGAAACGGCGGGAAGAGGTGCTCGACTTGCCGACAGGGCGGACCCACGCGCCCTTTTTGCTTCTGCCGGCTCCCCAGACGCCCCCAGGGCACCGGGTTCGGCCTGGGTTCGCCGGCACCAGTTTTGGCCCGAGCCGGCTAAAAACGGGCTTCTGAGGGCGCGACTGGGCCGTTTTTTCGGCACCGGCACGGCAAAAACACCTGGGGAGGGCCTGTTGGGGGCGCGGCTGGAGATGCTCTTACTAACAAATCTGAAACCGAGCATAAAATCGAGCTCCAGGAGGTTGTTGGACTGTAGGTGATGACAGTTAAGGCGAAGGGGGAGACGATGATGACTCCCTAAGCCCAGAAATGATCGTGAAATTGTAGCTGTCAAACTGCACTAAGATCCTTGAATTTATTTTACTTGTCATCCGTCTACGTACATGCAAATAAACTAATATGTTGGATCTGTTCCATGATGCATAATCAGTGTGAAAGTTTAGTCAAGAAAGAAGAAGAGTGTATCGTCTGAGATGTGCATTACTAACGTGGAGGCATTCGGCAGGCTCATGTCTCCATCAGATAAAGTATATGTAAACATGAATAGATGACAATTTTCATCGCAAAATGCCTATATCAAAGCGAGCAGTATATCAAACTGCTTACTTGCTGCAAAGATGAGATGGTCAGCACATAAAGGTGCTCACAAATGCTGATGCCGTACTTACATCAGAACTCTAGCCTCAATTTCTCAAACAGAGCTTCTTTCAAATAGTCATGTTGCACGCATTTATAATCAGAGAAGTTGTATTGGCCCCTTGATATGAGAAAAGGCAAGGACAGCAAGTGCTGCAGAGTACCCTCAACAAGAAGTAATTATTATACTGCAATAAATAAACCTCTACAATTGAGTAGAAAGTGACGAAAAAAAGGAGCGCTCCATGTGCCTACATGACCTTATTTTTTAGAAATGTCACAAGCTGCTTATAAAAAGTTAAAAACAACTTATGTGCTAAGAGTACAAAATAACATCTACTCCCTCTATCCCATAATATAACATCTTATTACATTTATTACATCAAATGTAGTAAGATCTTATATTAGGGAACGAAGGGGTACCATCTTCCGGGTGTTTGGATTATAGAGCTCACCAACATAGGCATTCGGCTTTACGGCCAGCACTGATGATAGGAACTCCTCCTGTGCTTCAGCTCAAATCTCTAGTAGCTGAGTTTAGACCCATCTTGTTACTAAACAACTTCGTGCCACCAACCAAACATCCCTGCCACAATCATGGCCTCATATGACACAGTCATAATTCACACCCTAGCCCTGATCGTGCATGGAGCTGCGAATTGGATTTGATTACTCACAACCATAGAAAAGAAAGGGAAGACTAAAGATCAAATCCACCGGAGCAAACAATAGATTCTTCAGCAAAAGGTCGTCCATGGTTGTCGGATGGTTTATATGTGAGGAATCATTGTCGATGGACATAAAAAAAGTCGGGGCATCGTCTATGGCGTACGAGATTGATTGGACTGACCTTGCGACACCCTCAGGCCTCAGGTATGGTGATGTGCCGATGTCGATGGCCAGCTCGGAGCCCATATCATGTTACAGCAGCACCGAGTACCTGGGCACGATGTCCCGGCGTTGCGGCCGCGAAGGCCGCAGTGACGTCGAACCGCTTCTTGAAGCCGGCTGCACACGGTCGTGGGCTGTCGAACGCAAACACCGTGACCGGCCATTCTCGGTGATGTACAACGCATTCAGGGTGGCCAGCTCCGCCCCGAGGCTGTGACCCATTACCGTGATGCTCACCTCCTCGTCCTTGTACGTATCCAGCAGTTTCTGCACCTCAGTCATCAATGAATCCTAGCTTTCCCTCCTTCAAGAGGTACCACACTCAATAGAAAACACGAAGTACAATAATAAGTACAAAGAATCTGTAATCCAAATATGAATATGTGACTTGTAAATAGCAATGACAAGTGGATAAAGCATATGTGCAAATTCTAAGACACTAATATACTTATGCTCCAACTCAAATACTCAATCAATGAGACACACAAGAAATACATCGACTGTAATAAATAAATGAGCATTGCTTCTAGACAGCACCAACAATATCCCTCTACCTCCCCTTCAATTTTTAGATTCTGAATTAAGTTCTTGGTCTGGAATTAGAAGCCATATATTAAAAAATCCTCAGCAATGAATCAAGCTGAATAATATGCACCTTTAACTTGACGTCCATTCCTCCATCATTATGCTTGTTACTCAGTAAGACTTTACTATCTCCATTAAGGTGAATGCAACAAACTGTCTGGCACAAAGGTCTCTAAATTAGAATGCTGGAATAAATCCATGCATGAAACTATTGTCTTAAGACATTGGCACCGAATAAACACCAGAACTTAATCAAGGTGCACACGAAGGCCTCAAGTAGGAAGGAACTAAAGATAAAGAAGTTTAACCGCACTAACACATAAAGAAAAGATAATTATGAGGTGAAAAGAACTGAAAATCTAAGTAAATTGTACTGACAGAACCATCGGCATGCATCTTCCAGTTTGTACCACTCATGACCCCATGCCCGGAAACTCCTCCCTCTCTCCTGCGAACCAGACAAAAATCATTAAAGACAAAAGTTTGACCTTCATTACATTAAGTACTAATTTGACTTTAATAGTAAATCTTAGCAAAAAAGGAACTAACCTGGTTGATTTTTCCTGTTTTTTTTCGTTATCGCTTTCGATAGTAGAACCCGATCCGTTTTTGGATTGAATGGACAAAAGGCACTAACCACACCCTTGTTGAACTTGAGAAATTGTACAATTGGACAAAAGCAGATTATAGATTCACATATAAGAGAAAAGTAAGATTCAGTCTAGTTGGAGCTATATGCATCAATGCATGGATGTCATCCACAGAATCTTTGCACCTTTTAATTTAGAGTATTTTTTCTTTAAGATGTCAACCATAAAGTAGACATGAACTATATACACACTCGATATTCATTACATGAATTAGAAGTAGAAGCGCTACTTCAGGGCAAAAAAAAGATATAGTACAACCGGTTCTTCTATCTATATCTAACCATGCATCATTAAGCTAAAAGTTTGGTTCATATCGGTCTCATCAGATGACTCATGAGATTGCCATTTTAGGATATGTGGCCTGCTGGCAACACCGGCGGCAGCGGTGAAGCGCACGGTAATAGAATAGTCTTGTGTGACATATGTTTTCTTGCATTGTCCTGTGTAACAGGTTGATATTTCTCTAGGAATGGTAGTAGAAAGATTGTGTGGTGCTGATATTGAACTTATAATAAAATTGAGTTCTAGAAACAATTCCCTACATTGTCTCATTAGTAATCACACCAAGAATACTTATCCTCCTATAGATCTGACTTGACTCTGTGTTTTGGTGTGCAGAAATTGGTTACCGGTAGGAAATAATATAACTAATCGGTATCTTGAGTTGCAAAGAGATCACTCAGAACGGTGCCTGATATTATGCCATAAAGAACTCACATTTTTTATTGTCCCTCAGGATATGTACGCACCTTTCTCTGCTGGATGCATGCACAATTCTGAATTAAGAACAAATGACATGTTAATTAGCTATCATACAAATGCTATTCCGAGGGAAGTCGATTATGCATTAAAAAAGCACTCTATGATGCTGAATAAATTATGTCATGGACGGGAAAGCAATTTTTGAACCTGTGATTTCTCTGTACATTAGGCAATGCCGTGAAGTAATTTTTTTACAAAGAGGGGAGCCCATCAATTTCCCTACTGGATTTTCTGGTGTCCCGTTTTATAATAAGTTCTTTGCTGGAAAAAACATACAAATAATTAGTTACTCTATTTGTTCCGACGTCGTGGACTATGTCTATAGTTTAATTTAGTTTTTAAATGGAACCGAACGGCGATTTCTATTTTCTGCAGATAAAACATGGTGGCTTTAGACCAACATAAATATGTATACCTTCATTTAGGTTTCAGTTCAAAGGTCTCAATGCTCCAATTTCTCATTTTGAAACCTGAAACTGAAAGGAATTTAACAAATCAACATAGCCTTGTGGAACCTTGGTCTAGTTGCATTAAGCCAATCAGAGTAAGAATGTAGCTTTGTATCCTAGCTGTGTACATCTTCTCTAAAAGTAATAATAAAGGCTACCATGTTCATTCAAGAATAAAAAATCCCATGTCAGGATAATCTTTCAGTAGAAAAGCTTGGTGCATTTCCTTTAGACACACTAAAAACCGACCACTGTTATGAACTTCAGAGATGAACACTTGATTCATAATTTGGTTTGCCATAAACTATAAACCAAAAGATTTAGACATTAAAGCAGCAGTGGGTAAGCACATGCTGGGTTCTAATAGGAGAGAAGTGCTTAGGAAAGAAAAAAATCGTAGCCATATTCAGATTCTTCCATGACTGTTAAATTTGAAGGAATAACTTACTGTATCAAAGAATATAATTTCATACAGAAGATATATCATGTGGAAACAGAAATGTATGAGTATGGCAGGTGGGAACCATAGATCACAAGAAACAAACATTAGTTTAGTTGCACTCATATCATCAAGGGCATTGAGAGGTAACCTAACCTTGGAGATTGCATTTTGCTTCACCCAGTCCTTATGACTTCTCAATCAACCTTCCACAACTCTTCTGCATGTGCCGCCTGCAAACCGAGGAGAAGACAATGTTGGGTGGCCATGTGTTAGAGTGAAGGCGGATTAGGGAGAAGCATTGATATGAAGAAAGCTCGTGAAACACAAACCTGATTGCCATTGTATCTCATGAAAATATACCTCTGATGAAAACAAATATTTGACATCGTTGTACCTGCCTCTCAAACAAAATATGATATGTTCTAATGAAAACGAAAGAAGATGATATGCATACCCCACAGAGGAAAATCATCTTGATTGTAGAAAAAATAGGGGGGCAACGTATTCATCAAAATGATACAGTACGAATTAAGCCTATAAGATGAACTGAGTCTGGAACTCTGGATCCACCATTACCGAGAGATCCATCCATCCCCATGACCCGAGTCATAGACCAGTACTTCTCTCCTTCCGCTCCTCTTTTGCCTGGATCCAAGCCGCCAAAAAGGGATCTTGCCAAGGCGGCGGCGGCGTTTACCCGGATGGACCCGAGTTGGGATGTCTTGCACTGTGAGTCAGGGAGTCTGTAGGAAGTGGCGGCGGCTACGGGGGCACAACAATGCAATCCTCGTCTCCACGTCGTCACATCCACGACATCCTCAATGCATGGAGAGGCAGCCCCATCGGGCGTGTAGGAGCCGACGGCCAGGCACGGAGGCATCGTCCTCCGCGGGTGGTGTGGTGATCCGATCATGGGCGGCGGCATAGAGGGCGCTAGGCATATCCATGAGGCGCTGGCGGCGGCCGACGTGGCGACCCCGTGTCCCGATCAGGCGCCCACGGCCGAGGCCGAGGGTCCCTTCTTGTCAGCCATGGATGCCATGGCGTTCATGGCCCATGGCACACGAGCTCCACGCCCGAGCAACTGCGATGGGAGATGGCGGCGGCATGCGGGAGGGGTGCACCGTGCGAGCGGAATGGCGGCAGCGGCGTACGAGCGGAATGGCGGCAGGGCGGAGGATTCGGTGGCGGTGGTGGCAACGATCGATGGGAGTGGGCAAGGAAGGATGGGGATCGATGGAGTTTTCTCACGGCGGCGGCGGCGGCGGAAACGATAGACGGGATCGATGGGATTGGGCAATGAAGGATGGGGTCGATGGATTTTTTTTGTTGGGCGTGGGTGTTTTTGAGTGGCTGCGTGGGATGGGGTGGGGGAGGTGACGAAAAAAAACTAGCGAAGTGTGTTCTGTCTGTTGTACGCTCTTTTGTGTGCCCAAATTAGCAAACGATGTTAAATTATGCAATGACGTACCCAGGAAAATTTCCATCAAAATTTGAATTATCAAACTCATCCCATGCGTGTAAAGCAGAAGAATCGTTTGCGATGCACATAATTGTTCAAAGTGAATGGTCCGGCGGCACCGCGCGCGTTCAAAGTGAATGTGCCCATGCCTTGAGACCAAAATTTGAATTATCAAACTCATCCCATGCGCGTAAAGCAGAAGACGTTTGCGATGCACACAATCGTTCAAAGTGAATGGTTCGGCGGCACCGCGTGCAAAGTTTCCCTCCACATTTCAAATTTTTTGGCCTATCGCCGAATATCTACCCACGCCCCCCTTCCCCACCCCCTTTTCTCCCCGACCACAAGTCACATTTCCCCTGTTTCCTCCTTCCTTCCTTGCTAAGCTATTGTCGCTTCCTCGCTCTCGCCGTCTCGCATCCTACCGCTGGGGTCGCCATGGTGATACGTCCATTTTGCATCATGCTTTTATATTGATATTTATTGCATTATGGGCTATTATTACACGTTATGTCACAATACTTATGCATATTATCTCTTATTTTACAAGGTTTACATAAGGAGGGAGAATGCCGGCAGCTGGAATTCTGGACTGGAAAAGGAGCAAATATTAGAGGCCTATTCTGCACAACTCCAAAAGTTATGAAACTCCATGGAAGTTATTTTTGGAAATAATAAAAAATACTGAGTGAAGAAAATACCAAAGGGGGCCCACACCCTGGCCACGAGGGTGGGGGGCGCGCCCTACCCCCTGGGCGTGCCCCCTGCCTCGTGGGCCCCCTATTGGCCCTCCGGTGCCCATCTTCTGCTATATGAAGTCTTTCGTCCCAAGAAAAATCATAAGCAAGCTTTCGGGACGAGACTCCGCCGCCACAAGGCGGAACCTTGGCGGAACCAATCTAGGGCTCTAGCGGAGCTGTTCTGCCGGGGACACTTCCCTCCGGGAGGGGGAAATCATCGCCATCGTCATCACCAACGCTCCTCTCATCGAGAGGGGACCAATCTCCATCAACATCTTCACCAGCACCATCTCCTCTCAAACCCTAGTTCATCTCTTGTATCCAATTCTTGTCTCTAAGTCTGAGATTGGTACCTGTAGGTTGCTAGTAGTGTTGATTACTCCTTGTAGTTGATGCTAGTTGGTTTATTTGGTGCAAGATCATATGTTCAGATCCTTTATGCATATTAATACCCCTCCGATTATGAACATGAATATGATTTGTGAGTAGTTACGTTTGTTCCTGAGGACATGGGAGAAGTCTTGCTATTAGTAGTCATGTGAATTTGGTATTCGTTCGATATTTTGATGAGATGTATGGTGTCTCTCCTCTAGTGGTGTCATGTGAACGTCGACTGCATGACACTTCACCATTGTTTGGGCCTAGAGGAAGGCATTGGGGAGTAATAAGTAGATGATGGGTTGTTAGAGTGACAGAAGTTTAAACCCTAGTTTATGCGTTGCTTCGTAAAGGGGCTGATTTGGATCCATATGTTTATGGTTAGGTTTACCTTAATACTTCTTTCGTAGTTGCGGATGCTTGCAATAGGGATTAATCATAAGTGGGATTCTTGTCCAAGTAAGGACAGCACCCAAGCACCGGTCCACCCACATATCAAATTATCAAAGTACCGAACGCGAATCATATGAACGTGATGAAAACTAGCTTGACGATAATTCCCATGTGTCCTCGGGAGCGCTTTTCTCTATATAAGAGTTTGTTCAGGCTTCCTTTGCTACAAAAAGGATTGGGCCACCTTGCTGCACTTTATTTACTTTTATTACTTGTTGCTCGTTACAAGTTATCTTATCATAAAACTATCTGTTACCTATAATTTCAGTGCTTGCAGAGAATACCTTGCTGAAAACCGCTTATCATTTCCTTCTGCTCCTCGTTGGGTTCGACACTCTTGCTTATCGAAAGGACTACGATAGATCCCCTATACTTGTGGGTCATCAAGACTCTTTTCTGGCGCCGTTGCCGGTGAGTGAAGCGCCTTTGGTAGGTGGAATTTGGTAAGGAAAATTTATATAGTGTGTTGAAATTTACTGTCACTTGTTACTATGGAAAGTAATCCTCTGAGGGGCTTGTTTGGGGTATCTTCACCCCGACCGGTAGAGCAAAGAGTTGCTCCTCAACCTACTGAACCTACTGAAAATGAAAATGTCTACTTTGAAATTCCTTCGGGTATGATAGAAAAACTGCTAGCTAATCCTTTTGCAGGAGATGGAACATTACATCCTGATGAGCACCTAATATATGTGGATGAAGTTTGTGGATTATTTAAGCTTGCAGGTATGCCCGATAATGTTATCAAGAAGAAGGTCTTCCCTTTATCTTTGAAGGGAGATGCATTGACATGGCATAGGCTATGTGATGATATGGGATCATGGAACTACAAATGATTGAAATTGGAATTTCATCAGAAGTTTTATCCTATGCATCTTGTTCATCATGATCGTAATTATATATATAATTTTTGGCCTCGAGAAGGAGAATGCATCGCTCAAGCTTGGGGGAGGCTTAAGTCAATGTTATATTCATGCCCCAATCATGAGCTCTCAAGAGAAATGATTATTCAAAAAATTTATGCTCGGCTTTCTAACAACAATCGCACCATGCTCGACACTTCTTGTACTGGTTCTTTTATGATGAAGACTATTGAATTCAAATGGGATTTATTGGAAAGAATTGAACACAACTCTGAAGATTGGGACCTCGACGAAGGTAAAGAGCCTGGTATAACACCTAAGTTCGATTGTGTTAAGTCTTTTATGGATACCGATGTTTTCCATAAATTTAGAACCAGATATGAACTTGACTCTGAGATAGTAGCTTATTTCTGTGAATCTTTTGCTACTCATGTTGATCTCCCTAAGGAGAAGTGGTTTAAATATCATCCTCCCATAGAAGTAAAAGTAGTTGCACCTATTAAAGTTGAAGAAAAGACTATCACTTATAATGATCCTATTGTTCCTACTGCTTATGTTGAGAAACCACCTTTTCCTGTTAGGATAAAAGATCATGCTAAAGCTTCAATGGTGGTTCGTAAAAGCAATATTAGAACTTATACACCTCCTGAGCAAGTTAAAGTTGAACCTAATATTGCTATTGTCAAAGATCTCTTGGCTGATAATATTGATGGGCATGTTATTTATTTCTGTGATGAGACTGCTAGAATTGCTAAACCTTGTGCTAAAGATAAACATAGACCTGTGGTAGGCATGCCTGTTATTTCTGTTAAAATAGGAGATCATTGTTATCATGGCTTATGTGACATGGGTGCTAGTGCTAGTCCAATACCTATTGACTTATACAAAGAAATTATGCATGATATTGCACCTGCTGAGTTACAAGATATTGATGTCACAATTGAACTTGCCAATAGAGATACTATATCACCAATGGAAATAGTTAGAGATGTTGAAGTCTTGTGTGGGAAAACTAAATGTCCTGCTGATTTTCTTGTTCTTGGTTCTCCACAAGATAGCTTTTGTCCCATTATATTTGGTAGACCCTTCTTAAACACTGTTAATGCTAAGATAGACTGCAAAAAGGATGTTGTTACTATTGGTTTGGGTGATATGAATCATGATTTAATTTCTCTAAATTTCGTAAACAACACCGCGAAGAGGAATTGCCTAGTATGAAATTATTGGTTTTGCTTCTATTGCCGTATCTCCTAGTGATCCTTTAGAACAATATTTGCTAGACCATGAAAATGATATGTTTATGAATGAAAGAAGGGAAATAGATGAAGTGTTCTTTAAACAAGGACCTATTCTGAAACACAATTTGCCTGTTGAAATCCTAGGGGATCCTCCTCCACCCAAAGGTGATCCCGTGTTTGAGCTTAAACCATTGCCTGATACTCTTAAATATTCTTATCTTGATGAAAAGAAGATATATCCTGTTATTATTAGTGCTAACCTTTCAGAGAAGGAGGAAGAGAAATTATTGAAAACTCTGAAGAAACACTGTGCTGCTATTGGATAAACTCTTGATGATCTTAAGGGCATTAGTCCCACTCTATGCCAACACAAAATAAATTTGGAGAAAGATGCCAAACCAGTTATTGATCACCAACGACGGCTGAATCCTAAGATGAAAGAAGTGGTAAGAAAGGAAATATTAAAGCTCCTTGAGGCAGGTATAATTTATCCCGTTGCTGATAGTCAGTGGGTAAGTCCTGTCCATTGTGTTCCTAAGAAGGGAGGTATTACTGTCATTCCTAATGATAAAGATGAATTGATTCTGCAAAGAATTATTACAGGTTACAGGATGGTAATTGATTTCCGCAAATTAAATAAGGCTACTAAAAAGGATCATTACCCCTTACCTTTTATTGATCAAATGCTAGAAAGATTATCCAAACATACACACTTTTGCTTTCTAGATGGTTATTCTGATTTCTCTCAAATACCTGTGTCAGCTGATGATCAAGCTAAGACCACATTTACTTGTCCTTTCAGTACTTTTGCTTATAGACGTATGCCTGTTGGTTTATGTAATGCACCTGCTACCTTTCAAAGATGCATGATGGCTATATTCTTTGACTTTTGTGAAAAGATTTGTGAGGTTTTCATGACCGATTTCTCCGTCTATGGATCCTCTTTTGATGATTGCTTGAGCAACCTTGATCGAGTTTTGCAGAGATGTGAAGAAACTAACCTTGTCTTGAATTGGGATAAGTGCCACTTTATGGTTAATGAAGGTATTGTCTTGGGGCATAAAATTTCTGAAAGAGGTATCGAAGTTGATAAAGCTAAAGTTGATGCTATTGAAAAGATGTCGTGTCCCAAGGACATCAAAGGTATAAGAAGTTTCCTTGGTCATGCCGGGTTTTATAGGAGGTTCATTAAGGACTTCTCAAAAATTTCTCGGCCTCTGACTAATTTATTACAAAAAGACATACCATTTTTCTTTGATAATGATTGTGTAGAAGCATTTGAAATACTTAAGAAAGCATTGATCTCTGCACCCATTGTTCAGCCACCTGATTGGAATTTACCTTTTGAAATTATGTGTGATGCTAGTGATTATGCTGTAGGTGTTGTTCTAGGGCAAAGAGTTGATAAGAAATTAAATGTTACTCAATATGCTAGTGAAACTCTAGACAATGCACAGAGAAATTATGCTACTACTGAAAAAGAATTCTTAGTAGTTGTATTTGCTTGTGATAAGTTCAAACCATACATTGTTGATTCTAAAGTAACTATTCAAACTAATTATGCTGCTATTAAATATCTTATGGAAAAGAAAGATGCTAAACCTAGACTTATTATATGGGTTCTCTTACTACAAGAATTTGATTTGCATATTATTGATAGAAAGGGAGCTGAGAACCCCGTTGCAGACAACTTGTCTAGATTAGAAAATGTTCTTAATGACCCACTACCTATTGATGATAGCTTTCCTGATGAACAATTAAATGTCATAAATGCTTCTCGTACTGCTCCATGGTATGCTGATTATGCTAATTACATTGTTTCTAAATTTATACCACCTAGTTTCACATACCAACAAAAGAAAAAGTTTTTCTATGATTTGAGACATTAATTTTGGGATGACCCACATCTTTATAAAGAAGGAGTAGATGGTGTTATTAGACATTGTGTTCCTGAGCATGAACAGGAACAGATCCTACGCAAGTGTCACTCCGAGGCTTATGGAGGGCACCACGCTGGAGATAGAACTGCACATAAGGTATTGCAATCCGGTTTTTATTGGCCTACTCTCTTCAAGGATGCCCATAAGTTTGTCTTATCTTGTGATGAATGTCAAAGAATTGATAATATTAGTAGACGTCAAGAAATGCCTATGAATTATTCACTTGTTATTGAACCATTTGATGTTTGGGGCTTTGATTATATGGGACCGTTTCCTGCCTCTAATGGATATACATATATTTTAGTTGCTGTTGATTATGTTACTAAGTGGTTAGAAGCTATTCCAACTAGTAGTGCTGGTCATAAAACTTCTATTATAATGCTTAAAGAAGTTATTTTTCCGAGGTTTGGAGTCCCTGGATATTTAATGACCGATGTTGGTTCACACTTTATTCATGCTGCCTTCCGTAAAATGCTTGCTAAGTATGATGTTAATCATAGAATTGCATCTCCATATCATCCACAGTCTAGTGGTCAAATAGAATTGAGCAATAGAGAGCTCAAATTAATTTTGCAAAAGACTATTAACAGATCTAGAAAGAATTGGTGCAAGAAACTTGATGATGCATTATGGGCCTATTGAACTGCATATAAAAATCCCATGGGTATGTCTCCGTGTAAAATGGTTATGGAAAAGCATGTCACTTACCTCTCGAACTAGAACATAAGGCATATTGGGATATTAAATAGCTCAATTATGATTTCAAACTTGCCGGTGAGAAGAGGTTATTTGACATTAGCTCACTTGATGAATGGAGAACCCAAGCTTATGAGAATGCCAAGCTATCTAAAGAAAAAGTTAAAAGATGGCATGACAAAAGGATACAAAAGCGTGAGTTTAACATAGGTGATTATGTATTATTATACAACTCTCGTTTAAGATTTTTTGCACGAAAACTTCTCTCTAAATGGGAGGTTCCTTATGTTATCGAGGAGGTCTATCGTTCTGGTGCCATAAAAATCAACAACTTCGAAGGCACAAATCCGAAGGTGGTGAACGGTTAAAGAATCAAACATTATATCTCAGGTAACCCTATAAATGTTGAAACCAATGTTATTGAAACCATAACACCAGAGGAATACATAAGGGACACTTTCCAGAGCGTTTCAGACTCTGAAAAGGAATAGGTATATGGTACGGTAAGTAAACCGACTCCAAAACAGTTCTAATGGCAATTTTCCTCCGTTTTGGAATATTTAGAAAAATAGAAAAATAAGAAGCAGTCCGGGAAGGACACGAGGGTGGAGGGCGCGCCCTCCTACCTCGTGGGCACCTCGTAGGTTTTGACTCCTGTATCACGCAAATATCCTATGTTTTCGTTTCAAGCTGTTTTTCTGACAGATTTAGATCACCATGACATCTCCAAGCGCCCCCAAGGACAAGTTCTTCGAGAAGGTCATCAACCCCTACCTCGCGGAGGTGCTGCAACACCCTCAAATCATTGAGATGCGTGATGGGTTGCTGCACATCCGCGATGTTGAGGGACCACGGAGGACCGGAAGCGTGGAGACGAGACTCGAAGCAATGGAGCAACAAGTTTTCAAGTGTCAGGGGATGGTGGAACATGGACTCAACGCCAACCATATGATGATCGCGGAGTTCACCAACAACCACAAGATGGATGCCAAGAACATTGGGGAGACCATCTTGAAAATTCACGAGAAGATCGAGCACCTCCAAGCTCAAATCTATGACCTGCAAAACCAAAACTGTCAGTATGAATATAGATTCAAGAGGATGAGTTTGGCTGCAGATTTGAGGATCCCGGAGACTCGATCATCCTTCTATGATGGCGAGCCTATGCCTTGGAAGATGGACGACAAGCCCACATCATCAACAACTCCACCACCCTCTTCACCGGCAAAGGAGATATAATCACATGGGTATGGGCACTCCCTTTGGCAACTGCCAAGCTTGGGGGAGGTGCCCCAGTATCGTATCACCATCACACTCCTATCTTTACCGTTTTTCTTAGTTCGATCCTTTTAGTAGTATCTTGATCTAGTAGAATAAAGTTTTTTTGTGATCTAGTTTTGAGTTTTGCTTTATGATCCCTTTTATGTAATCGAGTCCGTGAGCTAAATAATAAAGATTAGTGTTGAGTCAAGGGCTTGATTATTTTGCTATGATATTGGGGGAATAAAAGAAAAGAGAAAAATAATAAAAAGAAACAAAGAGATCATATTGATCTTATGGAGAGTAATGACTTCACATAGAAAAAGTATGATGATTAAAAATTGTTGAGAGTTGACAAACATAGCTTTGGTCATCGTTGCAATTAATAGGAAGTAATAAAGAAAGAGAGGTTTCACATATAAATATACTATCTTGGACATCTTTTATGATTGTGAGCACTCATTAAAATATGACATGCTAAAGAGTTGATGTTGGACAAGGAAGACAATGTAATGGGTTAGGTTTTCCTATATCTGAGATAAAGTATATTGTCATGGATCATCCAACATGTTGAGATTTTCTTTCCCCCTCATGCTAGCCAAATTCTTTGCACCAAGTAGAGATACTACTTGTGCTTCCAAATACCCTTAAACCCAGTTTTGCCATGAGAGTCCACCATATCTACCTATGGATTGAGTAAGATCCTTCAAGTAAGTGGTCATCAGTGCAAAGCAATAAAAATTGCTCTCTATATATGTATGATTGATTAGTGTGGAGGAAATAAGCTTTATACGATCTTGTGATGTGGAAGAAATAAAAGTGACGGACTGCATAATAAAGGTTCATATCACAAGTGGCAATATGAAGTGACATTCTTTCGCATTAAGATTTTGTGCATCCAACCCTGAGAGCGCATGGCAACCTCTGCTTCCCTCTGCGAAGGGCCTATCTTTTACTTTTATCTTCTACCTTATGCAAGAGTCATGGTGATCTTCACCTGTCCTTTTTACTTTTTATCCTTTGGCAAGCACAGTGTGTTGGAAAGATCCTGATATATATATATATATATATATATATATATATATATATATAATTGGATGTAAGTTAGCATGAACTATTATTGTTGACATTACCCTTGAGGTAAAAGGTTGGGAGGCGAAACTATAAGCCCCTATCTTTCTGTGTCCGATTAAAACTCCATAACTACAAGTATTGCGTGAGTATTAGCAATTGTGAAAGACTAAATGATAGTTGAGTATGTGGACTTGCTAAAAAGCTCTGACATAGACTCTTTCCGATGTTATGATAAATTGCAATTGCTTCAATGACTGAGATTATAGTTTGTTAGTTCTCAATAAAGTTTATAATTCATACTTGACATTGTGAATAGATTGTTACTTAAGCATAAGAAATCATATGACAATATCCATATATGTTGCTGTTATAAGAATAATCATGATGCCCTCATGTCCGTATTTTATTTTATCGACACCTCTACCTCTAAACATGTGGACATATTTATCGTTATCGGCTTCCGCTTGAGGACAAGCGAGGTCTAAGCTTGGGGGAGTTGATACGTCCATTTTGCATCATGCTTTTATATCGATATTTATTGCATTATGGGCTGTTATTACATGTTATGTCACAATACTTATGCCTATTCTCTCTTATTTTACAAGGTTTACATAAGGAGGGAGAATACCGGCAGCTGGAATTCTGGGCTGGAAAAGGAGCAAATATTAGAGACCTATTCTGCACAACTCCAAAAGTCCTGAAACTCCACGGAAGTTATTTTTTGGAATAATAAAAAATACTGAGCGAAGAAAATACCAGAGGGGGCCCACATCCTGGCCACGAGGGTGGAGGGCGCGCCCTACCCGCCTGGGCGCGCCCCCTGCCTCGTGGGCCCACTGTTGGCCCTCCGGTGCCCATCTTCTGCTATATGAAGTCTTTCATCCGAAGAAAAAACATAAGCAAGCTTTCAGGACGAGACTCCGCCGCCACGAGGCAGAACCAATCTAGGGCTCTGGCGGAGCTGTTTTGCCGGGGACACTTCGCTCCGGAAGGGGGAAATCATCGCCATCGTCATCACCACTGTTCAAGATATCTTCCGATATTCCGATAAATCGGCCGATTTATCGCTTATCATGGTCTGACCGATCAGATAAATCGGCCGATAAATCAACCGATATGGCGATAAATCGGCCGATATGCCGATAAACTGGCCGATTTACCCCTTATCGTAGGTCGACAGATAAGTTCCCGATAAGCGATATCCCCAACATTGGTCATCACCAACGCTCCTCTCATCGGGAGGGAACCAATCTCCATCAACATCTTCACCAGCACCATCTCCTCTCAAAGCCTAGTTCATCTCTTGTATCCAATTCTTGTCTCTAAGTCTGAGATTGGTACCTGTAGGTTGCTAGTAGTGTGGATTACTCCTTGTAGTTGATGCTAGTTAGTTTATTTGGTGGAAGATCATATGTTCAGATCCTTTATGCATATTAATACCCCTCTGATTATGAACATGAATATGATTTGTGAGTAGTTACATTTGTTCCTGAGGACATGGGAGAAGTCTTGCTATTAGTAGTCATGTGAATTTGGTATTCGTTCGATATTTTGATGAGATGTATGTTGTCTCTCCTCTAGTGGTGTCATGTGAACGTCGACTACATGACACTTCACCATTGTTTGGGCCTAGAGGAAGGCATTGGGGAGTAATAAGTAGATGATGGGTTGCTAGAGTGACAGAAGCTTAAACCCTAGTTTATGCGTTGCTTCGTAAGGGGCTGATTTGGATCCATATGTTTATGGTTTGGTTTACCTTAATACTTCTTTCGTAGTTGCGGATGCTTGCAATAGGGATTAATCATAAGTGGGATTCTTGTCCAAGTAAGGACAGCACCCAAGCACCGGTCCACCCACATATCAAATTATCAAAGTACCGAACGCGAATCATATGAACGTGATGAAAACTAGCTTGACGATAATTCCCATGTATCCTCGGGAGCGCTTTTCTCTATATAAGAGTTTGTCCAGGATTGTCCTTTGCTACAAAAAGGATTGGTCCACCTTGCTGCACTTTATTTACTTTTGCTACTTGTTGCTCGTTACAAATTATCTTATCACAAAACTATCTGTTACCTATAATTTCAGTGCTTGCAGAGAATACCTTGCTGAAAACTGCTTATCATTTCCTTCTGCACCTCGTTGGGTTCAACACTTTTACTTATCGAAAGGACTACGATAGATCCCCTATACTTGTGGGTCATCACATGGTCTTCTTCAAAGACCTCTCCAGTGGTTCCTCCTTCGGCGACTACTCCTTCACCACCCGGGTATGCCTCTCTTCTCTCTCTCGGGCTATGACTTGGAATGAAGGATTTTTACCCGTCGGTCGATTTGAATCATTTCTTCCTCTTGTATCTCCCTAGGACCATCAATGGCAACGAATGGAGCGGGGTAGCTTAATATCTATATGCTCGTTGTCACCATCAATCCCCATGCGTGAAGCTAGTTGTGTTTGATTCTGTGGACAGTGGCAGGAAGTTTCTGGCATGTGCAGAGAAGGTTAGACCCTCTTTCGTTGTTACAAATCATTTGTTAGATGTGATTCAGACACTGTCACGGTCCCAACCCATTCATACCACACCTTCAACCAACCGCATCCTAAGGCAGTGTCACAGTTTGTACCTAGTATCTTAAATTGTTGCCATCTCATCAGCGGTGCCATTAGAAAATTATTTGGCACCGCTTCAGAAGTTTGTGCAGCCAACTTTGGTTCACACATCCGAGCAGCCAAGCAGTAAAATACTAAATCTTTATGGCATAAAGGAACTGTCCATCGAGCAACTACATGCTCCGGAGTTCGTGCCCCTGATTTTTTTTCTGCTGCATCGGCTCGCCAGTGCAAGGCACCGGTGCGATATGTAGCAACAGTTGTCTTTACCCTAGTTTTGGCATACATAGTGGACGACCTTAGTGCTATTAGTTCTATGTTACTAAATTTGTGCATGTACACACCTGTTAGTATCAATTTGCTATCATCCAAACACTCTCGCTATGCTATTGCAGTTATATTTACCTTCCTCTTAAAATGATCAATTTTTTATTTATTGTACATGAGTAAGAACTTGTAGTGTAATTGTAGTTAATTATAGCTTCTGATGTTCTAGAATTTGGTTGTTGTCTCACTACCAATTATTTCATTTGCACATTGATCTTTTTGAGAAGATATGTCATAATTAACATGTTTCTTCAACTTTTCAAAATAAGCATTGGTGATTTTCTATGTTGCTATAAACCCATTTCCCCTACAATTCTTACTGATCTACTTTTAAATATTATAGGATGAACGGAAGTGTTGTTACTTGGAGTGGGTTGATCAAGAGTGGCCACAGTCTTTGAAGATGTGCCTAGAGAAGCTCTGGAGCACGTATGAGGAAGAGAACATGAAGGAAATATGCCCTAGAGGCAATAATACAAAAGTTATTATTTATTTCCTTATATCATGATAAATGTTTATTATTCATGCTAGAATTGTATTAACCGGAAACATAACACTTGTTTGAATACATAGACAAACAAAGTGTCACTAGTATGCCTCTACTTGACTAGCTCGTTAATCGAAGATGGTTATGTTTCCTAACCATAAACAAAAGAGTTGTTATTTGATTAACGGGATCACATCATTAGGAGAATGATGTGATTGACATGACCCATTCCATTAGCTTAGCACCCGATCGTTTAGTATGTTGCTATTGCTTTCTTCATGACTTATACATGTTCCTATGACTATGAGATTATGCAACTCCCGTTTGCCGGAGGAACACTTTGTGTGCTACCAAACATCACAACGTAACTGGGTGATTATAAAGGAGCTCTACAGGTGTCTCCAAAGGTACATGTTGGGTTGGCGTATTTCGAGATTAGGATTTGTCACTCCGATTGTCGGAGAGGTATCTCTGGGCCCTCTCAGTAATGCACATCACATAAGCCTTGCAAGCATTGCAACTAATGAGTTAGTTGTGAGATGATGTATTACGGAACGAGTAAAGAGACTTGCCGGTAACGAGATTGAACTAGGTATGGGATACCGACGATCAAATCTCGGGCAAGTAACATACCGATGACAAAGGGAACAACGTATGTTGTTATGCGTTCTGACCGATAAAAGATCTTCATAGAATATGTAGGAGCCAATATGAGCATCCAGGTTCCGCTATTGGTTATTGACCGGAGACGTGTCTCGGTCATGTCTACATTGTTCTCGAACCCGTAGGGTCCGCACGCTTAAGGTTTCGATGACAGTTATATTATGAGTTTATGAGTTGTGATGTACCGAAGTTAGTTCGGAGTCCCGGATGTGATCATGGACATAACGAGGAGTCTCAAAATGGTCGAGACATAAAGATTGATATATTGTACGGCTATATTCGGACACCGGAAGTGTTCCGGAGAAGTTTCGGATAAAACCGGAGCACCAGGGGGTTACCGGAACCCCCCGGGGGGTTAATGGGCCTCATGGGCCTAAAGTGGAGAAGAGGAGGGGCTGCCAGGTCAGGCTGCGCGCCCCCTCTCCCCCTAGTACGAATTGGACAAGGAGGGAGGGGCGGCGCCCCCCCTTTTTCCTTCTCTCCTTCCCCCTCTCCTACTTGGACAAGGAAAGGGAGGGGAGTCCTACTCCCGGTAGGAGTAGGACTCCTCCTGCACGCCTCCTACTAGGGCCGGCCGCACCCCCCCTTGGATCCTTTATATACGGAGGCAAGGGGCACCCCTAGACACACAAGTTGATCCACGTGATCATATTCTTAGCCGTGTGCGGTGCCCCCTTCCACCATAGTCCTCGATAATATTGTAGCGGTGCTTAGGTGAAGCCCTGCGACAGTAGAACATCAAGATCGTCACCACGCCGTCGTGCTGACGGAACTCTTCCCCGACACTTTGCTGGATCGGAGTCCGGGGATCGTCATCGAGCTGAACGTGTGCTAGAACTCGGAGGTACCGTAGTTTCGGTGCTTGATCGGTCGGGCCGTGGAGACGTACGACTACATCAACCAAGTTAACGCTTCCGTTGACGATCTACAAAGGGTAAGTAGATCATACTCTCCCCCTCTCGTTGCTATGCATCACCATGATCTTGCGTGTGCGTAGGAAATTTTTTGAAATTACTACGTTCCCTAACAGTGGCATTCGAGCCTTGGTTTTATATGTTGATGTTATATGCACGAGTAGAACACAAGTGAGTTGTGGGCGATATAAGTCATACTGCTTACCAGCATGTAATACTTTGGTTCGGCGGTATTGTTGGACGAAGCAGCCCGGACCGACATTACGCGTACGCTTACGCGAGACCGGTTCTCCCGACGTGCTTTGCACAAAGGTGGCTAGCGGGTGACAGTTTCTCCAACTTTAGTTGAACCGAGTGTGGCTACGCCCGGTCCTTGCGAAGGTTAAAACAACACCAACTTGACAAACTATCGTTGTGGTTTTGATGTGTAGGTAAGATTGGTTCTTGCTTAAGCCCGTAGCAGCCACGTAAAACTTGCAACAACAAAGTAGAGGACGTCTAACTTGTTTTTGCAGGGCATGTTGTGGTGTGATATGGTCAAGACATGATGCTAAAATTTTATTGTATGAGATGATCATGTTTTGTAACCGAGTTATCGGCAGCTGGCAGGAGCCATATGGTTGTCGCTTTATTGTATGCAATGCAATCGCGTTGTAATGCTTTACTTTATCACTAAGCGGTAGCGATAGTCGTGGAAGCATAAGATTGGCGAGACGACAACGATGCTACGATGGAGATCAAGGTGTCGCGCCGGTGACGATGGTGATCATGACGGTGCTTCGAAGATGGAGATCACAAGCACAAGATGATGGTGGCCATATCATATCACTTATATTGATTGCATGTGATGTTTATCTTTTATGCATCTTATCTTGCTTTGATTGACGGTAGCATTATAAGATGATCTCTCACTAATTATCAAGAAGTGTTCTCCCTGAGTATGCACCGTTGCGAAAGTTCTTCGTGCTGAGACACCACGTGATTATCGGGTGTGATAGGCTCTACGTTCAAATAAAACGGGTGCAAAACAGTTGCACACGCAGAATACTCAGGTTATACTTGACGAGCCAAGCATATACAGATATGGCCTCGGAACACGGAGACCGAAAGGTCGAGCGTGAATCATATAGCAGATATGATCAACATAGCGATGTTCACCAATGAAACTACTCCATCTCACGTGATGATCGGACATGGTTTAGTTGATTTGGATCACGTAATCACTTAGAGGATTAGAGGGATGTCTATCTAAGTGGGAGTTCTTAAGTAATATGATTAATTGAACTTAAATTTATCATGAACTTAGTCCTGGTAGTATTTTGCAAATTATGTTGTAGATCAATAGCTCGCGTTGTTGCTTCCCTGTGTTTATTTTGATATGTTCCTAGAGAAAATTGTGTTGAAAGATGTTAGTAGCAATGATGCGGATTGGATCCGTGATCTGAGGTTTATCCTCATTGCTGCACAGAAGAATTATGTCCTTGATGCACCGCTAGGTGACAGACCTATTGCAGGAGCAGATGCAGACGTTTTGAACGTTTGGCTAGCTCAATATGATGACTACTTAATAGTTTAGTGCACCATGCTTAACGGCTTAGAATCGGGACTTCAAAAGACGTTTTGAACGTCATGGACCATATGAGATGTTCCAGGAGTTGAAGTTAATATTTCAAGCAAATACCCGAGTTGAGAGATATGAAGTCTCCAACAAGTTCTATAGCCAAAAGATGGAGAAGAATTTCTCAACTAGTGAGCATGTGCTCAGATTGTCTGGGTACTACAATCGCTTGAATCAAGTGGGAGTTAATCTTCCAAATAAGATAGTGGTTGACAGAATTCTCTAGTCACCATCACCAAGTTAGTAGAACTTCATGATGAACTATAGTATGCAAGGGATGACGAAAACGACTCCCGAGCTTTTCATGATGATGAAATCGATGAAGGTAGAAATCAAGAAAGAGCATCAAGTGTTGATGGTAGACAAGACCACTAGTTTCAATAAAAGGGCAAAGGGAAGAAGGGGAACTTCAAGAAGAACGGCAAGCAAGTTGCTGCTCAAGTGAAGAAGCCCAAGTCTGGTCCTAAGCCTGAGACTAAGTGCTTCTACTGCAAAGGGACTGGTCACTGGAAGCGGAACTGCCCCAAGTATTTGGCGGATAAGAAGGATGGCAAAGTGAACAAAGGTATATTTGATATACAGATTATTAATGTGTATTTTACTAGTGTTCGTAGCAACCCCTCGGCATTTGATACTGGTTCAGTTGCTAAGAGTAGTAACTCGAAATGGGAGTTGCAGAATGAACAGAAACTAGTTAAGGGTGAACTGACGATGTGTGTTGGAAGTAGTTCCAAGATTGATATGATCATCATCGCACACTCCCTATACTTTGGGGATTAGTGTTGAACCTAAATAAGTGTTATTTGGTGTTTGCGTTGAGCATGAATATGATTTGATCATGTTTATTGCAATACGGTTATTCATTTAAGTTAGAGAATAATTGTTGTTCTGTTTACATGAATAAAACCTTATATGGTTACACACCCAATGAAAATGGTTCATTGGATCTCGATCGTAGTGATACACATATTCATAATATTGAAAACAAAAGATGCAAAGTTAATAATGATAATGCAACTTATTTGTGGCACTGCCGTTTAGGTCATATTGGTGTAAAGCGCATGAAGAAACTCCACGCTAATGGGATTTTGGAATCACTTGATTATGAATCACTTGATGCTTGCGAACCATGCCTTATGGGCAAGATGGCTAAGACTCCGTTCTCCGGAACAATGGAGCGAGCAACTGACTTATTGGAAATAATACATACTGATGTATGTGATCCGATGAGTGTTGAGGCTCACGGCGGGTATCGTTATTTTCTGACCTTCACAGATGATTTGAGCAGATAAGGGTATATCTACTTGATGAAACACAAGTCTGAAACATTTGAAAAGTTCAAAGAATTTCAGAGTGAAGTGGAGAATAATCGTAACAAAAATAAAAAGTTTCTACGATATGATCGCAGAAGTAAAATATTTGAATTACGAGTTTGGCCTTCAGTTAAAAACAATGTGAAATAGTTTCACTACTCACGCCACAACATAATGGTGTGTCCGAACGTCATAACCGTACTTTAATAGATATGGTGCGAACTATGATGTCTCTTACCAATCTACCACTATCGTTTTGGGATTATGCATTAGAGACAGCTGCATTCACGTTAAATAGGGCACCATCTAAATCCGTTGAAACGACACCGTATGAACTATGGTTTGGTAAGAAACGTAAACTGTCGTTTCTTAAAGTTTGAGGTTGCAATGCTTATGTGAAAAAGTTTCAACCTGATAAGCTCAAACCCAAATCGAAGAAGTGCGTCTTCATAGGATACCCAAAAAGAAAATGTTAGGTACACCTTCTATCACAGATCCGAAGGCAAGATATTCGTTGCTTTGAATGGATCCTTTCTAGAGAAGGAATTTCTCTCGAAAGAAGTGAGTGGGAGGAAAGTAGAACCTGATGAGGTAACTATACCTGCTCCCTTATTGGAAAGTAGTTCATCACAGAAATCTGTTCTTGTGACTACTACACCAATTAGTAAGGAAGCTAATGATGATGATCATGTAACTTCAGATCAAGTCACTACCGAATCTCGTAGGTAAACCAGAGTGAGATCCGCACCAGAGTGGTACGGTAGTCCTGTTCTGGAAGTCATGTTACTAGACCATGACGAACTTGCGAACTATGAGGAAGCGATGATGAGCCCAGATTCCGCGAAATGGTTTGAGGCCATGAAATCTGAGATATGATCCATGTATGAGAACAAAGTATGGACTTTGATGGATTTGCCCGATGATCGGCAAGCCATAGAAAATAAATGGATCTTCAAGAGGAAGACGGACGCTGATAGTAGTGTTACTATCTACAAAGCTAGACTTGTCAAAAAAAGGTTTTTGACAAAGTTCAAGGTGTTGACTACGATGAAATTTTCTCACTCGTAGCGATGCTTAAGTCTGTTCAAATCATGTTAGCAATTGCCGCATTTTTATGAAATCTGGCAAATGGATAAACAAAACTACATTCCTTGATGGATTTAAAGAAGAGTTGTATATCATGCAATCAGAAGGTTTTGTCAATCCTAAAGGTGCTAACAAAATATGCAAGCTCCAGCGATCCATCTATGGACTGGTGCAAGCATCTCGGAGTTGGAATATAGGTTTTGATAAGTTGATCAAAGCATATAGTTTTATACAGACTTGCGGTGAAGCCTGTATTTACAGGAAAGTGAGTGGGAGCACTACAGCATTTCTGATAAGTATATGTGAATGACATATTGTTGATCGGAAATAATGTAGAATTATTCTGCAAAGCATAAAGGAGTGTTTTGAAAGAAGTTTTTCAAAGGAAGACCTCGGTGAAGCTGCTTACATATTGAGCATAAAGATCTATAAAGATAGATCAAGACGCTTGATAAGTTTTTTCAATGAGTACATACCTTGACAAGATTTTGAAGTAGTTCAAAATGGAACAATCAAAGAAAGAATTCTTGCCTGTGTTACAAGGTGTGAAGTTGAGTAAGACTCAAAGCCCGACCACGGCAGAAAATAGAATGAGAATGAAAATCATTCCCTATGCCTTGGCCATAGGTTCTATAAAATATGCCATACTGTGTACCAGACCTATTGTATACCCTACACTAATTTTGGCAAGGGAGTACAATAGTGATCTAGGAGTAGATCACTGGACAGCGGTCAAAATTATCCTTGGTGGAATAAGGATATGTTTCTCGGTTATGGAGGTGACAAAAGGTTCGTCGTAAAAAGGTTACGTCGATACAAGTTTTGGCACTGATCCGGATGACTCTTAGTCTTCATCTGGATACATATTAAAAGTGGGAGCAATTAGCTAAAGTAGCTCCGTGCAGAGCATTGTAGACATAGAAAATTGCAAAATACTTACGGATCTGAATATGGCAGACCCGTTGACTAAACTTCTCTCACAGGCAAAACATGATCACACCTTAGTACTCTTTGGGTGTTAATCACATAAATGATGTGAACTAAATTATTGACTCTAGTAAACCCATTGGGTATAGGTCACATGACGATGTGAACTATGGGTGTTAATCACATGGTGATGTGAACTCTTAGTGTTGAATCACATGGCGATGTGAACTAGATTATTGACTCTAGTGCAAGTGGGAGACTGAAGGAAATATGCCCTAGAGGCAATAATAAAGTTATTATTTATTTCCTTATACCATGATAAATGTTTATTATTCATGCTAGAATTGTATTAACCGGAAACATAATACATGTGTGAATACATAGACAAACAGAGTGTCACTAGTATGCCTCTACTTGACTAGCTCGTTAATCGAAGATGGTTATGTTTCCTAACCATGAACAAAAAGAGTTGTTATTTGATTAACGGGATCACATCATTAGAAGAATGATGTGATTGACATGACCCATTCCATTAGCTTAGCACCCGATCGTTTAGTATGTTGCTATTGCTTTCTTCATGACTTATACATGTTCCTATGACTATGAGATTATGCAACTCCCGTTTGCCGGAGGAACACTTTGTGTGCTACCAAACGTCACAGTGTAACTGGGTGATTATAAAGGTGCTCTACAGGTGTCTCCAAAGGTACATGTTGGGTTGGCGTATTTCGAGATTAGGATTTGTCACTCTGATTGTCGGAGAGGTATCTCTGGGCCCTCTCGGTAATGCACATCACATAAGCCTTGCAAGCATTGCAACTAATGAGTTAGTTGTGAGATGATGTATTACGGAACGAGTAAAAATACTTGCCGGTAACGAGATTGAACTAGGTATTGAGATACCGACGATCGAATCTAGGGCAAGTAACATACCGATGACAAAGGGAACAACGTATGTTGTTATGCGGTCTGACCGATAAAAGATCTTCTTAGAATATGTAGGGGCCAATATGAGCATCCAGGTTCCGCTATTGTTTATTGACCGGAGACATGTCTCAGTCATGTCTACATTGTTCTCGAACCCGTAGGGTCCGCACGCTTAAGGTTTCGATGACAGTTATATTATGAGTTTGAGTTTTGATGTACCGAAGGAGTTCGGAGTCCCGGATGGGATCGGGGACATGACGAGGAGTCTCGAAATGGTCGAGACATAAAGATTGATATATTGGAAGCCTATATTTGGATATCGGAAGTGTTCCGGGTGAAATCGGGATTTTACCGGAGTACCGGGAGGTTACCGGAACCCCCCGGGAGGTATATGGGCCTTAGTGGGCCTTAGTGGAAGAGAGGAAAGGTGGCCAGGGCTGGGCCGCGCGCCCCTCCCCCCCTAGTCCGAATAGGACAAGGAGAGGGGGGTGGCGCCCCCCCCCCTTCCTTCTCTCTCTCCTCTTTCCCCCCTCCCGAATCCTATTCCAACTAGGAAAGGGGGGAATCCTACTCCCGGAGGGAGTAGGACTCCTCCTGGCGCGCCCTCTCCTAGCCGGCCGCACCCCCCCTTTGATCCTTTATATACGGAGGCAGGGAGCACCCCTAGAGACACAAGTTGATCCACGTGATCATATTCTTAGCCGTGTGCGGTGCCCCCTTCCACCATAGTCCTTGATAATATTGTAGCGGTGCTTAGGCGAAGCCCTGCGACGGTAGTACATCAAGATCGTCACCACGTCGTCGTGCTGACGGAACTCTTTCCCAACACTTTGCTGGATCGGAGTCCGGGGATCATCATCGAGCTGAACGTGTGCTAGAACTCGGAGGTGCCGTAGTTTCGGTGCTTGATCGGTCGGGCCGTGAAGACGTACGACTACATCAACCACGTTGTGTTAACGCTTCCATTGTCGATCTACAAGGGTACGTAGATCACACTCTCCCCTCTCGTTGCTATGCATCACCATGATCTTGCGTGTGCGTAGGCAAAATTTTGAAATTACTACGTTCCCCAACATGCGAGGGGAAGAAGATAGAGAGAGAGGGCCCGGCATCTGTTTCCGGAGACCGAAAACGTCCGACGTTAGACCGGCTATAATGCCGCTATAGTTAATCGTTGGGGCGTCAAACAAACTCCGAATGCGATGAAACTTGGCAGGCGGCCTACCTACACTAATATAAGACCGCACGCCAACGTTCATCCCTTTCCGAGAACATTCTCTGGCCACTAATAAAATAATATTTGGGACATGCCACGGGCGCATGCAAGTGTGGTTGGGCTCAGAACGGACAACGGAGAGAACTCAGAGAACCCGGACGATGATGCAATGCACATGATGACATGATAAGATGCAACACGCAAGCAAATGACATGACAACGACAGCGAATAACTGGAAGACACCTGGCACCTCGGCCTCGGGACGTTACAACACTCCACCACTACAAGAGGATCTCATCCCGAGATCTAGAATGGCACCGGAGGGACAACGGAAGAGATAAAGAAGAGGTAAAACTAAGTTGCTTCTTTGAAAAATGAGTGAAACCCAAGAACCTTGAAAAGGTTGAACAAATTGAAAGAAATAAAACAACGGAGGAGAACAAAGTTGAAAACACTTCGTTTGAAAAAAAGAGACAAGGAAGAACAACTTCAAACAGCACTCCGGTTGGAAAGAGGAAAAAGAAAGAACCGATACGGGTAGCACTACGGTTGAAAGGATATGCAAGGCTTGATAATATGAAAGAACTCGAGCAAAAGGGCACAACACTCCGGTTAATTGGATGAGCACGAAAAGAACAAGGTCCTGAGAAGAACAAGAATAAGGGTTGAAGAGAGCAGCAACACAAAGCCTCCGGAAGAAAAGAGAGAAATGGAATGGAATGAACGGAGGAGAAAACAACATCTTCTACCTTCAATGAGCTTGCAGAAGCATCTTTAGGAGAAAGTTCGAACGGAGTTGTTGGAAAACCAACAACGAAAAAAAAGACAATCTTGATATGATCTTATGGAATACATCTCAAATTATGAGGTTACAACTTGCCACTCACGAAAAAGATTTGATTGGATTGATATCAACAAGGGAACAAGAAAACTTATATCACCGGGAGGATAAATGAAAAAAACTTGGATCCTTTATAAGCACCATAGATGGCAACAATCCTTAGGGAAAGCTTTAGGTGAAATATAACCCAAGGTAATTCCAACGAAGAGATTGATGGATTTAAAATACCTCATTCTTAACAACATGTGAATCATGAGACATGAACTCAAATTATCAAGAATGACATAATACCACCTCGAATGATACGGTTGAAAGAATTGCACTTTAAAATGCAAGATAAAGAATACTTGAGCTCCTCTGAAAAGAATCTCGATGAACACTTCGAGAAGGAATTAAATCCTTGGTGAACCATCATGTAGAGCCTCCATGAAGAATTCTGGTAAACAAAAGAATGATCAAACGAAAGAAAGAGAAGTTGAAAATACAAGGTGAAACCTTGCGATGATTTAGATGGAACTTCGTGGTGATATAATTGTGAGAGCTTGGATCTCCGGGAAAAGAAAGATGAGCACTTGAAACCAAGAATTTAATCATCGTTAACAAACTCCGGGAGAAAAGATTAACATATGGAAGAAACAAGAATAAGAATTACATTATGCTTATCCTTCACCAATTTAATTGATGACAAACAATGGATTTGGCACACTACTTATTCTCGTAGCAAGGATTAAGAGAGATATAGCAGAAACTTGGGAAGGTCTTCAATGAACCACCGGTAGGATTGAAACAACGAATGAATTGATATGATAAATGAAGGAAGAGGAACTCTTGAATGAACCACCGTAAGAATTGAAAATGAATGAAGAGAAGATAAAGAAACACCGGGAAAAATTAGCAAATGAATGAAGATGCTTGAGAGAAATTATATATGAGAGAACGAAGAGATCATGCACTGATTAGAGGATATTTGATCGATGCACCGGTAAAATTTAGAGAAAGAGAGCTGAAAGCTGGGAATGAAAAAAAACCTGAAATGATGGACTTTGGATAATCAAACTGAGAAGACTCTTGAATTACTCCGGATGGGTGAAAAGAAATTCTCACAACCGAAACAATTATGAGAGGATGGCAACAATCTCGAATGATGAATCTTGAAGAGAATGGAGCAAGGTTGAAAGAAGAATCTTCTTCGGTCTTCCAAACTGAGAATGCCGACGAGAAATACCACCAAATTGTAGAGATACTCCGGGATGAAAATTAGAAAGGTTGAACCAACGATGAAAAGAAAAGAAAGATCTTGGAGAAAGGCATTTGACTGATGAAAAATCATTCTTACATCAAACTTCGAAAATAAATTTGAGGATAGCTCCAGGAAAATAAGAAGAGTCAGGTAAGATCCTGGGAAAAGACCTGTGGGTTAGGGCTCACTCAAAAGAAAAACCGTTGAATGATTTAAAAGATAGATTGCACCGGTTGAATTAAATGGCTTGAATGAGATACCAATCTCGAAATAGGTTGAACGGATCTTGAATGACAAGCAGATCTTTCTAAGATATCTTTAGCACTCCGGAATCATTGAATAGCGAGAAATGGACGATTAAGAGGTCCACCGGCACGAAAAGTCATAGAAATGAGGAAAAAGGGTAAAGAAGCATCAAAAACTTGAATTGAATCCACCGGAGAAGAAAACGAGTGAAAAGTGACGAACTTGAAACTCCGTTAGAATCTTCATGAGAATCACCGGGTAAGAACATTGAAAGGAAAGAAAGAAGAGACTCCCCATCGATAAAATGATACTTGATTGAGATATATGAGTCTTCGGAGAAAAAAAACAAGGGAGGGAGGGCGGGAAAAACAAAGACAACTTGGAGATGGATGAAACAAACAACATTGAGAAAACTGATACTTGATCTTGCGGATGTTGCAATGATCGGATCCTCTTGAAGAGAAGTACACCGGTTAAAAAGGATTGACATGGCAATCTCGATGATCATGAAGGATTGGTATTCACCTCGGAGTATGAGAGCACCATTTGGGGAAGGTATGGAATCAACATTTGACTTCGAAGCAACTTGAATACCACAACTCAAAACAAAAACAAAGGATTGGCTTGCGGAATAAGCCGGAACAAACATATGATAGAGATTTTGTCCGAAGTTTTCGTGGTGGGGCCTACACGGGCTCGATCGTACAGCACCATCATGTACAAGGTAGTGCACATGACATACGAAGTGTCCCCGAGTCGGCATAGCCAAGGACTCTTTAAGACACAACGAGACCACTGTAAAACCAACCGTGAATAGGCGGACCACTAGACGTCGATCCCCAATTTCATATCATACATCTGTCGAAAGATATCCTAAGAGCTACTTGAATTCCCACTTATAAACTCCTGAAATTTCCCGGTTATGCAATCAGGTGTTGGGGATACAGGGGAAGCATAATATCTCTCCCAAAACTAGCAAATCCTACATCCAGCTGTATCCATCCTTCAACACATAACCAAGAAACCTTCGGAAATCGTCTACCTCAACCTTCGAAAAGCATCCGTTATACAAGTTATGGCAATACTCCCGAACTCCCGCCCCAGTACTAGGTGGCGTCGAGGTTATCTCACCAACAACTGCATAAAAGAGATTTTCGATGTCGGCAAAACTAATCTCAGGTATTCTAGAACTGCAACGATAAAATTATGACGACAACACCTCGGAGCTCAACTCCCCGGGACACTGCCACAACCCCTAAATGATAGGAGGCACCAAGAACAATGTTCTCGTCACAAATCGATCGGAACGATTCCAAGATACCCGCGTGATCCTAAAAAAATTTAGTGAAATTTGAGAAGAGAAGAGTCAAAACTCTACGTCAGGATGCCTTACCAGAGCGATGAGGGGACTGGGGATTAAAAAGAATTCCTAAACTCTCCGATATATAATTCCTAAATGACTCAAAACATTTTTCTAGACTCAACAACGGCTGCTAAAAACGATCAATCAGTGGGGGCTCCTAAGGTCGGGGAAGGCTCTGATTACCAACTTGTAACGCCCTCGATGCGGCTATATCTCCCACGTGTCGAAGCACGACTTAGAGGCATAACCGCATTGAAAGCAATGTCGCAAGTGAGGTAATCTTCACACAACCCATGTAATACATAAGGGAAAGAGATACATAGTTGGCTTACAATCGCCACTTCACACAAATACATGAATAAAGCATTACATCAACCAGATACAATCAAGGTCCGACTACGGAACCAAAATAAAAGAAGACTACCCCAAAAGCTACACAGATCCCCGATCGTCCCAGCTGGGCTCCACTAGTGATCAACTGAAACGAAACAACACCAAGGACAATATCTTCAGCGAGCTCCTCCTGAGCTTGGTTGCGCCACCTGCTCGGTAACATCGGCACCTGCAAACTGGTTTTGGAAGTATCTGTGAGTCACCGGGACTCAGCAATCTCACACCCTCGCGATCAAGACTATTTAAGCTTATAGGAAGGGTAAAAGGTATGAGGTGGAGCTGCAGCAGCGACTAGCATATTTGGTGGCTAACATACGCAAATGAGAGCGAGAAGAGAAGGCAAGGCACGGTCGTTAAATCTATGATCAAGAAGTGATCCTAGAACAACCTACGTCAAGCATTACTCCAACACCGTGTTCACTTCCTGGACTCCGCGGGAAAGAGACCCTCATGGTTACACACGCGGTTGATGTATTTTAATTAAGATCATCTTCAGGTTTTCTACAACCAGACATTAACAAATTCCTATCTTCCCATAACCGCGGGCACGGCTTTCGAAAGTTCAAATCCCTGCAAGGGTGTCCCAACTTAGCCCATCACAAGCTCTCACGGTCAACGAAGGATATTCCTTCTAGCGGGAAGACCCGATCAGACTCGGAATCCCGGTTACAAGACATCCTCGACAATGGTAAAACAAGTCCAGCAAGACCACCTGCTGTGCTGACAAATCCCGATAGGAGCTGCACATATCTCGTTCTCAAGGCACACCAGATAAGCTAAGCGTATGGGAGCCAATGTAACCCAAGTTGCCAAGGGACGGCCCTGCACGGTGCTCTGGGTTGGACCAACACTTAGACAAGCACTGGCCCGGGGGGGTTAAAATAAGATGACCCTTGGGCTGGCCTAACCCAAGGGAAAAAGAGGCTAGGTGGCAAATGGTAAAACCAATGTTGGGCCTTGCTGGAGGAGTTTTATTCAAAGCGAACTGTCAAGGGGTTCCCATTATAACCCAACCGCGTAAGGAACGCAAAATCCGGGAACATAACACCGATATGACGGAAACTAGGGCGGCAAGAGTGGAACAAAACACCAGGCATAAGGCTGAGCCTTCCACCCTTTACCAAGTATATAGATGCATTAATTAAATAAGAGATATTGTGATATCCCAACAAGTAAACATGTTCCAACAAGGAACAACATCTCCATGTTCCAACAAGGAACAAACTTCAATCTTCACCTGCAACTAACAACGCTATAAGAGGGGCTGAGCAAAGCGGTAACATAGCCAAACAACGGTTTGCTAGGACAAGGTGGGTTAGAGGCTTGGTTCAACAATATAGGAGGCATGATAAGCAAGTGGTAGGTATCGCAGCATAGGCATAGCAAAAGAGCGAGCAACTAGCAAGCAAAGATATAAGTTATTTCGAGGGTATGGTCATCTTTCCTGAAATCCCGCAAGGAATAAGAACGAGTCCATGAAGAAGACAAACTGACGTAGTCGAACGAATCCTCACAACACGACGTTACCGGATTACCGAGATGAAGTACACCAGAAAGAAAGCAAACAACATAGTAAACAACCACCACATAACATGGCATGAAGCACAATCAAGTATGATGCATGTCTGGTTTAATGAAGCATGGCATGGCAAAATGCACAAACAATCCTACAAATTAAGTGGAGCTCAACATGCAACGCCGTTGCATATTGACGAAACACCACACTCGAGTTATTTAGTGCGATCTCGTTTATGTACCCAACAATATTAAATGTTGTTAAACATGGCAAGAGGGTGAAGCAAAGTAAAACTACCTATCTAGTCAAGTTTAAATGAGGCCGGAAACAACGAACAACAAATCCGGAAAAATCCTCAAATGCATATATTAGGTTTGGTACTGTTCTGCCCTAAACCATATTTTATAGTTATTAAACATGCAAAGTAAGGTCACCATGTTAAACTAGGCAAAATTCTACCCCGTTTACATGTAAAGATTATTAAATTCCGAGTTACGGTTATTTAGTTATGAATTAAATCATTTTTAACATGGCATAGGAGCAAAATTTAGTCAAACAACATTTTAAGCATTTTAAACATGGGTGAAAGTTGCATATTATGAACTAAACAAAATTCTAAGAATATTTCATATATAAAGTTTTTCCATGTGATGCATGGTTAGCGAGTAATGAAATGCATGAAGTTTAGGGGCTCATCTGCAAAAGTGCAATTCCCTGGAAATTGATAAAATCGCAGCTAAGGAAAAAAATGATCTGGGCCAAAACTGGCTGGCCCATTAGTGCAAGGCAGGGCGCTGGATCTGGCTTACCATGGGCTTGGCCCGTTCAAAAAAATAGAGGAGGCCTGGCGCTGGGCCTAGCGAAGAGGGAGATGCGGTCAACGCGAGCGGTTGCCTCGCTCGTTCTCCTCGCGCACAGAGACGAGCGGGAGGAGCAGAAGCAGGGCACGACGGAGGCAGGGGACTGCAGGACGGGCTGCTCCGGCGGAAGAGGTGTAGGGACTTGCCGGTCCGGCGGCGGCTGGAACGGACGGATGGGCCTTGGGGCACCGGATCCGGTGGGTGGTGGAGCTCCATGGGCGGCGACGCTGCGGCTTGGTGCCGGGAGGAGATGGCGCTACCTGCGAACGCCATGAGAGAGAGAGATCATGAGATAGAAGGAAGGAGAGGAAGCTACGGGGGAGACGGGAAGGAGCAAGGACAGTCTGAGGGTGGGCTGCTCCGGCGTTCGACATGCGCCATGGAATCGATCCACGACGAAGGATTCGAACAGGGAGGCGGCTTGGAGTTTCCGGCAACGATGATGAGCGAGGCAAGGCGGGCGCGGCGAGACTGTTAACCGACTCCACAGCCACGGTTCCAGGGAGGCACGGCTCTGGCGGGCAGGGGCCGGAGACGAGGTACGGAAGGACGGCTTCCAGGGCGTCCTCACGTTCCTGTAGAAAGAGAGAAAACTGAGAGAGAGCTTGAAGAGATGGGAAAAAGTAGGGAAAGGGAGAGGCGACGGGGTCCTAGAATGATCGAGATGGGGAAGGGCGGCCGGCGATGCTGCCCCTGTGGGCGCGCTGTCGTAGGAGCGGCGGGCGCTGGACGCGTCCGGGGGCGCAGAAGCGAGGGGATCGAGGAACGGGGTGCGGTGGTTGGTCGGGCACTGAAATTGGGGAGAAAGTGGGTAGGATCCCTAGAAATTAGGGTTGTCCAAAATGGACTAGGGATAGACTACATATATAGTAGGTGGGTTGACTTAGGGGTATATCGTCCCTCCGATCGCAATCGAACGATCGCGAATAAAATAGCTAGGAAGTCCAAATAAGAAAACGGTGATGTTTTGTAGATGTTTGGGGATGTTCCGGGTCCAACGGTGACGACTGCTCGGGTCGGGTCCGGGACAGTTTCGGACGCGCACGTGAGGGGTTCGATGCATAGTGCAGAGAGGGTTTCGGACCGTGCGGTCGCATCGGACAACTCCGGAAGTGAAGAGGGGAAGGAGGATGGACTAGGTGGGTTGTGGCGAGACTGCGAGGGGAAGAAGAGAGAGAGAGAGAGAGAGAGAGAGAGAGAGAGGGCCCGGCATCTGTTTCCGGAGACCGAAAACGTCCGACGTTAGACCGGCTATAATAGTTAATCGTTGGGGCGTCAAACGAACTCCGAATGCGATGAAACTTGGCAGGCGGCCTACCTACACTAATATAAGACCGCACGCCAACGTTCATCCCTTTCCGAGAACATTCTCCGGCCACTAATAAAATAATATTTCAGACATGCCGTGGGCACGTGCAAGTGTGGTTGGGCTCAGAACGGACAACGAAGAGAACTCGGAGAACCCGGACGAATGCAAGTTTCAAAACATGATGATGCAATGCACATGATGACATGATAAGATGCAACACGCAAGCAAATGACATGATAACGACAGCGAATAACTGGAAGACACCTGGCACCTCGGCCTCGGGACGTTACACACACCCCCTGATATCTCAACAACGCAACCTTCTAGTCATGGAGATTACCCAGAGGAAGTATTTTTTTTGCCATTATCACTTCTTTATCTGGTAGTAGATGCCATATTTTTACGAAAGTATGACATAATTTTTTAGACACATACAATGATATTTTTTTCATTATGAATAATGCATTTGTACATAAAGTCGTCCAAGTTTGGTTCCACATTCGCCGAACATCCTATGAATTTTCGAGATTCGGTTACACAACCAAGCATGGCATGATGTGAGAAAACCAACAATGATGTGTGCTTGAGCATCTTTCACCATGAAAAAAGGCATTTTGGGAGTCTTGATCATCACTGGGAGTAAGTTGATTGATGCATTGCGGAACCTTGAGCGTTTTTAGAACCCAGAAACCTGGACAAAGAATTTGAACTTTATGGACAAAGAATTTGAACTGTATGTACCAATTTCATAAGTGAGGCCCTGATATTGGCATGTATTTGTGGTGGTTTTTCAAGTATGGCTGCAATGCAAGTTCTATTTATATGCAAAAATGTATTTAGTCCCCTAAAATAATTACTCTATTCACATGAATTTGACAAGTTGGAAAATGCCTTGGGCGGTTCTTACGATAATGTTTCCAATGGAATTGCTATCAAAATTGTGTTTCCAATATACCTCCTTCACCGCCCTCTTCATATTCTTATGTAGCAAAACTCACTACTTTACGTTAGCATAACTTAACTACTAAAGTTGGATGTATGGCATGCACAAAATTTAGATAAAAAGCAAAATAATCAGTATTAAAAAAGAGATCGACGATATGCCCTAGAAAGAAAAATAATAAGGTAGGTTAAGATGAATGGAGGATAAACCTTGCTCTTAGTGCTTTTACGTGTGGGGTCTATGTATTTATTGGGCTTGGCCAAAATCTCAGTGGTCTATCTTCACTTGTCAAATGTACATGACTTGTGTCAGGTTCAAGAAGCCTTATTGCCTATCCACCCTAATTGTAAACAACTTTAAATATTATTCTGCTTCATAAGTTCTAGGAGTTTAAAATGTCATAGTTCTCAAGATGCTGAAATATAAATTTCATCTACTACCCCTATAAAAGCACGAGAAGGCGGAGAACCAAATCATCCTATCCATCAAAACCTGCAATCTGATGGTTTACATCCCTCCAGCATACTAAACACGTTTTATGCTTTAATTACCCACCATGCCATTACGTTAATTAATTACCCACCATGCCATTGGGTTAAGTTAACAATCTGATGGTCTACACCCCGTCACGAACACGTGGCTGCCCTCTGCCCTCTCGCGACCCACGCCGTCGGGGCAGTTTTGGCCACCGCCCCCACACCTCGCCCCACCTCTTCCCTACAGCCTCCCCGCCGTCGGACCGCCGCGCTGTCCACTCGCCGCCCGGACCGCCGCACCGTCCATGCGCCATGCGCCGCCCGGGCCGCCGCTCCGTCCACGCTCCAGGCACAAGGGTCGCCGTGTCCACGCGCCTCCAGGACACAGCCCACGCCGGACCTCCACGCTGCAGGTGTGTGCTTTGCCCTCAGATTCTTCCTACTTGCAGTCACAACTTTTGGTTTAATTGTACGCATGTTCAATACCTTCTAATTTCTGCTGCCGTTTTTGCTGCTGTCAGTTCTAGGCTTGCTGTCAGTTCTAGGCTTGCTTCCTAGAGTGCCACAATTAAAACATTTGCAAATATATGTATTGCTGGACTGCATAATGGGATACATGTACAGAATATGATTCCAATCCTGGACTTTATCAATGTTGCTTGATCTGAATTCTCATTCCCACAGGAGCATACCAACACAACGGGAAGGTAATCAATAATACTTCAAACACATAAGTTTCTTGGACTTAAGAATGCAAGTGAAGTTTCCTAACTTGGCATCATTGCAGAGGAAGTACCAAACAGACATACAACTGTGGTGACGAATTACCGCAAAATAAGTGCATGTTTATTAAAATTATCTTCTAGACGTTGAGTTGAGAGATGCAATAGTGATGAACATGTTTATAGGCTTGTTGGTAGTAGAATCTGCATAGAATTGTAGCAGTTTTCTCTTGAAGAAAGTCTTAGCTATTATGTCTGGCACATAATCTTGTTTATGTGCTTCAGAATGGCTTGTGCAAGATGTCAAGATAATTGTGAAGATGAAAAACATTTACCCGAGGCTGAGAGGTTTATAGTTTTGGGATTCACCGGGTGGCTTCCATGAAACATCATCTTTTGTTGAGGTATCCAGTGTTTCATATATGTATTTGCTGCTGCAGTTTCTTAAGAGATATATACTGACCATTTTCATCAGGAAAAAGAGGCATGCTTGCCTTGTAAAGAAGGACAGTGACATCTGCATGTTGTTTTTTGGAGACTTCTTATGGCATTTGGTAACCCTTAAATGATGAGAAACACATGTTGTAGCTGTTGTTCATTGACTTTTTCTACTTTTCAAATCTGTTGAAGCTGAATAATGTATCTTATTCAAATTTCTTTGCTATAGTAGATCTAAAAGGAACAATTTGAGACCTTCATTTCTGTAAGAGTTGATATATTACTGGAACTCATTTGGGAAAAAATACTCATAGTCATATATTTTTCGTATCGTTTATCATGAAGAAGAGCACGGAGCGGCGGCGGTAGCCACAACTTCTCTCCTCGCATCAGCTTTCAATAGCGAAGGGAAGATGGCCTATCAAGCAAGGCCAATCCAGATCCAAGCCTATGCGGCAATTCCCACCCTGCTTTCCTTCACCCTCACCCTGGGCGACATGCTCCTCTGCCTCGCCACCCTGCACAACCTCTCTTGCCTCCCCGACCACATCATTGTCAACCTCTTCCGAGCACATGCCTCAGATCACATATTATCCCACCACCACTGATCAGTATGTGATGCGTGGTGTGGCTTATTAACCTTTTGGGCTGATTAATTTCTTCAAGGCCCTGGTTAGAGTCTGTGTTGGATTTAGGCAGTGTCTTCTCTGGTTAGCCGCAATGTTGTCTGTGTCTGGTTCGAGCCTTTGCTGGATTAGGTAGTAGGTTATCGAATGTAGCCACACAAACTGTGTGTAGCAATATTTGTTGTTCTATACACCTACTATTAGTAAGAGATGTTGTTGATTGTTTCAGGTGAATAAAAATCTTGTGGACCGGGCTTCTCGAGGAGAAAGGGTACACTCCACGGTTCTAATGTCTTGTGTCCATTAATTTTCTATTTATTTTTTTGCGTTACTTTAATTAATATTCATATTTTGTTCGACTCCACTCGAGCTTGCATCAAGCTCATATAGTTGACCAAGACTCCAGGAGTGGGCTGTAGAAAATGGTTCACAGAGCAGCAGCTTGCACACGACAAATTCAAATATGAGATGGGATGCCCCCGTTTAGTTTTCTGAACGTGCTTTATTATTAGCCAGGTTCTGTTTCAAAAAAAGAAATGTTAGTCAGATTGGCTTTGCAATTGCTACTGCAATAGACATTTTCCTGACACCTACTTAATTAATGACCATGTTGCAGTTTTTTAGATGAGCTTAACCTTGGAAAAATGTAGTGCAAGACAATTGTTTTTTTATTGTTCACTATCCATCACGAATCTGGGTGTGAAATTTATGCCTCTTTCGTGTCTCCATTAGTAGCTTTCTAACTTCTTACTTAGCAAATTTAATGACCGTTTTCTAATCCGAATCACTAATAAGGTTATGTTGTTAATACATAATTCTATTTTTACCAGTTGAGATTATTTTTCTAATATAGCATATATAAAATATTTATTGTTCGGAATCTTAACACAGAACTTATCTGAAAACTTAACACCAATAGTATCAGTCAGTACGGAGTGCATCCCACATAAAATAGGTACCATACACATTTTTCTATGTGAGTCAGGTATCCTATATCAACTATTATAATTTTTTTAATTTTTTTGTTGATGTAGATAAAATTACGGATGCCTATATTTCTCAAAAGTTTCTTGCTGAATTTTAGGTGTATAAATAGCCTTGGTGATCCCAATATGTAGTAAATACTTTACGCCTCTTATTGTGTGGAGTATATTTTTTGTCTTGACGGATGTTTAGTTCTCATTGAAGTTGCATGTCATTACTGAAGGTGTTACTAGAATTAATAGTCTGGGCTTTGAGGGAGTGACAATGCTTGCTTGCGATGATAATGTTAAAAGTACATGGATTTGTAAATTTTAAAATTTACAACAAAAGAATACTTTGATCCAATATGATTTGTGAAACTTTATGAGCAAAGATAAAAATTCTCATCTTGAATTCCGGATTGCTATTCGAGGGCATGGGATTGTTTGGTTGTTGGACTACTATTTGAGGGCATGAGATTGACAAAGACACTATTGATATCGCCTCTGTAATGGTACATCATTCACCATACCTATTGATTTTGTTATATTCATACAATATTAGATTTTTTATTTTATTGACTATTTTACTTTTTTTAAAGATAGCTATCCATTCATGTCGAATGATAAATAATTGCCTATTTGAATATGCAGAATGCTGGAATTTGTTACTATGACTAAATCGTGCGTTGCACGTGCACGCTTACTAGTAATAACAACAAGGACTCAAACCCTACCAAGCAAACTTTTTTCTTTGTTCAAAACAACATCAATAGTTCCATGTGAAACACAGTTCAAAAACATGACACATTTATTATATATCCCAGAACATTAAAATAAATTGATGTGTGTACTGGTATTTTTTTAGAACAAGATTAAGCCCCCAACCAACCAGATGAGGTACCAACAGTTTTAGTAACATATTAACCCACTGGTGTTCTTAATCCTGAAAATCTGGCTGTGTACTGGTCCAGAAAATTACCTAAGAAATAATTGCAAGTGATAGCAGAAACCTGTGCCCATTTAGAAATGGCAAGAAACATTACAAAGAGGTCATGATATATATGAAAAATGATTTGTACACTACAACAGATCACCATATACGAATAAGATTAGTTGAACATAATTCAACACCCATTTTGAGATGCTAAGATTTGAATCATTAACTATGCAATTTAGTGGGAGTTTGGAGTATCACGTCTCTCATGTGCTCCGCAACGAGAACATTGTACATACATATAGAAAGAATCAGATCAATTTACAAATAGAATAAAGAGTGGTCATGGGAGTTCACATGTTCGTTGTTCTGAGAACAAACAAATATGATCAGCAGTCCCTTAGAGCATCTCCAGCCGTTCAGCCCCCCAGGGCGCCTAAAAAGAGCGGCCTGGGGGCGAACCGGCGCTAACTCGGCCCCTGGGGGCGACCTAGCTCCCAGTCACACCCCCAGGCGCCAGCCCCAGGATGCGAAAATTTCGAACTTGGTCGTTCCCACTCATCACAAAAGACGCCACAAATCCGGCGATCACAAGTCACCGTTCGGCGATCGTACAAAAACCAGAGCGCCGCAAGTTCGCGTGCGCAACGAATCACTCGGCGGGGTTGGCTTCAGGCGTCGGCGGAGTCGGCGTGCGCGGGCTCGGCGGTATTGGAGCTGCTTCGGTGCTGGGCGGTGTCGGCGCGACTTCGGTGCTGCTGGGCGGCGTCGTGGAGGCGTCATCACTCGGGCTTGGCGTCGGCGTGGCCGTGGGCGCGGGAGTTGGCGTTGTCGGCAGCTGGTTCAGGATGAGGCCGCGCTCCACCATGTACCACGTCTTGAGCTTCTCGTCGTTGCTCTGGAGTATGTCCGCCCCGCCCATCAAAAAAGCCAGGTCGGTGTTCCTCTTTTTCGCGGCGACGTTGGTCCGAAGCAGGTCGAGCTTCATGGCGTTGTTCGTCATCAACGACGACCACCGCACCGCGGTTTTCTCTTCACGCAGGACGGCCCAGGCCTGTGCGTCGGCAAGGCAATGCTCGATGGACTCATGCACTCACGCGGTAGCCGCGTCGGCATGTTTCCCCTTCTTGGCCCCTTTGTTGCCGTCCGGCCGCCCCTCTGACGCGCCCAGAGTCGGCGCGTCCGGCTTGTATGTCTCCTTGGCCTTGTCGAGGGTGCGCCGGACTTCCGCCCACTTCTCGCACTTATCAATGCGCTTGTAAATGTGGAGGTACTTGAAGTCGATGTCGCGGTTGTCACGCCGATACAGGGCGAACATGCGCAGCAACTACGCGGAGGAACAAACAGTTGGCGGGCGTGGACGACGAAGAGAGGCGGGAGAACAGCGTGGCATACCTGATCCCGCCGGGGTGCAAGAAGGGCAGCGGGCCACAGCGGAAAGGGGGCGTCGGTGAGGACGCGTAGGCGGGCGGCGAGTAGTTGTATGGAGGGTACTGCACGCCGGCGAAGGCGGGCGAGGGTGTGCGCTGGGCCGGGTGGCCATGGGGGAAGGTCACGTTTGGGTTGAAACCACCGTGCGCGTCGCCGTCGGCGAAGCCCGGCGAGGGCGATCCCCATGGCTGCGGAGAACCAACGCCTTGCTGTCCCCAAGGCGCGTACTGGGCGTGGCTGCCGGGTGGATTCACCATCCCCGCCTGGTCCGCCGATGAGGAGGCAGCCGCAGCCGCGCGCGCCGCGTTGTCGCGGGCCTTCTTGGCGATGGCCCTGTTCCGCCGGTCGGCGGTGACAGCCTCGCGTCGCTGAATTTCCGCCCCCCGATGGCTTGGACGGCGGTGCCCTCGGCTTCCTCTGCTTCGGCTGGGCCACGGTGCCGGTCGCGGTTGCCGCCGCACGTGTGGCGACATACTTCTTCGGTGGCATGGCGGTCGACTGGAAGGCGAGCGGGAGGGAGTTTGGCGGGAGGAAGGAAGAGAATGGAGGGAGGAAGGCGAGCGAGCGGGAGGGAAGTGGGGGAAAGCGGCAAGAAACGGCGGGAAGAGGCGCTCGACTTGCCGACAGGGCGGACCCACGCGCCCTTTTCGCTTCTGCCGGCTCCCCAGACGCCCCCCAGGGCACCGGGTTCGGCCTGGGTTCGCCGGCACCAGTTTTGGCCCGAGCCGGCGAAAAATAGGCTTCTGGGGGCGCGACTGGGCCGTTTTTTCGGCGCCGGCGCGGCAAAAACACTTGGGGAGGGCCTGTTGGTGGCGCGGCTGGAGATGCTCTTACTAACAAATCTGAAACCGAGCATAAAATCGAGCTCCAGGAGGTTGTTGGACTGTAGGTGATGACAGTTAAGGCGAAGGGGGAGACGATGATGACTCCCTAAGCCCAGAAATGATCGTGAAATTGTAGCTGTCAAACTGCACTAAGATCCTTGAATTTATTTTACTTGTCATCCGTCTACGTACATGCAAATAAACTAATATGTTGGATCTGTTCCATGATGCATAATCAGTGTGAAAGTTTAGTCAAGAAAGAAGAAGAGTGTATCGTCTGAGATGTGCATTACTAACGTGGAGGCATTCGGCAGGCTCATGTCTCCATCAGATAAAGTATATGTAAACATGAATAGATGACAATTTTCATCGCAAAATGCCTATATCAAAGCGAGCAGTATATCAAACTGCTTACTTGCCGCAAAGATGAGATGGTCAGCACATAAAGGTGCTCACAAATGCTGATGCCGTACTTACATCAGAACTCTAGCCTCAATTTCTCAAACAGAGCTTCTTTCAAATAGTCATGTTGCACGCATTTATAATCAGAGAAGTTGTATTGGCCCCTTGATATGAGAAAAGGCAAGGACAGCAAGTGCTGCAGAGTACCCTCAACAAGAAGTAATTATTATACTGCAATAAATAAACCTCTACAATTGAGTAGAAAGTGACGAAAAAAAGGAGCGCTCCATGTGCCTACATGACCTTACTTTTTAGAAATGTCACAAGCTGCTTATAAAAAGTTAAAAACAACTTATGTGCTAAGAGTACAAAATAACATCTACTCCCTCTATCCCATAATATAACATCTTATTACATTTATTACATCAAATGTAGTAAGATCTTATATTAGGGAACGAAGGGGGTACCATCTTCCGGGTGTTTGGATTATAGAGCTCACCAACATAGGCATTCGGCTTTACGGCCAGCACTGATGATAGGAACTCCTCCTGTGCTTCAGCTCAAATCTCTAGTAGCTGAGTTTAGACCCATCTTGTTACTAAACAACTTCGTGCCACCAACCAAACATCCCTGCCACAATCATGGCCTCATATGACACAGTCATAATTCACACCCTAGCCCTGATCGTGCATGGAGCTGCGAATTGGATTTGATTACTCACAACCATAGAAAAGAAAGGGAAGACTAAAGATCAAATCCACCGGAGCAAACAATAGATTCTTCAGCAAAAGGTCGTCCATGGTTGTCGGATGGTTTATATGTGAGGAATCATTGTCGATGGACATAAAAAAAGTCGGGGCATCGTCTATGGCGTACGAGATTGATTGGACTGACCTTGCGACACCCTCAGGCCTCAGGTATGGCGATGTGCCGATGTCGATGGCCAGCTCGGAGCCCATATCATGTTACAGCAGCGCCGAGTACCTGGGCCGCGGCCGCAGTGACGTCGAACCGCTTCTTGAAGCCGGCTGCACACGGTCGTGGGCTGTCGAATGCAAACACCGTGACCGGCCATTCTCGGCGATGTACAACGCATTCAGGGTGGCCAGCTCCGCCCCGAGGCTGTGACCCATTACCGTGATGCTCACCTCCTCGTCTTTGTACGTATCCAGCAGTTTCTGCACCTCAGTCATCAATGAATCCTAGCTTTCCCTCCTTCAAGAGGTACCACACTCAATAGAAAACACGAAGTACAATAATAAGTACAAAGAATCTGTAATCCAAATATAAATATGTGACTTGTAAATAGCAATGGCAAGTGGATAAAGCATATGTGCAAATTCTAAGACACTAATATACTTATGCTCCAACTCAAATACTCAATCAATGAGACACACAAGAAATACATCGACTGTAATAAATAAATGAGCATTGCTTCTAGACAGCACCAACAATATCCCTCTACCTCCCCTTCAATTTTTAGATTCTGAATTAAGTTCTTGGTCTGGAATTAGAAGCCATATATTAAAAAATCCTCAGCAATGAATCAAGCTGAATAATATGCACCTTTAACTTGACGTCCATTCCTCCATCATTATGCTTGTTACTCAGTAAGATTTTACTATCTCCATTAAGGTGAATGCAACAAACTGTCTGGCACAAAGGTCTCTAAATTAGAATGCTGGAATAAATCCATGCATGAAACTATTGTCTTAAGACATTGGCACCGAATAAACACCAGAACTTAATCAAGGTGCACACGAAGGCCTCAAGTAGGAAGGAACTAAAGATAAAGAAGTTTAACCGCACTAACACATAAAGAAAAGATAATTATGAGGTGAAAAGAACTGAAAATCTAAGTAAATTGTACTGACAGAACCATCGGCATGCATCTTCCAGTTTGTACCACTCATGACCCCATGCCCGGAAACTCCTCCCTCTCTCCTGCGAACCAGACAAAAATCATTAAAGACAAAAGTTTGACCTTCATTACATTAAGTACTAATTTGACTTTAATTGTAAATCTTAGCAAAAAAGGAACTAACCTGGTTGATTTTTCCTGTTTTTTTTCGTTATCGCTTTCGATAGTAGAACCCGATCCGTTTTTGGATTGAATGGACAAAAGGCACTAACCACACCCTTGTTGAACTTGAGAAATTGTACAATTGGACAAAAGCAGATTATAGATTCACATATAAGAGAAAAGTAAGACTCAGTCTAGTTGGAGCTATATGCATTAATGCATGGATGTCATCCACAGAATCTTTGCACCTTTTAATTTAGAGTATTTTTTTCTTTAAGATGTCAACCATAAAGTAGACATGAACTATATACACACTCGATATTCATTACATGAATTAGAAGTAGAAGCGCTACTTCAGGGCAAAGAAAAGATATAGTACAACCGGTTCTTCTATCTATATCTAACCATGCATCATTAAGCTAAAAGTTTGGTTCATATCGGTCTCATCAGATGACTCATGAGATTGCCATTTTAGGATATGTGGCCTGCTGGGAACACCGGCGGCAGCGGTGAAGCGCACGGTAATAGAATAGTCTTGTGTGACATATGTTTTCTTGCATTGTCCTGTGTAACAGGTTGATATTTCTCTAGGAATGGTAGTAGAAAGATTGTGTGGTGCTGATATTGAACTTATAATAAAATTGAGTTCTAGAAACAATTCCCTACATTGTCTCATTAGTAATCACACCAAGAATACTTATCCTCCTATAGATCTGACTTGACTCTGTGTTTTGGTGTGCAGAAATTGGTTACCGGTAGGAAATAATATAACTAATCGGTATCTTGAGTTGCAAAGAGATCACTCAGAACGGTGCCTGATATTATGCCATAAAGAACTCACATTTTTTATTGTCCCTCAGGATATGTACGCACCTTTCTCTGCTGGATGCATGCACAATTCTGAATTAAGAACAAATGACATGTTAATTAGCTATCGTACAAATGCTTTTCCGAGGGAAGTCGATTATGCATTAAAAAAGCACTCTATGATGCTGTATAAATTATGTCATGGACGGGAAAGCAATTTTTGAACCTGTGATTTCTCTGTACATCAGGCAATGCCGTGAAGTAATTTTTTTACAAAGAGGGGAGCCCATCAATTTCCCTACTGGATTTTCTGGTGTCCCGTTTTATAATAAGTTCTTTGCTGGAAAAAACATACAAATAATTAGTTACTCTATTTGTTCCGACGTCGTGGACTATGTCTATAGTTTAATTTAGTTTTTAAATGGAACCGAACGGCGATTTCTATTTTCTGCAGATAAAACATGGTGGCTTTAGACCAACATAAATATGTATACCTTCATTTAGGTTTGAGTTCAAAGGTCTCAATGCTCCAATTTCTCATTTTGAAACCTGAAACTGAAAGGAATTTAACAAATCAACATAGCCTTGTGGAACCTTGGTCTAGTTGCATTAAGCCAATCAGAGTAAGAATGTAGCTTTGTATCCTAGCTGTGTACATCTTCTCTAAAAGTAATAATAAAGGCTACCATGTTCATTCAAGAATAAAAAATCCCATGTCAGGATAATCTTTCAGTAGAAAAGCTTGGTGCATTTCCTTTAGACACACTAAAAACCGACCACTGTTATGAACTTCAGAGATGAACACTTGATTCATAATTTGGTTTGCCATAAACTATAAACCAAAAGATTTAGACATTAAAGCAGCAGTGGGTAAGCACATGCTGGGTTCTAATAGGAGAGAAGTGCTTAGGAAAGAAAAAAATCGTAGCCATATTCAGATTCTTCCATGACTGTTAAATTTGAAGGAATAACTTACTGTATCAAAGAATATAATTTCATACAGAAGATATATCATGTGGAAACAGAAATGTATGAGTATGGCAGGTGGGAACCATAGATCACAAGAAACAAACATTAGTTTAGTTGCACTCATATCATCAAGGGCATTGAGAGGTAACCTAACCTTGGAGATTGCATTTTGCTTCACCCAGTCCTTATGACTTCTCAATCAACCTTCCACAACTCTTCTGCATGTGCCGCCTGCAAACCGAGGAGAAGACAATGTTGGGTGGCCATGTGTTAGAGTGAAGGCGGATTAGGGAGAAGCATTGATATGAAGAAAGCTCGTGAAACACAAACCTGATTGCCATTGTATCTCATGAAAATATACCTCTGATGAAAACAAATATTTGACATCGTTGTACCTGCCTCTCAAACAAAATATGATATGTTCTAATGAAAACGAAAGAAGATGATATGCATACCCCACAGAGGAAAATCATCTTGATTGTAGAAAAAATAGGGGGGCAACGTATTCATCAAAATGATACAGTACGAATTAAGCCTATAAGATGAACTGAGTCTGGAACTCTGGATCCACCATTACCGAGAGATCCATCCATCCCCATGACCCGAGTCATAGACCAGTACTTCTCTCCTTCCGCTCCTCTTTTGCCTGGATCCAAGCCGCCAAAAAGGGATCTTGCCAAGGCGGCGGCGGCGTTTACCCGGATGGACCCGAGTTGGGATGTCTTGCACTGTGAGTCAGGGAGTCTGTAGGAAGTGGCGGCGGCTACGGGGGCACAACAATGCAATCCTCGTCTCCACGTCGTCACATCCACGACATCCTCAATGCATGGAGAGGCAGCCCCATCGGGCGTGTAGGAGCCGACGGCCAGGCACGGAGGCATCGTCCTCCGCGGGTGGTGTGGTGATCCGATCATGGGCGGCGGCATAGAGGGCGCTAGGCATATCCATGAGGCGCTGGCGGCGGCCGACGTGGCGACCCCGTGTCCCGATCAGGCGCCCACGGCCGAGGCCGAGGGTCCCTTCTTGTCAGCCATGGATGCCATGGCGTTCATGGCCCATGGCACACGAGCTCCACGCCCGAGCAACTGCGATGGGAGATGGCGGCGGCATGCGGGAGGGGTGCACCGTGCGAGCGGAATGGCGGCAGCGGCGTACGAGCGGAATGGCGGCAGGGCGGAGGATTCGGTGGCGGTGGTGGCAACGATCGATGGGAGTGGGCAAGGAAGGATGGGGATCGATGGAGTTTTCTCACGGCGGCGGCGGCGGCGGAAACGATAGACGGGATCGATGGGATTGGGCAATGAAGGATGGGGTCGATGGATTTTTTTTGTTGGGCGTGGGTGTTTTTGAGTGGCTGCGTGGGATGGGGTGGGGGAGGTGACGAAAAAAAACTAGCGAAGTGTGTTCTGTCTGCTGTACGCTCTTTTGTGTGCCCAAATTAGCAAACGATGTTAAATTATGCAATGACGTACCCAGGAAAATTTCCATCAAAATTTGAATTATCAAACTCATCCCATGCGTGTAAAGCAGAAGAATCGTTTGCGATGCACATAATTGTTCAAAGTGAATGGTCCGGCGGCACCGCGCGCGTTCAAAGTGAATGTGCCCATGCCTTGAGACCAAAATTTGAATTATCAAACTCATCCCATGCGCGTAAAGCAGAAGACGTTTGCGATGCACACAATCGTTCAAAGTGAATGGTTCGGCGGCACCGCGTGCAAAGTTTCCCTCCACATTTCAAAATTTTTGGCCTATCGCCGAATATCTACCCACGCCCCCCTTCCCCACCCCCTTTTCTCCCCGACCACAAGTCACATTTCCCCTGTTTCCTCCTTCCTTCCTTGCTAAGCTATTGTCGCTTCCTCGCTCTCGCCGTCTCGCATCCTACCGCTGGGGTCGCCATGGTGATACGTCCATTTTGCATCATGCTTTTATATTGATATTTATTGCATTATGGGCTATTATTACACGTTATGTCACAATACTTATGCATATTATCTCTTATTTTACAAGGTTTACATAAGGAGGGAGAATGCCGGCAGCTGGAATTCTGGACTGGAAAAGGAGCAAATATTAGAGGCCTATTCTGCACAACTCCAAAAGTTATGAAACTCCATGGAAGTTATTTTTGGAAATAATAAAAAATACTGAGTGAAGAAAATACCAAAGGGGGCCCACACCCTGGCCACGAGGGTGGGGGGCGCGCCCTACCCCCTGGGCGTGCCCCCTGCCTCGTGGGCCCCCTATTGGCCCTCCGGTGCCCATCTTCTGCTATATGAAGTCTTTCGTCCCAAGAAAAATCATAAGCAAGCTTTCGGGACGAGACTCCGCCGCCACAAGGCGGAACCTTGGCGGAACCAATCTAGGGCTCTAGCGGAGCTGTTCTGCCGGGGACACTTCCCTCCGGGAGGGGGAAATCATCGCCATCGTCATCACCAACGCTCCTCTCATCGAGAGGGGACCAATCTCCATCAACATCTTCACCAGCACCATCTCCTCTCAAACCCTAGTTCATCTCTTGTATCCAATTCTTGTCTCTAAGTCTGAGATTGGTACCTGTAGGTTGCTAGTAGTGTTGATTACTCCTTGTAGTTGATGCTAGTTGGTTTATTTGGTGCAAGATCATATGTTCAGATCCTTTATGCATATTAATACCCCTCCGATTATGAACATGAATATGATTTGTGAGTAGTTACGTTTGTTCCTGAGGACATGGGAGAAGTCTTGCTATTAGTAGTCATGTGAATTTGGTATTCGTTCGATATTTTGATGAGATGTATGGTGTCTCTCCTCTAGTGGTGTCATGTGAACGTCGACTGCATGACACTTCACCATTGTTTGGGCCTAGAGGAAGGCATTGGGGAGTAATAAGTAGATGATGGGTTGTTAGAGTGACAGAAGTTTAAACCCTAGTTTATGCGTTGCTTCGTAAAGGGGCTGATTTGGATCCATATGTTTATGGTTAGGTTTACCTTAATACTTCTTTCGTAGTTGCGGATGCTTGCAATAGGGATTAATCATAAGTGGGATTCTTGTCCAAGTAAGGACAGCACCCAAGCACCGGTCCACCCACATATCAAATTATCAAAGTACCGAACGCGAATCATATGAACGTGATGAAAACTAGCTTGACGATAATTCCCATGTGTCCTCGGGAGCGCTTTTCTCTATATAAGAGTTTGTTCAGGCTTCCTTTGCTACAAAAAGGATTGGGCCACCTTGCTGCACTTTATTTACTTTTATTACTTGTTGCTCGTTACAAGTTATCTTATCATAAAACTATCTGTTACCTATAATTTCAGTGCTTGCAGAGAATACCTTGCTGAAAACCGCTTATCATTTCCTTCTGCTCCTCGTTGGGTTCGACACTCTTGCTTATCGAAAGGACTACGATAGATCCCCTATACTTGTGGGTCATCAAGACTCTTTTCTGGCGCCGTTGCCGGTGAGTGAAGCGCCTTTGGTAGGTGGAATTTGGTAAGGAAAATTTATATAGTGTGTTGAAATTTACTGTCACTTGTTACTATGGAAAGTAATCCTCTGAGGGGCTTGTTTGGGGTATCTTCACCCCGACCGGTAAAGCAAAGAGTTGCTCCTCAACCTACTGAACCTACTGAAAATGAAAATGTCTACTTTGAAATTCCTTCGGGTATGATAGAAAAACTGCTAGCTAATCCTTTTGCAGGAGATGGAACATTACATCCTGATGAGCACCTAATATATGTGGATGAAGTTTGTGGATTATTTAAGCTTGCAGGTATGCCCGATAATGTTATCAAGAAGAAGGTCTTCCCTTTATCTTTGAAGGGAGATGCATTGACATGGCATAGGCTATGTGATGATATGGGATCATGGAACTACAAATGATTGAAATTGGAATTTCATCAGAAGTTTTATCCTATGCATCTTGTTCATCATGATCGTAATTATATATATAATTTTTGGCCTCGAGAAGGAGAATGCATCGCTCAAGCTTGGGGGAGGCTTAAGTCAATGTTATATTCATGCCCCAATCATGAGCTCTCAAGAGAAATGATTATTCAAAAAATTTATGCTCGGCTTTCTAACAACAATCGCACCATGCTCGACACTTCTTGTACTGGTTCTTTTATGATGAAGACTATTGAATTCAAATGGGATTTATTGGAAAGAATTGAACACAACTCTGAAGATTGGGACCTCGACGAAGGTAAAGAGCCTGGTATAACACCTAAGTTCGATTGTGTTAAGTCTTTTATGGATACCGATGTTTTCCATAAATTTAGAACCAGATATGAACTTGACTCTGAGATAGTAGCTTATTTCTGTGAATCTTTTGCTACTCATGTTGATCTCCCTAAGGAGAAGTGGTTTAAATATCATCCTCCCATAGAAGTAAAAGTAGTTGCACCTATTAAAGTTGAAGAAAAGACTATCACTTATAATGATCCTATTGTTCCTACTGCTTATGTTGAGAAACCACCTTTTCCTGTTAGGATAAAAGATCATGCTAAAGCTTCAATGGTGGTTCGTAAAAGCAATATTAGAACTTATACACCTCCTGAGCAAGTTAAAGTTGAACCTAATATTGCTATTGTCAAAGATCTCTTGGCTGATAATATTGATGGGCATGTTATTTATTTCTGTGATGAGACTGCTAGAATTGCTAAACCTTGTGCTAAAGATAAACATAGACCTGTGGTAGGCATGCCTGTTATTTCTGTTAAAATAGGAGATCATTGTTATCATGGCTTATGTGACATGGGTGCTAGTGCTAGTCCAATACCTATTGACTTATACAAAGAAATTATGCATGATATTGCACCTGCTGAGTTACAAGATATTGATGTCACAATTGAACTTGCCAATAGAGATACTATATCACCAATGGAAATAGTTAGAGATGTTGAAGTCTTGTGTGGGAAAACTAAATGTCCTGCTGATTTTCTTGTTCTTGGTTCTCCACAAGATAGCTTTTGTCCCATTATATTTGGTAGACCCTTCTTAAACACTGTTAATGCTAAGATAGACTGCAAAAAGGATGTTGTTACTATTGGTTTGGGTGATATGAATCATGATTTAATTTCTCTAAATTTCGTAAACAACACCGCGAAGAGGAATTGCCTAGTATGAAATTATTGGTTTTGCTTCTATTGCCGTATCTCCTAGTGATCCTTTAGAACAATATTTGCTAGACCATGAAAATGATATGTTTATGAATGAAAGAAGGGAAATAGATGAAGTGTTCTTTAAACAAGGACCTATTCTGAAACACAATTTGCCTGTTGAAATCCTAGGGGATCCTCCTCCACCCAAAGGTGATCCCGTGTTTGAGCTTAAACCATTGCCTGATACTCTTAAATATTCTTATCTTGATGAAAAGAAGATATATCCTGTTATTATTAGTGCTAACCTTTCAGAGAAGGAGGAAGAGAAATTATTGAAAACTCTGAAGAAACACTGTGCTGCTATTGGATAAACTCTTGATGATCTTAAGGGCATTAGTCCCACTCTATGCCAACACAAAATAAATTTGGAGAAAGATGCCAAACCAGTTATTGATCACCAACGACGGCTGAATCCTAAGATGAAAGAAGTGGTAAGAAAGGAAATATTAAAGCTCCTTGAGGCAGGTATAATTTATCCCGTTGCTGATAGTCAGTGGGTAAGTCCTGTCCATTGTGTTCCTAAGAAGGGAGGTATTACTGTCATTCCTAATGATAAAGATGAATTGATTCTGCAAAGAATTATTACAGGTTACAGGATGGTAATTGATTTCCGCAAATTAAATAAGGCTACTAAAAAGGATCATTACCCCTTACCTTTTATTGATCAAATGCTAGAAAGATTATCCAAACATACACACTTTTGCTTTCTAGATGGTTATTCTGATTTCTCTCAAATACATGTGTCAGCTGATGATCAAGCTAAGACCACATTTACTTGTCCTTTCAGTACTTTTGCTTATAGACGTATGCCTGTTGGTTTATGTAATGCACCTGCTACCTTTCAAAGATGCATGATGGCTATATTCTTTGACTTTTGTGAAAAGATTTGTGAGGTTTTCATGACCGATTTCTCCGTCTATGGATCCTCTTTTGATGATTGCTTGAGCAACCTTGATCGAGTTTTGCAGAGATGTGAAGAAACTAACCTTGTCTTGAATTGGGATAAGTGCCACTTTATGGTTAATGAAGGTATTGTCTTGGGGCATAAAATTTCTGAAAGAGGTATCGAAGTTGATAAAGCTAAAGTTGATGCTATTGAAAAGATGTCGTGTCCCAAGGACATCAAAGGTATAAGAAGTTTCCTTGGTCATGCCGGGTTTTATAGGAGGTTCATTAAGGACTTCTCAAAAATTTCTCGGCCTCTGACTAATTTATTACAAAAAGACATACCATTTTTCTTTGATAATGATTGTGTAGAAGCATTTGAAATACTTAAGAAAGCATTGATCTCTGCACCCATTGTTCAGCCACCTGATTGGAATTTACCTTTTGAAATTATGTGTGATGCTAGTGATTATGCTGTAGGTGTTGTTCTAGGGCAAAGAGTTGATAAGAAATTAAATGTTACTCAATATGCTAGTGAAACTCTAGACAATGCACAGAGAAATTATGCTACTACTGAAAAAGAATTCTTAGTAGTTGTATTTGCTTGTGATAAGTTCAAACCATACATTGTTGATTCTAAAGTAACTATTCAAACTAATTATGCTGCTATTAAATATCTTATGGAAAAGAAAGATGCTAAACCTAGACTTATTATATGGGTTCTCTTACTACAAGAATTTGATTTGCATATTATTGATAGAAAGGGAGCTGAGAACCCCGTTGCAGACAACTTGTCTAGATTAGAAAATGTTCTTAATGACCCACTACCTATTGATGATAGCTTTCCTGATGAACAATTAAATGTCATAAATGCTTCTCGTACTGCTCCATGGTATGCTGATTATGCTAATTACATTGTTTCTAAATTTATACCACCTAGTTTCACATACCAACAAAAGAAAAAGTTTTTCTATGATTTGAGACATTACTTTTGGGATGACCCACATCTTTATAAAGAAGGAGTAGATGGTGTTATTAGACATTGTGTTCCTGAGCATGAACAGGAACAGATCCTACGCAAGTGTCACTCCGAGGCTTATGGAGGGCACCACGCTGGAGATAGAACTGCACATAAGGTATTGCAATCCGGTTTTTATTGGCCTACTCTCTTCAAGGATGCCCATAAGTTTGTCTTATCTTGTGATGAATGTCAAAGAATTGATAATATTAGTAGACGTCAAGAAATGCCTATGAATTATTCACTTGTTATTGAACCATTTGATGTTTGGGGCTTTGATTATATGGGACCGTTTCCTGCCTCTAATGGATATACATATATTTTAGTTGCTGTTGATTATGTTACTAAGTGGTTAGAAGCTATTCCAACTAGTAGTGCTGGTCATAAAACTTCTATTATAATGCTTAAAGAAGTTATTTTTCCGAGGTTTGGAGTCCCTGGATATTTAATGACCGATGTTGGTTCACACTTTATTCATGCTGCCTTCCGTAAAATGCTTGCTAAGTATGATGTTAATCATAGAATTGCATCTCCATATCATCCACAGTCTAGTGGTCAAATAGAATTGAGCAATAGAGAGCTCAAATTAATTTTGCAAAAGACTATTAACAGATCTAGAAAGAATTGGTGCAAGAAACTTGATGATGCATTATGGGCCTATTGAACTGCATATAAAAATCCCATGGGTATGTCTCCGTGTAAAATGGTTATGGAAAAGCATGTCACTTACCTCTCGAACTAGAACATAAGGCATATTGGGATATTAAATAGCTCAATTATGATTTCAAACTTGCCGGTGAGAAGAGGTTATTTGACATTAGCTCACTTGATGAATGGAGAACCCAAGCTTATGAGAATGCCAAGCTATCTAAAGAAAAAGTTAAAAGATGGCATGACAAAAGGATACAAAAGCGTGAGTTTAACATAGGTGATTATGTATTATTATACAACTCTCGTTTAAGATTTTTTGCACGAAAACTTCTCTCTAAATGGGAGGTTCCTTATGTTATCGAGGAGGTCTATCGTTCTGGTGCCATAAAAATCAACAACTTCGAAGGCACAAATCCGAAGGTGGTGAACGGTTAAAGAATCAAACATTATATCTCAGGTAACCCTATAAATGTTGAAACCAATGTTATTGAAACCATAACACCAGAGGAATACATAAGGGACACTTTCCAGAGCGTTTCAGACTCTGAAAAGGAATAGGTATATGGTACGGTAAGTAAACCGACTCCAAAACAGTTCTAATGGCAATTTTCCTCCGTTTTGGAATATTTAGAAAAATAGAAAAATAAGAAGCAGTCCGGGAAGGACACGAGGGTGGAGGGCGCGCCCTCCTACCTCGTGGGCACCTCGTAGGTTTTGACTCCTGTATCACGCAAATATCCTATGTTTTCGTTTCAAGCTGTTTTTCTGACAGATTTAGATCACCATGACATCTCCAAGCGCCCCCAAGGACAAGTTCTTCGAGAAGGTCATCAACCCCTACCTCGCGGAGGTGCTGCAACACCCTCAAATCATTGAGATGCGTGATGGGTTGCTGCACATCCGCGATGTTGAGGGACCACGGAGGACCGGAAGCGTGGAGACGAGACTCGAAGCAATGGAGCAACAAGTTTTCAAGTGTCAGGGGATGGTGGAACATGGACTCAACGCCAACCATATGATGATCGCGGAGTTCACCAACAACCACAAGATGGATGCCAAGAACATTGGGGAGACCATCTTGAAAATTCACGAGAAGATCGAGCACCTCCAAGCTCAAATCTATGACCTGCAAAACCAAAACTGTCAGTATGAATATAGATTCAAGAGGATGAGTTTGGCTGCAGATTTGAGGATCCCGGAGACTCGATCATCCTTCTATGATGGCGAGCCTATGCCTTGGAAGATGGACGACAAGCCCACATCATCAACAACTCCACCACCCTCTTCACCGGCAAAGGAGATATAATCACATGGGTATGGGCACTCCCTTTGGCAACTGCCAAGCTTGGGGGAGGTGCCCCAGTATCGTATCACCATCACACTCCTATCTTTACCGTTTTTCTTAGTTCGATCCTTTTAGTAGTATCTTGATCTAGTAGAATAAAGTTTTTTTGTGATCTAGTTTTGAGTTTTGCTTTATGATCCCTTTTATGTAATCGAGTCCGTGAGCTAAATAATAAAGATTAGTGTTGAGTCAAGGGCTTGATTATTTTGCTATGATATTGGGGGAATAAAAGAAAAGAGAAAAATAATAAAAAGAAACAAAGAGATCATATTGATCTTATGGAGAGTAATGACTTCACATAGAAAAAGTATGATGATTAAAAATTGTTGAGAGTTGACAAACATAGCTTTGGTCATCGTTGCAATTAATAGGAAGTAATAAAGAAAGAGAGGTTTCACATATAAATATACTATCTTGGACATCTTTTATGATTGTGAGCACTCATTAAAATATGACATGCTAAAGAGTTGATGTTGGACAAGGAAGACAATGTAATGGGTTAGGTTTTCCTATATCTGAGATAAAGTATATTGTCATGGATCATCCAACATGTTGAGATTTTCTTTCCCCCTCATGCTAGCCAAATTCTTTGCACCAAGTAGAGATACTACTTGTGCTTCCAAATACCCTTAAACCCAGTTTTGCCATGAGAGTCCACCATATCTACCTATGGATTGAGTAAGATCCTTCAAGTAAGTGGTCATCAGTGCAAAGCAATAAAAATTGCTCTCTATATATGTATGATTGATTAGTGTGGAGGAAATAAGCTTTATACGATCTTGTGATGTGGAAGAAATAAAAGTGACGGACTGCATAATAAAGGTTCATATCACAAGTGGCAATATGAAGTGACATTCTTTCGCATTAAGATTTTGTGCATCCAACCCTGAGAGCGCATGGCAACCTCTGCTTCCCTCTGCGAAGGGCCTATCTTTTACTTTTATCTTCTACCTTATGCAAGAGTCATGGTGATCTTCACCTGTCCTTTTTACTTTTTATCCTTTGGCAAGCACAGTGTGTTGGAAAGATCCTGATATATATATATATATATATATATATATATATATATATAATTGGATGTAAGTTAGCATGAACTATTATTGTTGACATTACCCTTGAGGTAAAAGGTTGGGAGGCGAAACTATAAGCCCCTATCTTTCTGTGTCCGATTAAAACTCCATAACTACAAGTATTGCGTGAGTATTAGCAATTGTGAAAGACTAAATGATAGTTGAGTATGTGGACTTGCTAAAAAGCTCTGACATAGACTCTTTCCGATGTTATGATAAATTGCAATTGCTTCAATGACTGAGATTATAGTTTGTTAGTTCTCAATAAAGTTTATAATTCATACTTGACATTGTGAATAGATTGTTACTTAAGCATAAGAAATCATATGACAATATCCATATATGTTGCTGTTATAAGAATAATCATGATGCCCTCATGTCCGTATTTTATTTTATCGACACCTCTACCTCTAAACATGTGGACATATTTATCGTTATCGGCTTCCGCTTGAGGACAAGCGAGGTCTAAGCTTGGGGGAGTTGATACGTCCATTTTGCATCATGCTTTTATATCGATATTTATTGCATTATGGGCTGTTATTACATGTTATGTCACAATACTTATGCCTATTCTCTCTTATTTTACAAGGTTTACATAAGGAGGGAGAATACCGGCAGCTGGAATTCTGGGCTGGAAAAGGAGCAAATATTAGAGACCTATTCTGCACAACTCCAAAAGTCCTGAAACTCCACGGAAGTTATTTTTTGGAATAATAAAAAATACTGAGCGAAGAAAATACCAGAGGGGGCCCACATCCTGGCCACGAGGGTGGAGGGCGCGCCCTACCCGCCTGGGCGCGCCCCCTGCCTCGTGGGCCCACTGTTGGCCCTCCGGTGCCCATCTTCTGCTATATGAAGTCTTTCATCCGAAGAAAAAACATAAGCAAGCTTTCAGGACGAGACTCCGCCGCCACGAGGCAGAACCAATCTAGGGCTCTGGCGGAGCTGTTTTGCCGGGGACACTTCGCTCCGGAAGGGGGAAATCATCGCCATCGTCATCACCACTGTTCAAGATATCTTCCGATATTCCGATAAATCGGCCGATTTATCGCTTATCATGGTCTGACCGATCAGATAAATCGGCCGATAAATCAACCGATATGGCGATAAATCGGCCGATATGCCGATAAACTGGCCGATTTACCCCTTATCGTAGGTCGACAGATAAGTTCCCGATAAGCGATATCCCCAACATTGGTCATCACCAACGCTCCTCTCATCGGGAGGGAACCAATCTCCATCAACATCTTCACCAGCACCATCTCCTCTCAAAGCCTAGTTCATCTCTTGTATCCAATTCTTGTCTCTAAGTCTGAGATTGGTACCTGTAGGTTGCTAGTAGTGTGGATTACTCCTTGTAGTTGATGCTAGTTAGTTTATTTGGTGGAAGATCATATGTTCAGATCCTTTATGCATATTAATACCCCTCTGATTATGAACATGAATATGATTTGTGAGTAGTTACATTTGTTCCTGAGGACATGGGAGAAGTCTTGCTATTAGTAGTCATGTGAATTTGGTATTCGTTTGATATTTTGATGAGATGTATGTTGTCTCTCCTCTAGTGGTGTCATGTGAACGTCGACTACATGACACTTCACCATTGTTTGGGCCTAGAGGAAGGCATTGGGGAGTAATAAGTAGATGATGGGTTGCTAGAGTGACAGAAGCTTAAACCCTAGTTTATGCGTTGCTTCGTAAGGGGCTGATTTGGATCCATATGTTTATGGTTTGGTTTACCTTAATACTTCTTTCGTAGTTGCGGATGCTTGCAATAGGGATTAATCATAAGTGGGATTCTTGTCCAAGTAAGGACAGCACCCAAGCACCGGTCCACCCACATATCAAATTATCAAAGTACCGAACGCGAATCATATGAACGTGATGAAAACTAGCTTGACGATAATTCCCATGTATCCTCGGGAGCGCTTTTCTCTATATAAGAGTTTGTCCAGGATTGTCCTTTGCTACAAAAAGGATTGGTCCACCTTGCTGCACTTTATTTACTTTTGCTACTTGTTGCTCGTTACAAATTATCTTATCACAAAACTATCTGTTACCTATAATTTCAGTGCTTGCAGAGAATACCTTGCTGAAAACTGCTTATCATTTCCTTCTGCACCTCGTTGGGTTCAACACTTTTACTTATCGAAAGGACTACGATAGATCCCCTATACTTGTGGGTCATCACATGGTCTTCTTCAAAGACCTCTCAAGTGGTTCCTCCTTCGGCGACTACTCCTTCACCACCCGGGTATGCCTCTCTTCTCTCTCTCGGGCTATGACTTGGAATGAAGGATTTTTACCCGTCGGTCGATTTGAATCATTTCTTCCTCTTGTATCTCCCTAGGACCATCAATGGCAACGAATGGAGCGGGGTAGCTTAATATCTATATGCTCGTTGTCACCATCAATCCCCATGCGTGAAGCTAGTTGTGTTTGATTCTGTGGACAGTGGCAGGAAGTTTCTGGCATGTGCAGAGAAGGTTAGACCCTCTTTCGTTGTTACAAATCATTTGTTAGATGTGATTCAGACACTGTCACGGTCCCAACCCATTCATACCACACCTTCAACCAACCGCATCCTAAGGCAGTGTCACAGTTTGTACCTAGTATCTTAAATTGTTGCCATCTCATCAGCGGTGCCATTAGAAAATTATTTGGCACCGCTTCAGAAGTTTGTGCAGCCAACTTTGGTTCACACATCCGAGCAGCCAAGCAGTAAAATACTAAATCTTTATGGCATAAAGGAATTGTCCATCGAGCAACTACATGCTCCGGAGTTCGTGCCCCTGATTTTTTTTCTGCTGCATCGGCTCGCCAGTGCAAGGCACCGGTGCGATATGTAGCAACAGTTGTCTTTACCCTAGTTTTGGCATACATAGTGGACGACCTTAGTGCTATTAGTTCTATGTTACTAAATTTGTGCATGTACACACCTGTTAGTATCAATTTGCTATCATCCAAACACTCTCGCTATGCTATTGCAGTTATATTTACCTTCCTCTTAAAATGATCAATTTTTTATTTATTGTACATGAGTAAGAACTTGTAGTGTAATTGTAGTTAATTATAGCTTCTGATGTTCTAGAATTTGGTTGTTGTCTCACTACCAATTATTTCATTTGCACATTGATCTTTTTGAGAAGATATGTCATAATTAACATGTTTCTTCAACTTTTCAAAATAAGCATTGGTGATTTTCTATGTTGCTATAAACCCATTTCCCCTACAATTCTTACTGATCTACTTTTAAATATTATAGGATGAACGGAAGTGTTGTTACTTGGAGTGGGTTGATCAAGAGTGGCCACAGTCTTTGAAGATGTGCCTAGAGAAGCTCTGGAGCACGTATGAGGAAGAGAACATGAAGGAAATATGCCCTAGAGGCAATAATACAAAAGTTATTATTTATTTCCTTATATCATGATAAATGTTTATTATTCATGCTAGAATTGTATTAACCGGAAACATAACACTTGTTTGAATACATAGACAAACAAAGTGTCACTAGTATGCCTCTACTTGACTAGCTCGTTAATCGAAGATGGTTATGTTTCCTAACCATAAACAAAAGAGTTGTTATTTGATTAACGGGATCACATCATTAGGAGAATGATGTGATTGACATGACCCATTCCATTAGCTTAGCACCCGATCGTTTAGTATGTTGCTATTGCTTTCTTCATGACTTATACATGTTCCTATGACTATGAGATTATGCAACTCCCGTTTGCCGGAGGAACACTTTGTGTGCTACCAAACATCACAACGTAACTGGGTGATTATAAAGGAGCTCTACAGGTGTCTCCAAAGGTACATGTTGGGTTGGCGTATTTCGAGATTAGGATTTGTCACTCCGATTGTCGGAGAGGTATCTCTGGGCCCTCTCAGTAATGCACATCACATAAGCCTTGCAAGCATTGCAACTAATGAGTTAGTTGTGAGATGATGTATTACGGAACGAGTAAAGAGACTTGCCGGTAACGAGATTGAACTAGGTATGGGATACCGACGATCAAATCTCGGGCAAGTAACATACCGATGACAAAGGGAACAACGTATGTTGTTATGCGTTCTGACCGATAAAAGATCTTCATAGAATATGTAGGAGCCAATATGAGCATCCAGGTTCCGCTATTGGTTATTGACCGGAGACGTGTCTCGGTCATGTCTACATTGTTCTCGAACCCGTAGGGTCCGCACGCTTAAGGTTTCGATGACAGTTATATTATGAGTTTATGAGTTGTGATGTACCGAAGTTAGTTCGGAGTCCCGGATGTGATCATGGACATAACGAGGAGTCTCAAAATGGTCGAGACATAAAGATTGATATATTGTACGGCTATATTCGGACACCGGAAGTGTTCCGGAGAAGTTTCGGATAAAACCGGAGCACCAGGGGGTTACCGGAACCCCCCGGGGGGTTAATGGGCCTCATGGGCCTAAAGTGGAGAAGAGGAGGGGCTGCCAGGTCAGGCTGCGCGCCCCCTCTCCCCCTAGTACGAATTGGACAAGGAGGGAGGGGCGGCGCCCCCCCTTTTTCCTTCTCTCCTTCCCCCTCTCCTACTTGGACAAGGAAAGGGAGGGGAGTCCTACTCCCGGTAGGAGTAGGACTCCTCCTGCACGCCTCCTACTAGGGCCGGCCGCACCCCCCCTTGGATCCTTTATATACGGAGGCAAGGGGCACCCCTAGACACACAAGTTGATCCACGTGATCATATTCTTAGCCGTGTGCGGTGCCCCCTTCCACCATAGTCCTCGATAATATTGTAGCGGTGCTTAGGTGAAGCCCTGCGACAGTAGAACATCAAGATCGTCACCACGCCGTCGTGCTGACGGAACTCTTCCCCGACACTTTGCTGGATCGGAGTCCGGGGATCGTCATCGAGCTGAACGTGTGCTAGAACTCGGAGGTACCGTAGTTTCGGTGCTTGATCGGTCGGGCCGTGGAGACGTACGACTACATCAACCAAGTTAACGCTTCCGTTGACGATCTACAAAGGGTACGTAGATCATACTCTCCCCCTCTCGTTGCTATGCATCACCATGATCTTGCGTGTGCGTAGGAAATTTTTTGAAATTACTACGTTCCCTAACAGTGGCATTCGAGCCTTGGTTTTATATGTTGATGTTATATGCACGAGTAGAACACAAGTGAGTTGTGGGCGATATAAGTCATACTGCTTACCAGCATGTAATACTTTGGTTCGGCGGTATTGTTGGACGAAGCAGCCCGGACCGACATTACGCGTACGCTTACGCGAGACCGGTTCTCCCGACGTGCTTTGCACAAAGGTGGCTAGCGGGTGACAGTTTCTCCAACTTTAGTTGAACCGAGTGTGGCTACGCCCGGTCCTTGCGAAGGTTAAAACAACACCAACTTGACAAACTATCGTTGTGGTTTTGATGTGTAGGTAAGATTGGTTCTTGCTTAAGCCCGTAGCAGCCACGTAAAACTTGCAACAACAAAGTAGAGGACGTCTAACTTGTTTTTGCAGGGCATGTTGTGGTGTGATATGGTCAAGACATGATGCTAAAATTTTATTGTATGAGATGATCATGTTTTGTAACCGAGTTATCGGCAGCTGGCAGGAGCCATATGGTTGTCGCTTTATTGTATGCAATGCAATCGCGTTGTAATGCTTTACTTTATCACTAAGCGGTAGCGATAGTCGTGGAAGCATAAGATTGGCGAGACGACAACGATGCTACGATGGAGATCAAGGTGTCGCGCCGGTGACGATGGTGATCATGACGGTGCTTCGAAGATGGAGATCACAAGCACAAGATGATGGTGGCCATATCATATCACTTATATTGATTGCATGTGATGTTTATCTTTTATGCATCTTATCTTGCTTTGATTGACGGTAGCATTATAAGATGATCTCTCACTAATTATCAAGAAGTGTTCTCCCTGAGTATGCACCGTTGCGAAAGTTCTTCGTGCTGAGACACCACGTGATTATCGGGTGTGATAGGCTCTACGTTCAAATAAAACGGGTGCAAAACAGTTGCACACGCAGAATACTCAGGTTATACTTGACGAGCCAAGCATATACAGATATGGCCTCGGAACACGGAGACCGAAAGGTCGAGCGTGAATCATATAGCAGATATGATCAACATAGCGATGTTCACCAATGAAACTACTCCATCTCACGTGATGATCGGACATGGTTTAGTTGATTTGGATCACGTAATCACTTAGAGGATTAGAGGGATGTCTATCTAAGTGGGAGTTCTTAAGTAATATGATTAATTGAACTTAAATTTATCATGAACTTAGTCCTGGTAGTATTTTGCAAATTATGTTGTAGATCAATAGCTCGCGTTGTTGCTTCCCTGTGTTTATTTTGATATGTTCCTAGAGAAAATTGTGTTGAAAGATGTTAGTAGCAATGATGCGGATTGGATCCGTGATCTGAGGTTTATCCTCATTGCTGCACAGAAGAATTATGTCCTTGATGCACCGCTAGGTGACAGACCTATTGCAGGAGCAGATGCAGACGTTTTGAACGTTTGGCTAGCTCAATATGATGACTACTTAATAGTTTAGTGCACCATGCTTAACGGCTTAGAATCGGGACTTCAAAAGACGTTTTGAACGTCATGGACCATATGAGATGTTCCAGGAGTTGAAGTTAATATTTCAAGCAAATACCCGAGTTGAGAGATATGAAGTCTCCAACAAGTTCTATAGCCAAAAGATGGAGAAGAATTTCTCAACTAGTGAGCATGTGCTCAGATTGTCTGGGTACTACAATCGCTTGAATCAAGTGGGAGTTAATCTTCCAAATAAGATAGTGGTTGACAGAATTCTCTAGTCACCATCACCAAGTTAGTAGAACTTCATGATGAACTATAGTATGCAAGGGATGACGAAAACGACTCCCGAGCTTTTCATGATGATGAAATCGATGAAGGTAGAAATCAAGAAAGAGCATCAAGTGTTGATGGTAGACAAGACCACTAGTTTCAATAAAAGGGCAAAGGGAAGAAGGGGAACTTCAAGAAGAACGGCAAGCAAGTTGCTGCTCAAGTGAAGAAGCCCAAGTCTGGTCCTAAGCCTGAGACTAAGTGCTTCTACTGCAAAGGGACTGGTCACTGGAAGCGGAACTGCCCCAAGTATTTGGCGGATAAGAAGGATGGCAAAGTGAACAAAGGTATATTTGATATACAGATTATTAATGTGTATTTTACTAGTGTTCGTAGCAACCCCTCGGCATTTGATACTGGTTCAGTTGCTAAGAGTAGTAACTCGAAATGGGAGTTGCAGAATGAACAGAAACTAGTTAAGGGTGAACTGACGATGTGTGTTGGAAGTAGTTCCAAGATTGATATGATCATCATCGCACACTCCCTATACTTTGGGGATTAGTGTTGAACCTAAATAAGTGTTATTTGGTGTTTGCGTTGAGCATGAATATGATTTGATCATGTTTATTGCAATACGGTTATTCATTTAAGTTAGAGAATAATTGTTGTTCTGTTTACATGAATAAAACCTTATATGGTTACACACCCAATGAAAATGGTTCATTGGATCTCGATCGTAGTGATACACATATTCATAATATTGAAAACAAAAGATGCAAAGTTAATAATGATAATGCAACTTATTTGTGGCACTGCCGTTTAGGTCATATTGGTGTAAAGCGCATGAAGAAACTCCACGCTAATGGGATTTTGGAATCACTTGATTATGAATCACTTGATGCTTGCGAACCATGCCTTATGGGCAAGATGGCTAAGACTCCGTTCTCCGGAACAATGGAGCGAGCAACTGACTTATTGGAAATAATACATACTGATGTATGTGATCCGATGAGTGTTGAGGCTCACGGCGGGTATCGTTATTTTCTGACCTTCACAGATGATTTGAGCAGATAAGGGTATATCTACTTGATGAAACACAAGTCTGAAACATTTGAAAAGTTCAAAGAATTTCAGAGTGAAGTGGAGAATAATCGTAACAAAAATAAAAAGTTTCTACGATATGATCGCAGAAGTAAAATATTTGAATTACGAGTTTGGCCTTCAGTTAAAAACAATGTGAAATAGTTTCACTACTCACGCCACAACATAATGGTGTGTCCGAACGTCATAACCGTACTTTAATAGATATGGTGCGAACTATGATGTCTCTTACCAATCTACCACTATCGTTTTGGGATTATGCATTAGAGACAGCTGCATTCACGTTAAATAGGGCACCATCTAAATCCGTTGAAACGACACCGTATGAACTATGGTTTGGTAAGAAACGTAAACTGTCGTTTCTTAAAGTTTGAGGTTGCAATGCTTATGTGAAAAAGTTTCAACCTGATAAGCTCAAACCCAAATCGAAGAAGTGCGTCTTCATAGGATACCCAAAAAGAAAATGTTAGGTACACCTTCTATCACAGATCCGAAGGCAAGATATTCGTTGCTTTGAATGGATCCTTTCTAGAGAAGGAATTTCTCTCGAAAGAAGTGAGTGGGAGGAAAGTAGAACCTGATGAGGTAACTATACCTGCTCCCTTATTGGAAAGTAGTTCATCACAGAAATCTGTTCTTGTGACTACTACACCAATTAGTAAGGAAGCTAATGATGATGATCATGTAACTTCAGATCAAGTCACTACCGAATCTCGTAGGTAAACCAGAGTGAGATCCGCACCAGAGTGGTACGGTAGTCCTGTTCTGGAAGTCATGTTACTAGACCATGACGAACTTGCGAACTATGAGGAAGCGATGATGAGCCCAGATTCCGCGAAATGGTTTGAGGCCATGAAATCTGAGATATGATCCATGTATGAGAACAAAGTATGGACTTTGATGGATTTGCCCGATGATCGGCAAGCCATAGAAAATAAATGGATCTTCAAGAGGAAGACGGACGCTCATAGTAGTGTTACTATCTACAAAGCTAGACTTGTCAAAAAAAGGTTTTTGACAAAGTTCAAGGTGTTGACTACGATGAAATTTTCTCACTCGTAGCGATGCTTAAGTCTGTTCAAATCATGTTAGCAATTGCCGCATTTTTATGAAATCTGGCAAATGGATAAACAAAACTACATTCCTTGATGGATTTAAAGAAGAGTTGTATATCATGCAATCAGAAGGTTTTGTCAATCCTAAAGGTGCTAACAAAATATGCAAGCTCCAGCGATCCATCTATGGACTGGTGCAAGCATCTCGGAGTTGGAATATAGGTTTTGATAAGTTGATCAAAGCATATAGTTTTATACAGACTTGCGGTGAAGCCTGTATTTACAGGAAAGTGAGTGGGAGCACTACAGCATTTCTGATAAGTATATGTGAATGACATATTGTTGATCGGAAATAATGTAGAATTATTCTGCAAAGCATAAAGGAGTGTTTTGAAAGAAGTTTTTCAAAGGAAGACCTCGGTGAAGCTGCTTACATATTGAGCATAAAGATCTATAAAGATAGATCAAGACGCTTGATAAGTTTTTTCAATGAGTACATACCTTGACAAGATTTTGAAGTAGTTCAAAATGGAACAATCAAAGAAAGAATTCTTGCCTGTGTTACAAGGTGTGAAGTTGAGTAAGACTCAAAGCCCGACCACGGCAGAAAATAGAATGAGAATGAAAATCATTCCCTATGCCTTGGCCATAGGTTCTATAAAATATGCCATACTGTGTACCAGACCTATTGTATACCCTACACTAATTTTGGCAAGGGAGTACAATAGTGATCTAGGAGTAGATCACTGGACAGCGGTCAAAATTATCCTTGGTGGAATAAGGATATGTTTCTCGGTTATGGAGGTGACAAAAGGTTCGTCGTAAAAAGGTTACGTCGATACAAGTTTTGGCACTGATCCGGATGACTCTTAGTCTTCATCTGGATACATATTAAAAGTGGGAGCAATTAGCTAAAGTAGCTCCGTGCAGAGCATTGTAGACATAGAAAATTGCAAAATACTTACGGATCTGAATATGGCAGACCCGTTGACTAAACTTCTCTCACAGGCAAAACATGATCACACCTTAGTACTCTTTGGGTGTTAATCACATAAATGATGTGAACTAAATTATTGACTCTAGTAAACCCATTGGGTATAGGTCACATGACGATGTGAACTATGGGTGTTAATCACATGGTGATGTGAACTCTTAGTGTTGAATCACATGGCGATGTGAACTAGATTATTGACTCTAGTGCAAGTGGGAGACTGAAGGAAATATGCCCTAGAGGCAATAATAAAGTTATTATTTATTTCCTTATACCATGATAAATGTTTATTATTCATGCTAGAATTGTATTAACCGGAAACATAATACATGTGTGAATACATAGACAAACAGAGTGTCACTAGTATGCCTCTACTTGACTAGCTCGTTAATCGAAGATGGTTATGTTTCCTAACCATGAACAAAAAGAGTTGTTATTTGATTAACGGGATCACATCATTAGAAGAATGATGTGATTGACATGACCCATTCCATTAGCTTAGCACCCGATCGTTTAGTATGTTGCTATTGCTTTCTTCATGACTTATACATGTTCCTATGACTATGAGATTATGCAACTCCCGTTTGCCGGAGGAACACTTTGTGTGCTACCAAACGTCACAGTGTAACTGGGTGATTATAAAGGTGCTCTACAGGTGTCTCCAAAGGTACATGTTGGGTTGGCGTATTTCGAGATTAGGATTTGTCACTCTGATTGTCGGAGAGGTATCTCTGGGCCCTCTCGGTAATGCACATCACATAAGCCTTGCAAGCATTGCAACTAATGAGTTAGTTGTGAGATGATGTATTACGGAACGAGTAAAAATACTTGCCGGTAACGAGATTGAACTAGGTATTGAGATACCGACGATCGAATCTAGGGCAAGTAACATACCGATGACAAAGGGAACAACGTATGTTGTTATGCGGTCTGACCGATAAAAGATCTTCTTAGAATATGTAGGGGCCAATATGAGCATCCAGGTTCCGCTATTGTTTATTGACCGGAGACATGTCTCAGTCATGTCTACATTGTTCTCGAACCCGTAGGGTCCGCACGCTTAAGGTTTCGATGACAGTTATATTATGAGTTTGAGTTTTGATGTACCGAAGGAGTTCGGAGTCCCGGATGGGATCGGGGACATGACGAGGAGTCTCGAAATGGTCGAGACATAAAGATTGATATATTGGAAGCCTATATTTGGATATCGGAAGTGTTCCGGGTGAAATCGGGATTTTACCGGAGTACCGGGAGGTTACCGGAACCCCCCGGGAGGTATATGGGCCTTAGTGGGCCTTAGTGGAAGAGAGGAAAGGTGGCCAGGGCTGGGCCGCGCGCCCCTCCCCCCCTAGTCCGAATAGGACAAGGAGAGGGGGGTGGCGCCCCCCCCCCTTCCTTCTCTCTCTCCTCTTTCCCCCCTCCCGAATCCTATTCCAACTAGGAAAGGGGGGAATCCTACTCCCGGAGGGAGTAGGACTCCTCCTGGCGCGCCCTCTCCTAGCCGGCCGCACCCCCCCTTTGATCCTTTATATACGGAGGCAGGGAGCACCCCTAGAGACACAAGTTGATCCACGTGATCATATTCTTAGCCGTGTGCGGTGCCCCCTTCCACCATAGTCCTTGATAATATTGTAGCGGTGCTTAGGCGAAGCCCTGCGACGGTAGTACATCAAGATCGTCACCACGTCGTCGTGCTGACGGAACTCTTTCCCAACACTTTGCTGGATCGGAGTCCGGGGATCATCATCGAGCTGAACGTGTGCTAGAACTCGGAGGTGCCGTAGTTTCGGTGCTTGATCGGTCGGGCCGTGAAGACGTACGACTACATCAACCACGTTGTGTTAACGCTTCCATTGTCGATCTACAAGGGTACGTAGATCACACTCTCCCCTCTCGTTGCTATGCATCACCATGATCTTGCGTGTGCGTAGGCAAAATTTTGAAATTACTACGTTCCCCAACATGCGAGGGGAAGAAGATAGAGAGAGAGGGCCCGGCATCTGTTTCCGGAGACCGAAAACGTCCAACGTTAGACCGGCTATAATGCCGCTATAGTTAATCGTTGGGGCGTCAAACAAACTCCGAATGCGATGAAACTTGGCAGGCGGCCTACCTACACTAATATAAGACCGCACGCCAACGTTCATCCCTTTCCGAGAACATTCTCTGGCCACTAATAAAATAATATTTGGGACATGCCACGGGCGCATGCAAGTGTGGTTGGGCTCAGAACGGACAACGGAGAGAACTCAGAGAACCCGGACGATGATGCAATGCACATGATGACATGATAAGATGCAACACGCAAGCAAATGACATGACAACGACAGCGAATAACTGGAAGACACCTGGCACCTCGGCCTCGGGACGTTACAACACTCCACCACTACAAGAGGATCTCATCCCGAGATCTAGAATGGCACCGGAGGGACAACGGAAGAGATAAAGAAGAGGTAAAACTAAGTTGCTTCTTTGAAAAATGAGTGAAACCCAAGAACCTTGAAAAGGTTGAACAAATTGAAAGAAATAAAACAACGGAGGAGAACAAAGTTGAAAACACTTCGTTTGAAAAAAAGAGACAAGGAAGAACAACTTCAAACAGCACTCCGGTTGGAAAGAGGAAAAAGAAAGAACCGATACGAGTAGCACTACGGTTGAAAGGATATGCAAGGCTTGATAATATGAAAGAACTCGAGCAAAAGGGCACAACACTCCGGTTAATTGGATGAGCACGAAAAGAACAAGGTCCTGAGAAGAACAAGAATAAGGGTTGAAGAGAGCAGCAACACAAAGCCTCCGGAAGAAAAGAGAGAAATGGAATGGAATGAACGGAGGAGAAAACAACATCTTCTACCTTCAATGAGCTTGCAGAAGCATCTTTAGGAGAAAGTTCGAACGGAGTTGTTGGAAAACCAACAACGAAAAAAAAGACAATCTTGATATGATCTTATGGAATACATCTCAAATTATGAGGTTACAACTTGCCACTCACGAAAAAGATTTGATTGGATTGATATCAACAAGGGAACAAGAAAACTTATATCACCGGGAGGATAAATGAAAAAAACTTGGATCCTTTATAAGCACCATAGATGGCAACAATCCTTAGGGAAAGCTTTAGGTGAAATATAACCCAAGGTAATTCCAACGAAGAGATTGATGGATTTAAAATACCTCATTCTTAACAACATGTGAATCATGAGACATGAACTCAAATTATCAAGAATGACATAATACCACCTCGAATGATACGGTTGAAAGAATTGCACTTTAAAATGCAAGATAAAGAATACTTGAGCTCCTCTGAAAAGAATCTCGATGAACACTTCGAGAAGGAATTAAATCCTTGGTGAACCATCATGTAGAGCCTCCATGAAGAATTCTGGTAAACAAAAGAATGATCAAACGAAAGAAAGAGAAGTTGAAAATACAAGGTGAAACCTTGCGATGATTTAGATGGAACTTCGTGGTGATATAATTGTGAGAGCTTGGATCTCCGGGAAAAGAAAGATGAGCACTTGAAACCAAGAATTTAATCATCGTTAACAAACTCCGGGAGAAAAGATTAACATATGGAAGAAACAAGAATAAGAATTACATTATGCTTATCCTTCACCAATTTAATTGATGACAAACAATGGATTTGGCACACTACTTATTCTCGTAGCAAGGATTAAGAGAGATATAGCAGAAACTTGGGAAGGTCTTCAATGAACCACCGGTAGGATTGAAACAACGAATGAATTGATATGATAAATGAAGGAAGAGGAACTCTTGAATGAACCACCGTAAGAATTGAAAATGAATGAAGAGAAGATAAAGAAACACCGGGAAAAATTAGCAAATGAATGAAGATGCTTGAGAGAAATTATATATGAGAGAACGAAGAGATCATGCACTGATTAGAGGATATTTGATCGATGCACCGGTAAAATTTAGAGAAAGAGAGCTGAAAGCTGGGAATGAAAAAAAACCTGAAATGATGGACTTTGGATAATCAAACTGAGAAGACTCTTGAATTACTCCGGATGGGTGAAAAGAAATTCTCACAACCGAAACAATTATGAGAGGATGGCAACAATCTCGAATGATGAATCTTGAAGAGAATGGAGCAAGGTTGAAAGAAGAATCTTCTTCGGTCTTCCAAACTGAGAATGCCGACGAGAAATACCACCAAATTGTAGAGATACTCCGGGATGAAAATTAGAAAGGTTGAACCAACGATGAAAAGAAAAGAAAGATCTTGGAGAAAGGCATTTGACTGATGAAAAATCATTCTTACATCAAACTTCGAAAATAAATTTGAGGATAGCTCCAGGAAAATAAGAAGAGTCAGGTAAGATCCTGGGAAAAGACCTGTGGGTTAGGGCTCACTCAAAAGAAAAACCGTTGAATGATTTAAAAGATAGATTGCACCGGTTGAATTAAATGGCTTGAATGAGATACCAATCTCGAAATAGGTTGAACGGATCTTGAATGACAAGAAGATCTTTCTAAGATATCTTTAGCACTCCGGAATCATTGAATAGCGAGAAATGGACGATTAAGAGGTCCACCGGCACGAAAAGTCATAGAAATGAGGAAAAAGGGTAAAGAAGCATCAAAAACTTGAATTGAATCCACCGGAGAAGAAAACGAGTGAAAAGTGACGAACTTGAAACTCCGTTAGAATCTTCATGAGAATCACCGGGTAAGAACATTGAAAGGAAAGAAAGAAGAGACTCCCCATCGATAAAATGATACTTGATTGAGATATATGAGTCTTCGGAGAAAAAAAACAAGGGAGGGAGGGCGGGAAAAACAAAGACAACTTGGAGATGGATGAAACAAACAACATTGAGAAAACTGATACTTGATCTTGCGGATGTTGCAATGATCGGATCCTCTTGAAGAGAAGTACACCGGTTAAAAAGGATTGACATGGCAATCTCGATGATCATGAAGGATTGGTATTCACCTCGGAGTATGAGAGCACCATTTGGGGAAGGTATGGAATCAACATTTGACTTCGAAGCAACTTGAATACCACAACTCAAAACAAAAACAAAGGATTGGCTTGCGGAATAAGCCGGAACAAACATATGATAGAGATTTTGTCCGAAGTTTTCGTGGTGGGGCCTACACGGGCTCGATCGTACAGCACCATCATGTACAAGGCAGTGCACATGACATACGAAGTGTCCCCGAGTCGGCATAGCCAAGGACTCTTTAAGACACAACGAGACCACTGTAAAACCAACCGTGAATAGGCGGACCACTAGACGTCGATCCCCAATTTCATATCATACATCTGTCGAAAGATATCCTAAGAGCTACTTGAATTCCCACTTATAAACTCCTGAAATTTCCCGGTTATGCAATCAGGTGTTGGGGATACAGGGGAAGCATAATATCTCTCCCAAAACTAGCAAATCCTACATCCAGCTGTATCCATCCTTCAACACATAACCAAGAAACCTTCGGAAATCGTCTACCTCAACCTTCGAAAAGCATCCGTTATACAAGTTATGGCAATACTCCCGAACTCCCGCCCCAGTACTAGGTGGCGTCGAGGTTATCTCACCAACAACTGCATAAAAGAGATTTTCGATGTCGGCAAAACTAATCTCAGGTATTCTAGAACTGCAACGATAAAATTATGACGACAACACCTCGGAGCTCAACTCCCCGGGACACTGCCACAACCCCTAAATGATAGGAGGCACCAAGAACAATGTTCTCGTCACAAATCGATCGGAACGATTCCAAGATACCCGCGTGATCCTAAAAAAATTTAGTGAAATTTGAGAAGAGAAGAGTCAAAACTCTACGTCAGGATGCCTTACCAGAGCGATGAGGGGACTGGGGATTAAAAAGAATTCCTAAACTCTCCGATATATAATTCCTAAATGACTCAAAACATTTTTCTAGACTCAACAACGGCTGCTAAAAACGATCAATCAGTGGGGGCTCCTAAGGTCGGGGAAGGCTCTGATTACCAACTTGTAACGCCCTCGATGCGGCTATATCTCCCACGTGTCGAAGCACGACTTAGAGGCATAACCGCATTGAAAGCAATGTCGCAAGTGAGGTAATCTTCACACAACCCATGTAATACATAAGGGAAAGAGATACATAGTTGGCTTACAATCGCCACTTCACACAAATACATGAATAAAGCATTACATCAACCAGATACAATCAAGGTCCGACTACGGAACCAAAATAAAAGAAGACTACCCCAAAAGCTACACAGATCCCCGATCGTCCCAGCTGGGCTCCACTACTGATCAACTGAAACGAAACAACACCAAGGACAATATCTTCAGCGAGCTCCTCCTGAGCTTGGTTGCGCCACCTGCTCGGTAACATCGGCACCTGCAAACTGGTTTTGGAAGTATCTGTGAGTCACCGGGACTCAGCAATCTCACACCCTCGCGATCAAGACTATTTAAGCTTATAGGAAGGGTAAAAGGTATGAGGTGGAGCTGCAGCAGCGACTAGCATATTTGGTGGCTAACATACGCAAATGAGAGCGAGAAGAGAAGGCAAGGCACGGTCGTTAAATCTATGATCAAGAAGTGATCCTAGAACAACCTACGTCAAGCATTACTCCAACACCGTGTTCACTTCCTGGACTCCGCGGGAAAGAGACCCTCATGGTTACACACGCGGTTGATGTATTTTAATTAAGATCATCTTCAGGTTTTCTACAACCAGACATTAACAAATTCCTATCTTCCCATAACCGCGGGCACGGCTTTCGAAAGTTCAAATCCCTGCAAGGGTGTCCCAACTTAGCCCATCACAAGCTCTCACGGTCAACGAAGGATATTCCTTCTAGCGGGAAGACCCGATCAGACTCGGAATCCCGGTTACAAGACATCCTCGACAATGGTAAAACAAGTCCAGCAAGACCACCTGCTGTGCTGACAAATCCCGATAGGAGCTGCACATATCTCGTTCTCAAGGCACACCAGATAAGCTAAGCGTATGGGAGCCAATGTAACCCAAGTTGCCAAGGGACGGCCCTGCACGGTGCTCTGGGTTGGACCAACACTTAGACAAGCACTGGCCCGGGGGGGTTAAAATAAGATGACCCTTGGGCTGGCCTAACCCAAGGGAAAAAGAGGCTAGGTGGCAAATGGTAAAACCAATGTTGGGCCTTGCTGGAGGAGTTTTATTCAAAGCGAACTGTCAAGGGGTTCCCATTATAACCCAACCGCGTAAGGAACGCAAAATCCGGGAACATAACACCGATATGACGGAAACTAGGGCGGCAAGAGTGGAACAAAACACCAGGCATAAGGCTGAGCCTTCCACCCTTTACCAAGTATATAGATGCATTAATTAAATAAGAGATATTGTGATATCCCAACAAGTAAACATGTTCCAACAAGGAACAACATCTCCATGTTCCAACAAGGAACAAACTTCAATCTTCACCTGCAACTAACAACGCTATAAGAGGGGCTGAGCAAAGCGGTAACATAGCCAAACAACGGTTTGCTAGGACAAGGTGGGTTAGAGGCTTGGTTCAACAATATAGGAGGCATGATAAGCAAGTGGTAGGTATCGCAGCATAGGCATAGCAAAAGAGCGAGCAACTAGCAAGCAAAGATATAAGTTATTTCGAGGGTATGGTCATCTTTCCTGAAATCCCGCAAGGAATAAGAACGAGTCCATGAAGAAGACAAACTGACGTAGTCGAACGAATCCTCACAACACGACGTTACCGGATTACCGAGATGAAGTACACCAGAAAGAAAGCAAACAACATAGTAAACAACCACCACATAACATGGCATGAAGCACAATCAAGTATGATGCATGTCTGGTTTAATGAAGCATGGCATGGCAAAATGCACAAACAATCCTACAAATTAAGTGGAGCTCAACATGCAACGCCGTTGCATATTGACGAAACACCACATTCGAGTTATTTAGTGCGATCTCGTTTATGTACCCAACAATATTAAATGTTGTTAAACATGGCAAGAGGGTGAAGCAAAGTAAAACTACCTATCTAGTCAAGTTTAAATGAGGCCGGAAACAACGAACAATAAATCCGGAAAAATCCTCAAATGCATATATTAGGTTTGGTACTGTTCTGCCCTAAACCATATTTTATAGTTATTAAACATGCAAAGTAAGGTCACCATGTTAAACTAGGCAAAATTCTACCCCGTTTACATGTAAAGATTATTAAATTCCGAGTTACGGTTATTTAGTTATGAATTAAATCATTTTTAACATGGCATAGGAGCAAAATTTAGTCAAACAACATTTTAAGCATTTTAAACATGGGTGAAAGTTGCATATTATGAACTAAACAAAATTCTAAGAATATTTCATATATAAAGTTTTTCCATGTGATGCATGGTTAGCGAGTAATGAAATGCATGAAGTTTAGGGGCTCATCTGCAAAAGTGCAATTCCCTGGAAATTGATAAAATCGCAGCTAAGGAAAAAAATGATCTGGGCCAAAACTGGCTGGCCCATTAGTGCAAGGCAGGGCGCTGGATCTGGCTTACCATGGGCTTGGCCCGTTCAAAAAAATAGAGGAGGCCTGGCGCTGGGCCTAGCGAAGAGGGAGATGCGGTCAACGCGAGCGGTTGCCTCGCTCGTTCTCCTCGCGCACAGAGACGAGCGGGAGGAGCAGAAGCAGGGCACGACGGAGGCAGGGGACTGCAGGACGGGCTGCTCCGGCGGAAGAGGTGCAGGGACTTGCCGGTCCGGCGGCGGCTGGAACGGACGGATGGGCCTTGGGGCACCGGATCCGGTGGGTGGTGGAGCTCCATGGGCGGCGACGCTGCGGCTTGGTGCCGGGAGGAGATGGCGCTACCTGCGAACGCCATGAGAGAGAGAGATCATGAGATAGAAGGAAGGAGAGGAAGCTACGGGGGAGACGGGAAGGAGCAAGGACAGTCTGAGGGTGGGCTGCTCCGGCGTTCGACATGCGCCATGGAATCGATCCACGACGAAGGATTCGAACAGGGAGGCGGCTTGGAGTTTCCGGCAACGATGATGAGCGAGGCAAGGCGGGCGCGGCGAGACTGTTAACCGACTCCACAGCCACGGTTCCAGGGAGGCACGGCTCTGGCGGGCAGGGGCCGGAGACGAGGTACGGAAGGACGGCTTCCAGGGCGTCCTCACGTTCCTGTAGAAAGAGAGAAAACTGAGAGAGAGCTTGAAGAGATGGGAAAAAGTAGGGAAAGGGAGAGGCGACGGGGTCCTAGAATGATCGAGATGGGGAAGGGCGGCCGGCGATGCTGCCCCTGTGGGCGCGCTGTCGTAGGAGCGGCGGGCGCTGGACGCGTCCGGGGGCGCAGAAGCGAGGGGATCGAGGAACGGGGTGCGGTGGTTGGTCGGGCACTGAAATTGGGGAGAAAGTGGGTAGGATCCCTAGAAATTAGGGTTGTCCAAAATGGACTAGGGATAGACTACATATATAGTAGGTGGGTTGACTTAGGGGTATATCGTCCCTCCGATCGCAATCGAACGATCGCGAATAAAATAGCTAGGAAGTCCAAATAAGAAAACGGTGATGTTTTGTAGATGTTTGGGGATGTTCCGGGTCCAACGGTGACGACTGCTCGGGTCGGGTCCGGGACAGTTTCGGACGCGCACGTGAGGGGTTCGATGCATAGTGCAGAGAGGGTTTCGGACCGTGCGGTCGCATCGGACAACTCCGGAAGTGAAGAGGGGAAGGAGGATGGACTAGGTGGGTTGTGGCGAGACTGCGAGGGGAAGAAGAGAGAGAGAGAGAGAGAGAGAGAGAGAGGGCCCGGCATCTGTTTCCGGAGACCGAAAACGTCCGACGTTAGACCGGCTATAATAGTTAATCGTTGGGGCGTCAAACGAACTCCGAATGCGATGAAACTTGGCAGGCGGCCTACCTACACTAATATAAGACCGCACGCCAACGTTCATCCCTTTCCGAGAACATTCTCCGGCCACTAATAAAATAATATTTCAGACATGCCGTGGGCACGTGCAAGTGTGGTTGGGCTCAGAACGGACAACGAAGAGAACTCGGAGAACCCGGACGAATGCAAGTTTCAAAACATGATGATGCAATGCACATGATGACATGATAAGATGCAACACGCAAGCAAATGACATGATAACGACAGCGAATAACTGGAAGACACCTGGCACCTCGGCCTCGGGACGTTACACACACCCCCTGATATCTCAACAACGCAACCTTCTAGTCATGGAGATTACCCAGAGGAAGTATTTTTTTTGCCATTATCACTTCTTTATCTGGTAGTAGATGCCATATTTTTACGAAAGTATGACATAATTTTTTAGACACATACAATGATATTTTTTTCATTATGAATAATGCATTTGTACATAAAGTCGTCCAAGTTTGGTTCCACATTCGCCGAACATCCTATGAATTTTCGAGATTCGGTTACACAACCAAGCATGGCATGATGTGAGAAAACCAACAATGATGTGTGCTTGAGCATCTTTCACCATGAAAAAAGGCATTTTGGGAGTCTTGATCATCACTGGGAGTAAGTTGATTGATGCATTGCGGAACCTTGAGCGTTTTTAGAACCCAGAAACCTGGACAAAGAATTTGAACTTTATGGACAAAGAATTTGAACTGTATGTACCAATTTCATAAGTGAGGCCCTGATATTGGCATGTATTTGTGGTGGTTTTTCAAGTATGGCTGCAATGCAAGTTCTATTTATATGCAAAAATGTATTTAGTCCCCTAAAATAATTACTCTATTCACATGAATTTGACAAGTTGGAAAATGCCTTGGGCGGTTCTTACGATAATGTTTCCAATGGAATTGCTATCAAAATTGTGTTTCCAATATACCTCCTTCACCGCCCTCTTCATATTCTTATGTAGCAAAACTCACTACTTTACGTTAGCATAACTTAACTACTAAAGTTGGATGTATGGCATGCACAAAATTTAGATAAAAAGCAAAATAATCAGTATTAAAAAAGAGATCGACGATATGCCCTAGAAAGAAAAATAATAAGGTAGGTTAAGATGAATGGAGGATAAACCTTGCTCTTAGTGCTTTTACGTGTGGGGTCTATGTATTTATTGGGCTTGGCCAAAATCTCAGTGGTCTATCTTCACTTGTCAAATGTACATGACTTGTGTCAGGTTCAAGAAGCCTTATTGCCTATCCACCCTAATTGTAAACAACTTTAAATATTATTCTGCTTCATAAGTTCTAGGAGTTTAAAATGTCATAGTTCTCAAGATGCTGAAATATAAATTTCATCTACTACCCCTATAAAAGCACGAGAAGGCGGAGAACCAAATCATCCTATCCATCAAAACCTGCAATCTGATGGTTTACATCCCTCCAGCATACTAAACACGTTTTATGCTTTAATTACCCACCATGCCATTACGTTAATTAATTACCCACCATGCCATTGGGTTAAGTTAACAATCTGATGGTCTACACCCCGTCACGAACACGTGGCTGCCCTCTGCCCTCTCGCGACCCACGCCGTCGGGGCAGTTTTGGCCACCGCCCCCACACCTCGCCCCACCTCTTCCCTACAGCCTCCCCGCCGTCGGACCGCCGCGCTGTCCACTCGCCGCCCGGACCGCCGCACCGTCCATGCGCCATGCGCCGCCCGGGCCGCCGCTCCGTCCACGCTCCAGGCACAAGGGTCGCCGTGTCCACGCGCCTCCAGGACACAGCCCACGCCGGACCTCCACGCTGCAGGTGTGTGCTTTGCCCTCAGATTCTTCCTACTTGCAGTCACAACTTTTGGTTTAATTGTATGCATGTTCAATACCTTCTAATTTCTGCTGCCGTTTTTGCTGCTGTCAGTTCTAGGCTTGCTGTCAGTTCTAGGCTTGCTTCCTAGAGTGCCACAATTAAAACATTTGCAAATATATGTATTGCTGGACTGCATAATGGGATACATGTACAGAATATGATTCCAATCCTGGACTTTATCAATGTTGCTTGATCTGAATTCTCATTCCCACAGGAGCATACCAACACAACGGGAAGGTAATCAATAATACTTCAAACACATAAGTTTCTTGGACTTAAGAATGCAAGTGAAGTTTCCTAACTTGGCATCATTGCAGAGGAAGTACCAAACAGACATACAACTGTGGTGACGAATTACCGCAAAATAAGTGCATGTTTATTAAAATTATCTTCTAGACGTTGAGTTGAGAGATGCAATAGTGATGAACATGTTTATAGGCTTGTTGGTAGTAGAATCTGCATAGAATTGTAGCAGTTTTCTCTTGAAGAAAGTCTTAGCTATTATGTCTGGCACATAATCTTGTTTATGTGCTTCAGAATGGCTTGTGCAAGATGTCAAGATAATTGTGAAGATGAAAAACATTTACCCGAGGCTGAGAGGTTTATAGTTTTGGGATTCACCGGGTGGCTTCCATGAAACATCATCTTTTGTTGAGGTATCCAGTGTTTCATATATGTATTTGCTGCTGCAGTTTCTTAAGAGATATATACTGACCATTTTCATCAGGAAAAAGAGGCATGCTTGCCTTGTAAAGAAGGACAGTGACATCTGCATGTTGTTTTTTGGAGACTTCTTATGGCATTTGGTAACCCTTAAATGATGAGAAACACATGTTGTAGCTGTTGTTCATTGACTTTTTCTACTTTTCAAATCTGTTGAAGCTGAATAATGTATCTTATTCAAATTTCTTTGCTATAGTAGATCTAAAAGGAACAATTTGAGACCTTCATTTCTGTAAGAGTTGATATATTACTGGAACTCATTTGGGAAAAAATACTCATAGTCATATATTTTTCGTATCGTTTATCATGAAGAAGAGCATGGAGCGGCGGCGGTAGCCACAACTTCTCTCCTCGCATCAGCTTTCAATAGCGAAGGGAAGATGGCCTATCAAGCAAGGCCAATCCAGATCCAAGCCTATGCGGCAATTCCCACCCTGCTTTCCTTCACCCTCACCCTGGGCGACATGCTCCTCTGCCTCGCCACCCTGCACAACCTCTCTTGCCTCCCCGACCACATCATTGTCAACCTCTTCCGAGCACATGCCTCAGATCACATATTATCCCACCACCACTGATCAGTATGTGATGCGTGGTGTGGCTTATTAACCTTTTGGGCTGATTAATTTCTTCAAGGCCCTGGTTAGAGTCTGTGTTGGATTTAGGCAGTGTCTTCTCTGGTTAGCCGCAATGTTGTCTGTGTCTGGTTCGAGCCTTTGCTGGATTAGGTAGTAGGTTATCGAATGTAGCCACACAAACTGTGTGTAGCAATATTTGTTGTTCTATACACCTACTATTAGTAAGAGATGTTGTTGATTGTTTCAGGTGAATAAAAATCTTGTGGACCGGGCTTCTCGAGGAGAAAGGGTACACTCCACGGTTCTAATGTCTTGTGTCCATTAATTTTCTATTTATTTTTTTGCGTTACTTTAATTAATATTCATATTTTGTTCGACTCCACTCGAGCTTGCATCAAGCTCATATAGTTGACCAAGACTCCAGGAGTGGGCTGTAGAAAATGGTTCACAGAGCAGCAGCTTGCACACGACAAATTCAAATATGAGATGGGATGCCCCCGTTTAGTTTTCTGAACGTGCTTTATTATTAGCCAGGTTCTGTTTCAAAAAAAGAAATGTTAGTCAGATTGGCTTTGCAATTGCTACTGCAATAGACATTTTCCTGACACCTACTTAATTAATGACCATGTTGCAGTTTTTTAGATGAGCTTAACCTTGGAAAAATGTAGTGCAAGACAATTGTTTTTTTATTGTTCACTATCCATCACGAATCTGGGTGTGAAATTTATGCCTCTTTCGTGTCTCCATTAGTAGCTTTCTAACTTCTTACTTAGCAAATTTAATGACCGTTTTCTAATCCGAATCACTAATAAGGTTATGTTGTTAATACATAATTCTATTTTTACCAGTTGAGATTATTTTTCTAATATAGCATATATAAAATATTTATTGTTCGGAATCTTAACACAGAACTTATCTGAAAACTTAACACCAATAGTATCAGTCAGTACGGAGTGCATCCCACATAAAATAGGTACCATACACATTTTTCTATGTGAGTCAGGTATCCTATATCAACTATTATAATTTTTTTAATTTTTTTGTTGATGTAGATAAAATTACGGATGCCTATATTTCTCAAAAGTTTCTTGCTGAATTTTAGGTGTATAAATAGCCTTGGTGATCCCAATATGTAGTAAATACTTTACGCCTCTTATTGTGTGGAGTATATTTTTTGTCTTGACGGATGTTTAGTTCTCATTGAAGTTGCATGTCATTACTGAAGGTGTTACTAGAATTAATAGTCTGGGCTTTGAGGGAGTGACAATGCTTGCTTGCGATGATAATGTTAAAAGTACATGGATTTGTAAATTTTAAAATTTACAACAAAAGAATACTTTGATCCAATATGATTTGTGAAACTTTATGAGCAAAGATAAAAATTCTCATCTTGAATTCCGGATTGCTATTCGAGGGCATGGGATTGTTTGGTTGTTGGACTACTATTTGAGGGCATGAGATTGACAAAGACACTATTGATATCGCCTCTGTAATGGTACATCATTCACCATACCTATTGATTTTGTTATATTCATACAATATTAGATTTTTTATTTTATTGACTATTTTACTTTTTTTAAAGATAGCTATCCATTCATGTCGAATGATAAATAATTGCCTATTTGAATATGCAGAATGCTGGAATTTGTTACTATGACTAAATCGTGCGTTGCACGTGCACGCTTACTAGTAATAACAACAAGGACTCAAACCCTACCAAGCAAACTTTTTTCTTTGTTCAAAACAACATCAATAGTTCCATGTGAAACACAGTTCAAAAACATGACACATTTATTATATATCCCAGAACATTAAAATAAATTGATGTGTGTACTGGTATTTTTTTAGAACAAGATTAAGCCCCCAACCAACCAGATGAGGTACCAACAGTTTTAGTAACATATTAACCCACTGGTGTTCTTAATCCTGAAAATCTGGCTGTGTACTGGTCCAGAAAATTACCTAAGAAATAATTGCAAGTGATAGCAGAAACCTGTGCCCATTTAGAAATGGCAAGAAACATTACAAAGAGGTCATGATATATATGAAAAATGATTTGTACACTACAACAGATCACCATATACGAATAAGATTAGTTGAACATAATTCAACACCCATTTTGAGATGCTAAGATTTGAATCATTAACTATGCAATTTAGTGGGAGTTTGGAGTATCACGTCTCTCATGTGCTCCGCAACGAGAACATTGTACATACATATAGAAAGAATCAGATCAATTTACAAATAGAATAAAGAGTGGTCATGGGAGTTCACATGTTCGTTGTTCTGAGAACAAACAAATATGATCAGCAGTCCCTTAGAGCATCTCCAGCCGTTCAGCCCCCCAGGGCGCCTAAAAAGAGCGGCCTGGGGGCGAACCGGCGCTAACTCGGCCCCTGGGGGCGACCTAGCTCCCAGTCACACCCCCAGGCGCCAGCCCCAGGATGCGAAAATTTCGAACTTGGTCGTTCCCACTCATCACAAAAGACGCCACAAATCCGGCGATCACAAGTCACCGTTCGGCGATCGTACAAAAACCAGAGCGCCGCAAGTTCGCGTGCGCAACGAATCACTCGGCGGGGTTGGCTTCAGGCGTCGGCGGAGTCGGCGTGCGCGGGCTCGGCGGTATTGGAGCTGCTTCGGTGCTGGGCGGTGTCGGCGCGACTTCGGTGCTGCTGGGCGGCGTCGTGGAGGCGTCATCACTCGGGCTTGGCGTCGGCGTGGCCGTGGGCGCGGGAGTTGGCGTTGTCGGCAGCTGGTTCAGGATGAGGCCGCGCTCCACCATGTACCACGTCTTGAGCTTCTCGTCGTTGCTCTGGAGTATGTCCGCCCCGCCCATCAAAAAAGCCAGGTCGGTGTTCCTCTTTTTCGCGGCGACGTTGGTCCGAAGCAGGTCGAGCTTCATGGCGTTGTTCGTCATCAACGACGACCACCGCACCGCGGTTTTCTCTTCACGCAGGACGGCCCAGGCCTGTGCGTCGGCAAGGCAATGCTCGATGGACTCATGCACTCACGCGGTAGCCGCGTCGGCATGTTTCCCCTTCTTGGCCCCTTTGTTGCCGTCCGGCCGCCCCTCTGACGCGCCCAGAGTCGGCGCGTCCGGCTTGTATGTCTCCTTGGCCTTGTCGAGGGTGCGCCGGACTTCCGCCCACTTCTCGCACTTATCAATGCGCTTGTAAATGTGGAGGTACTTGAAGTCGATGTCGCGGTTGTCACGCCGATACAGGGCGAACATGCGCAGCAACTACGCGGAGGAACAAACAGTTGGCGGGCGTGGACGACGAAGAGAGGCGGGAGAACAGCGTGGCATACCTGATCCCGCCGGGGTGCAAGAAGGGCAGCGGGCCACAGCGGAAAGGGGGCGTCGGTGAGGACGCGTAGGCGGGCGGCGAGTAGTTGTATGGAGGGTACTGCACGCCGGCGAAGGCGGGCGAGGGTGTGCGCTGGGCCGGGTGGCCATGGGGGAAGGTCACGTTTGGGTTGAAACCACCGTGCGCGTCGCCGTCGGCGAAGCCCGGCGAGGGCGATCCCCATGGCTGCGGAGAACCAACGCCTTGCTGTCCCCAAGGCGCGTACTGGGCGTGGCTGCCGGGTGGATTCACCATCCCCGCCTGGTCCGCCGATGAGGAGGCAGCCGCAGCCGCGCGCGCCGCGTTGTCGCGGGCCTTCTTGGCGATGGCCCTGTTCCGCCGGTCGGCGGTGACAGCCTCGCGTCGCTGAATTTCCGCCCCCCGATGGCTTGGACGGCGGTGCCCTCGGCTTCCTCTGCTTCGGCTGGGCCACGGTGCCGGTCGCGGTTGCCGCCGCACGTGTGGCGACATACTTCTTCGGTGGCATGGCGGTCGACTGGAAGGCGAGCGGGAGGGAGTTTGGCGGGAGGAAGGAAGAGAATGGAGGGAGGAAGGCGAGCGAGCGGGAGGGAAGTGGGGGAAAGCGGCAAGAAACGGCGGGAAGAGGCGCTCGACTTGCCGACAGGGCGGACCCACGCGCCCTTTTCGCTTCTGCCGGCTCCCCAGACGCCCCCCAGGGCACCGGGTTCGGCCTGGGTTCGCCGGCACCAGTTTTGGCCCGAGCCGGCGAAAAATAGGCTTCTGGGGGCGCGACTGGGCCGTTTTTTCGGCGCCGGCGCGGCAAAAACACTTGGGGAGGGCCTGTTGGTGGCGCGGCTGGAGATGCTCTTACTAACAAATCTGAAACCGAGCATAAAATCGAGCTCCAGGAGGTTGTTGGACTGTAGGTGATGACAGTTAAGGCGAAGGGGGAGACGATGATGACTCCCTAAGCCCAGAAATGATCGTGAAATTGTAGCTGTCAAACTGCACTAAGATCCTTGAATTTATTTTACTTGTCATCCGTCTACGTACATGCAAATAAACTAATATGTTGGATCTGTTCCATGATGCATAATCAGTGTGAAAGTTTAGTCAAGAAAGAAGAAGAGTGTATCGTCTGAGATGTGCATTACTAACGTGGAGGCATTCGGCAGGCTCATGTCTCCATCAGATAAAGTATATGTAAACATGAATAGATGACAATTTTCATCGCAAAATGCCTATATCAAAGCGAGCAGTATATCAAACTGCTTACTTGCCGCAAAGATGAGATGGTCAGCACATAAAGGTGCTCACAAATGCTGATGCCGTACTTACATCAGAACTCTAGCCTCAATTTCTCAAACAGAGCTTCTTTCAAATAGTCATGTTGCACGCATTTATAATCAGAGAAGTTGTATTGGCCCCTTGATATGAGAAAAGGCAAGGACAGCAAGTGCTGCAGAGTACCCTCAACAAGAAGTAATTATTATACTGCAATAAATAAACCTCTACAATTGAGTAGAAAGTGACGAAAAAAAGGAGCGCTCCATGTGCCTACATGACCTTACTTTTTAGAAATGTCACAAGCTGCTTATAAAAAGTTAAAAACAACTTATGTGCTAAGAGTACAAAATAACATCTACTCCCTCTATCCCATAATATAACATCTTATTACATTTATTACATCAAATGTAGTAAGATCTTATATTAGGGAACGAAGGGGGTACCATCTTCCGGGTGTTTGGATTATAGAGCTCACCAACATAGGCATTCGGCTTTACGGCCAGCACTGATGATAGGAACTCCTCCTGTGCTTCAGCTCAAATCTCTAGTAGCTGAGTTTAGACCCATCTTGTTACTAAACAACTTCGTGCCACCAACCAAACATCCCTGCCACAATCATGGCCTCATATGACACAGTCATAATTCACACCCTAGCCCTGATCGTGCATGGAGCTGCGAATTGGATTTGATTACTCACAACCATAGAAAAGAAAGGGAAGACTAAAGATCAAATCCACCGGAGCAAACAATAGATTCTTCAGCAAAAGGTCGTCCATGGTTGTCGGATGGTTTATATGTGAGGAATCATTGTCGATGGACATAAAAAAAGTCGGGGCATCGTCTATGGCGTACGAGATTGATTGGACTGACCTTGCGACACCCTCAGGCCTCAGGTATGGCGATGTGCCGATGTCGATGGCCAGCTCGGAGCCCATATCATGTTACAGCAGCGCCGAGTACCTGGGCCGCGGCCGCAGTGACGTCGAACCGCTTCTTGAAGCCGGCTGCACACGGTCGTGGGCTGTCGAATGCAAACACCGTGACCGGCCATTCTCGGCGATGTACAACGCATTCAGGGTGGCCAGCTCCGCCCCGAGGCTGTGACCCATTACCGTGATGCTCACCTCCTCGTCTTTGTACGTATCCAGCAGTTTCTGCACCTCAGTCATCAATGAATCCTAGCTTTCCCTCCTTCAAGAGGTACCACACTCAATAGAAAACACGAAGTACAATAATAAGTACAAAGAATCTGTAATCCAAATATAAATATGTGACTTGTAAATAGCAATGGCAAGTGGATAAAGCATATGTGCAAATTCTAAGACACTAATATACTTATGCTCCAACTCAAATACTCAATCAATGAGACACACAAGAAATACATCGACTGTAATAAATAAATGAGCATTGCTTCTAGACAGCACCAACAATATCCCTCTACCTCCCCTTCAATTTTTAGATTCTGAATTAAGTTCTTGGTCTGGAATTAGAAGCCATATATTAAAAAATCCTCAGCAATGAATCAAGCTGAATAATATGCACCTTTAACTTGACGTCCATTCCTCCATCATTATGCTTGTTACTCAGTAAGATTTTACTATCTCCATTAAGGTGAATGCAACAAACTGTCTGGCACAAAGGTCTCTAAATTAGAATGCTGGAATAAATCCATGCATGAAACTATTGTCTTAAGACATTGGCACCGAATAAACACCAGAACTTAATCAAGGTGCACACGAAGGCCTCAAGTAGGAAGGAACTAAAGATAAAGAAGTTTAACCGCACTAACACATAAAGAAAAGATAATTATGAGGTGAAAAGAACTGAAAATCTAAGTAAATTGTACTGACAGAACCATCGGCATGCATCTTCCAGTTTGTACCACTCATGACCCCATGCCCGGAAACTCCTCCCTCTCTCCTGCGAACCAGACAAAAATCATTAAAGACAAAAGTTTGACCTTCATTACATTAAGTACTAATTTGACTTTAATTGTAAATCTTAGCAAAAAAGGAACTAACCTGGTTGATTTTTCCTGTTTTTTTTCGTTATCGCTTTCGATAGTAGAACCCGATCCGTTTTTGGATTGAATGGACAAAAGGCACTAACCACACCCTTGTTGAACTTGAGAAATTGTACAATTGGACAAAAGCAGATTATAGATTCACATATAAGAGAAAAGTAAGACTCAGTCTAGTTGGAGCTATATGCATTAATGCATGGATGTCATCCACAGAATCTTTGCACCTTTTAATTTAGAGTATTTTTTTCTTTAAGATGTCAACCATAAAGTAGACATGAACTATATACACACTCGATATTCATTACATGAATTAGAAGTAGAAGCGCTACTTCAGGGCAAAGAAAAGATATAGTACAACCGGTTCTTCTATCTATATCTAACCATGCATCATTAAGCTAAAAGTTTGGTTCATATCGGTCTCATCAGATGACTCATGAGATTGCCATTTTAGGATATGTGGCCTGCTGGGAACACCGGCGGCAGCGGTGAAGCGCACGGTAATAGAATAGTCTTGTGTGACATATGTTTTCTTGCATTGTCCTGTGTAACAGGTTGATATTTCTCTAGGAATGGTAGTAGAAAGATTGTGTGGTGCTGATATTGAACTTATAATAAAATTGAGTTCTAGAAACAATTCCCTACATTGTCTCATTAGTAATCACACCAAGAATACTTATCCTCCTATAGATCTGACTTGACTCTGTGTTTTGGTGTGCAGAAATTGGTTACCGGTAGGAAATAATATAACTAATCGGTATCTTGAGTTGCAAAGAGATCACTCAGAACGGTGCCTGATATTATGCCATAAAGAACTCACATTTTTTATTGTCCCTCAGGATATGTACGCACCTTTCTCTGCTGGATGCATGCACAATTCTGAATTAAGAACAAATGACATGTTAATTAGCTATCGTACAAATGCTTTTCCGAGGGAAGTCGATTATGCATTAAAAAAGCACTCTATGATGCTGTATAAATTATGTCATGGACGGGAAAGCAATTTTTGAACCTGTGATTTCTCTGTACATCAGGCAATGCCGTGAAGTAATTTTTTTACAAAGAGGGGAGCCCATCAATTTCCCTACTGGATTTTCTGGTGTCCCGTTTTATAATAAGTTCTTTGCTGGAAAAAACATACAAATAATTAGTTACTCTATTTGTTCCGACGTCGTGGACTATGTCTATAGTTTAATTTAGTTTTTAAATGGAACCGAACGGCGATTTCTATTTTCTGCAGATAAAACATGGTGGCTTTAGACCAACATAAATATGTATACCTTCATTTAGGTTTGAGTTCAAAGGTCTCAATGCTCCAATTTCTCATTTTGAAACCTGAAACTGAAAGGAATTTAACAAATCAACATAGCCTTGTGGAACCTTGGTCTAGTTGCATTAAGCCAATCAGAGTAAGAATGTAGCTTTGTATCCTAGCTGTGTACATCTTCTCTAAAAGTAATAATAAAGGCTACCATGTTCATTCAAGAATAAAAAATCCCATGTCAGGATAATCTTTCAGTAGAAAAGCTTGGTGCATTTCCTTTAGACACACTAAAAACCGACCACTGTTATGAACTTCAGAGATGAACACTTGATTCATAATTTGGTTTGCCATAAACTATAAACCAAAAGATTTAGACATTAAAGCAGCAGTGGGTAAGCATATGCTGGGTTCTAATAGGAGAGAAGTGCTTAGGAAAGAAAAAAATCGTAGCCATATTCAGATTCTTCCATGACTGTTAAATTTGAAGGAATAACTTACTGTATCAAAGAATATAATTTCATACAGAAGATATATCATGTGGAAACAGAAATGTATGAGTATGGCAGGTGGGAACCATAGATCACAAGAAACAAACATTAGTTTAGTTGCACTCATATCATCAAGGGCATTGAGAGGTAACCTAACCTTGGAGATTGCATTTTGCTTCACCCAGTCCTTATGACTTTTCAATCAACCTTCCACAACTCTTCTGCATGTGCCGCCTGCAAACCGAGGAGAAGACAATGTTGGGTGGCCATGTGTTAGAGTGAAGGCGGATTAGGGAGAAGCATTGATATGAAGAAAGCTCGTGAAACACAAACCTGATTGCCATTGTATCTCATGAAAATATACCTCTGATGAAAACAAATATTTGACATCGTTGTACCTGCCTCTCAAACAAAATATGATATGTTCTAATGAAAACGAAAGAAGATGATATGCATACCCCACAGAGGAAAATCATCTTGATTGTAGAAAAAATAGGGGGGCAACGTATTCATCAAAATGATGCAGTACGAATTAAGCCTATAAGATGAACTGAGTCTGGAACTCTGGATCCACCATTACCGAGAGATCCATCCATCCCCATGACCCGAGTCATAGACCAGTACTTCTCTCCTTCCGCTCCTCTTTTGCCTGGATCCAAGCCGCCAAAAAGGGATCTTGCCAAGGCGGCGGCGGCGTTTACCCGGATGGACCCGAGTTGGGATGTCTTGCACTGTGAGTCAGGGAGTCTGTAGGAAGTGGCGGCGGCTACGGGGGCGCAACAATGCATTCCTCATCTCCACGTCGTCACATCCACGACATCCTCAATGCATGGAGAGGCAGCCCCATCGGGCGTGTAGGAGCCGACGGCCAGGCACGGAGGCATCGTCCTCCGCAGGTGGTGTGGTGATCCGATCATGGGCGGCGGCATAGAGGGCGCTAGGCATATCCATGAGGCGCTGGCGGCGGTCGACGTGGCGACCCCGTGTCCCGATCAGGCGCCCACGGCCGAGGCCGAGGGTCCCTTCTTGTCGGCCATGGATGCCATGGCGTTCATGGCCCATGGCACACGAGCTCCACGCCCGAGCAACTGCGATGGGAGATGGCGGCGGCATGCGGGAGGGGTGCACCGTGCGAGCGGAATGGCGGCAGCGGCGTACGAGCGGAATGGCGGCGGGGCGGAGGATTCGGCGGCGGTGGTGGCAACGATCGATGGGAGTGGGCAAGGAAGGATGGGGATCGATGGAGTTTTCTCGCGGCGGCGGTGGAAACGATAGATGGGATCGATGGGAGTGGGCAACGAAGGATGGGGTCGATGGATTTTTTTTTTGTTGGGTGTGGGTGTTTTTGAGTGGCTGCGTGGGATGGGGTGGGGGAGGTGACGAACGAAGTGTGGTCCGTCTGTTGTACGCTTTTTTGTATGCCCAAATTAGCAAACGATGTTAAATTATGCAATGACGTATCCAGGGAAATTCCCATCAAAATTTGAATTATCAAACTCATCCCATGCGTGTAAAGCAGAAGAATCGTTTGCGATGCACACAATTGTTCAAAGTGAATGGTTCGGCGGCACCGCGCGCGTTCAAAGTGAATGTGCCCATGCCTTGAGACCAAAATTTGAATTATCAAACTCATCCCATGCGCGTAAAGCAGAAGACGTTTGCGATGCACACAATCGTTCAAAGTGAATGGTTCGGCGGCACCGCGCGCAAAGTTTCCCTCCACATTTCAAAAAATTTGGCCTACCGCCGAATATCTACCCCGCCCCCCTTCCCCACGCCCTTTTCTCCCCGACCACAAGTCACATTTCCCATGTTTCCTCCTTCCTTCCTTGCTAAGCTATTGTCGCTTCCTCACTCTCGCCGTCTCGCATCCTACCGCTGGGGTCGCCATGGTGATACGTCCATTTTGCATCATGCTTTTATATTGATATTTATTGCATTATGGGCTATTATTACACGTTATGTCACAATACTTATGCATATTATCTCTTATTTTACAAGGTTTACATAAGGAGGGAGAATGCCGGCAGCTGGAATTCTGGACTGGAAAGGAGCAAATATTAGAGACCTATTCTGCACAACTCCAAAAGTCCTGAAACTCCATGGAAGTTATTTTTGGAAATAATAAAAAATACTGAGTGAAGAAAATACCAAAGGGGGCCCACACCCTGGCCACGAGGGTGGGGGGCGCGCCCTACCCCCTGGGCGCGCCCTACCCCCTGGGCGCGCCCCCTGCCTCGTGGGCCCCCTATTGGCCCTCCGGTGCCCATCTTCTGCTATATGAAGTCTTTTGTCCCAAGAAAAATCATAAGCAAGCTTTCGGAACGAGACTCCGCCGCCACGAGGCGGAACCTTGGCGGAACCAATCTAGGGCTCTGGCGGAGCTGTTCTGCCGGGGACACTTCCCTCCGGGAGGGGGAAATCATCGCCATCGTCATCACCAACGCTCCTCTCATCGAGAGGGGACCAATCTCCATCAACATCTTCACCAGCACCATCTCCTCTCAAACCCTAGTTCATCTCTTGTATCCAATTCTTGTCTCTAAGTCTGAGATTGGTACCTGTAGGTTGCTAGTAGTGTTGATTACTCCTTATAGTTGATGCTAGTTGGTTTATTTGGTGCAAGATCATATGTTCAGATCCTTTATGCATATTAATACCCCTTTGATTATGAACATGAATATGATTTGTGAGTAGTTACGTTTGTTCCTGAGGACACGGGAGAAGTCTTGCTATTAGTAGTCATGTGAATTTGGTATTCGTTCGATATTTTGATGAGATGTATGGTGTCTCTCCTCTAGTGGTGTCATGTGAACGTCGACTACATGACACTTCACCATTGTTTGGGCCTAGAGGAAGGCATTGGGGAGTAATAAGTAGATGATGGATTGTTAGAGTGACAGAAGCTTGAACCCTAGTTTATGCGTTGCTTCGTAAAGGGGCTGATTTGGATCCATATGTTTATGGTTAGGTTTACCTTAATACTTCTTTCATAGTTGCGGATGCTTGCAATAGGGATTAATCATAAGTGAGATTCTTGTCCAAGTAAGGACAGCACCCAAGCACCGGTCCACCCACATATCAAATTATCAAAGTACCGAACGCGAATCATATGAACGTGATGAAAACTAGCTTGACGATAATTCCCATGTGTCCTCGGGAGCGCTTTTCTCTATATAAGAGTTTGTCCAGGCTTCCTTTGCTACAAAAAGGATTGGGCCACCTTGCTGCACTTTATTTACTTTTGTTACTTGTTGCTCGTTACAAGTTATCTTATCACAAAACTATCTGTTACCTATAATTTCAGTGCTTGCAGAGAATACCTTACTGAAAACCGCTTATCATTTCCTTCTGCTCCTCGTTGGGTTCGACACTCTTGCTTATCGAAAGGACTACGATAGATCCCCTATACTTGTGGGTCATCAAGACTCTTTTCTGGAGCCGTTGCCGGTGAGTGAAGCACCTTTGGTAGGTGGAATTTGATAAGGAAAAATTTATATAGTGTGTTGAAATTTACTGTCACTTGTTACTATGGAAAGTAATCCTCTGAGGGGCTTGTTTGGGGTATCTTCACCCCGACCGGTAGAGCAAAGAGTTGCTCCTCAACCTACTGAACCTACTGAAAATGAAAATGTCTACTTTGAAATTCCTTCGGGTATGATAGAAAAACTGCTAGCTAATCCTTTTGCAGGAGATGGAACATTACATCCTGATGAGCACCTAATATATGTGGATAAAGTTTGTGAATTATTTAAGCTTGCAGGTATGCCCGATGATGTTATCAAGAAGAAGGTCTTCCCTTTATCTTTGAAGGGAGATGCATTGACATGGTATAGGCTATGTGATGATATGGGATCATGTAACTACAAATGATTGAAATTGGAATTTCATCAGAAGTTTTATCCTATGCATCTTGTTCATCATGATCGTAATTATATATATAATTTTTGGCCTCGAGAAGGAGAAAGCATCGCTCAAGCTTGGGGGAGGCTTAAGTCAATGTTATATTCATGCCCCAATCATGAGCTCTCAAGAGAAATGATTATTCAAAAAAATTATGCTCGGCTTTCTGACAACAATCGCACCATGCTCGACACTTCTTGTACTGGTTCTTTTATGATGAAGACTATTGAATTCAAATAGGATTTATTGGAAAGAATTGAACACAACTCTGAAGATTGGGACCTCGACGAAGGTAAAGAGCCTGGTATAACACCTAAGTTCGATTGTGTTAAGTCTTTTATGAATACCGATATTTTCCATAAATTTAGAACTAGATATGGACTTGACTCTGAGATAGTAGCTTATTTCTGTGAATCTTTTGCTACTCATGTTGATCTCCCTAAGGAGAAGTGGTTTAAATATCATCCTCCCATAGAAGTAAAAGTAGCTGCACCTATTAAAGTTGAAGAAAAGACTATCACTTATAATGATCCTATTGTTCCTACTGCTTATGTTGAGAAACCACCTTTTCCTTTTAGGATAAAAGATCATGCAAAAGCTTCAACGGTGGTTCGTAAAAGCAATATTAGAACTTATACACCTCCTGAGCAAGTTAAAGTTGAACCTAATATTGCTATTGTCAAAGATCTCTTGGCTGATAATATTGATGGGCATGTTATTTATTTCTGTGATGAGACTGCTAGAATTGCTAAACCTTGTGCTAAAGATAAACATAGACCTGTGGTAGACATGCATGTTATTTCTGTTAAAATAGGAGATCATTGTTATCATGGCTTATGTGACATGGGTGCTAGTGCTAGTCCAATACCTATTGACTTATACGAAGAAATTAAGAATGAAATTTCACCTGTTGAGTTAAAAGACATTGATGTTACTATTAAACTTGCCAATAGAGATACTATATCACCAATGGAAATTGTTAGAGATGTTGAAGTCTTGTGTGGGAAAACTAAATATCCTGCTGATTTTCTTGTTCTTGGTTCTCCACAAGATAGCTTTTGTCCCATTATATTTGGTAGACCCTTCTTAAAAACTGTTAATGCTAAGATAGACTGCGAAAAGGATGTTGTTACTATTGGTTTGGGTGATATGAATCATGATTTAATTTCTCTAAATTTCGTAGACAACACCGCGAAGAGGAATTGCCTAGTATGAAATTATTGGTTTTGCTTCTATTGCCGTATCTCCTAGTGATCCATTAGAACAATATTTGCTAGACCATGAAAATGATATGTTTATGAATGAAAGAAGGGAAATAGATGAAGTGTTCTTTAAACAAGGACCTATTCTGAAACACAATTTTCCTGTTGAAATCCTAGGGGATCCTCCTCCACCCAAAGGTGATCCCGTGTTTTAGCTTAAACCATTGCCTGATACTCTTAAATATTCTTATCTTGATGAAAAGAAGATATATCCTGTTATTATTAGTGCTAACCTTTCAGAGAAGGAGGAAGAGAAATTATTGAAAACTCTAAAGAAACACCGTGCTGCTATTGGATAAACTATTGATGATCTTAAGGGCATTAGTCCCACTCTATGCCAACACAAAATAAATTTTGAGAAAGATGCCAAACCAGTTATTAATCACCAACGACGGCTGAATCCTAAGATGAAAGAAGTGGTAAGAAAGGAAATATTAAAGATCCTTGAGGCAGGTATAATTTATCCCGTTGCTGATAGTCAGTGGGTAAGTCCTGTCCATTGTGTTCCTAAGAAGGGAGGTATTACTGTCGTTCCTAATGATAAAGATGAATTGATTCCGCAAAGAATTATTACAGGTTACAGGATGGTAATTGATTTCCGCAAATTAAATAAGGCTACTAAAAAGGATCATTACCCCTTACCTTTTATTGATCAAATGCTAGAAAGATTATCCAAACATACACACTTTTGCTTTGTAGATGGTTATTCTGGTTTCTCTCAAGTACCTGTGTCAGCTAATGATCAAGCTAAGACCACATTTACTTGTCCTTTTGGTACTTTTGCTTATAGACGTATGCCTTTTGGTTTATGTAATGCACCTGCTACCTTTCAAAGATGCATGATGGCTATATTCTTTGACTTTTGTGAAAAGATTTGTGAGGTTTTCATGGACGATTTCTCCGTCTATGGATCCTCTTTTGATGATTGCTTGAGCAACCTTGATCGAGTTTTGCAGAGATGTGAAGAAACTAAACTTGTGTTGAATTGGGATAAGTGCCACTTTATGGTTAATGAAGGTATTGTCTTGGGGCATAAAATTTCTGAAAGAGGTATCAAAGTTGATAAAGCTAAAGTTGATGCTATTGAAAAGATGTCGTGTCCTTGGTCATGCCAGGTTTTATAGGAGGTTCATTAAGGACTTCTCAAAAATTTCTCGGCCTCTGACTAATTTATTACAAAAAGACATACCATTTTTCTTTGATAATGATTGTGTAGAAGCATTTGAAATACTTAAGAAAGCATTGATCTCTGCACCCATTGTTCAGCCACCTGATTGGAATTTACCTTTTGAAATTATGTGTGATGCTAGTGATTATGCTGTAGGTGCTGTTCTAGGGCAAAGAGTTGATAAGAAATTAAATGTTACTCAATATGCTAGTGAAACTCTAGACAATGCACAGAGAAATTATGCTACTACTGAAAAAGAATTCTTAGCAGTTGTGTTTGCTTGTGATAAGTTCAGACCATACATTGTTGATTCTAAAGTAACTATTCAAACTAATCATGCTGCTATTAAATATCTTATGGAAAAGAAAGATGCTAAACCTAGACTTATTAGATGGGTTCTCTTGCTACAAGAATTTGATTTGCATATTATTGATAGAAAGGGAGCTGAGAACCCCGTTGCAGACAACTTGTCTAGGTTAGAAAATGTTCTTAATGACCCACTACCTATTGATGATAGCTTTCCTGATGAACAATTAAATGTCATAAATGCTTCTCGTACTGCTCCATGGTATGCTGATTATGCTAATTACATTGTTTCTAAATTTGTACCACCTAGTTTCACATACCAACAAAAGAAAAAGTTTTTCTATGATTTGAGACATTACTTTTGGGATGACCCACATCTTTATAAAGAAGGAGTAGGTGGTGTTATTAGACATTGTGTACCTGAGCATGAACAGGAACAGATCCTACGCAAGTGTCACTCCGAGGCTTATGGAGGGAACCACGCTGGAGATAGAACTGCACATAAGGTATTGCAATCCGGTTTTTATTGGCCTACTCTCTTCAAGGATGCCCATAAGTTTGTCTTATCTTGTGATGAATGTCAAAGAATTGATAATATTAGTAGACGTCAAGAAATGCCTATGAATTATTCACTTGTTATTGAACCATTTGATGTTTGGGGCTTTGATTATATGGGACCGTTTCCTGCCTCTAATGGATATACATATATTTTAGTTGCTGTTGATTATGTTACTAAGTGGGTAGAAGCTATTCCAACTAGTAGTGCTGATCATAAAACTTCTATTATAATGCTTAAAGAAGTTATTTTTCCGAGGTTTGGAGTCCCTAGATATTTAATGACCGATGTTGGTTCACACTTTATTCATGGTGCCTTCCGTAAAATGCTTGCTAAGTATGATGTTAATCATAGAATTGCATCTCCATATCATCCACAGTCTGGTGGTCAAGTAGAATTGAGCAATAGAGAGCTCAAATTAATTTTGCAAAAGACTGTTAACAGATCTAGAAAGAATTGGTGCAAGAAACTTGATGATGCATTATGGGCCTATTGAACTGCATATAAAAATCCCATGGGTATGTCTCCGTGTAAAATGGTTTATGGAAAAGCATGTCACTTACCTCTCGAACTAGAACATAAGGCATATTGGGCTATTAAATAGCTCAATTATGATTTCAAACTTGCCGGTGAGAAGAGGTTATTTGACATTAGCTCACTTGATGAATGGAGAACCCAAGCTTATGAGAATGCCAAGCTATTTAAAGAAAAAGTTAAAAGATGGCATGACAAAAGGATACAAAAGCGTGAGTTTAACATAGGTGATTATGTATTATTATACAACTCTCGTTTAAAAATTTTTGCAGGAAAACTTCTCTCTAAATGGGAGGTTCCTTATGTTATCGAGGAGGTCTATCGTTCTGGTGCCATAAAAATCAACAACTTCAAAGGCACAAATCCGAAGGTGGTGAACGGTTAAAGAATCAAACATTATATCTCAGGTAACCCTATAAATGTTGAAACCAATGTTATTGAAACCATAACACCAGAGGAATACATAAGGGACACTTTCCAGAGCGTTTCAGACTCCGAAAAGGAATAGGTATGTGGTACGGTAAGTAAACCGACTCCAAAACAGTTCTAATGGCAATTTTCCTCCATTTTGGAATATTTAGAAAAATAGAAAAATAAGAAGTAGTCCGGTAAGGACACGAGGGCTCCACGAGGGTGGAGGGCGCGCCCTCCTACCTCGTGGGCACCTCGTGTGCTCTCCGGACTCCGTTTTCTTGCATGATACGTATTTTGGTTGGTAAAAATTCATTATATAATCTCCCGAAGGTCTTGACTCCTGTATCACGCAAATATCCTCTGTTTTCGTTTCAAGCTGTTTTCCTGAAAGATTTAGATCACCATGACATCTCCAAGCGCCCCCAAGGACAAGTTCTTTGAGAAGGTCATCAACCCCTACCTCGCGGAGGTGCTGCAACACCCTCAAACCATTGAGATACGTGATGGGTTGCTGCACATTCGCGATGTTGAGGGACCACGGAGGACCGGAAGCGTGGAGACGAGACTCGAAGCAATGGAGCAACAAGTTTTCAAGTGTCAGGGGATGGTGGAACACGGACTCAACGCCAACCATATGATGATCGTGGAGTTCACCAACAACCACAAGCTGGATGCCAAGAACATTGGGGAGACCATCTTGAAAATTCACGAGAAGATCGAGCACCTCCAAGCTCAAATCTATGACCTGCAAAACCAAAACTGTCAGTATGAATATAGATTCAAGAGGATGAGTTTGGCTGCAGATTTGAGGATCCCGGAGACTCGATCATCCTTCTATGATGGCGAGCCTATGCCTTGGAAGATGGACGACAAGCCCACATCATCAACAACTCCACCACCCTCTTCACCGGCAAAGGAGACATAATCACATGGGTATGGGCACTCCCCTTGGCAACTGCCAAGCTTGAGGGAGGTGCCCCAGTATCGTATCACCATCACACTCCTATCTTTACCGTTTTTCTTAGTTCGATCCTTTTAGTAGTATCTTGATCTAGTAGAATAAAGTTTTTGGTGTGATCTAGTTTTGAGTTTTGCTTTATGATCCCTTTTATGTAATCGAGTCCGTGAGCTATATAATAAAGATTAGTGTTGAGTCAAGGGCTTGATTATTTTTCTATGATATTGGGGGAATAAAAGAAAAGAGAAAAATAATAAAAAGAAACAAAGAGATCATATTGATCTTATGGAGAGTAATGACTTCACATAGAAAAAGTATGATGATTAAAAATTGTTGAGAGTTGACAAACATAGCTTTGGTCATCGTTGCAATTAATAGGAAGTAATAAAGAAAGAGAGGTTTCACATATAAATATACTATCTTGGACATCTTTTATGATTGTGAGCACTCATTAAAATATGACATGCTAAAGAGTTGATGTTGGACAAGGAAGACAATGTAATGGGTTATGTTTTCCTATATCTGAGATAAAGTATATTGTCATGGATCATCCAACATGTTGAGCTTTTCTTTCCCCCTCATGCTAGCCAAATTCTTTGCACCAAGTAGAGATACTACTTGTGCTTCCAAATACCCTTAAACCCAGTTTTGCCATGAGAGTCCACCATATATACCTATGGATTGAGTAAGATCCTTCAAGTAAGTGGTCATCGGTGCAAGCAATAAAAATTACTCTCTATATATGTATGATTGATTAGTGTGGAGGAAATAAGCTTTATACGATCTTGTGATGTGGAAGAAATAAAAGCGACGGACTGCATAATAAAGGTTCATATCACAAGTGGCAATATAAAGTGACGTTCTTTTGCATTAAGATTTTGTGCATCCAACCCTGAGAGCGCATGGCAACCTCTGCTTCCCTCTGCGAAGGGCCTATCTTTTACTTTTATCTTCTACCTTATGCAAGAGTCATGGTGATCTTCACCTGTCCTTTTTACATTTTATCCTTTGGCAAGCACGTTGTGTTGGAAAGATCCTGATATATATATATATATATATATAATTGGATGTACGTTAGCATGAACTATTATTGTTGACATTACCCTTGAGGTAAAAGGTTGGGAGGCGAAACTATAAGCCGCTATCTTTCTCTGTGTCCGATTAAAACTCCATAACCACAAGTATTGCGTGAGTATTAGCAATTGTGAAAGACTAAATGATAGTTGAGTATGTGGACTTGCTAAAAAGCTCTGACATAGACTCTTTCCGATGTTACGATAAATTGCAATTGCTTCAATGACTGAGATTATAGTTTGTTAGTTCTCAATAAAGTTTCTGATTCATACTTGACATTGTGAATAGATTGTTACTTAAGCATAAGAAATCATATGAGAATATCCATATATGTTGCTGTTATAAGAATAATCATGATGCCCTCATGTCCGTATTTTATTTTATCGACACCTCTACCTCTAAACATGTGGACATATTTATCGTTATCGGCTTCCACTTGAGGACAAACGAGGTCTAATCTTGGGGGAGTTGATACGTCCATTTTGCATCATGCTTTTATATCGATATTTATTGCATTATGGGCTGTTATTACATGTTATGTCACAATATTTATGCCTATTCTCTCTTATTTTACAAGGTTTACATAAGGAGGGAGAATGCCGGCAGCTGGAATTCTGTGCTGGAAAAGGAGCAAATATTAGAGACCTACTCTGCACAACTCCAAAAGTCCTGAAACTCCACGGAAGTTATTTTTTGGAAATAAGAAAAAATATTGAGCGAAGAAAATACCAGAGGGGGCCCACACTCTGGCCACGAGGGTGGGGGGCGCGCCCTACCCGCCTGGGCGCGCCCCCTGCCTCGTGGGCCCCCTGTTGGCCCTCCGGTGCCCATCTTCTGCTATATGAAGTCTTTCGTCCGAAGAAAAATCATAAGCAAGCTTTCAGGACGAGACTCCGCCGCCACGAGGCGGAACCAATCTAGGGCTCTGGCGGAGCTATTTTGCCGGGGACACTTCGCTCCGGGAGGGGGAAATCATCGCCATCGTCATCACCACTTTTCAAGATATCTTCCGATATTCCGATAAATCGGCCGATTTATCGCTTATCGTGGTCTGACCGATCAGATAAATCGGCCGATAAATCAATCGATATGGCGATAAATCGGCCGATATGCTGATAAACTGGCCGATTTACCCCTTATCGTAGGTCGACCGATAAGTTCCCGATAAGCGATATCCCCAACATTGGTCATCACCAACGCTCCTCTCATCGGGAGGGAACCAATCTCCATCAACATCTTCACCAGCACCATCTCCTCTCAAACCCTAGTTCATCTCTTATATCCAATTCTTGTCTCTAAGTCTGAGATTGGTACCTGTAGGTTGCTAGTAGTGTTGATTACTCCTTGTAGTTGATGCTAGTTAGTTTATTTGGTGGAAGATCATATGTTCAGATCCTTTCTGCATATTAATACCCCTCTGATTATGAACATGAATATGATTTGTGAGTAGTTACGTTTGTTCCTGAGGACATGGGAGAAGTCTTGCTATTAGTAGTCATGTGAATTTGGTATTCGTTCGATATTTTGATGAGATGTATGTTGTCTCTCCTCTAGTGGTGTCATGTGAACGTCGACTACATGACACTTCACCATTGTTTGGGCCTAGAGGAAGGCATTGGGGAGTAATAAGTAGATGATGGGTTGCTAGAGTGACAGAAGCTTAAACCCTAGTTTATGCGTTGCTTCGTAAGGGGCTGATTTGGATCCATATGTTTATGGTTAGGTTTACCTTAATACTTCTTTCGTAGTTGCGGATGCTTGCAATAGGGATTAATCATAAGTAGGATTCTTGTCCAAGTAAGGATAGCACCCAAGCACCGGTCCACCCACATATCAAATTATCAAAGTACCGAACGCGAATCATATGAACGTGATGAAAACTAGCTTGACGATAATTCCCATGTATCCTCAGGAACGCTTTTCTCTATATAAGAGTTTGTCCAGGATTATCCTTTGCTACAAAAAGGATTGGTCCACCTTGCTGCACTTTATTTACTTTTGCTACTTGTTGCTCGGTACAAATTATCTTATCACAAAACTATCTGTTACCTATAATTTTAGTGCTTGCAGAGAATACCTTGCTGAAAACTGCTTATCATTTCCTTCTGCTCCTCGTTGGGTTCAACACTTTTACTTATCGAAAGGACTACGATAGATCCCCTATACTTGTGGGTCATCACATGGTCTTCTTCAAAGACCTCTCCAGTGGTTCCTCCTCCGGTGACTACTCCTTCACCACCCGGGTATGCCTCTCTTCTCTCTCTCGGGCTATGACTTGGAATGAAGGATTTTTACCCGTCGGTCGATTTGAATCATTTCTTCCTCTTGTATCTCCCTAGGAGCATCAATGGCAACGAATGGAGCGGGGTAGCTTAAGATCTATATGCTCGTTGTCACCATCAATCCCCATGCGTGAAGCTAGTTGCGTTTGATTCTGTGGACAGTGGCAGGAAGTTTCTGGCATGTGCAGAGAAGGTTAGACCCTCTTTCGTTGTTACAAATCATTTGTTAGATGTGATTCAGACACTGTCACGGTCCCAACCCATTCATACCACACCTTCAACCAACCGCATCCTAAGGCAGTGTCACAGTTTGTACCTAGTATCTTAAATTGTTGCCATCTCATCAGCGGTGCCATTAGAAAATTATTTGGCACCGCTTCAGCAGTTTGTGCAGCCAACTTTGGTTCACACATCTGAGCAGCCAAGCAGTAAAATACTAAATCTTTATGGCACAAAGGAACTGTCCATCGGAGCAACTACGTGCTCCGGAGTTCGTGCACCTGATTTTTTTTCTGCTGCATCGGCTCGCCAGTGCAAGGCACTGGTGCGATATGTAGCAACAGTTGTCTTTATCCTAGTTTTGGCATACATAGTGGATGACCTTAGTGCTATTAGTTCTATGTTACTCAATTTGTGCATGTACACACCTGTTAGTATCAATTTGCTGTCATCCAAACACTCTCGCTATGCTATTGCAGTTATATTTACCTTCCTCATAAAATGATCAATTTTTTATTTATTGTACATGAGTAAGAACTTGTAGTGTAATTGTAGTTAATTATAGCTTCTGATGTTCTAGAATTTGGTTGTTGTCTCACTACCAATTATTTCATTTGCACATTGATCTTTTTGAGAAGATATGTCATAATTAACATGTTTCTTCAACTTTTCAAAATAAGCATTGGTGATTTTCTATGTTGCTATAAACCCATTTCCCCTACAATTCTTACTGATCTACTTTTAAATATTATAGGATGAACGGAAGTGTTGTTACTTGGAATGGGTTGATCAAGAGTGGCCACAGTCTTTGAAGATGTGCCTAACGAAGCTCTAGAGCATGTATGAGGAAGAGAACATGAAGGAAATATGCCCTAGAGGCAATAATAAAGTTATTATTTATTTCCTTATATCATGATAAATGTTTATTATTCATGCTAGAATTGTATTAACCGGAAACATAATACTTGTGTGAATACATAGACAAACAAAGTGTCACTAGTATGCCTCTACTTGACTAGCTCGTTAATCGAAGATGGTTATGTTTCCTAACCATAAACAAAAGAGTTGTTATTTGATTAACGGGATCACATCATTAGGAGAATGATGTGATTGACATGACCCATTCCATTAGCTTAGTACCTGATCGTTTAGTATGTTGCTATTGCTTTCTTCATGACCTATACATGTTCCTATGACTATGAGATTATGCAACTCCCGTTTGCTGGAGGAACACTTTGTGTGCTACCAAACGTCACAACGTAACTGGGTTATTATAAAGGAGCTCTATAGGTGTCTCCAAAGGTACATGTTGGGTTGGCGTATTTCGAGATTAGGATTTGTCACTCCGATTGTCGGAGAGGTATCTCTGGGCCCTCTCGATAATGCACATCACATAAGCCTTGCAAGCATTGCAGCTAATGAGTTAGTTGTGAGATGATGTATTACGGAACGAGTAAAGAGACTTGCCGGTAACGAGATTGAACTAGGTATGGGATACCGACGATCGAATCTCGGGCAAGTAACATACCGATGACAAAGGGAACAACGTATGTTGTTATGCGGTCTGACCGATAAAAGATCTTCGTAGAATATGTAGGAGCCAATATGAGCATCCAGGTTCCGCTATTGGTTATTGACCGGAGACGTGTCTCGGTCATGTCTACATTGTTCTCGAACCCGTAGGGTCCGCACGCTTAAGGTTTTGATGACAGTTATATTATGAGTTTATGAGTTTTGATGTACTGAAGTTAGTTCGGAGTCCCGGATGTGATCACGGACATAACGAGGAGTCTCAAAATGGTCGAGACATAAAGATTGATATATTGGACGGCTATATTCGGACATCGGAAGTGTTCCGGAGAAGTTTCGGATAAAACCGGAGCACCGGGGGGTTACCGGAACCCCCGGGGGGTTAATGGGCCTCATGGGCCTAAAGTGGAGAAGAGGAGGGGCTGCCAGGGCAGGCCGTGCGCCCCCTCTCCCCCTAGTCCGAATTGGACAAGGAGGGAGGGGCGGCGCCCCCCCCCCCTTTTTCCTTCTCTCCTTCCCCCTCTCCTACTTGGACAAGGAAAGGGAGGGGAGTCCTACTCCCGGTAGGAGTAGGACTCCTCCTGCACGCCTCCTACTAGGGCCGGCCGCACCCCCCCCTTGGATCCTTTATATACGGAGGCAAGGGGCACCCCTAGACACACAAGTTGATCCACGTGATCATATTCTTAGCCGTGTGCGGTGCCCCCTTCCACCATAGTCCTCGATAATATTGTAGCGGTGCTTAGGCGAAGCCCTGCGACAGTAGAACATCAAGATCGTCACCACGCCGTCGTGCTGACGGAACTCTTCCCCGACACTTTGCTGGATTGGAGTCCGGGGATCGTCATCGAGCTGAACGTGTGCTAGAACTCGGAGGTACCGTAGTTTCGGTGCTTGATCGGTCGGGCCGTGGAGACCTACGACTACATCAACCAAGTTAACGCTTCCGTTGACGATCTACAAAGGGTACGTAGATCACACTCTCCCCCTCTCGTTGCTATGCATCACCATGATCTTGCGTGTGCGTAGGAATTTTTTTGAAATTACTACGTTCCCCAATAGTGGCATCCGAGCCTAGGTTTTATATGTTGATGTTATATGCACGAGTAGAACACAAGTGAGTTGTGGGCGATATAAGTCATACTGCTTACCAGCATGTCATACTTTGGTTCGGCGGTATTGTTGGACGAAGCGGCCCAGACCGACATTACGCGTACGCTTACGCGAGACCGGTTCTCCCAACGTGCTTTGCACATAGGTGGCTTGCGGGTGACAGTTTCTCCAACTTTAGTTGAACCGAGTGTGGCTACGCCCGGTCCTTGCGAAGGTTAAAACAGCACCAACTTGACAAACTATCGTTGTGGTTTTGATGCGTAGGTAAGATTGGTTCTTGCTTAAGCCCGTAGCAGCCACGTAAAACTTGCAACAACAAAGTAGAGGACGTCTAACTTGTTTTTGCAGGGCATGTTGTGATGTGATATGGTCAAGACATGATGCTAAATTTTATTGTATGAGATGATCATGTTTTGTAACCGAGTTATCGGCAACTGGCAGGAGCCATATGGTTGTCACTTTATTGTATGCAATGCAATCGCGCTGTAATGCTTTACTTTATCACTAAGTGGTAGCGATAGTCGTGGAAGCATAAGATTGGCGAGACGACAACGATGCTACGATGGAGATCAAGGTGTCGCGCCGGTGACGATGGTGATCACGACGGTGCTTCAAAGATGGAGATCACAAGCACAAGATGATGATGGCCATATCATATCACTTATATTGATTGCATGTGATGTTTATCTTTTATGCATCTTATCTTGCTTTGATTGACGGTAGCATTATAAGATGATCTCTCACTAATTATCAAGAAGTGTTCTCCCTGAGTATGCACCGTTGCGAAAGTTCTTCGTGCTGAGACACCACGTGATGATCGGGTGTGATAGGCTCTACGTTCAAATACAACGGGTGCAAAACAGTTGCACACGCGGAATACTCAGGTTATACTTGACGAGCCAAGCATATACAGATATGGCCTCGGAACACGAAGACCGAAAGGTCGAGCGTGAATCATATAGAAGATATGATCAACATAGCGATGTACACCAATGAAACTACTCCATCTCACGTGATGATCGGACATGGTTTAGTTGATTTGGATCACGTAATCACTTAGAGGATTAGAGGGATGTCTATCTAAGTGGGAGTTCTTAAGTAATATGATTAATTGAACTTAAATTTATCATGAACTTAGTCCTGGTAGTATTTTGCAAATTATGTTGTAGATCAATAGCTCGCATTGTTGCTTCCCTGTGTTTATTTTGATATGTTCCTAGAGAAAATTGTGTTGAAAGATGTTAGTAGCAATGATGCAGATTGGATCAGTGATCTGAGGTTTATCCTCGTTGCTGCACAGAAGAATTATGTCCTTGATGCACCACTAGGTGACGGACCTATTGCAGGAGCAGATGCAGACGTTATGAACGTTTGGCTAGATCAATATGATGACTACTTGATAGTTTAGTGCACCATGCTTAATGGCTTAGAATCGGGACTTCAAAGACGTTTTGAACGTCATGGAGCATATGAGATGTTCCAGGAGTTGAAGTTAATATTTCAAGCAAATACCCGAGTTGAGAGATATGAAGTCTCCAACAAGTTCTATAGCTAAAAGATGGAGGCGAATCGCTAAACTAGTGAGCATGTGCTCAGATTGTCTGAGTACTACAATCGCTTGAATCAAGTGGGAGTTAATCTTCTAGATAAGATAGTGATTGACAGAATTCTCTAGTCACCATCACCAAGTTAGTAGAACTTCGTGATGAACTATGATATGCAAGGGATAACGGAAACGATTCCCAAGCTCTTCGTAATGCGGAAATTGACGAAGGTAGAAATCGAGAAAAACATCAAGTGTTGATGGTAGACAAGACCACTAGTTTCACGAAAAGGGCAGAGGGAAGAAGGGGAACTTCAAGAAGAACAGCAAGCAAGTTGCTGCTCAAGTGAAGAATCCCAAGTTTGGTCCTAAGCCTGAGACTAAGTGTTTCTTATCGATCTACCACTATCGTTTTGGGGTTATGCATTAAAGACAGCTGCATTCACGTTTAAAAGGGCACCATCTAAGTCCGTTGAGACGACACAATCTGAACTGTGGTTTGGCAAGAAACCAAAGTTGTCATTTCTTAAAGTTTGGGATTGTGATGCTTATATGAAAAAGTTTCATCCTGATAAGCTCAAACCCAAATCGGAGAAATATGTCTTCATAGGATACCCAAAGGAGACTGTTGGGTACACCTTCTATCACAAATCCGAAGGCAAGACTTTTGTTGCTAAATTCGGAGTTTTTCTAGAGAAGGAGTTTCTCTCGAAAGAAGTGAGTGGGAGGAAAGTAGAACTTGATGAGGTAACTGTACCTGCTCCCATATTGGAAAGTAGTTCATCACAGAAATCTGTTCCTGTGACTACTACACCAATTAGTGAGGAAGCTAATGATGATGATCATGTAACTTCAGATCAAGTTACTACCGAATCTCGTAGGTAAACCAGACTGAGATCCGCACCAGAGTGGTACAGTAATCCTGTTCTGGAAGTCATGTTACTAGACCATGACGAACTTGCGAACTATGAGGAAGCGATGATGAGCCCAGATTCCGTGAAATGGTTTGAGGCCATAAAATCTGAGATATGATCCATGTATGAGAACAAAGTATGGACTTTGATGGATTTTCCCGATGATCGGCAAGCCATAGAAAATAAATGGATCTTCAAGAGGAAGACGAACGCTGATAGTAGTGTTACTATCTACAAAGCTAGAATTGTCGCAAAAGGTTTTCGACAAGTTCAAGGTGTTGACTATGATGAGATTTTCTCACTCGTATATATGCTTAAGTCTGTCCGAATCATGTTAGCAATTGCCACATTTTATGAAATCTGGCAAATGGAAAAACAAAACTGCATTCCTTAATGGATTTCTTAAAGAAGAGTTGTATATGATGCAACCAGAAGGTTTTGTCAATCCTAAAGGTGTTAACAAAATATGCAAGCTCCAACGATCCATCTATGGACTAGTGCAAGCATCTCAGAGTTGGAATATACGCTTTGATAAGTTGATCAAAGCATATAGTTTTATACAGACTTACAGTGAAGCCTGTATTTACAAGAAAGTGAGTGGGAGCACTACAATATTTCTGAGAAGTATATGTGAACAACATATTGTTGATCGGAAATAATGTATAGTTTTCTGGAAAGCATAAAGGAATATTTGAAAGGAGTTTTTCAAAGAAAGACCTCGGTAAAGCTGCTTACATATTGAGCATCAAGATCTATAGAGATAGATCAAGACGCTTGATAAGTTTTTTCAATGAGTACATACCTTGACAAGATTTTGAAGTAGTTCAAAATGGAACAATCAAAGAAAGAGTTCTTGCCTGTGTTGCAAGGTGTGAAATTGAGTAAGACTCAAAGCCCGACCACGGCAGAAGATAGAAATAGAATGAAAGTCATTCCCTATGCCTCAGCCATAGGTTCTATAAAGTATGCCATGCTGTGTACCAGATCTATTGTATACCCTACACAGTGTTAAGCAAGGGAGTACAATAGTGATCTAAGAGTAGATCACTGGACAGCGGTCAAAATTATCCTTAGTGGAATAAGGAAATATTTCTCAATTATGGAGGTGACAAAAAGGTTCGTCGTAAAAAGTTACGTCGATGCAAGTTTTGACACAGATCTGGATGACTCTAAGTCTCGATCTAGATACATATTGAAAGTGGGAGCAATAAGCTAGAGTAGCTCCGTGCAGAGCATTGTTGACATAGAAATTCGCAAAATACTTACGGATCTGAATGTGACAGACCCGTTGACTAAAATTATCTCACAAGCAAAACATGATCACACCTTAGTACTCTTTGGGTGTTAATCACATAGTGATGTGAACTAGATTACTGACTCTAGTAAACCCTTTGGGTGTTGATCACATATCGATGTGAACTATGGGTGTTAATCACATGGTGATGTGAACTATTGCTGTTAAATCACATGGCGATGTGAACTAGATTATTGACTCTAGTGCAAGTGGGAGACTAAAGGAAATATGCCCTAGAGGCAATAATAAAGTTATTATTTATTTCCTTATATCATGATAAATGTTTATTATTCATGCTAGAATTGTATTAACCGGAAACATAATACTTGTGTGAATACATAGACAAACAAAGTGTCACTAGTATGCCTCTACTTGACTAGCTCGTTAATCGAAGATGGTTATGTTTCCTAACCATAAACAAAAGAGTTGTTATTTGATTAACAGGATCACATCATTAGGAGAATGATGTGATTGACATGACCCATTCCATTAGCTTAGCACCCGATCGTTTAGTATGTTGCTATTGCTTTCTTCATGACTTATACATGTTCCTATGACTATGAGATTATGCAACTCCCGTTTGCCGGAGGAACACTTTGTGTGCTACCAAACGTCACAACGTAACTGGGTGATTATAAAGGAGCTCTACAGGTGTCTCCAAAGGTACATGTTGGGTTGGCGTATTTCGAGATTAGGATTTGTCACTCCGATTGTCGAAGAGGTATCTCTGGGCCCTCTCGGTAATGCACATCACATAAGCCTTGCAAGCATTGCAACTAATGAGTAAGTTGTGAGATGATGTATTACGGAACAAGTAAAGAGACTTGCCGGTAACGAGATTGAACTAGGTATGGGATACCGACGATCGAATCTCGGGCAAGTAACATACCGATGACAAAGGGAACAACGTATGTTGTTATGCGGTCTGACCGATAAAAGATCTTCGTAGAATATGTAGGAGCCAATATGAGAATCCAGGTTCCGCTATTGGTTATTGACCGGAGACGTGTCTCGGTCATGTCTACATTGTTCTCGAACCCGTAGGGTCCGCACGCTTAAGGTTTCGATCACAGTTATATTATGAGTTTATGAGTTTTGATGTACCGAAGTTAGTTCGGAGTCCCGGATGTGATCACGGACATAACGAGGAGTCTCAAAATGGTCGAGACATAAAGATTGATATATTGGACGGCTATATTCGGACACCGGAAGTGTTCCGGAGAAGTTTCGGATAAAACTGGAGCACCGGGGGGTTACCGGAACCCCCCGGGGGGTTAATGGGCCTCATGGGCCTAAAGTGGAGGCCAGGGCAGGCCGCGCGCCCCCTCTCCCCCTAGTCCGAATTGGACAAGGAGGGAGGGGCGGCGCCCCCCCCCCTTTTTCCTTCTCTCCTTCCCCCTCTCCTACTTGGACAAGGAAAGGGAGGGGAGTCCTACTCCCGGTAGGAGTAGGACTCCTCCTGCGCGCCTCCTACTAGGGCCGGCCGCACCCACCCCCCTTGGATCCTTTATATACGGAGGCAAGGGGCACCCCTAGACACACAAGTTGATCCACGTGATCATACTCTTAGCCGTGTGCGGTGCCCCCTTCCACCATAGTCCTCGATAATATTGTAGCGGTGCTTAGGCAAGCCCTGCGATAGTAGAACATCAAGATCGTCACCACGCCATCTGCTGACGGAACTCTTCCCCAACACTTTCCTGGATCGGAGTCCGGGGATCGTCATCGAGCTGAACGTGTGCTAGAACTCGGAGGTACCGTAGTTTCGGTGCTTGATCGGTCGGGGGCCGTGGAGACGTACGACTACATCAACCAAGTTAACGCTTCCGTTGACGATCTACAAAGGGTACGTAGATCACACTCTCCCCCTCTCGTTGCTATGCATCAGCATGATCTTGCGTGTGCGTAGGAATTTTTTTGAAATTACTACGTTCCCCAACAGAACACATGTAGGCTTAGAGAAAGTCTTGTCAATGTTGAAGCATATTTCAAGGTGCGGGATAAAAAGTTGAAGGTGGAGAATGAGCTCAGATTTTCTAAATCAGACTTTGCTAAGATGGTGTTGGCGAAGGAGGAGGCACTTTCCTAGTTGGCCCGTGCAAAACAGGTTCTTACTGAACTAAAAGCAAAGGTGGATAAGACGAGCCTGGATGATCTCGATTAGGGAAATGAATATATTGTTCTTATGAAGTTGAACTAGCTATATGTTGTACTGTGTTTTTTTCATGTAGCTACCATACTGTGATGTTATAATATATTTATGTGCCTGATATGAGATTGGAAAATAGTTGATCGATATGAGATGTGAATTTCCATAATACTGGAATTATTAATTGTAACTAATAAACCTGCTAAATGTGTCATGGACCTTTACAAATGGGTCTAGCAGTAAAAGCGGTTGCGATGGATAGCCCAATGCCACACAGTTTTCTTCATCAACTCGTGTGTGATATAGTTGACAAAAGCAAATAGTTAACCAAGGAAGACCGTGTGTGATAGTTACACCTTTCACACACGATCCTACACATAAAACTGTGTGGGATGTACGTCCGAACGAAATCGTTTTCCCTGGATTGACTGTGTGGGATGTACATAAGAACGGAAACGTATTCCTTGGATTGACTATGTGTGATATACATACAAACGGAAATGTTTTTCTGGGATTTACCGTGTGGGATGTACATACCTACGGAAATGATTTTATCGGATTACCGTGTGGGTTGTACATACCTACGGAAATGATTTTCTTGGATTACCGTGCGGGATGTACATATCTACGGAAATGATTGGGTTTCGATGCCTCGCCTGATCGCACACGGCCCTAGCCTGGGTCCCAGGAGGGCCTATCCCCAACGATTTGTGGGTCGTGTGGGAAGGACACCCTATCGCACACACTCACTTGGCGATGGTTCCAAATACCGTCGCGGAAAGGGGTTAAAAACCGTTTGTTTAGGACCGACGCGCACAAGTGTACTCGTACACTCCCCCCCCCCTCGACATGGTAGGCCTCTCGCACCACCTCCTAGCCGCACCCCTCTCCCCCTGTCTGTCTGTCCGGACCTTATTTGCTTCCAACACATGCAAGCATGTATACGTGCCGATCTCCCTACATATAGCCAGGTCGACTATAATTCATTTTCCCCACGCATCAATAGACTTACCTCACTAGTTATGTCTCTCCCTTTCACGGACATATGACGGTTGATCTTCCTATGTAGTTATGTATGCTTACCACAACCATATAGTCTGCCCTCATCATCCTTGCATACCTCCCGACCCGTCTCTCACACGTACGTGCATTGATAGACAGACATCCCCGGCCCTCTCTTATTGATATTGCACTCGTACCCTCCGTTTGTCTAGCAGGCCTCTCCCACCATTTGTGAGACGCCACTCCACCACCAACCCTCCGACACTCTACCTTTATCTTTCTCCCAACCTTATTCCTCTGCTACACATATCCATGGATGCCGATCGATCTCCCTCTATACATAGCTAGGCCTCTCTCCTTCTCCACACATATACTAGTCGATCTACCTCTCTATAGTTAGGTCTCTGCCCCCTCCCCCCCCACACACACACCGATAGTCGAACGTTGTAGGTAGGTATCCATGCCACAAAGAAAAATTGCACCTCTGCCCTCTCAAATTCCAGTAGGCCAGCTGCCCTGTATCTTTGACATGGGAAAACACAAATTCGATGGCACTCTTTATCGATTGCGCAGCCACACACTTCATCCCTGTTTTTGATTCTATCAATATCTCACGCCGATGATCCCTTCACACTCCATGAGGCATGAGGGAGTCCTGGATTAGGGGGTGTTCGGATAGCCGGACTATACCTTTAGCCGGACTCTTGGACTATGAAGATACAAGATTGAAGACTTCGTCCCGTGTCCGCAGGGGACTTTCCTTGGCGTGGAAGGCAAGCTTGGCAATACGGATATGCAGATCCCCTACCATTGTAACCGACTTTGTGTAACCCTAACCCTCTCCGGTGTCTATATAAACCGGAGGGTTTTAGTCCGTAGGACAACATACACAACAACAATCATACCATAGGCTAGCTTCTAGGGTTTAGCCTCTCTGATCTCGTGGTAGATCTACTCTTGTACTACCCATATCATCAATATTAATCAAGCAGGACATAGGGTTTTACCTCCATCGAGAGGGCCCGAACCTGGGTAAAACTTCATGTCCCTTGCCTCCTGTTACCATCCGGCCTAGACGCACAGTTCGGGACCCCCTACCCGAGATCCACCGGTTTTGACACCGACAAGGCACATCGAGTATGCGGCAAAGGACGCCTACGCAGTGTACGAGATATGGAACTGCATCACCCTCACCCAGGATGGGCTTCACCGTGCAAAGCTTGAGAAGGAGGAGCCCCCCAAGAAGCGCGCCCGAAGCAGCTGGGGATGGGGAGACGCTGACTAGTGAAGAAGAAGATGGTGTCGGCCAAAGAGCCAACAATGCCAGCATCGTTTTAGAATTATCATCAAATTTTCTTTATGTTGTCTGCTTATGTATCGTTAGTTTGCTTGTGATCATTTGATTTTGCTGAACTTAGTTTGCTAGCCATGCAGAATCGCTTGTAATGATGTGAACTTTGATTATGTTTTCTGTGATAATTTGTTTTCTGTTGTTTCCTCATGTATCATTAGATTCGAGCAATCTGCAAAAATATGATGCATGCAGTGCAAGTTGTGTAACCATGCAGTACAAACTCTGTTCAAATGAAGTTTACACATACCCAACAAAGCAGTGCACGCCCATAAATTTGGAAAAACGAATAGATAAGAGAAAAAAGAAAAAGAAAAATGTGATCTGTATATGTAGTGCAAAAATATATGAACGTGTAGTACACAAACGTAATCAATGTAGTACACAAACGTAATCAATGTAGTACGGGTTATGTTTACTAAGCAGTGCATTTCCCTACATTTGAAAAAAGATTGCATAAGAGCAAAAACATGAAAACAAAAAAAGGAGAACTGCGCATGTAGCACAGACTGCGTGCACATGTAGTACAGAACCCCGATCAGTGCAGTGCAAGGATTGTTTGCTAAGTAGTGCACGCCCTAACATTGTAAAAAAATGTAGTGCGAAAATATATGAAAGTGCAGTACAGGAACATAATGAATGTAGTACAAGTATGCTTACTAAGTAGTGCACTACACTACATTGGAAAAAATATTACATAAGAGCAAAAACATGAAAACAAAAAATGAGAATTGTACATGTTGTACGGAATGCGTGCGCATGCAGTACAGAACTCTGATCAGTGCAGTGCACATATGGTTTACAAAGCAATGCACACCCTTACATTAAAAAAACAATAGAAAAAATATTGACCACCCAGGTGCAGCCGGCCCCAGCCAGTCTCGTAGTAGGTCTGCGCCCACAGCAGGCGAGTCATTTTGAGCCACGATGTGTGGGGCCGGGCGCACATGGGCCCACAAGTCAGAGAGCATACAACAGCGAGCGCCGTGTATAAGCGCCCAAATAAGTAACCAAAGGAGTTCGACACGGCTGCCTCACCAGCGCTTATAAACAGGTCGGGCGCGCCTTCCGCGAGCGAGGTGGGACTAAACATTAGGCCGCACACAACGCACCGGGAACAAGCCGTGCTCACAGGCCGACTTGGGCCCAATGCGTCTTCACTCCCCGAACACAGGCCCAACACACAAAAAGAGTGGCCACTGAAAAAAAAATTAAAAAAATCCCACGTACCATACAAAAACACAGGCCCAACCACACGTTCTGCGGTTCGTCTTGATATGACAATGCAGTTCGCTATTTTCAAGTAAGCAGTCCTCTTACTACTCAAATGCATTCGCGGACATTGAATCAGAACCAATCCGCCACCTAACACCAACCACAAACATTTATTACTTCCGTTGGTCAATTGGTTGCATAAAAACGTATCCATTCATGCTCCAGACTAACACAACTCCTCCCCCGTTCCTCTTTTTCTTCAAATCGTAGATCTAGGGTTCATCCCATCCCCAGCTCTTCTCTGGAATTCCATTGAACCTGCCATGGACTGTAAGTGCGGGTTTTTGGCAAGGATGGCGAAGGTAGCGGACACATGCGTGTACGCAGAAGGTCTAGAGCTCACCAACACCAAGTGGCGCAGCATGCTCGGGTGCATGATGTTACCCAACAGGGGGTTTCAGCCGCCATTTCTTCATCGCCTCACAACCGCAGATCTACAGGAAAGTTGGGTATGTTTTTCCCCTCACAATTTTGGACATAATCTACCTGCAAATCCACATCTGAATATATATTTCAATCAATTTGTTCAGTAGTGTCAACAAAATACAAAACATAATTTGTATTGTTGTTCAGATTTGTTAGCTATTAAGACTAGATGCTTCCACCTATTTTTCTTCAGTACCACAACACACGAACAAAAAAGAGGGTCAGTAGATCAGTATTGCAGTTCTCTTAACATGCTAGCGAAGTATACTGTAAATGACCTTGCAGTACAAACATGTTACACTGTAATATATATCCTAGTAAAACTAGAGGTCAATTCCGTATATAAGTTTGTTCATACATTGCAACTACTTTATAAAAAAATAGTAGTCGTATATATGTACATATTTAACTCAACATAAAACAGATCATCCTAAGTATAAAGAATGGTTATATATATGTTCATACATTGTTATTTACTTATAAACATTCTTTTTCCATCCTTTCCAAAATGCAGAAACTGCCATCCACAGTAAAATTTCCTACTCCGAGTTCAGGGAAGGTTACTTTGGAGACAGTACACAAGAATGGGTATGGAGACATGCAAGCTGACTACCACATCGACTCTGAAGAATGCATCAACATAACTACTGGCTGCAAAGAATTTGTCTCCCAGAATGGCTTTGAGGTCGGAGAAGTGGCCATGCTGTTTTCTACAAAGAAGAAGACTCCCTGAAGTTCACAATATTTGCACTGTAGGCAGTCTAAAATATGAAGCAAGCCATCGTTGGCATATTTCTAATGCTTTGCTAATGCTGTATGCTTTTAAAATTATGTCCACCAGACACTTTGAACGGTGCCTATTTAAACTATGCTACCTCATCTGCATCATTTTATCACCCATTTTTAGACAAGTTGTTGCTGGCAGTAACGCAGTTCTCTCAAACACATAGTTGGTCCTAAATATAAAAAAGCAGTCATTTGAACAGTAACAATGCAATGCGAATGGTCGAAACTTTGCAGTTAACATATGTTGTTTAAAAGAATTATCATAGTATTCAGTTCAAAAAAATTGTCATAATAACAATTCAGCTAACAAAAGTATATAATGGACCATCTATTCTAATAGCACAACAGAAGATTAACCATACTGCTAATGCAGTACGAAAGTACATATTATGCAGTCATCTAAAACACAAAATGCAGTTTAAGAAAAGAGAAATCTCATAAGCTACCATGACCACTGTAATACAGCTAAAACAAAGTACACTGCTAACGAAAATGCAGTGCACTACAGCGTATGCCAGAACAACAACAATAAAATTAAAACAGTAGAAATACAGATATGTCGTAGACTAACAGAGGTGCCAATTCAATCGCACTTACATAACTCGCCTAACAATTGTCCAACAACTAAACTATCGAAAAATACCCCGCAAAAAACTACATCGAACACACAGCAAACTGGGCGAACAGCATCAGCTTTTATTTAAAAATTGCAAATCAAAGAATGAGAATTATACCCGCAATACAATGAATTAAAACCAACAGCGACAGTAATTACAAGATTCAAAAACACATCAAGGCGCAAAATCCAGAAAATCAACAAGAACAGAGGAGCGGACGTAGCTCACTCGCCCACACAACCAAATTCGCAGGAACTGGAAACTAACTCCTAAAAATTACACAATTTCTAGAGAAAAAGGTGCAATTAAATGAACGATATCAAACAATTACGACAAACAAACAACATCTGAGCGCCAAAGAGTCGATTCCGACACGAACACGAACGAACAAAGAAAAACTCGCCCGCCAAATCCCTCGATTTACCAAGATTTTAGTCGTTTTTCCAGTAAATTACAAATAATAAAGGTCAACTGACATCCATAAACAAATTAAATCATCTCGCAACACCCGATTCCACACAGAATACGTGGGCAGACCACCAGAAAATGAAGCAGTTCTCCCGTGTAGCATTGAAGTGCACGACGTAAAGAAGATGTAGTTCGCTTCTGTTGAGCATGCAATGCAGAAGTGTTATCAGAATAGTTAATCGAATGTATCACAATCACCATTATTCACACGTACACATGCATATATATATATACAATTTCTCCTACATGTTGCCTTGGTGCCTTCGGAGCACGATGACAATTGGGAGTGGTTCATGGGGGCGGTAGCGGGTAATATTATTCTCCTTTGGGATTTATGACCTGGTCGAGCAAAAATCCTGCTATTTCCTCTTGAAGTGCTCGTATGCACTCCGTTGGTAGGAGCCTCTCCCGCACGTCTTTGAACTGTTAAGGAGATCAATATGCATGCATGTGTATTAGTTGTGTGACTAGATATCGATAATAATGTAAAAATTGTGAATAGTGTTCTGTTAAACGTACCCATTGCTGTCTATCGGATTTGCTCCTTTCGGACGCCATCATACGAATGTTCTCGCAAACGTAGAATGCACACACATCAGTCCCCGGCGCCTGCTTGAGGGCCTTACAAGAATTGAATTTAATTAGGTAATAATTAATCAAGCATGATAATTAATTAATGGTATTGAAACAAGAATTAAAGAGATGGTAGCTAGCTAGTACTACTTAATTACTTACCTTGGGTCGATACCAAAACAGCTTTTCTGCCCATTTTCCTGGAGTCACCTTGATGAACTTTGTCCAAGCCCAGCCCGCCAGCAAAGAAAATTAATAAAGGGGGTTATTGAATAGTTCATATCAGGAAATGACAAACTAAATAGGCCGAGATATAGTTAATAATGATTGAAATTACCTGTGGACTATCCCCTTCAAGATGGTGTAGTCACTTTCTTTTTTAAGTAGTGAGTCCAGTACTTCAACTTTTCCTTCTTCGACTTTAATGTCTAACAAGATCCAGTGGTAACTGCATGCGCACACGTTTGCATGTCTTAATTAAGCGGGCATTAGCATAACACTAATCAACTAACCTACACCCTATACACTTAATTATTAACATCTAGCTAGCTAGTAAGCAAAAACATAATGTGTAGTACAAGACAGTGTGACTCACAGGAAGTTGTAAGGAAGTAGTATATATTCATTGGGATTGAGGCGCTTCAAGAACTCTAGCATTTTATTCTCTATATCTTGTTTATACCATTCCAATTTCCATGTGTATTCATTAATGGTATTTGGGTCAATGAACCCAATGCCATAGCGTCTAGCTTTTTTCATTTCATAGATCTTCATCCTGCATAATACCACAGAAAAGAATATAGTGAGAATAATTACAGGTAATGATCGATCAATGAGCACTAAATCTAGCTTGAGACTTAATTAAATTACAAAAAGAAATCACTTACAGACAATAGCAAATGACGAGAGATTTGTCAAGTGCATCTTGATTGAACCCAATGGAAGTAATGCTCTTCCTTGACTTTCACCATGAGGGACTCTCGATTGGAACTCTTGGTAATGTTCATGTACCACTCATGTAATTCATACATTCTCGTTGGGAGTTTCTTGACCTCTTCGGGCTCGACCAAAGGTTGGCCCTGGACATATTTCCGTTTTATTTCCTCCTCTCTAAGCGGAGACATGGGCTCGATCTCGAGGAGTTGTCCAACACTGATACTGAGCATTTTAGCCTGGCTTATATGCTCCTCGGTTATTACTAGATTGTCCAGCTGGGGAACGGTTTGCCCACAATAATATAGGGAGCGCGTACTCTCATGTGTTGTTGGCACAACAAGCGGGGGGATCGATTGCGCCGCATGTTCTCCCAGCTGGGGAACGGTTTTCCCGCATTTTTTGCCAGCTGCTTGTTGGCTCGAGCTCAAGCTCGCTTGCTTCTGTAGTCGTGCTTGATGTGCCTTCTTGATTTGGCGCGCATAGTCTGAGTCAACATGCTTGGGAGCTGGTGGTCTAGCCATACGAATGAAGTGGTCAAACATTTCCTCAGGCACTTTCTCCCTTGGCGGCGGTGCCGGTTTCGATCCAAAATGGGCGTCCAGTTGGGCCTGCACTATGGCTGTGTTTTGCTCCATGATCATGTCGTAAGGCCTCTGAGGAAGAGGAGCGAGGCTTGCACCATATTATATCGCTTGCCTCCGCTTGTACCTCCTGTACTACCTCAACTCGTACCGCTACGCACCATAGTTACGGCGGCTCTTTTCCGCGATTGCTGAGGCGGCGGAGATGGCTGATGTGGCTGAGTTGGAGCAGGAGTCTGCTCATGCATTGGTGGACTTGGAGGAGCGGGAGTCTGCCGACACGGTGGCGGACTTCGAGGAGGTGTCGGCTCACGCATTCGTGGACTTGGAGGAGCCGGAGTCTGCTGACACGGTGGCAGACTTTGAGGAGGAGTTGGCTCATGCGTTCATGGACTTGGAGGAGCGGGAGTCTGCTGACTCGGTGGCGGACTTCGAGGAGGAGTCGGCTGACACGGTGTCCGTGGCCTTCGAAAGATGATGCAATCCTTTCTCCATAGGATGATACGATGTATGGCCTCTCCCAGTGTGTGCTCGTCGTCACCTCCAGGAATGTCAAGCTCTAGCACCGAATATTGGTCCACCACCTCATCAACCAAGACACGACCATAGCCCACTGGAATCGGATTGCAATGGAAGGTTGCTTCGGGGGGATTTATAGAAGCAACGGCGTCCGCCACCTTCATGGATATGTTCTTCATTTTGAAGTCTAGCTTACAGTTAGTGTTCTCCATGATGTCATCCACAGGGTATCTATCCAGCAGCGCGTCGCCCGGGGTGGAACCCACGCTGCTTCTCGGCATGGATAGGACGGTGCTATCCAATGTTGGATCATCCGCTAGCTTCTGCCGCTGCTGAGACCCCCTTTCTTGGCTAAGTGAGTCGATCTGCTGCTGCTGCCGCTGGATTTTGAGTGCCAAGTCCACGTGCGCTAATTCTAGGCCTTGAAGGCATTCTGCTTCCTGCTTCCTCTGCTCCTCCTCCAGCTTCCTCTTCTTCTCCTCCTCCATCTTCCTTCTTGCACGGCTTCTGTAGTCGTCTTTTCAATCCGAAAAGCCCTCATACCAGGGAATAACGCCCTTGCCTCGTGTTCTTCTCGGGTGTTCAGGATTTCCCAGGGCGCGCGTAAGCTCATCGTTCTCTTTGTTTGGGGTGAACACCCCCGTTCGAGCATCTTCTATTGCTTGAAGTAACTTCTCTTCGGCTCCTTTTAGACTTGCCTTCTTCGATACCAGGCCTGTCTTCGGGTCCAACGCCCCCCCATGCGCATAGAACCAAGTTCTGCACCTGGGGGCCAGCTCCTAGTAACTGGAGTGACCCCTGCATCCAGCATCTCTTGCTCAGACTTATCCCACTTAGGAATTGCCACCGCGTAGCCACCTGGCCCCAGCCTATGGAACTGCATCTTTTTTGCGGCATTGGCCTTGTTTTTTCTCGACCGTTCCTTAGATAATTCTAATTCCTTGAATTTCACGAAAGCGGGCCAGTGTTCTCTTTGCTTCTCTAGTGTTCCCTTGAATTCTGGAGTCTTCCTTTATGTAGCAACGTGGTTGTCGCATACAGTTTTCTTGTGGGTGTTGAATGTAATCGCCATCTTGCTAAGAGCAGCGTCCTTAACTTTCTGCACATCTGCATCAGTGAAATGAACTGGTAGGGTGAAATGTTCCATCAGAGATTCCCAAAGCGTTTTTTTTGCTCTGTCGTCGACCCAAGTAACATCTAGGCATTTATTTTTTGGCTCTTTCCATTCTTGAATGGAGATCGGGAGTTGGTCCTTCACAAGAACTCCGCACTGACGAACGAACTTGTTCGCAATGTTCTTAGGCGTGAGGTGTTCGCCATTAGCTTTGATGGAATCGATGTTGTACATTACACCCTCCTTCAACTTTTTGCCCGGGCCTCGCTTTGTCCTACTGTCTGTAGAAGCAGATTTGCTTGATCGGGAGGGCTGAAAGAAGAAAGATTGATTTGTTAATATATCTTCAAATAAAAAAACATGTGATGATCACCAGATGCATGCTTATATAAATATACCTTGCTGGTAGTCTTTGTTATTTCAAGATCAACATTGTCTGCGTCATCGTAATCATAATCATAATCATAGTTCATGACTTCATCGGCTTGGTCGTCGAGATCGAATATCTTATCATCACCCTCCCCGGTATTGTTCAGATATTGGGAGTCGTCATCTGCTTCATTCAGATCATCTGGCCTGCGAGGGTTGCGTATGATCTCGAACAGGGCCCCTTCTCCCTCTCTGCCGGTATTGTCTGCCATAGCTTTTTTTTAACTAATCCAGAAGAAATATAAAACAATTTAGTATTCAAATTACAATGCATGGATGCAATCAATAAGGAAAAACTGAATCATATAGTACATAATATGCATCGTCTCAAATAATATATAATCTCGAATACATCGTCTCGAATAATATATAATCTCGAATATATCGTCTCGAATAATGTATAATCGCGAATACATCGTCTCTACTAATATATATAATCTCGAATACATCACTGGCTAGGTAGCTAATAAAGATCGAATACTACAGAAGAATCTTGGGCACTCGCGGTTCCTGGGGCGGGGGCGGTGGACACCATCACAGGATCATATCTCCAGTCATCTGCCCAAACAACCTGCCAAGTATTGGAGAACATGCTCGTCCTCCTCCCTGACACGATGACGCACCACCTCCGGCGGGGTCGGCTCCCTCTACACCAAAAGTGGCCCATGCGAACGCCACTAAAGGAGATCAGGGTCGACGACGGGACCCAAGGCCGGGTTCCTCACCAAGCGGCACGCCCCTGCAGGTAGAACCTCCCAGCGCTAGCCCGGCGAAGCCGAGTCCTGGACATGGGTCAGTCGGACGTCGTCGCGAACGGGTCGACGGCGAGGATGCAGGCCGGGCATCGTCGAGAACAAATACTATATGCCCGCAAAAAGTAACATTTTTTAAATGATTGGATTGTGATAACTAAAATTCTATATGCAAATTCTAACTTTTTCTATAACTAAAATTATAAGAAACTAAAAAAACATTGATCATCGTCTAACAATTTGACATTATTCTAATTCATCTAGCTAAAACTAATTCTAATATTTCTATATAATTAACATTTCTATAATATTTCTAATATTTCTATAACTAAAAAACAGAAAAATTGCTAACATTTCTAGAACTAAAAAACAGAAAAATTTATAACATTTCTATAACATTTCTAATATTTCTATAACTAAAAACAGAAAAATTTCTATAACCAAAATTTACAACTAAAAAACTAAAAAACAATGTGTGTGTGGACATGGCGGCCAGGGCAGGAGCTCACCGGCGAGGCGAGGCGACGGGGGGCGGCGACGACGGGGACGGGGCGGGGCGCGGCGACGGGGACGACGGGGACGGCCGCCGCGGTGACGACGGGGACGGGGCGGCGACGGGGGCGTCGACGAGGGGTAGCGACGGGGGCGGCGACGGGGGGCGGCGGACGACGGGGCAGAGGAGAACAAGCAGATAAGAAACTGAATTTTTTAAGTGTTTTCTTATATAGGATGTGCCTTTAGTACCGGTTGGAGCCACCAACCGGTACTAAAGGTCAATTTTGGCCAGGCCAAGCGGCGGGAAGCGCCCCCCTTTAGTACCGGGTGGTGGCTCCAACCGGTACTAAAGACCCACCCTTTAGTACCGGTTGGAGCCATGACCCGGTACTAAAGGGCGTGCGCTGGCGCAGGTGCGGTGCGACAAGTTTAGTCCCACCTCGCTAGCTGAGGGGCGTCCGCACTGGTTTATAAGCCCTAGTGCGGTAGCTCTCTCGAGCTCCTCTCCAAAGCAGGCCTACTGGGCCTACCTGTTCTGTGCTGCCCTATGGCCCTACTGGGCCTTTGCGGGCCTACGTCCTGGCCCAATAACAGGTTGGCTTTCTAGTCGTATGCAGGTTGCTGTGGCGCAGTAGGCGGGCTTTTTATTTTCTTGCTTTATTTATTTTTGTTTTATTTATTTTTGAGTTGTTCTTTGCTGTATTTAGAGTTTCTTTGTGATATTTTTTTCTTTAGGTACAAAAAATTACAAACTTTCTGTTAGTGTAGGTAGTTTTCAAACTTGAATAGTTTAAATTTTGAATTATTTGAAATTTGTGTGAATCACTAGTTTGTGAATAACTTAACTATGAAAATAGATTTTTCAGTGATTCTTTTTTCTTATGTTTAATATTAGTGTGTTTTATCATTATATTGAATTTGGTAATGCTTAGGTTATTTAAAAAATGAAATGCCTTTGTAACAGATGAGTTTTTGTTCGAAACCCTGATACTTCGAAAGAGATTGTCCATTTTGTACACAAAGTGCATCCAGTTTTTGTCGTAACCCCCTCTACTTTTTTGCACATGCTATGTGGGTGAAATTATGATACCATGCCAACTTTCAACCTTTTCTGAGTTCATTTGAAGTGCTTTTCAATTTCAGGGTCATTTAGCTAAAAAAATCAGTAAATGCATGAAAGAATTTGTTTGCACATAAAATTTCTTCGCGTTTCAAATGCCAAAACACGTAACTACCCTAATTATTACAGAGATTCCCTCCTAGGTGTGAAACACAGAAGAAAGTGATGATAGTGAAGCCGATCACATCCCAGATCTTTGGGTGTGAAACTTTTTCTTCGCGTGTGTCCCTTTGCGCCGTAACCATGGAAAATCTTCATCATTTAACTGGATGCTTGGGTCAATATTCACTGTGAATGGAGCAATTGCATCAAACTTTTCATAATCTTTTGACATGTCTATCTTGTCATCCACTCCCACGATGTTTCTCTTCCCAGAAAGAACTATGTGGCGCTTTGGCTCATCGTATGATGCATTCGCTTCCTTATCTTTTCTTTTTCTCGGCTTGGTAGACATGTCCTTCACATAGAAAACTTGTGCCACATCATTGGCTAGGACGAATGGTTCGTCTGCATACGCAAGATTCTTGATATCCACTGTTGTCATTCCGTACTGTGGGTCTTCCGTTACCCCGCCTCGTGTCATATTGACCCATTTGCATCGAAACAAAGGGACCTTCAAACCATGTCCATAGTCAAGCTCCCATATGTCCTCTATGTAACCATAATATGTTTCCTTTCCCGTCTTGGTTGCTGCATCAAAGCAGACACCACTGTTTTGGTTGGTGCTCTTCTTATCTTGGGCAATCGTGTAAAATGTATTCCCATTTATCTCGTACCCTTTGAAAGTCGTTATATTCGAAGATGGTCAATGGGACAGCGAGTACAGGTCATATTCAATAGAGGCGTCATGCATGGTACGTGTCTGTAACCAGCCGGCGAAAGTCCTCGTTTTTTCACGTGTAATCCAGTCATCGGACCGCTCCGGGTGTTTGGAGCGTAGAAAATTCTTGTGTTCGTCCATATACGGAGCCACCAAGGCGGAATTCTGTAGAACTGTGTAGTGTGCTTCAATAAGAGAATGTTCGTCCATACATATTATTTGATCCCCTCCTAGCGTGCCTTTTCCATCCAGTCTGCCCTTATGCCGCGATTCAGGAACACCAATCAGCTTAAGGTCAGGAATAAAGTCAATACAAAACTCAATGACCTCCTCATTTTCATGGCCCTTGGAGATGCTTCCTTCTGGCCTAGCACGGTTATGAACATATTTATTTAAGACTCCCATGAACCTCTCAAAGGGGAACATATTGTGTAGAAATACAGGACCCAAAACGTTAATCTCTTCGCATAGGTGAAATAGGACGTGCGTCATGATGTTGAAGAAGGATGGTGGGAACACCAACTCGAAACTGACAAGACATTGCACCAAATCATTCTCTAACCTTGGTATGATTTTTGGATCGATTACCTTATGAGAGATTGTGTCGGTGTACAAAAGGAGGGGCACACTTTTGTACCCCTTTCCTTGTGCACGGGCAGTCGGAGCCGCGCCCACGGTCACATCAAGCTGAACAAGGGAGGTGAGCCAAGGTAAGACCGAAGCCCAAGATAACCAGAGCAACGTCAAGGCCAAGACCGCAAAGACCAGAGGGGCGGAGTAGTTTCCCCCGGCAAGACCCTTGCAAGGGACGGCCTCAGTAGCTCCGGCAAGACCCTTGCCGGGGCAGCACACCCAAATGCCAACAGAGCGAGCCACCCTTGAGTCCACATCCCCAATACCATCAACCACATTGGGCCAGGGCTCGGGAGGCACCTCTATGGTGGCATGCAGATCTTTATGAAGACAAGGAATACTCAAGATCAGATGAGGATTAGAAGACGACGACCCTCGGCAAGATCCTTGCTGAGGAAGGCCACTAGATCCCCGGCAAGGTCCTTGCCGAGGACGACAGCACGCCACGGCAAGACCCTTGCCGAGCCACCCGGCAAGGCCCTCACCAAGGACGCCAGTAAGGACACCGCCAGGCCTGCGCCAACCAAGTTTCCACTGCCGTTCGCATGCAACTGCCAGCTCAACCAGCTGAGCAGGCACCTGCGTGGCAACATGCAGCTCCCAGGCCAACTCGTCAAGCGCCTGCATGGCGGCATGCAGATCTTCGTGGAGGCTTCACCACCGTGCCACCCCAGCTGCCTGCCTACATGGCATCGCATGCCTCACTGGCCAGGGCGCGTGTCGAAGCGAGGAGGAGCGGCGACGGGCGGGACGGGCCTCGCCCCCGTCCCCGATAAAGTCAGGGGACACCTAAGCTACGCATTAAATGCGTCTTGTCCTGTAATATGAGCGATAAGCTCGTAGCACTGTGCGCCTTTCCACCTCCTGTGTGCCACTGTGGCAGCCCTTTTCGACTATAAAAGGAGGCCCATGGCATACTGGAGAAGGATTCGGCTCTTTCGAACCACACACTGACCACATCTAGTTCGAGAGCTCAAGAACTCTCTGAAATACACCCACCAAAGCAGGACTAGGGTTTTACGCATCCTCGCGGCCCGAACCTGCGTAAATGATCCTCGTGCTGGTTACTAATCCTGCTCTTCCCGCAACCCTGCGCCCCGACAACCGTAGTAGGGATTCTTGTGATCCCATAGGTGTCGTTCCACACCGACAGATTGCATTGAGGAATGCACATAGCTTCACAATGGCTAATCAATTATTTTCCGGTAGAAGCACCCTCAATGCAACCGGAAGCAGTTGCGTCATAATCATGTGGTAGTCATGAGACTTTAGGTCCTAGAACTTTTTCTCTGCCATATTTATTATTCCCTTTATATTCGACAAGAAGCCAAACGGTACCTTAATACATAGCAGGCATTCAAAGAAGATTTCCTTCTCTTCTTTGGTAAGAGCGTAGCTGGCACGACCCTGATGTATGCCATCTTTTCCGTGCATACGTTGCTGGTCCTCCTATGCCTCAGGTGTATCTTTTGTCTTCCCATACACACCCAAGAAGCCAAGCAGGGTCACGCAAATATTCTTCGTCACATGCATCATGTCGATTGCGGAGCGGACCTCTAGGTATTCCCAATAGGGCATGTCCCAAAATATAGATTTCTTATTCCACATGGGTGCGCGTCCGTCAGCGTCATTCGGAACAGTTTGTCCACCAGGACTCTTTCCAAAGACTACCTTCAAATCCTTGACCATATCATGTACATCAGCACCAGTACGGTGGCGAGGCTTCGTCCGGTGATCCGCCTCACCTTTGAAATGCTTGCCTTTCTTTCTTACGGGATGCCTGCTCGGAAGAAATCGACGATGTCCCAGGTACACATTCTTCCTACAATTATCCAAATATATATTGTCGGTATCATCCAAACAGTGCGTGCATGCGCGGTATCCCTTGTTTGTCTGTCCTGAAAGGTTACTGAGAGCGGGCCAATCATTGATCGTCACGAACAGCAACGCATTTAGGTCAAATTCTTCCTGTGCGTGCTCATCCCACACACGTACACCTGTTCCATTCCATGTTTGTAAGAGTTCTTCAACTAATGGCCTTAGGTACACATCAATGTCGTTGCCGGGTTGCTTAGGGCCTTGGATGAGCATAGGCACCATAATGAACTTCCGCTTCATGCACAACCAAGGAGGAAGATTATACAAACATAGAGTCACAGGCCAGGTGCTATGGTTGCTGCTCTGCTCCCCAAAAGGATTAATGCCATCTGCGCTTAGACCAAACCATACGTTCCTTGCGTCACCTGCAAACTCCTTCCTGTACTTTCTCTCGATTTTTCTCCACTGCGACCCGTCAGCGGGTACTCTCAACTTTCCGTCTTTCTTACGGTCTTCTCTGTGCCATCGCATCGCCTTGGCATGCTCTTTGTTTTGGAACAAACGTTTCAACCGTGGTAGCATAGGAGCATACCACATCACCTTGGCAGGAATCTTCCTGGGGCGCTCGCCTCGACATCACCAGGGTCATCGCGGCTGATCTTATAGCACAATGCACCGCATACCGGGCAAGCATTCAAATCCTCATACTCACCGTGGTAGAGGATGCAGTCATTATGGCATGCATGTATCTTTTGCACCTCTAACCCTAGAGGGCAGACAGCCTTATTTGCTTCGTACGTACTCTCGGGCAATTCGTTGTCCTTTGGAAGCATATTCTTTATCATTACCAGCAACTTTCCAAATCCCTTGTCAGATAAACCATTCTCTGCCTTCCATTGCAGCAATTTTAGTGTGGTGCCCAACTTTTTCTTGTCAGCTTCGCAATTCGGGTACAACAATTTCTTCTGATCCTCTAACATGCGCTGCAACTTCTTCTCCAAATCACTTGCGCAGTTTCTCTTTGCATCGGCAATGGCCCGACCTAGATCATCAGCAGGCTCATCTGATGTCTCCTCTTCAGCTTCTTCCCCCATTCTTGTATCATCATATTCAGGGAACCCATGGCAAGGATAGTTGTTGTCGTCCTCTTCTTCTTCATTGTCTTCCATCATAACCCCTCTTTCTCCGTGCTTGGTCCAAACATTATAGTGGGGCATGAAACCGGACTCAAACAGGTGGACGTGAATGGTTCTTGACTTAGAGTAATTGTGATCATTCTTACAACCAGCACATGGACAAGGCATAAAACCATCCGCCCTCTTGTTTGCCTCAGCCGCAAGCATAAAAGTATGCACGCCATTAATGAACTCGGGAGAGCATCGGTCATTTTACATCCATTGTTGGCTCATCTTCATTACACAACACCGAAAAGACCAAATTAATAAAAGTTCATACATATATAAAGTTCATACAACACTTAAATGCAACAAACAAATAACTCTCTAGCTAAAGCATTTAAATGCAACAACAAATGAGATCAAGATCGCAACTAAGATAACGATTGATCCAACATCATAATGATACCAAGCCTCACTATCAATGGCATATTTTCTAATCTTTCTAATCTTCAAGCGCATTTTCTCCATCTTGATCTTGTGATCATCGACGACATCGGCAACATGCAACTCCAATTCCATCTTCTCCCCCTCAATTCTTTTCAATTTTTCTTTCAAATACTCATTTTCTCATTCAACTAAATTTAACCTCTCGACAAAAGGGTCGGTTGGAATTTCCGGTTCACATACCTCCTATATAAAAATATCTATGTCAACTTGATGGGCATAATTTGTCATAAACACAAAATGCAACAAATAGCTTTAAAATAGAATATACCACATCCGAATCATAACAAGGACGAGGGCCGACGGGGATGGATACCAAAACCATGGCACTATGTATAACAAACAATGTACGTGTAAGATAATTATATGAGTAACTATATATCCAAATCACACAAACATCAATTTTTTATATAAAACATTCATGAACAAAAGGCTCACCACAAGGTGGTGCCGGCGACGGGACGGTGCGGGCGATCGACGGTGGTTACGACGGAGATTTAGAAGGCACTAAGTAAACCACACCTACATATGCAAACTAAGTGTTATTTTTTACCTCAAATTGCATATAAATCAAATACTAGCACATATAATTCCTCCCAAATTACTAAACTCACAAATTAATCACTATATAAAGCATTGCAAGAGCTAATCTAGCAATGAGAGATGAAAGGACAAAGTTGCTAACCTTTATGATCATTTGAATGGATGGGGGCCTTCAAATCTTGACAAATTTTGGGCAAAATGTGTGATGAGCTCGAGAGGAAGAGGAGAAGAACAGAGAGGAGAGGGGAAAGGGGAAGAACAAAGCGATCTCGGGTGGATGAAGTGTTTATGTAGGACGACCTTTAGTACCGGTTCATGACACGAACCGGTACTAAAGGTGCTGGAGGGGCCCCAGATTGACAACATCCTGCCACTACTCTCTTAAGTACCGGTTCGTGGAACGAACCGGTGCTAAAGGTTCACCACGAACCGGTACTAATGAGAGCTGCCCGGCTAGCCGTTGGAACCGACACTAATGGACACATTAGTGCCGGCTCAAATTCAATCCGGCACTAATGTGCTTCACATTTGACCCTTTTTCTAATAGTGAATAATCCTCTTCCTTTACTTTCTTTCCCTTCTTCTCCCGCGCCTCTGTCTCTGTCTCTGTCTCGTCTCACTTTTTACGGGGTGGCATGTGCAGATCTTCCCTGATATTCAAATCTTGCAAGTCTTTTCTTGCCTTCGGCCCATCCTTGGTCTTATCCGGCATGTTCATCAGTGTCGCGAGCAAGCTCTCAAGGACATTCTTACAGATATGTATTTGATCAAGGCAATGAGGTGTATCAAGTTTGTGCCACTACTCCAAGTCCCAGAACACAGACCTCGTCTTCCATACCTTTAGCAGTGGCTCTGGCGCCTTTTTCATCGTCTTTCCCGGTGCGTGGCACCGTTCCTAGTTTTTCAATACCTCATCGATTTTGGCGCCGCTCCGCTTACGTGGAATAGATCTCCATGGTTTCTCCACGGGTCGTCCGGTTCGAGCCATCTTCGAGGCCCCATGTACACGATTTTCCCAGACCCGCCATCTTTCCTTGACGTTAGCTGCTGAGACATCGTATCATCCATGCACCGCGTGCATCCGCAATATCCATGGAACACCTGGGCTGCGACATATCCATAACCGAAATAGTCGTGCACCGTCATGATCAGCGCGTCTCTCATGTAGAAATACTCGCCGTTGCTGGCGTCCCATGTCTTGGCCGTTGTGTTCCATAACGTGTCTAACTCCTCTTGAAGTAGCCCCAGATACAGATTAATATTATTTCCTGGTTGTTTCGGCCCTTGAATCAGCATGCTCATGTGAATGTACTTTGACTTCATGCACAACCTAGGGGGGGAGGTTGTACATCCATACAAACACGGGCCATGTGTTACGGTTGGTGTTCTTGTTGCCAAACGGATTCATGCCATCGGTACACGCGCCGAGCACAATGTTCCTTCCATCACATTTGAAATACCGATAGAAGTCGTTTAACGCTCTCCACTGGCTTCCATCCTTGACGTGTCTCAGCTTCGGATCATCTCCATCGTCGGGCTTCTTCCTCTCCGCATGCCAGCACATGAGCTTTGCTTCCTTGGGATCATACGAAATACCGCTGGAGACGAGGAGTGATCGGTAAGTACCATACAACTTTCTAGGGACTTTTCTTCCCGGCCTTCTTGTATCGAGAAGCATTGCACACCGGACAGCTTGTTTTTTCCGTGTGCTCCTTCCGATAAATTATGCAATCGTTGATGCATGCACGGTATCTAATGTGCGGTAGATCAAGAGGGCACACGATCTTCTTGGACTCATCCACACTAGTAGGACATAGATTCCCCGCGGGAAGAACATCCTTTAGGTACTTGAGATGCTCATCGAGGCTAGTGTCGGTCCATTTTTTTTAGCCATCGTATTTAGGAGTTGGAGCGTGAAACTCAAGCGGGTCACCTCAGGATTGCAACCATTATACAATGGAGTGTTCGAGTCTACCACCAGTTGCTGCAGCTTAGCCTCCTCTCTAGAAGCGGCTCTCTCAGTACTCGTCTCCTTGCGAAGCAGTGCTTGAACATGAGGGTGCCACACGATTGAACTTAGTATCGACGAACTCTATGGCGTGGAGTCCACTTTCTCTCCGCCGCCATGTCTTGGCCCTTCTCCTCCGCCATGTCCGGGCCCTTCTCCGCCGCCATGTCCGGCCTCTTCCCTGCCGCCATTATCGATCAACTCTTCGTCTTGCCCCGTGTCGTCATTGCCTGCCCCGTAGGCGTCCTCAACATCATCATCCTCATCTTCAACTATCCACCGAGTATAGCCATCCATGAAACCAGTCATGAGCAGGTGCGCTTCGACACGACCATCATCACAGGGGTCGAGCCAAACTATTCCTTTGCATTTTCAACACGGACATAAAACCTCTGTCAGGTTATTATCTTTCATGTCCTGCACCTCCGACCGCAACCACCTGTCCACCATCCTTCCACTGACCATCATGAACGTCTGCACGGTAATAATAAACAAATTGATTATAAAAGTGCGTGCATGCATCAAAGTCATAGAAAAATTTGGCATGACCTTCACTAAAAATAGGACATATAGATCTAGAGTTTGCCCGGAATTCACCGAAACGGAAATAAATCGACATTTCGGCAAAACATAGGCAACTCAAAAGCACAATTTGGCGTGAACTCATGCCACACACACAATATCCATCATATCGCACACACATACACATATTTCAATTCTCGCAAAAGCATGAATTTTTAATCACCTATCTCGAGGTCGAGCACACACGGTGAGATGATGATGTAGGGAGATCAAAAGTGGACAAAGCTCTTCTTGACAAAGCTAGATCTAGTTAGGGGGCAAATATGTCACTTCACTAAATGCTACATCTACCTAGCTAGCTAATTTGGGAGGAGACAACTTCGACTAGTGGAGGGGGGAGGAAAAAGAGAAAGGATATGCATTAATGGAGGTGGTGTAGTTAGATAGGAGTAATAAAGAGAGAGAAAGGTAGGTAGAAGAGGGAGTGTAATGGGGGAGAAGTATTGAGGAAGAAGCAAAGTGAGGGAGAGAGGAGGTGGGAGGTAGGGGAAAGTGAGGAAGAGAGGAGATGGGGGAGGGGAGGAGGGGAGGGGGAAAAGGTGGTATTATGCTGCGTCTTAGCAGTAGCGCGGGTCGTAAAACGCGCTACTGCTAAGAACATAGCAGCAGCAAGCTTTCTGCACACGCGCTACTGCTAAGCGGGGCCCGCCATGTGGCCAATTTCAAAATTAGCAGTAGGGACCGGAGTAAAAAGCGTGCTACTACTATTGCATTAGCAGTAGCGCGTGTCTCGGCACCGTGCTGCTTGTAAGCTTAGGTTGGTGGGTACTGTCGGTCGATTTTAGTAGCAGCGCGGTTCCGCCAGCACGCTCTACTGCTAATTGACTAGCAGTAGCGTCTGTTTTGAACCCGCTCTACTGAAAATTAGCAGTAGTGCCTCTTTTTGTACCGCGCTGCTGCTAAGATTCTGTGTATAAGGTTTTCCCTAGTAGTTGTATGCTCATTACCATTAATATGAAAAGTGACCTTGCTTTTATTGCAATTAATAACAGCCCCTGTAGTATTCAAGAAGGGTCTACCAAGGATAATCGACATGTTGTCGTCCTCGGGCATCTCAAGTATAACAAAGTCAGTCAAAATAGTAACATTAATTAGCAATAACAACGGGCACATCCTCACAGATACCGATAGGTATGGAAAATCATTTGTCAGCCATTTGCAAGGGTATCTCAGTAGGTGTGAGTTTATTCAAGTCAAATCTTTTATGTAATGAGAAAGGCATAACACTAACACCAGCTCCTAAATCACACAAAGTAGTTTTCACATGATTCTTTTTGATAGAGCAAGGTATAGTTGGTATTCCCGGATCTCCAAGTTTTTTAGGCACTCCATCTTTGAAAGTACAATTAGCAAGCATAGTGGAGATTTTAGCTTCCGGTATTTTTCTCTTATTAGTGATGATGTCTTTCATATACTTTGCATAAGGAGGCATTTTCAAGATATCAGTCAAGCGAGTACGCAAAAAGACCGGCCTCAACATTTCAGCAAAGCGTTCAAATTCTTCATCATCATTCTTTTTAGTTGACTTGGTTGGAAAAGGCGTAGGTTTTTTAACCCACGGTTCTCTTTCTTTACCGTGTTTTCTAGAAAAAAAATCTCTTTTATCATATCTTTTATTCTTAGGTTGTGGGTTATCAAGATCAACAGGTGGTTCTATCTCAACATCATTATCTGTTTCTTTTTCATTATTTAGTTAAGCATCCTCATGAACATTAGCATTATCTTTTCATTATCACTAGGTGGATGTTCATTACCAGACTGAGTTTCAACATCAGAGATAGAAATTTCATTTTCATTATCAGGAGGTTTCTCTATTTCAGGTTCACTAGAAGCATGCAAAGTCCTATCATTTTTCTTCTTCTTTTTCTTTTTGGAAGGACTAGGTGCACTAGTGTTAATTCTTTGTGAGTCTTGTTCAATTCTTTTTGGGTGTCCCTTAGGATACATCGGTTCCTGAGTCATTGTACCTCCTCTAGTTGCAACCCTAATAGCAAAGTCATGTATATTATTATTCATTTCATCAAGCAATTCTCTTTGTGATTTAGCAACTTGTTCTAGCTGAGTTTGTACCATAGAAGCATGTTTTCCAACAACTCTAACATCATTTGAAATTCTAAATAACAATTCACTCAAGCGAGCAATCATATCAGAATTGTATTTCAATTGTTTCATAACATTTCCATTGAAGTGATCTTGTTTTCTAATATAGTTTTCAAACTCATAAAGGCATTGACTAGAATGCATATTGTGAGGATTATCATTTTCATTGAATTTCATAAGAGAATTTACCTCCACCACCTTAGGCAGTGGTAGTGTATTAAGCCCATGTATTTCTTTAATAGGAGGTAAATTTTTAACATCCTCACCCTTAATACCTTTTTTCTTCATAGATTTCTTTGCCTCTTGCATATTTTCGGGACTGAGATATAATATACCCCTTTTCTTCGAAGTGGGATTAGCCGGTGGTTCAGGATGAGTCCAATCATCATGATTTTTTAATATATTATTCAATAATTCTACGGCTTGAGCAATAGTTCGTTCCCTGAAAACACAACCAGCACAACTATCTAGGAAGTCTCTAGAAGCATCGCTTAGTCCATTACTAGTCATCAACCCGTGCATCTGCACGGGCTAGTGATTTTGAAAACAAATTATTAAAAACATAAACTTTCTATGATAATGTAGTAGGAATTAGAAATGTATGTTGATTTGAAATACAATTTTGAACATATCCTAACTCATCATTGATGACATGAATTAGAATAAATGAAAATAGCCACCATTGGACCATAAAGCTGGAAAATGAAAAATAGAACATTTCAAGGAACATTTATAAGGAACCATGTGGTCAACTAATTGAGAAGAAAGAATGACACATATTCTAGGTTATGAGGGTTTGAACCTAGCTAGTTTTATTGTACATATATTCCCCAAAAAATAGAATGGATTAATGCATAGTTAGTGTATATAGGGTATCATAAAATGGTAATTTCATTTCTATTCAACATGAAGGGAGTGGTCGTGAAATTATTGGCTCTAAATCTAAGACACAGTTTTTGCGGAAAGAGGAGCTTTGGCTCCTACACCAGGGATGGACACTGAAATCTAGAAAATATTAAAACGTGCAAAAACATTAACACTTCATCTTTTGCATCTTTGAGTCTTGAACATGCTTGTAGATCTTTTGTCCAAATAAATTTCTATGTCCCCAACAAAAGTAATTTGGGTGCTCTAAAAATAATTTTATATTGAAAGCTTTTTTAGTTTATTTTCATATGGGTCAAAATTTGTACTTATTCATGAAAATTTAATTTACTTACAACTCGAACATCTGAGTTGTGTGATATTTTAGTTCGTGGTTAGTTAGTTGAACTCCAGATATGTCTGTGCAAAAACCACATGCGAATCACTTGCCAACGTAGTCAAACTCCATATAGGCATCTAATAATCAGACTACCACTAATACCAAACACTGTCCACTAGATGAGCTGTTGGCTTTTCATGTATTCTAGCTTTTTAGGCAAGTGAAAATTGACATTAATTGTATGTAGAACTCCACATGACTTACAAATGGAAAAAAAGTAAGATTAGAAAAAATTATTTCTAAAATATGTAATAATTTCATTGTTAGGCATCTAGCGTTAAATAATGTTATCCCTTGGATCAATTTGTGAGGAAATTCTGTCATGCAAATTTAAATGCATAAGATATGTAAGAACATGACTGAACTTTATTAACGATGTATTTATCGGCGACATAGTTGTGTATATGAGAAATACAGTGCATATTTTGTATTGTCCTAACCTCGATGTTATAAATCCAAAGAAATACCATGTAGTTTAAACAATATTCATGCGTACAGGTAGATGAGGTTGGAGAAAACAGTAATCACCTTTTCTTTGCTCTATTCTAGTATTTGCTTGTACCTTTTGCAGTCAAAATAGGATATAATCTTATCTTAAAACTCTGCGACATATTGATCATAGCATCCCCACTTATAACACATTTTCTTAACTTTTTAGGACTAACTTTTGTTGTTTATTCCAAAAGATATGAATTGGACATACCTATATGTTCTATCAGGATGAAAGGATGACCTTTATTTTATTTTGGTGATATACAAAATATCCATCGAACTATTCTAGTCTTCTAGAGATAATACAAAAAAGATGACTTGTTTTCCTCTTCCGTTGAGATCCACTTTTTTACACTAATGTGAGGTAGACAACTTGGATTTGTAGTTCACTCATAGATGAAGAGTTTGAAAATATTGCACTGTAAGACATAGAAAATGCATAGGTACGCATACATTAGATCTATGGTAAACATACTCATGTATATAATATAATTTCCGTGCTTAATTCATAGACGTAGCTTATTTGTTTCCCCACTTAATCAGTCTAGAAAATAATGGATTTAATAGATGTATTCCACTCCTGCTATTTTTATAGGGTTTCATTCTGTTTCCTATAGGATCAAGCTAAACATAAACCATATCTTTATACATACAAATATCACACCGTGCGTGCCTTATATGCATGGTAAGCATCAGTAAACCTCTCTTAGCTTAGCACCCTCCAGCTAACCATATGATCCATGCTCTCAAAAGTTATATGAGCTCAACATCCATGCATCATGCGAAAAGAAGTAAATTAGGGATAATAATTTGTCCTAATATTCAAACATTAAGTCCAGTATGTATGTGTACATAATAGAACTGTATGAAGCCAATACCTGCTCCTGGAGACACGGGATGCAGCCAGGGCATGGATGACAAGCTCATCCAGCCACTATACTACCTCGGCGGCGGCTCTCGACTTGATTATCCTCTATTCCACTTCATTGCCTGGGCTTCCGTTAGCTAATACCTAACGCCATGCGCAGTGAGAGTCCTTTTTGCTACAGACCTTTGCCTATTATGGGAGAAGGAGAACTGCAGCAAACAGAGACTTCCAGCTCTCCTTTCACCATCATGATGATATATATTGCATGAGTGAATAGCACTTGGTAGGCAGAACAACCCAAGATATGGAGGCAGTATAATGCAAAGAACTTCAGGCTAGGTTAGAAATGACAGGAGCAATATGGATCAACCAAGTACTCACTGTGTCAGCAAGAAGAAACATTTATGCTGCATTGTTTCTGAAATATATAGTATGCATACAATGGAAAAAATGGTTCTGAGTTTCACTAAAGGAAACCATTCACTAATTATTTATTTCCCATTCGAGAAATGCAGTACATATGGTGGGGCTTCAGCCTAATATAATGTGGGAAGAAATATTTATTTAAAAGCTAGGAAATCATAGACCAATTTAGCAAAGATATCATGGTAAAGTTGGTAATATTGTAAGAATACTTTCATGATCCATGAGCATTAAACCTATTTGCAAAGAAAGATCAATACACTATCTTGGCATTCTTGTAGAATTGTATCTGAGAGGAACATTATTCCAACCTTGTAAAAAGAAAGAGGCCACTATGGCCGTTCGGGCCAAAACCATTTTGTGTACTAACAAATAAATCCAGATGATTCTTGATGTGACACCAAGTTTAACATGCGCACCTGCAACAAAAGAATATCATTTTGTACTTAAGTATAAACATTTCAAGTAGCACCATGTATATAGACAGATGTCACATTTGTCTATTAATCAATTGACCTCTCATCTGAAATAGAAAATCAGAGCTAACATGAATAACTTGTTGCACGAAATTAGGCAAGCATACCTCTATATAGAAGAAGACCAAAAATACAACTGACTCCATAACTAAACCTTTGATTATTTCATCGAATTGAATTAGCATTAAATGTGTCAACCAAAAGGACAACTGAGATGAATCTAACATACGAAAACTTGATAGCATTCATAATGTATGTACAAAGGTTCTCTTATTAATCATCCCATGCATGTAAGAGGAAGAGTTTGATTATTGAATCTGAAGCATACAACATGATATTTCATTTAATATATATCCCATTATATGAGAATGGAAGGACATGTATGCAACGTCATATTTTATGCTCAAAGATACAAATGGAGACTGAATTTTATGCACTCAGGATGCGTGTCTAGTAAAGACTGCACCTGTACGTATAACACATATATGACTATTATAACAACATACAGTTTAGTATCACTAGTCATCAACCCGTGCGACTGCACGGGCTACAAATATAGAAACCATATTTATACTCAATGAATGTATCTGAAAAATAGTTTTGTTGATTTATTTTGGCAATTGGAAATATGGTAAAATGCGATAGAGTACTGAAAATATTTTGTAACATGTAGTACTTTCTTCATGTATAGCAACTATCAGTATTGTTCATTCACTATAAGTTCCTAATTATGCCACTATATGTATCCTGTGGAAGTCAAGCTCTTTTGCTTATGTTTATAATTCTGATGTGCTTGTTGATAGCCCTAACTATATCAACAGGCATAGCAAGTGAAAATTATGAAAAGTTCAGCTTAAATTACATGTTGCTTTGACTACAAAATCTAAATTTACCTCATTAACTTTGAGCCCGGTAAACTATATATGTGAAAAATGGTAGTTGAGTCGAACACTGGCATAATTGAATTTCCTAGTGAACACTAACCATAAGATTTGTGTAGACCTTTTAACGAAGTTGACATGCAAAAATTTCTACCTGGATAGTATAGAAAACAAAGTTTGGTGTATTAGACACATGAAATACCTGTGGCACACTTGGAAATATTGCATTTTGGTATCCTATTTAATATATAGTCGAAAAACGTCCCACTCTGAAATTATACCAAGAGGAAAATCCTGACCAGTCAAAGGATTATGAAAAAAATATACAGATTAATTCCCAATATATTCTGCGAGACTACTTTCACAGTGCCAAAGAAAAGGGCATCATGAATCTCCTTGCATTATTCCTTCTTCCTTTAGACTGCTATAAATGTCTAAATCCATATAATGTGATATTAATTTATTCACTTACTCTTCTTTAACCATGTAGTACGCATCCACTCAAGCAGCCCCAAACTTGGTAAAAGCAACGAATTTGCATCATAATATATCAGAAACAATAGTGTTTAGCAACAGCAAGCAAGAGGACGATTAGGTTGCACTGCGGCTTAAAAGCAAGCAAACAATCTAAGTATATAACAAAATAGATATCTGCTACGTCTGAACATGTAGACTGAGATTCAAACGCTATAGAGAATACAATCAGGAGAGCTGGACCTGATTTATTGCATTGTACCCTAAACTGAGATTCAAGGCTAGAGAGGAATATGGTCAGGAGAGCTGCAGCTGGATTGCCATACATGACTTATTGAATGGTATCTGCTAAGTAAAGAATTATTGGAAATAAATCACGTACTACCAAAAGAGGGATCCTACAATGGGCCAACCCAATTTACTTAAGAGAGCACTCGGGGGAGGGGTACGTTTGTTCGACATCCGTCGACCTAAGTGGGGAATCGGATTCGCGCTCCAGCATGAACTACCCGAGAAAGTATTGGTGCACCGGAGCTTCTTGTGCTACCGGTGCACCGGACTACCTTAGCACATTTTCAAATGTTCGAAAAAATCTGAATTATTGTTAGCACATTCACATAGCAGTAATGTATTTTGTCACAAAAATTCAAATCAAAATTTGAAACATAGCTCAAGATACAAAAAGTGAAAAATTCAACACTGGATAGTACATAACACAAGTTGGGCTTTAGATTTGGCCCATTATCAGATCAATGTCACATTTGTCACTTTTGTATTTCAAGCAATGTTTCAAATTTTAATTTGAATTTTTGTGACAAAATAGATTAATTTTTTTCTCAATACACAATTTTTCCTTTGACTTTTGTTTAACATTTTTGAATGTGTAATCTTCGTCCTATGCACCGGTAGCACAAGAAGCTCCGATGCACCAGATACGTCCTCTGAACTACCCACCTCAGAGAGCATGCCCAATAAATGGGCCACACATACATGCCCAACTTGAGCACTACCCCATGATAAGAGCAAGATGCAAAGAACGCTCTGAAAATCAGTTTCTGAGCTCGGGCTCAGATGATCCCGAAATCTACACCATCAGCTCACATGAGGATCCGTGCCATCAATTGTATTTCACTGTCGTATTCCTATTTTCCCAGTCAACCGTTGTAGCGTAATTAATGCAACATCGCGTTATGATAGCGAGGCGGAACAGGCAGCAGACCGATGGATCGGCATGTTATCTGACCCAGGCTGAGCCATCAACTCCACCGGTCTCCAAACGGCGAGTAGACAGACTGGCTTTAAATGCACCCACCCACCGTCTCGCCCTCCACATCCAGACGCACTCAAAAGAAAAATCCCCATTTCATACCTACTAGCAGCGACCATTGCGCTAGTCCTCCAAATCCAGTGAGACTCTGACCGCCATGTCCGACGCGTCTTCTTCACCCCTACATGTTTTTTCTGAGCTGGCCTAAGCCGTGCTAGCTGATTTCTGTTAGTACCATAGTACTTGTAGGTTACAAATCTAATATGTATGTAGCTTCATCCTTCAGTCAACACTCGCATCTGAGTAATACACTCATTATTCATGGACATTCTTCATGGTAGAACACCACTTCTCCCAGGCCATCCAACCTGCCGTATTTGTAGTACATCTTGAAATTCCGTTATCAACTAACGTCCTCCTAACCATCACATTTGCAAACTTGGTCAGTTGAATAAACAGAGCAATACCTTTGGAATTACATAAACCTTTGTCAGTTCAGACATGATTTTTTTGTTCTCCTGATGGAAGACCTAGACTGCTTGCTAGGCACACAAAATTTGCCGACACCACTCATCCTACTTGAAATTTTTTGGGCTCTCCAAAAGGTTAGTTTTGCTATATAAACACGGTCGCCCATGTCATGTAGGTAAAGCAAGTCACCAGAAATAGATGCAACCCCAGCAAATGTAGACACATGGTCATTTCGTCTCACAACATAACCAGTTTTCACTTAGTCTAATTAGGTTCCCACCTGGGAAAATATGACATGACTATAGTTTTCCCAAAATACAAGATGGTAGGGATTGTGCCGCAAAATGACCCCACTACTTAGTCGGGTTAATCCAACTGCCTAGCACACGCACAGCCAAAAGATACACCTACTACTATCTTCCACTTCAGTCAACGATCACATCATACAGAAACTCTGGGATAGCTCCTTTGTTCCCTTTCATTGTCACTATCTCGTAAGCAATCTTCTTCCGCAAATGCTTAGTCTGTCCCTGTCACAAGCCAAAAATGGGGAAACGCTCTCACTGCGTTGTATGCTCGTCATCTTGGCACAGAAAAAACCCTTGAAATATGGTTTTGCCCACCTTTCTGATGTCGTATATTTGGGTCATGTAGGGGTGCTTTCTCAGATCGTACTTATCTAACAGCGTAGCCAACGCCGTCTCAAACTCATCTTCAGTTAGCATGTGGTTCACAACCTCATGGAACTCAGCCTGGAACTCACTCTTCTTCGTGTACAGAGGGCCCAATGTCTCCTTCGTTTTCTTCAGCACATGCCATTTTTGCACCACCTATGCACGATGCCCGGATAAACTTTGCTGATTGCCACCTCCAAAAGTAGTGATCTCATCAACAGCCTCTTGTTTGGTCATCACCTAAATTTGCGTCATATCGTTGTTAGTGTCATTTGCATATTGTAAACTCATAGCTGATGCAACTTAGCAGCTCATGCATGCACTCAATGAACCATTAACTTATAACCCATGAAAAAATGAACGAATTATAATATGAAAGCCTCGCTTTATGACCAGTTTCCCAGCTTCTGAGTTCATGAAGTTATGAGGTGGAGAATTATCTTGTTTCTAATAGATAATACTTATCCAACAAATTAAGGGGGTTCTACTGTGAGCACCTTTGTATCATATTCATCTTTTGGTTTCTTAATCTTGGAGATTTGGGAACTACCACATGATCTCAGATGGACTAAAATATGTTTGCGGAAAAGAAAACTAAAACACATAAATGCATGATAGAACACCAGCAAGATCTGCATATAAAAGCACATGCTTTAAGTGCCAAACGTTGGAATGATCAAATATATGTTTGACATACCTTCTCCACTGCAAGAATATATAGACAAATTAAGCTGCACTCCAGTTTCCATCATCGCTGAAGATCACAGAAATAAGTAGTCTGAGAACATAACTAAAGTACTAAACATGCCCAAATTTCTGCAGGTAGACCTAAACTAAACCCAAAAGAATCATCGGCTCGTACCACACGAAGTCCAGGAACACAACATGGAACAACACTTTGACGATAATTATTAAAGTACTGGATTTGAAGTAAGAAAGTTTATGAGAAACATGTCCACAATTAATGCCTACAGAAAATGTAATACTTGCAAGAACCTAAGAGGAAAAACCAACATCAATTTGCCACATCTGCACCAACCCGTCTCTGCAATTCCACACGAATTTGTAATTGCCGTATTACAAATTACACCATAGAATCCTAATATTGTCTTGCTCATCAAGTGTCCATACTTCTTCTCATTTCATGTACGGACATCAACAACCTTTCATAGAATCCAGGAAGTTTTTTTCTATTTTTGCACAACAAGTTCAAATTCTATTGTAGAAAAGAAAAGAAACCACACATATGTCTTTTCCCTTGAAACTGAATGAACCGCAACACCAGCACAAAGATCCTTGTTATCAAAATTCCCAAATCAGCAAAAGGAAAATAAACATCATAATTTCACTACCTGTACAACTGTAGTTGAAACATACGGAAAGCAATAGTTTTTTTCTCTTTTTTTTACATCCTATCCAGGCTAAACCAGATGTTATTTTTAAGGAGGCCACTTCAGATTCCACATTGAATTTGCAGGTCCTTCCATAGCAAAAACACCATGCAAATATGGACTTCCGTGAGTATTATTTCGTGCTTTTAGAAACCCTACCCGTGCTTTGCTCTAAAACTATGTTTTCTTTGGTGTTTAGAACAAGCCTCTTATCCCAAAAGTTACCCTTCTCTATGTCCTGGCCTCGATGCGGCTTTATACATGTCTCAGTCCTACCTCCTTTCTTCTTTGAAGGAGTGTGGCAATCCAAAACCTATTCTAGCTTCAAGGTTTGTGCTTTAAAACAGAAGACTTTGAATTTTTTGTCCACAGTTTTTTGTATTCTAGTGTATATCAGTATTAATAGAGACACTATTCTCGTATCAATTCACTACACTCATTATGGCTAGCTTAATTTTCTTTTGGCGGTTGTGTACCAGGTGAAAGGCAATATCATTGAAGCACTCCTGACGTGCAGAGTAAGCCGAAAGCTGCAGTTGGTATGGCAATCTGAATTTTTGCAAATGCACACATTCAGTATACTAGAATCTCAACACTAATAGCAGTGTACTTTCTGCCATTCTGCCAATAAGGATCGGCTGCCAACGACTAATCTATCTAGATCGGATTCTCAGTTTCTAAACGATTTTTGCTACCTAAACTGATTTTGGATAGTCAAAAGGATCAACATATAGTTAATCAGCGGCATGGGCTTTAGGTTCACACCTTTTTGTCCAACCTGGGGCCTCTGGGTTGACTCTGTTACTTGACTGTGCCGACCTAGTTGGAGATGAATTTGGAAGACGGCGGCCTCCACCTCGTGCCTTTTCAGGTCCTCCGTCGCTGACCCATTGACCTCAACTAAACAAGGCATCTGAGTCTTCAGGATTGCTACGGTTGGCTTCTCTTGTGGGCAACAAGACCAGAGGAACCGGATCTGGGTGTTTAATGTTGTCCCCGAACTCCTCCCTCAGCGGGAACCTGAGGGAAGGAAGGTAGTGGCCGACGGCCAGGCCCCATTATTAGCAACCTCATTCAGTTATGGTAGATTGTAAAACAAATACCGCGAAATACTCAGATCTTTAGGTACTAACCTATCCACGGCAACGAGCAGAAACTCGAGACCAGCATCCTCCATTTTTCCTTGGCCGCAGGTGGCCGAGACTAGCGCCGCCGCCACCAGCTGCTCGCTTGTAGAGGAAAGGGCATAAATGTGTTCTTGGGGAAAAGGGAACAGAGGTGTCCACGATAACAAACGGCTCAGCTTTTCCGTAACGTCCTGTACTCGTTATCTGATCCGTGGCTCGGGTAGGAATTGCGACGTTCTGGTCCACGGACCAGGACGGCCGCGCGCGCCCACCGTCCCACACATACGGTTCGGCCCCACGGATGCACCACTGTTCCATACAGTATATCCCCGTACGTTCTTTTTTCTCTAGCGCCTGTCAGACGCGTCAGACAGCTTTATACGGATCCTGAGTCAGCAATGGACGCCACAGATATCGGGAGCAGCTGGCCTCGGGCACCAAATCGCCCTGTCCAGAACGCTATCCTTAAAATAGAAAAGCGGGCTGCAAGTAAATCTGTATCCATCGGCACAAAGCATCGCCGACAAGCTCAAGCTGTGAAGATGATATATAATATGTTTGTTCGATCTGTGTATGGTGGACATGTGATCTGTTTATCACACCATCAAATCTGAAGTGATTCGATATATTTCCATTGAATTTTTATGTTTATATTTTGCACTCATTACTCGATTTTTCGGAGGGCTCTAAAACTTCTACTCATAGCTTATCGTCAAAAGCACTAGCTACACATATAAACATAAAAACCATTGCATGCATGCACCCATATCTTCTATATCTAAATAGGGACACCCCACTAGGAGGGGGACTTTTGGTTCCTGGGTACATATGTACCCTACATGCAAAAAAAATTAGTAATTCAACAAAATGTCAAAATTTTCTAAAAAATATTTTTGATAAGAACTTGACCTTCCATTGTACTAGTGAGAAAAGTGATAAAAACATAAAATTCCTCTTTGACTTTTTTTCAAAAAAGACAAATTTCCGGTTAAAATAGCGTGAATAGTGACCTACAATAGGCAATAATTTTTTTTCTTTTTTGCTGTGAAGTCAACATAGTTTTCTTTTTTGTGAAAATGTGTATACTAGTGCGCAAGTAAGTCAACTTTATTCTAAAAATAGTTTCTTAACTATTTTGACTTTTTGTTTAACTATTAAAAATAAATCCCCATATAGGGTACATATGTACCCAGGAACCATCGGGTATTTCCCCATCCCACTAGCTGATTTTTCTGGCTTCTCATGAAGCCACATCACCCAAATTGTTTTAGCCATTGATGCAGTATCTCTCGACAGCCCGCAACCGTCTAATTAGGAATTGATAAAATTTACAAAAGTTGCCACCGCTAAGTGGAAATAACGCTTCGTTCCTTCTCTCATTTGTTCTTTCTTCTCGGACTGAACCTAACATACACACTAGAGCCATTCATCTTGTGCGGGGAGAAAAAAAGCATTCATCATTCCCGACAGCTCATCCTGGCCCATGGTTTCCTCAACCTACCGCGTGTGATAGCACACAAACTACAACGATTCCCCAGGCGGCTGCCGTCACTCCCCTGCGTCGTTCCTCTCGATAGTGTGCCCGATCGCTCCCCATGGCCGGCCTAGCTCCTTTCTTCGATCTCCTTCTTTACTGGACAATATCTTGTGTGCTCTGGTGGAATGGGTTCGCCACAAATAGTAGAACAAATTCTATGTTTAAGTTCACGCGATCCATGGCCTATATTGTTCAATATGGTTGGATTTGCAGTATGCCTGTGCCGAAGGTTGAAGACGACCCATTATTTTTTTTTTGAAGGCTGCGGCCGCACGATTTAGTCAAACCAACCGATAGGCTGATTTTGCATGTCGGCTTCCAACCCAATAGTGTTTTTCAGAACAAGCCCAATAGTGTTTTTCAGAACAACCCTCTCGACTGGCCTTGCTAGCCCAATTAAAAGGCAGGCCTGTAACTTGCTTAGGCCCTGTTTGGTTCATAAGTCCTAGGACTTTTTTTAGTCCCAACTTATAAGTCCCAAGTCCCTAAAAAGTTCCTACATGTTTGGTTCCTGGGACTTAATATGGACTAAAAGACCATATTACAACTATAAGTCCCTCCTTGAGAGTCTTATTTTATAAGTCCTAAATGCCCACTTTAAGTCCCTATAAGTCTCTCATGTTTGGTTTAGATGGGACTTATAGGGACTTTTTTAAGTCCCTAAACCAATAAGTCCCTGGAAACAAACACCCTCAGTTGGTCCTGTTAGCCCATGTATCTGCGGCTTCATCTTCTCTTCTACTCACCGCCGCCGCTCTCTCTTCTACTCGCCGCCGCCGCTTTCTCTTCTATACTCACCGCCTTGAAACGGCAGCCACTACTACGCATGAAACGGCAACATTCAACGCAGATCATTACTCCGCCCTCCATTACCCCGCCGCTCTCTCTTCCACTCGCCGCTACCTTTGTCTATAAAAAGACGTCCTCAAGCACGCACATCGCAACGAGTAGGATGGGCGCATTGAAAACCCCTCCCATCCCGCCGCCGTCACCGGCGTTCATCAATACTGACGGGACGTCTTATTAGTTTCTGCCATGCCATTGTCTTTCTCCAGACTCCAGAGTGGGGAGACGTACTGGACTGGACTTCCGGCGGCTGCCGGCGACTGGCGTGATGCCGATCCCCTTCTTCCCCTCTTCTTCTCCTTCCTCTCCTCCACCCCACCTTCTTCCCTAGCTGATCCACTCTTCCCTGCTCTGTCGCTACTTCTATCTCTGTTTCCTTTCTCTCAGATCCCTTTCCTTTCCCCTTGTTCCTGCCGGATTCAAGCCGGAGGCGATCTTTCTGACCGGATCTGATGCGGCGTCGTTCGATCCGACCGGATCCAGGGCTTCCTTGTCTCCTCCGCAGAGTGCATCCCCAGCCTTTGCTGTTCTTTCTACCTTTCCCGTCTTCCACTCCTCCAATCCCCTTGTTTTTGTTTTCTGTTCCTCTCAACTTGTCCCACTTATAATCTTCGATTCAAGTTTCCCAAAACTTGTTTTGCTGGATCTGCTTTTGCGCAATCTTTTTGTCTGGTTTAAGCCCTCTCTCTCGCGCAGGGGTCAGCAGTGCATCGTCCTTAAGGATCTTGGGTGCCATGAAAGCTATAGCGTGGAATTGCCAAGGCATGGGCCGGAGCCTCAGCAATGATCGTATGCTATTTCTGGCTAATCTGATCCGTTCTACTAAAGCGCAGGTAACTTTTGTTTCTGAAATAAAATCTTCTAAAGTGCGATCAATTGATCTGGTTAATAGATTTGATGTTGCCAACAGTTTTGTTGTTCCTTCGAGAGGGGCCTCTGGAGGGCTCTGGCTAATGTGGAATGATGATCTCAAAGTCACTATTCATACTGCTTCCTTCCACTATATATTAGCTAATGTACTTCATGTAACCACTGGTGTCCAATTTTGTTTGGTCTGTATATATGGTGATCCCTATCATAGACAAACTACTGCCATTTGGAGTGAGATTTCAACTTTTGTGTATGATAATCTGGGTCTGCCCATGATGTGTATGGGAGACCTTAATGACATCTTGTACGATACGGATGGTTGTAGCGGCAATGTTAACTATTATCGTATGAATGTTTTCCGCTCTCTTGTTAAAAATTGTGGATTCTATGATATAGGTTTTAGCGGTCCTGCGTATACTTGGCGTAGTAAACAACACACTTCGAAACCTATTTATAGACGCCTTGATCGCTGCTTGGTTAATTCTGAATGGTGCATGCATTATCCTAATACTAAAGTCCTCAACTTGCCTATTATTCTTAGTGATCATGCCCCCATTCTAGTGTCTACTGAAGGTACTTTTGTTAAACCTAAGCAAACATTTAAGTTTGAAAATTGGTGGCTGCTGGAGAAAGATTTCGCTAGTTTTGCTAAATCTGCATGGAATAATTGCTCAGTTCACTCCTTTGCAGCCAAAACCTCTTATTTGGCAGGTTCCTTAAAGATGTGGTGCAAGAAAAAAAAAGCCTCTCCAGCAGGATCTTCTTGACCTAGAATCGAAGATTAATCAAATTCAACAACTTCCTTTGCAACCGCAGAATCATGCATTGGAAAGTTCTCTTATTTTTAGGTATGAGCAAACTCTTTGTAAGCTTAACCAATTCTATAAGCAGAGAAGTAAGAAAGGTTGGGCTACTGCTGGAGATCGTAATACTAAATTTTTCCATCAAGCGGTGGTTAAACGTAGGAAGAGGAATACTATTTGTTCTGTTAAGGATGAGAATGATATGATCCATTTCAAACCTAGTGCTATCACTGACACTTTTGTTAATTATTTTCGTTATATTTTCTCATCTCCCGATAATAATGCTGATAGGCCTTATCTTGATACACATTGGCCTAGTGACTCTCTGGATCCTACCTATGCTCTTCCTGATAAACATGAGGTTTTACAGATTCTCAAAGAAATGAAATTGAATGCTTCTCCAGGGCCAGATGGGTTTAATGTTGAATTTTATTTGGCGGCCTGGGACTGGATAGGAGATGAAGTCACTCAACTTATCATTAACTTTTACACTACTGGTATTTTGCCTCCACATATTAATGACACTAACATTGCTCTTATTCCGAAAAAGCTTGTGCCTCAAGTTCCCATGGACTATCGCCCTATATATTAGCCTTTGTAATGTTGCTTACAAAATCATTGCGAAGTCGCTTGCTAATAGGATCAAGCCTCATCTTCCTGATTATATTGATCCTGCTCAACAAGCTTTCATTGAGGGTAGACGTATTAGTGATAACATCATTATTGCCCAGGAGATTGGCCACTCTTTCTCTCTTAAATCTTGGAAACACAGTGCTTTCATGCTTAAGATAGATCTAGCCAAAGCTTTTGATCGTCTAGAATGGAATTTTATTGTGTCTGCTCTTGCTCGTAAAGGGCTGCATGGTCACTTCATTAATTTAATTCATGCATGTGTTTCTTCTCCTACGTTCTCTGTGCTGATTAATGGACAACCCTCTCACAAGTTTAGGAGCTTTCGAGGTATTCGTCAGGGCTGTCCGATGTCTCCTTTTTTGCTTGTTATTGCCATCAATGAATTATCTATTGCTCTGAACGAAGCTCTTGCTGCTCATCATTTGCAGGGTATTTCGCTTGGACCAAATTGCCCTTCTATCCACTCTTTGTTATTTGCAGATGACTTGTTGGTTTGTGGGCAAGCCAGTCTTCAAGAAGCTCGTACTATGGCTCATCTTATTAATCATTTTTGTTCTATCTCAGGTCAAACTCCAAATTGGGCCAAATCAGCCATTCTTTTCAGTTCTCATGTTCCTCAAGCTATGATGCAGGATATTAAGCAGATTTTCCCTGTTTCTAATCTGGATAGCAATTTCACTCATCTTGGTCATCCACTTGTTCTTCCTGCAAAAAGAAGAGCTGCTGCATATAACTTTGTTCTAGACAAATTTCTGAATAAGTTGCCCATTTATAAAGCTAACATGCTTTCTCATGCTGCCAGACTTGAATTGATTCGCTCAGTTTTCTCGACTATCCCTGTCTATTACATGGCTAATATCTTGTTTACGAAGAAATTCATTGCTAAGCTTACTGCTGTTATTAGGAATTTTTGGTGGACAGGTGTTCGAGAAAATGACTCAAAAAAGAGTCTTTGCCTTAGAGCATGGAAGGACATTTGCAATTCAAAAGATGAAGGTGGCTTAGGTGTCAGAAATTTAAAAGATATTAATGAGAGTCTTCTTATTTCTGCTGCCTAGAGGTTAGCCAAGTTCCCTTCTTCTCATTTGCATCTTGTGCTTAAGGCTAAGTACTTTCATGATGCTTCTATCTGGACAGCTACTGCTATTTCTCCCAAATCAGCTTTCTGGGCCTCTATTTTGAAATTGTTGCCTAAACTTAAAGCTCATTCTTTTTATCAGTTATCTCAAGGTAATATTTCAATTTGGAGCACACCTTGGTGCACTCTTTGGAGCTCGGTTCATGATCATCTTATTGCTCAACAACCTGGCTTTATATATCCTTCTTTAGTTAAAGATCTTTGGCTTCTAGGTCAAAAAAGTTGGAATCATGATCTTGTTTTCTCCCTTTTCCAGCAACCTTTGGCCTCTCTCATTGTTCAAACTGAAATTATTGATGACAAAAGTCCAGACTTGCTTTGTTGGGATCTTACCCCTAATGGAATTTGTTCTTCTAAATCTGCATATAAACTCTGTTTACAGGAGATTCATGCTAATCCCAGAAATGCGCCTGCTACTCTTCCTTTGGATTTGTTAGATTTTCTCAAATTAATTTGGAAACAGAAGGATTTGCTTCCTAGGATCAAAACTTTCGCCTGGAGATTACTTAGAAAGGCCTTGCCTACGGGTTTGCGAGCTGGTCGTTTTTCCATTCATATTTCTAAAAATTGTTGTCGTTGTGGCCAGCAAGAGGATGAGTTCCATCTATTTTTTCTGTGTAACTTTTCCCGTGCGGCTTGGTTTTCCTCTCCTTGGTTCCTTCGATCGGATGCTTTAATTCAGGGCCATTCCACTATGCATTCTGTTCTTTTTGACTTGCTTCGTATGGGACATCCTCATGGTTCTATTTCTAGTGTTTTAAATTTTTTGTGGTGTCTCTGGAAGGTTAGAAATGATTTTCTCTTTGATAGAAAAAAGGCTCTTCCCCACCAAGTTCATATTGCAGCTCTTGCTTTAGCTTCTGATTGTTATGATAATCTTCCATGTTTACCTTCGAAGCAGGATCAAGCTCATAATCAATTGCCTCCTAATCAGCTCCCTATGCAAGGTAGAACGCTTAAGATAGATCTGTTAATTGTTGGCCCTAAGATCTATTCTGATGCTGCTTATAGGACCAAGAAAGTTCCAGGTTTGTTGCAAGGAGAGGTTGCTACAGGTGTGGGAGTGTACATCTCTATGCCCTTCAACCAAAAGGAAATTAATGTGCAAGTTCAAGCTTCGGCTTCTCCTACTTCTACTCCTCTGCAAGCTGAAGCATTGGCTCTTTCTTTTGCTGCTCATCTTGCTTCTCAACTCAATATTGCGCAGCCCACTTTTCTTTTGGATTGTCTTGCTTTAGCTTTGGCTGTTGCCTCAGGTAATATTTGTGATTCTGCCACCCCTTGGAATATTAGAAAGTCTTTGGCTAGCTTTTTCAAATGTACATCTAATTTGCAACCGCGCGTGTTTCATATTTCTAGAGAAATCAATGGTATTGCTCACAATCTTGCGCAACAGGTTTTTCGTTCTGATGGGCACACTCAACTCTCTTGTTTTGCTGCTACTCATTCTCAAGTTTCTTGTCCTGTGTTGCCCCTTCTTTCAAATCCAGATTCAGGGTTTTAGAATTCATACTATACATTGCTACTAACAACCTTGTTGTGCATGGATCTTCTGCTTCTATTCACAGTGTTGCTGTGCTGGCTTCTATACTCTCTCTCTCTCTCTCTCTCTCTTTCAGGATGCGCCTTTGCCAGATTAAGGATGGTCTTCTTCAACCTGCTGGTTTCTCACAGGAAAAGGAATCCTCTTCCATGTTGTGCATTTTGCAGAGTTTGCCAAGCTGAGGCCAGTTGACGTCTTAAGCTCTGCAGGATTAAATTTAGAGGCTTGTATTACACCTGCCTTTGGGTGCTTCAGTACACTTTCAAGTCATCTTTGTTTGGCACACTTGTTGTTTTAGGCTGTCTGTTGTCTGTCTTTCTGTTCTTCTGATCATGGTGTTCATCAGTTGGGGTTTCCCTCTCTGTCTTCCAGGATAGTTCCTCGGCTCATATAGCCTTAGACTCTGCTTCTCTTTCTTTCAATTTCTTGGCAGGTCTATGTAATGCTTGATGTACTCTGTCAATGAGCTGAATGAAATTGGCACCTGTTGGTGCCTTCTCTTGTTCAAAAAAAAAAGCACGCACAATTCCTCGCGTCCTACACTTAGTCTCCAGCCCTCCGATCTGACATATGCAGCTTTTTGAAGAAGACGAAGGGAGAATAGTAGTTCGTGTTTTTTTTACCTGAATCAGTACCTCTGCCTACCGGATCAACTTCCCCGGAAAGAGGTCAGGGGTAAGATTTGTTTTGCACACTATTGAAGAGTATCATGAAATTAGTCACGCACTGTCCAGCGTTTGTAGCAGCTTAGATTAGCAAACCAGTTTTATTCTGTAGCAAACTGATTTCCTCCCTTGCATGCTATGAGCAGTATACTCTGTAGAAAACTGATTTTTTTTCTTGTTCTTGCATGTTGTTCAAGAGGCTATTTGTCATTCATGATAAAAACACAACCAAATATCATGTGAAGGTATGCCTCCTCCTTGCGAAGCTGCTACCGAAAAAACCAAGTAATAATTTTAAAACTCTCCACATAAATCAGTCGGTTCAGATTCAACATGAAATTCAAATGGTGTTCATTTACGCAGGTACTCTTTAGCTAAAGGGGGGTCACTGACTTTACAGGTGATGAAACCGCCAACAAAGAGAGGTATGAACAAATAACAATACTCTTATTTGCCATGGAATTTCTCACTGATGAAATATCTACAGCCAAAAAGAGTTAGATCTTGAGGCTACATGACTTAATCTTCAGGTTGTTAAAAGGCATACACGAGTATGTGTGACATCTCATATCACATGCCAAAATTCCAAATATAGGATTCACCATCCTAACTTTTTATCCTTAAACAGCATTGTGGACAACAATGTGACGGCGAACAACTAAGAAGGACGGGAGGATAACAACAACAAATAAACGGCACTGTCAGTTTCATGTCCAAACGTAAGTATCCAAAAGTCATGAAATGAAAGTACCCAAAAGTTATAATTCTCTCTACTAGCCTGATTACACGAGGATAACCGTATCACAGTGCTCTTTTTTTTTTCTAAAGCATGCAGGACATAGTCAAGCACACATGCAAGCAGCAACGAACTACACTGCCTTCTATTTAAATTGTTATATTGTGGCTTAAATTGTAATCCAGTCAAGCTCGCATTAGTACTACTTCAGGATGATCCTATGTATGTACTTATGCAACTATATGTGTGTTGAACTACAGTGCCTTCTTTTAAATTAGTTATAGTGTGGCACCCAGTCGAACTTCCATTAGTAATTACCTGATGATCCTATGCATGCATGTAGTGAGATATGGATTCACCTTATGCAACTGTGAAAATCTGAGTTGTGAAGTATATATGGGCTGCTATCCACTGTATTGAGATGATTATGTAGATTTGTTGTCAATATATAATATTTTCCTACTACATTTGCAAATTGTACAAAAATAAATATTGGCCATGTCAAAATTTCCAATGAAATTGCTTCCAAAATCTTATATCCAATCAACAGAAGTTATCAACATATTACACTAAGCCTCAAGGCAAGGCAACATGAAAGTTAACCTCATCGGGATTGCAATAAAGGTTAATGAAAGTAAAAATGAAAGTTAACCTCTCACCGCATCATCAAATAAAGAAAAACTTAGCATCAGCATTAATCCAAGGGCTTATATATAACATGCAAGAAATATACACTTAGTAGAGAATTTACCATGTGCTTATCTGGATTGCAATAAAGGTTAATGACAGTAAAAGTGGAAGTTAACTTCTCTCTAGATCAACACATAAAGAAAATGTGTTTGCCCATCGTGTTCATAAAAATAACTCATTATTTCTAAAACCATTAATTCGAGATATACATCAGATGTGCACTTCTACTTATTCAATTTGGAAACGTCACATGACGAACAGAGTTTCACTTACTTCAAACAAAACATTCACATGCATGGTAATAGCAATCAATTTGTATAATGACAGTTGAGCTTATGATTATGAAACCCACCGAAGATCTTCTTGATGCGAGGTATAGCAGTAGAAAACCGAGAAAGACTCAACCTACAAGCCATCCACACCAACATCAATCAGTTGGCTGCACCTATCGAAGATCTTCTTGATGATGTCCTCGTATGACCGCAGCCTCGCTCTAGTAGAGCACGAACTTGAGTTGCAGATGGACAGCAAGGGAGCACGGGCTATTAAATCCTATAGATCATTCACCCATATCTTTTCCTAAATCTAGGAATTATGAGAAAAAGAGAAAATAAAAGCATGCACATCAGAGGCAACTAAACAAAAACATCGCCATGGTTCATTTAACATACAAAGCATTTCAAAAAAAAAATCATACGACGTGCAAGTAGGAGTATCAACATTTGGACATATATTTAACAACTAACACATAGTAAATTAACTGCCCCCGTCCACCTCCTTGTGCCTACTCCTGGTGCATCTTGGGGCTACCAAATTTGATGAAGAAAATTAACTGTAAAGAACAATGTCCCGGGCCTGCTCTCCCTAGTATTCCAACTCAGTTCTTCAAAATATATTTGGCCAAAATCTATGGAGCTCCTGGGCATGGTTTCTTTTGCTAGACATTTTTCACTTTTAACCTTTTATATATGTATACATGGTATATCACTGGACATAGCATAACGATATTCCCAACAGATATGTGTTGATGTGTTTAACTCTCTTCCTTCTATTGGCATAATGTGACGAAATTGCATTGTTCAGAAAAGTGATTCTTTCAGGGGATCTGCTTACTCCATATCTAAAACCCACATCAGTGTTCCTATGCATTGCATATCTGTTTTTTCTTATATCATTCAGTGATGTAAGTTTTGCAATTATATGTCAGTACATTCTTCGTTTTGAACCATGTACAGAAAAAATCCAACGCCTTGGATAGCTTAGAACTTTACTAAATCATTCACACTGTGGGGTGCCTTGTATCTGTGGGTGTACTTTCAATTGCTAAGGTCCTTCCTCAAAACAAAAAGGAGATAGTAGCAGCCATCGGTATTGAACATGGGAAGAACTATACAATAAACTAGCATTGCAACATGGACGAAGCAGAATATTACTATGAACCAATCACACAGATAAATTCAAAATTTCGTATGGGCCTGTCGGACACATACCAGTGCAGCGTGTGGAGGCGGCGCGACGGGCGCACCACGCGCATGAAGGGGCCGCAGATTGACGACGAAGGAAGGCGCTGATACGGGCTGGATTGCGGCGCCGCAGCGGGGGAGAGCGCCCGGGTAGGGAGGCACCTGCCACGACGTGGCTGCGGCAATGCGGCTCAAGACGGGCTCCCTGCTCCCAATCCTCCTCGACAGTGTCGTCTGCGTCTTCCTCCCCAAGGCCTTCCGTGTGGGCGGGATGGGTAAGGTCGGGGGTCGTCCTCATCAGCGCCGCCGACGCCTACGCGGCGCTCGCCTACTGCGCCGACCCTGGACGGATTTCCCCTTCGCCTGGCTCCTCCACCTCGTCGGCGACGGCCGGGCGCGGAGGAACGCGAGGCGGCGGCTAGGCGCGGAGGATGCATCAGGGCGGAGGCCATGGAGCGGCGGTGGAAGCGCGTCAGGAAGCTCTCCGACGAGTTCGACCGCATCGCCGCCGCGCAGCAGGAGGGAAGAAGGGAATCCGGTGAGAAGAAGCCTGCCTCTACAGAGGTTGGGGAGGAGGTGGACGGAATACGTGCGTGTGTGAGTTCCGGTTAAAGATCGTGGAGCGATCGTGGGCATGGAGCAGGCAGGATAAGTGGGCACGATTTTTTCTCTCATGGGCAGAGGAGTTCGGTTGACAGTAAAACATGCTTGGTGTTAAACATACGAGGGCTATGGATCATTGGATTACTCTTATTAAACGGTGCAAATAATTTGGTTCTCCGCTTTCTCATGCTTTTATACGGGTAGTAGATTAAAATATTAGACCCGATGGGTGCCCTGTTGGGTCGGGTGACCCGTCGGGTACGGGCGTGGGTCTCTTTCTCTACCCATGGGCAGGGTCGTGGGCAGACAATGCACCCGTATAATAATCGGGCGTGGGTCTGAGAAAGCTCGACCCGAGCAAACCCGACCGGACTGCCAGGTTGATTCACGCCCATCTAACATATTATTGGACATTTCTTTTTGTTCAATTTGAAGTTATCTTGCATGTTTCTACGAAAATTTTAGAACATAGAGAAATAGAATTGATATATCATTGAAGACTATTTGTAGTACTACATGATAGATGAGATGAAATATGAGAAACAGCTACCCGTATTCAACCACGACGAAACAAAAAAAATCTCTGAATCAGATGATAGAGCAAATTGCATGGCAAAGGGGAAACAAAGACCCAACTAAACAAGGGCGTATAGGTATTTCAGGAAATCCTAGCAATCATATTGCACCGGCATATTTGTCCAGATCCGAAATGCACCAACTATATGTCATGATATACATTATGCACCGTGAAAACAATACCCAGGGCCTAACTAAAATCAAGAGCTTGGATGGAGCTGAAAGGAAACGATTAAAATAGTTGAATCACAAATTATTTATTTCATATTGAATAATAGCATTCGTAGTGGGGAAAATAGTAAATTATACTAGGAGTCCGTAAACCTGAACCGTAAGTTCACTTTTGTCGATTAAGTTGAAAATTGAAGTGGAGTGGGTGAGGTTATCATTTGCAGGGTTTGTTGGTGTGGCAATGACGGTGGCTTCCCTTTGCAGTTTTGTGCTCAGGCTTCTTCTCCATCACGTTGGTGCATCCTCCTGTGCTAGCATGGGGCATGTAAAGCGTTTTTGGAGTTTGGGATCTTGGATCTTCCGACAGCGACAAATGTTTCTTGTGAATTTATCATGGAGAGAGGGCCATTTCAACTTGACTATTTTCATAGGAGTTCTGAAGGACTTCAGGGAAAAAAATTATCAATGAGATTCAGATATATATATTAAGATCACCAAAACAACCATAAAATGCTCTCATGGACTAATTATATATTATTTTTAGAGAGAGAATCGATCTCATTGAGGTTTATTCAAACTTGTATTTGTGTGTTGCATGTCTGTAATCCTATCCCACTTGAAAATTCAGTGGATTATCTATTGAGCCTAGTTGCATCGATCTTTCCATCTGATAATAACTATATGGCTTATGTAGTGGTCATGGTTGGTACTAAGGTTGACGACTAGAGACTCATTGAGTGATGACTTTTGTCTTGATGTGTGCAAATTTCGTAGTCTAGTTCACTACCCTGTACATAACTAGTTAGTTATTCTTATGTGTATTAGTTTGATATGATGCTGCCACTAAAAACTCCTATCAAAAAAAATCAGCTATCTGATTTGGGATGTGTGCATCCTGCCATGCAGTGGTCGGGCATGAACTCATTGCAGTTGTATAGTCTTAATGTGACGTTTCAGTCAGTTTCTTTTACTCAGAATAGCTACGCCCTCTCTGTCTGAATGCATCAATAGAGACACATGATCTGTGCAGCACGTAGATAATTTATCATAAAAGTTGTGATGTACCGAAAAGATTTTCTGCAGTACTCTTGTAAGGAGCGCACATTATGCTGACGAGTGTCATGCCAATGCTATTTAAGCGACCATCTAGCACTTGCTATGCTTCCATCACTAGCAATTCTACTCCCAGCAATAGACTCATGTCGTGAATGCCTTTTGGTATAGGAGACAATGGATCTAGCTACTCGGGTCATAAAGAACAAACACATATTGGTAGGCACGGTAGGTATCGGGCAATTGTTGATATTCACAGACTGGAAGATGAGTTTACGGTTATGTTAGCGCCCCTGTTGCTACTGCTACACTAGGTAGGGTATGGCGCTTGCCCTACCTTGTTTTCCGGCCAGAAATCCAACGTATATGGTATACGTATGCTACTGCTGTGAAATAAGTCGTAGGTCGCTGGAAAAAGTCGCTTCGAGAGGAGAACGGCAAAGGCCAAAGTATGGCGCTCGCGCTATATTGATTCCCTATCCGCACGCCTCTTATCTTGGCCTTGTAACTGAAACAAGTCATTGAACATTGTATGCACTTGTTACAAAATAACAAACAAGAATGAAATGAAACTAAATGATCAAAGGAAAACTGGATCACTTGTTACACCTACAAATAATGCACCAAACAAGGATAAAAAAATCAGAATGTTTGTGTTTTCCTCTTGGATAGTGTGCTCAACTGGATCATTACCGTCATGCTGTGAATGGGACCAAGGCAGCATCCGATCTCAGATTTAAATCCAAAATGAAGGAAAAACTATGGGAAATTTTATAATAGAGGCGTGAATAAAGGAGTTAATTAATGCAACAGCAGGGGAAGTATTCCACCAGCATACATAGAGTCCATATGTTTTACATGAAGCCATCTACCCCAAATCCTACATTGTAGTAACCCTAGAGTTTGCAGCAGGCTATGTACATTACTTGGTCAAATCCCCCAAATCGCAAGTAAGTAATTTGCTACCTCGCAAAAAAAAGTAAGTAATTTACAGCAGGCTATGTACATTACTTGGTCAAATATCTCAACCACTACAGGTCATAGCCCTAGAGTTTCAGTTGATATGCCACACGAGTTCGGCCACAAGCTCATCCAGAACGTCGTCACGCATCATTTCAGCAATGTCTGCTCCGAACATTTCAAGTTCAGGGTGATGGTCCACCGGCAATGGTTCAACACTGTCCAAATCAAATGGATGATAGCTCCTTCTCATGAGTAGTGCCGTTTGCCAGACATTCTCAGCTAACTTCCTCCAATCCATTTTAGGCCATGATTTCATCATGATTTTTGAACACAGGCTGCTGCCTGGAGCCGCGTCGCGGAGATCTGTCACGTTCTGAGTCCGCCTTGGGCCGGCACATTGATGAGTATGTAATCCATAAAAGTAGGGCGCCTATTATGCATCGAACACAGGACCTCCACGGGTTTTGAAATTGCTAATAGCCACCAGAACTATCACGATTTGTTGATACACATGTAGCCCGGTGCCTTATCACCTAGAAGCGATCGTACTGTAGGAGTTTTTTTTATTAGAAATACTATAGCAGATCAAAATTGGTACTGTACAACTGGGCCGGACATAACTTCTTTTGGAAACGCGGTTTTTTTCCAATTTCCGAGCCTTTTTATGAAAATTACTTTGATTTTCTGAATATTTTTAAAATTTTAAGAACACTTTTTCAGAATTTTAAACATTTTTCTGAAACTGCAGACATTTTTTAAAAGACGAATAATTTATCAAATTTATGAACATTTTCTTGAAAACATGAACAGTTTTTCAATTTCTGAACATTTTTAAAAAAATGTAAACACTTTTTCAACTTGGTGAGCCTTATTTTAAAACACAAATATTTTTTTCAAATTTAAGGATATTGTTTCAAATATACTAAGATTTTCTCAAGGCATTTATTGTTTTCTAGGGCCTAAGCATTTTTTCGTTGCAATTATTTTTGTTTTTCTTCTCTTTCTGTCAATTCATTTTTCTATTTTTGAACTTTATTATTCTTTGTGAAACTTGTTCAAAAAATTTAAAAGCTTGACAATTTTTTGAAATAAGAAAGAAGAAACATAACAGGAAAAGAAAATAAATAAATAAAAAGAAATTATGGAAAAAGGACCGGTTCACAAAGTGTTCCTAAAATCTTTTTAAAATTCCCAGCCCGTCCATTACTTAATGTGTCTAGCTTTACACCGTTCACCAAAGACATGCTGACTAAGTGGCGGTGGAAGCAGCTAATGTTTTAGGTGGTTGTGGGTTTGATTCACAGCTTGTGCTATCCTATTTCGCTATTTTTCATCGCATGCCCCACCGTAAACGGGCCGGCCCAACTGAGCTGCCAGGCATATACATTACATACAAAAGTAGATATAAATTATGAAAAGTCCATATTACCCTTTATATGTTTTGTGAGGGGGTTGTATCGAAGCCGGACTCGTAAAAGATTAATAATAAGAATATAATAAATCATATTAAGTACAGAAGAGTCTGATTTTGTTTTGGTATGCTTGCCTTGAATACCATCGTTTACGCTTTTGAAGATTCCAGAATAAGCAGTCTCTTCTCCAGAACTCTGTTGTGATGAAGCAGTTGGACTTGAGCATTCGCAACTTTCACAACTTACAGAATGTGCAGAATTTACTGTTTGGTGATCAATTTCAGCAATGTCGCCCTCCATTAATTGGCTTTTCACCTCCTGAAACCAAATGTTACAGTTTTGTTAATGAGAAGATAGTAGTAGCCTCAAAACTGAACATTTCATAACAGGGTTTAAAGTTCTTGACAAACTAACATTGACAACAGAAAAATGGCAAAAAAAAAATGTATGTATTGTGTATGAGCCGTCAGTGATTGAGATAGAAGGCCTGAATATTTTCTATTGTTTTGTTTCCTTGAGATAACATGGAGTCTCCAATTAGTAAGTAGATAATATTTTTAGCAACAGAGACTAGATCCCAGTTTATCTTGTATATGTATCCTGCACATATCTACAGGGTTCAAGCCGTCTCAGCTTTACGATATGCAAATTAATGCACGATATCTGAATGGCTTGTGTGGTTATACGGTCCAAGGTCAATCCCTTATAAGCAGAGCATAGCTCGTGTCAATACTATTTAAGTGACTAGCTAGCACTCGGCTCTACCTCAACCAATAGTAGTTCTATTCACTAACACTGGCCTCCATGACAAGCGTCTTTGTTTACGAGGGAGATAGCTACATAGGTGCAAAAACCCAGAGATGTTGATAGGCATGGAAGGCATCCGGAAATCCGAGATATCCTGAGAAAGCAAATTTTGTTTATGGCCACATTAGCGTTGCATTGGGAGAAGATGTCCACTCACAGGTGTCACAGGTGCGTGTTGATCCACAAGTAAATGTGGTGCGTTTTGTGCGTCCACCGTGTCTCGCACATAAAATAAAATATTAAATCTCACTGTAATTTGATTGAATCTTATATGAACGTACCTTCACTCTCCGGGTCACGTAAACGCTCACCGCATACATCGCGGCCTCAGCGATGCATGCTTTGTTGGAAGAGGAGTACCTGTGGCACCCATGTGTGGAGGCACCGGCCCTATTTTTCTTTGGCTTTTCGTTTTCAATCTTTCATATCTTTCAAAGCGGAAGTCCAAATTAACCTTCGTTTCATATTCATGTTTTTTTTGCGATGAGGGGTTTCGAATTGAATACGTTTTTGACGGGTTTTAAAATTTTCCTTAAGTTTTAGCTGCTGAAACTTGATACAAAGAACAGCAAAAAAACACATGTTTCATAACCTAAAGCTTAAATTTGGTGTGGCCTCGTGCTGAATCCATCGACTTTATGGATCATGAGACAATCCTGTGGCCGAGCACGCTAGAAAGGTGGGTGACGCTACGAATTTCCGATGCTTTGTTCCCTGTTTTAGACTAAAGGCATTCATCCCTACTTTTTATAGAAAACAAATCCAGGACACCAGCATGTCCAGAATAACGGGAATACAACCCTAGAACCGTAATACAGCCTAGGTGACACCCTACGGAAGCAAGGTCGAAAGCATGTGATGTTCATAAAGCAGATCCACCAGAAAGATTGAGAACATCAAGAAGTCCTATCATAAAGCAGTCCCAACATAGGACACCCCAGGGAGCACCTAAAACATACTCCTCTCTTTAATAAACGCATGTGGAAGATAAGATCAGTGACGCTGCTTCAGCATCTTCTTGCATCGCTTCACCGGTCTTAAAGAAAAAAAGCATCTCGGTTATGCGACCCTAGAGAACAGCCCCTTGCTGCAACAATGAAACAACATAGTGTACAGCCCGATGCCACTTTCCCCTGTTAGAGCCCATCTTGACACATTACTAGACTTCCACTTTTGTTTAAGAGTGAATTCCGGTTTGTACCCCTATTTTGACATTTCTTACACTAATTACCCCCATTTAACGGGATTTCATCTGTTTTACCCCATTTCGCAAAAGTATTGCCACAATTTACCCTGTTTAATTTTTTTTAGTGTTCTGACCGACGGGTCCCGATTGCCAGGTCTAGCTTTTCATGCCACGTCGGTGGGTTTTTCTGCACACAGAACCGCATCGCCTAGCTTCTCCCGACCAATCGGGCTCGATGGAGACGCATGCAACAAAGTTAATGAAGTACTCCCTCCGTTCCTAAATACTTGTCTTTCTAGGTATTTCAACAAGTGACTACATACGGAGCAAAATGAGTGAATCTACACTCTAAAATATGTCTACATACATCCGTATGTAGTAGTCATTTGAAATGTCTAGAAAGACAAGTATTTAGGAACGGAGGGAGTAGTATATTTACACAACTTTTTATCTGATCCACAAATTACCCATATTTAAGGTCATGTATGATAATACCAAAGAAAAACATACATGATTTCAGATTATATCAGTAACAATTTCTCCTATAATTTATTCAATAAGAACATGTCACCCTGATCAAGTACACTCATCTCATCACAATACTTCTCTGAACGGGAAACGAATAGACTAAGCCCATCTAATATGCATCCCAGACTGACAGAAAATATAGCCACAAATAACCTAACCACCGGAGGCAAGAAATAGAGGATACAGCCAAGGGGAGAAGATTCTCGTACAGGCTGCCACTCACTCCTACAATCGACATCAGCCACACCTTGATGTCTTGCCTGCCGCTCGTCGCCTACGTCGTCCTACCCCATCCTAACGATTGGAATGCGAGCGATGCATGTCATGAATAATGAAGGCCAGTGTGGTGCAGCCTGACCTGGGTGATTTGGCCATCGGGGCGCTGGCGAGCTGCTCTTGGTGCACTCATATCAAGCCTGACCGGTCTAGAGAAGCTCGGCAATGCGGTTCGACGTGCAGAAAAACTATAAGGAATAAAAAATAGACCGATGTGGCATCCCGGCTGGACCTACAATTGGGATCCATCGGTCAGAACACTCAAAAAAATTAAACTGGGTAAATTGTGGCAATACTTCTGCGAAATGGGTAAAGCGGATGAAATCCCGCTAAATGGGGTAATTAGTGTCAAAAATGGCAAAATAGGGGGTAAAAATGGAATTCACTCTTTGTTTAATTGGATGATGCCTCGCATGTTGCTGTGAGAATTTTAGAACATAGGGAAATATATTTGATACATCATAGAATACTATTTGTAGTAATACGCGATATCTGACATGAAATCTGAGAAACTGCTATTGGTGTTCAACCACAAAGAAACGAAAAATTGCAGTTCTGTGAATCAGATGATAGACCAATTTGCATAGCAAAAGGGGAAACAAAGAACCTACTAAACAAGAGTGTGTAGGCATTTCAGCAAATCCTAGCAATCATATTGCATCAGTAAATTTGTTCAAATCCGAATTGCGACAACTATATATCTTGATACACATTATGCACCGTAAAAACAAATACCCAAGGCCTAAATAAATCTAGAAATACTGACATTCAACTGTCCGGCCTTGGATGGAGCTGAAAGGAAACAATTAAAATAGTTGAATCGCAAAACTATATTTATTTCTTTTCATATCTATTGTCAATCTGAATAAGGTTCCCGCAAAAAAAATCTGAATAAGGTACAATTCTCATTTCATCTCTAACAAGAACCATGTAGTGCCATGTATCTTGTGCCAAAAATTCTTGCAAGGAGCAATTGATTGTGCATAACCAAATTTTACTGTTTCAACTAGAGTGGGCTGATGCAAGCACACAACATGACCACAGTTGTTGGTCCCTCCTTCCTCTGCATCCTCGGTACATGTAATCTAATAATAGCATTTGTAGTGGAAAAAGGAGAATATTACAATAGGAGTTTGTACACTTGCGCCATAGGTTCACTTTTGTCCATTAAGTTGAAAATTGAAGTGGAATGCGTGAGATTAGGGTTTGTAGGGTTTGTTGATGTGGCCCGTGGTAGTGGCTTCGCTTTGCAGTTTGGTGTTGCGGCCTCTTCTCCATCATGTTGGTGCATCCTCTGGTGCCGGCATGAGGCATCTAAGCTTTTTTTGGAGATTGGGATCTTGGATCTTCTGGCAGAGACAGATGTTTCTTGTGAATTTATCATGGAGGGGTGGCCATTTCGACTGAAATATTTTCATAAGAGTTCTAAAGTACTTTAACAGGAAAAAAAGTATCAATGATATTTGAATACATATATTTAGATCAGGAAAATAACCATAAAATGCTTTCTTGAACCAACTATGTACTATTTATAGAGAGAAAATGGATCTACTGAGGTTTATTCAAATTTTCATTTGTGTCTTGCATTTTGTTAATCCCCTCCCACTTCAAAATACAGTGGATTATCTAATGGGCCTAGTCACATCGGTATTTCCATTTGATAATAACTATATGGATTATGGGCTTATGTGGTGCTCATAGTTGGTACTAAGATTGACAAATAGACTCGTTGAGTGATTACTTTTGTCTTGATCGAGTTGGTTGGTGATGATCGCGATGTAGATGTGTGCAAATTTCATAGTCTAGTTTACTGCTATATACATAGACTGGTTAGTTATTCTTATGTGTATTAATTTGATACGATGCTTTGGGTCACTAAAAATTCCTTCTATTGAAAACAAAATCAGCTAAATGGTTTGGGATGTGTGCATCTTTCCATGCAGAGGTCCAGCATGAACTCATTGCAGTTGTATCGTCTTGATGCGAGGTTTATTGACTCAACTACTTTATCAAAAAGCTAGGCCCACTCGGTCTCCCTCTGCATCCGTAGAGATACATGATCTGTGACTGTACTGAACGTATATAATTTATCACTATAGTTGTATTGTACAGAAGATATTTTCTCCACTTGATGCAGTACTCTTATAAGGAACGCACGGTATACTAATGAGTGCCATGCCAATGCTATTTAAGCGACCATCTAACATTTGGCTCTGCTTCCATCGTTTGCAATTGTATTCACAGCACCAGACCCATGGTGAATGTCTTCTGGTATAGGAGCCGATGGATCTAGCTACACGGGTCATACAGCAACAAAGATATATTTGTAGGCATGGTAGGTATCGGGGAATTGGTGATATGCACAGAACAGAAGGTCAGTGTATGCTTATGTTTCTGCCCCTGTGCCTACTACTATGCATATGCACCCGAGACATCCACATTCTCACCATCGTTTGAACAATTCTGCGAAGGACTCGGTTATTAACATGAGTGTACCTTTTTATGTACATGTGTGCTCAGTTCATGAATGTTAGGATACTGTTGAGGGCAAGAAACAAGTTATGGCTAGCTTTGATAACTTGTGGTCATGGCGCTACTGTTCCAGCCTTAATCTGGGGCTACATTAGCTTAGAACCATAATAATGTGCCTTCTGTCAGTAAACAGCATTGGCTCAGATTTTGTTTTCACTTCTTATTTTGGCCTTGTAACTGAACTGAGTAACATTGTATTCAAATGACAAACAAGAATGAAATGAAACAAAAAGATCAAAGGAAAACTGGATCACTTGTTACACCTACAAATAATGCACCAAACAAGGATAAAAAATCAGAATGTTTGCGTTTTCCTCTTGGATAGTGTGCTCAACTGGATCATTACCGTCATGCTGTGAATGGGACCAAGGCAGCATCCAATCTCAGATTTAAATCCAAAATGAAGGAAAAACTATGGGAAATTTTGTAATGGAAGCATGAATAAAGGAGTTAATGCAACAGCAGGGGAAATTCCATGAGCATACATAGAGTCCATATGTTCTACATGAGGCCATCTCCCCCAAATCCTACATCGTAGTAACCCGACTCGCAAATAAGTAATTTGCAGCAGGCTATGTACATTACCTGGTCAAATATCTCAACCACTACAGGTCACAGCCTTAGGGTGTCAGTTGATATGCGACGCGAGTTCGGCCACAAGCTCTTCCAGAATGTCGTCACGTATCATTTCAGCAATGTCTGCTCCGAACATTTCAAGTTCAGGGTGATGGTCCAGGGGCAAAGGCTCGACACTGTCCAGATCAAATGGCTGATGGCTCCTTCGCATGAATACTGCCGTTCGCCAGACATTTTCAGCTAACTTTCTCCAATCCATTTGAGGCCAGGAGTTCATCATGATTTTTGAACATAGGCTGCTGCCGGGAGCCGTCATATCAGCTAAGATTGAGTTAACGAGATCGAAAAGAAGCTTCCTGTCTGATTTCGACCACAGGAGCAGCTTGCTGTACTTGTTTTCCAGCCATACGAACACATCTGAGCTGAACTGCCACTGCTCTGGGTAGACTGGAAAGCCACACGCAGTGCCAAGCATCTCCTGGACATAAGTGCAGTCCCTGTCCTCCTCATCCTTAAATATGGGTAGCTGCTCTTCCTTCACCTGGTAATCTGAAATGTCTGTATCGTCGCACTCATCGCTCGAGTATGCATCCGAATCATCTTCGCGTGTATCAACTTGGTCGCCCATCTTCAGCATCTTAAGTTGAGCTCTGAGTCCTGCATTTATGAGATGAAATGGGAATAAAAGATTACTGACAAGAATATAAATCATATTAAGTGCAGAAGAGTCAGACTTGATTTTGGTATGCTTGCCTTGAATACCATCATTGACACTTTTGAAGATTCCAGAATAAGTAGACTCTTCTCCAGAACTTTGTTGCGATGAAGCAGTTGGACTTGAGCATTCGCAGCTCTCAGCGCTTACAGAATAAGCAGACTTTACTGCTTGGTGATCAATTTCAGCAATGTCACTCTCCATTAGTTGGCTTTTCACCTCCTGAAACCAAATGTTACAGTTTTGATAATTAGATAGTAGTAGTCTCAAAACTGAACATTTCATAACAGAGCTTACAGTTCTGGACAAACTAACATTGACAACAGAATAATGTAGCAGATTACTTAATACTCCCTCTGTTCATTAATATAAGACGTTTTGGCAGTTTAATTTGAACTGCCAAAACATCTTATATGAATGAACAGAGGTAGTAATAAATAACAAAAAAATTGCAATGTATTGTGTACCTTCAATGTTATGATATCCTGATCATGAATTACTATGTCTTCTGCCTCTGGTAACGGTGTTGCTAGCTTTTGCTCTTTCCACCCTGCCTGACCTTTCAAATTTTGCACATCCTCATGTGGAATAGCCAAATCAATTGCTGTGTGATCCTCAGTACTGATAACATCACCTGGATGCTCATTATATGTGTTGCTTGTCCTGGGTAGATCAGAAGTGCAGATACTGTGTCTTGTTCTCTCTGAAGTTACATAAATCTCTTTCTCAGGTAGCATATTTTCCTTTCCTACATGAACGATAACTCGCCCATTCTGCTTGGCTTTTCTGATTGGTAACCTCTTCCTGAGAAGTCCATTCCCAGTATCATCAGTGGGTGTATTCAATATATCCTTCAGAATGGGCAAGTTAGGTGCAGAGCGCCTCCTGCCCGGTAATTTTGCAATAGTGGTAGATGAGGTTGGGAGAGACTTGGACCTGGGAAAATTCCTTGATATGCCACTTCTTGAATTATCGCCACGGTAAATCCCTGTCTTCCAACCATCTTTGCTGCTAATACCAAGAGGGCTGGCCGGCATCTCTTGCGCATTACTGGAATTGGTGTTTGAATCTGACAAACGCTTTTGGGTGGTTACTTTCGTTGCATCTCTAGCAGTGAGTTCAAGCATCTCACCTAATGTTCTTGTATCAGTAGGAACTGGATTTTCAGCTTTGGATTGGCAGGCCATTTGCCATCTTTCAGAGAGGTGCTTTCTGGCCTTTCTGCTCACCGATGATCCAGCAGAATGCGTGGATGAAGAAATTGACGAAGTCTCATCATGAGAAGTGGAAGCAGCCTTTTCCCTTTGACAGCCAACTCCAAGGTAGCACTCATTCTCAGATGGTTTCTTCCTGCTACCTCTTCTAGAGGTTTGTATTCTAAGCTTCTGTTCAGGTGTATCTCCTTCTGGCTCTGAAACTTGGACACTGCCATGTGCCATAGAATGTATGCCATCTTGCTTATGCGTACTATGGCGTGGCGGCTTCAACCATCGCGCACCAGTCCACTGACCAAACTGCGATGTTTCTTGGCTTGCTAAAACCGGTGTCGAACTTCTCCTCTGAGGGTCTGGTTTCAGAACAACAATTTGCGAGGGCCTCCGTGAACGCCTGCTCCCTTTTGGTGCCGAATGCTCCAGTGGCACATGTGAAGTTTCTTCGAGATGCACACTAGAAAGAGGACCCTCGGACTCACTGTCAACTTCCATTCTGCAAAGGTTGTCCTGCCCAAACGATTGCGCACCAGCACCATTGCTTCCATGGGGGTAGCACTGCGAACCACTGTAACCAAGGATGTGCCCTGGGAACCCTGACAAGGCAACACTGCTCTCCTGAAGGATTTCAAGGAAAACATCCTTCTTGGAGTACAGTATCTCAAGTGCCTCACCAAACTCCTTAGAATTCCTGTGGCCTTCGTCGGTGGAAAGGCGCTTTGCATCCAAGAACTTCTGCCTCACGAACTCCAGATCGGCATCGTTGCTTCTTGGGCGTGGCATCTCCTTGCCTGACTGCAACGCCTTGCGCGTCGCCATGTTCTCCATCTCGGTCACCTCGAAAACATCCTTCAGTTCCGGCAGCTCATCGCCGCTGCTCCGACATGGCCGATCCTCGCATGAAACCCGGGCCACTTCCTCAGCACGTCCGGATAACTTCAGCCGTGGGTTGCTCTGGATGTCACTCTGGCACCGGTCAAGAACCTTCTTGGACCTCGGCACGGTCTCGAGACCCATCAGCCTCGCAACGATGCTGGGCGCGCAGTGCGTGAACTCCACCTCTTCTGGCCCCTCTTTCGTCATGTGTGACTTTGCAGCAGCCATGTTCTGTTTGTTAGTGACTCCCTGTGAAACAGAGGAAAGACAGCACCACAGCTTCAGGAGGGTAGGAGATCATACAGCAATGAATTTTGTACAGAAAATGCACACTTGTGGAAACTCAGATTGGCCCTACCTCTCCATGCCAGTTCTCTTTGCCTCTATGCACTTCTGCCGGCGGCATCCCCTTCCTCGCCCTCTTGGACCCTCTCTTGAACTCAAATGTGAACTGGTTGAAACATTGGAAGCATCAGGACCCATGGTCAAACCATATCAGAAACAGTCAAACATGGAGCTTCATTCAAATCTATTATTAAAAAATGAAGCATGCTCACTTAATTATTTTAATATTTCGAAAATTCTGGACTAGAAATTTGAATCTGCATTTCGGAAGATACTAATGAATCTAGCAAAGACCAAGAGAGATCGACCGACTAACAGAATCTTAGCTACGAAATAAGAGCAGCAGCAGCTCAAAGGGGAGGAAAGGGGGGAGAGACGGGCCGCTTACGGAGGATTCCTCGACGGAAGACACCACCGGATCCTCCAGCACCGAGACGGCGACGCCCTTCGGCTCCAGACCTCCCGCCGTCGCTCGCGCTGCGCAGCCGCGAGAACAACCAAAAAGCGGATTTAAATCGGAGGAGAAAAAAAAACGGGAGCAGAACAGAGACCCTGGCCAACAAACAAACTAGCCGTGCGGATGAGGCGCCGGCGCTCACCTCGGCGCGGCGCGGGGCGGGGGTGCGGGCAGCGAGGGGGCCTCGCCGCCGACGACGCCGCCGCAGCTCCTCCTCCTCCTCGCGGTCCGGCGCCGCCGCGCAGCATCGCCTCGCTCGCTCGCAGCTTCTCCCTTTTCCGCTCTGGGACCTTTTTTTTTGACTGGGAAAAATCTTGTGATGTATACGCTCTGGGACCTTTTTGGGATGGGCTTCTCCTCTCTCTCTCTCTCGTTCAAGAAGAGGATTTGAACTGCGGCCGTCGCAGGGGCGGTGGGTCCCCCGCATAGGCATGGCCGGGCGGTGCGAGCAGAGCGGGTTGGAATGGTATACTACGTGGCGCCGTACCCGCACCGCGTCGCTGCGTGTGGGTCAGATGAGGAGCGGGGCCGGCGTGTCAGGGAGGGAGGAGGGTGCGAGTGTGGGGTGAGGCTGGGGAGCGGGGGGCGGTGGGCGTGGGGGTTCGGGTTTGAAAAGGCTGTGGGCACGAGGCGCGAAGGCCGAGGGCCCACACCCTGGTCTGGTCTCGCGCACAGTGATGAGCATGCGCAGCGCACTCCCAGCGAGGGAGCACCCGAGGCGAGGCTGCACAACACGCCACGCCGGTGCTTCCACGGCTCCGGATTTCTTTTCCTTTTTTTTCTGCCGCATCAAGGTGTGGGTATTGGTGAAAAACGACGAATTTGAATTTTTTTTGTTTTTTTGAAAACTTCATCACAAAATGAACCGGGTTTGTAAATATTTCAAAATATCATCCATTTTCACGACGCCCCGCTCGGGACGCCATGGTAGATAGAACGATGCCCGGGTCAAGGGGGCCATGCGGTCGGAGCTGACCCTGTAACATTGGACCGGCCTGCCAGACCAGGGCGCCATACGGTTTGCTTGAAGAAAACACTCGGCCCCGGCCAAGGTGTCCCAACCCAACCCATCTCTCTGTTATCGATCTGAACTCGCGAATGGCGGGTCCTCTTTCCCTTCGGACCATCAACATACTCTTCTCTGTTTTCCTTTTTTTTATTGGTTGAAATCTTCGTATTGGATTGATTTGGGTAAAACCCTAATTCATCCTCTTTTTTAGAAAAAAAATATTGGATATTTGTATGATAAAGTTAGGGATTTGGTAGGTATGGTATAGGATTTGTATGCTAGGGTTAGGGATCTGGTAGGTATAGTTGGTCTTATAGTTTTTAGGTTTGGGTAGGGTTTGTAGTAACTTTGGCATGGCTTTCCCCAAGCATGGCAAATATGTGCAAAGATTTGGTGTATGGATATTTGCAAATGTGTGTATATATCTGCAGTATGGATATTTGCGCGTATGTATTATTCGCACATTGATATGGATCAACGTGATGATCCTACGGTCTTTGCCCGATCTTTCACCGCAAGACAATTAGATAAGTTAATCTTTCAATCACGCGATAAACGCAACCTGAAGAAGTGGAACGAATCCAGCAAGCAACATGATGATGATCAACACGCCTCAAACCTCAGCTTGATAATTCTTTATGCACACAAGAACCTTCATGCAACTTTTTTCAATCTGGATATGCAGCGGCCCTGTTCCCGGAGGGATGCTTCACCCGAGACACAACTCAAAATCTAAACTCTCAAAAATTCTCCCCCTAAACCTTAGAAGTTGGGTCCTTTATATAGGAGACCAGAAATCAAGTCGGTTGGACAAGCCCAAACCGAAACACATAAATAAATATCCTAATTGGCCCATAACATGGCCTGGAATAAAATAAATATCTAAAAATGCAATCGGCCGAATTACCATGGTTCGATGACCCCCACGTCTCTAACTTGGTGGAGTCCTGAAGTTGGGCTTCACCTCCTTCTTCATGGGAGCAATAGGTGGTACTAGAATGCCCTCATCACAATTCACACATCTATGTATCCATTATGTGTGTACAAAATTTAGTGCATGGATATTTGCACATGCATGTATGTATGTATGTATGTATTTGTTTGCACTTGTATGGATATTACTCCTGCAATCTTTTTTTTGGGGGGGGGGGGGGATTGGTGAAAAACTACTCCCCCATCGAAAATAAGTGTCGTGGTTTTAGTTCAAATAAACCAGACACTTATTTCCAATCAGAGGGAGTACAAATTTAACCCTTTTTCGGAAAATATCAGACAAAATAAACCAGGTTTGAAAATATTTCAAAATATCACCCCTTTTCATGACGCCTGGCCCCGAGACGCCATGATACATAGCGCGACATGCTAGGGTCAAGGGCGCCATGCGGGACAGAGTTGATTGTGCCACGTCGGACCGGCCTGCACGGGATGACGCCCCAGACCCGGCCCTAGCCGAGGTGTCCCAAGCCGACCCATGTCTCTGTTTTTCCTACTTCCCCTTTGTTACTCTTCTCCCCCTCCCCTGGCCGCCCATGTCTCTCTCTTTCCCCCCAAATCTTGCGGATCTAAGATAAAAAAAATGGTGGGTCCTCTCCCCCTTTGAACCCTCAAGGTATTCTCCTTTGTTCCCTCTCTTTTTATTGGTTGAAATATCTGCATTGGGTCGATTCGGGCGAAACCCCTAGTTCATCTTTTTCTTAAATGGACATTTGTATGAGCAGCATCTTATGTCTGATCTTGGCCCTCTTCATTATTTTCTTGGGATTGAGGTTTCCTCCACCTCTAATGATTCTTTTATTTCCTAAGAAAAGTATATCCAGGATCTTGTTGCTCGTGCGGCTCTTAGTGATGAGCGCACTGTTGAGACTTCTATGGAGCTTAATATTCACCTCCATGCTTGCGATGGTGAGCCCTTGTCTGATTCGACTCATTATCGTCATCTTGTTGGGAGTCTTATCTATCTCGCTGTCATTTGTTCGGATATCTCTTATCATATCTATATCCTGGGTCAGTTTGTTTCTTCTCCCACTTCGGTTCACTATAGTCACCTTCTTCGTGTTCTACAGTATCTTCATGGCACGATCTCTCACCATCTCTTCTTTCCTTGTTCCAGCTCGTCACAGCCCCAGGCCTATTCGGATGCTACCTGGGCTAGTGATCCTTCAAATCGTCCTTCACTTTCTGCTTACTATGTCTTTCTTGGTGGTTCTCTCATTGCCTAGAAAGACGAAAAAACAGATTGTGGTTTCCCGTTCTAGTGCAAAGGCTGAGTTGCGAGCTATGACTCTTCTCACGGGCGGAGGTGACTTGGTTACATTGGTTACTCAAGGATTTTGGTGTTTCTGTTACAAACGCCTACTACGTACACTCTTGTCAGACAGTACAAGTGATATCAGTATTGCGCGGGACCCCATGAAGCATGAGCTTACCAAGCATATTGGTGTTGATACTTTCTTTGTGCACGCTGGTGTCCACCACCATGTTATTGCTCTTCGGTATATGCCTTCCAAGTTACAGTTGGCGGACTTCATCACGAAGGCCTAGACTAGAGCGCAACACAGATTTTACCTCTCCAAACTCAGTATTGTGGATCCACCGTGAGTTTGAGGAGGGGTTTAGAGTTATATTTATGATGCCTTGGTTTTCTGAATTTGGTCTTTGGCCTCCCTTCCGTACTTGTATATATGCTTGATTTGGCCTGTAGATAATACTAAGTTGATATTCCAAACACTTACAATTTGGCAAATAGTACTCCCCAGTTTCTCATCATGTGCACTTCACACTACGGATGAATGACAAGCATGATACCAGAAGCAAAAACATCAAAGTCCACGAACATGATAGAACATTGGCCAGTCCTCCAAATGAGTACAGAGGCACCCATGATGACAACAAAGTTTCTTAGGTTGAATTGTTGAAATGTATTGCTCATCTCTTTCCATCAGTTCGGACTGATGGATGAACTGGTTAGCTGCATTTACTTGCAACCAAGAGGTTCAGGGTTCAAAACCCAGTAAACCCAATAAATAATTGCGGCATGCCCCCGCTTCTATTTCCCATGTCATAAACTCCAAAGGAGAATAGATGGGAGGGGAGTGTTGGAGTATAATGTTCGAGCCTCTCTACAAGACAGAGCAACTACACGCAAGCCAAGAGAAACTATGCAACCTTATCATGCACCCGTTGCCGTTGAGAAAGGCACATGTTTAGAATCCGGAAAACATGTTGTTTGAATTCTTATAAATTGAGGGAGCCCATATCTATTTAGAGCCTATCTGATTCACACAATTTCTAAAATGCGGCAATAGTATCATGCCATCTTCCATACTACAAAACTGCATGAATGTTTGAATTGCATAGGAAAAATATAGAGAGAAGGCGATAGACAAGCCAAAGTTATGACAACCCTAATGGCAGACATTGCATTTGTTTATATGCGCTACAGGGAGAATGATCATGGAGAGAAGAGGGAGAAGCCAAAGTCGAATCAACAGTCATGAATTTAGACAAAGAAATGTACCATGTGCTTTTTTCCTTCCCGGGCTTAGCTCACCTCACCACCAGGTAGAGCTCAACATCACCATCTTTCCTCCAAGATATTGGATTGCAAGATATTACAAAGCTTTACTCTACAAGTGAAGCGGAAATGGTGGTGCCCTGGTGGCAGAGTCGTCTGGATGCAGGGCGGGTGGACCTGGCGGTGAGAGTCATGGTGGGAGTCAACGGAACACGCATCTTAGGAGAGTGTGTGTGTGTGTGTGTGTGCGTGTGTGTGTGTGGTGGGGCAGCCATGGCCATGCGGTGGCATGGGTGTTGGTGTTCAACGTAGCATGACGACCGAGGGGTGTGAGCGCCAGGGTACATAACTTGCACGGTGTTTTCCCTAGCTGACGGCGGCATCGTTCGCGGACATTGTTTCCTTCTAGAAGGCTATGTCACAGGTTGCTCCCTTCTCTTTGTGTTGCTCCAGGTGAAAACTTGATCCTCGAGATCGGGCAGTAGAGGCACTCTGGTGTCGTGTCTTTCTAGAAGGCACCGCCTTGAAACCCATTCTTTGTCGTTGCCCGGCTTCACCTCTTTGCGGTGGCTAGCTCATGGCTTAGGCCTCGGTCAGCTCTAGGCGGTTCCTATTGGCCCATCTATAGATTGCTTGGTGGTTGATTCGGTGGTGTTGCGGTGCTCCATCATCTTTTGTCTCTGCCTTGGGTGTGTGTTGTGTGTGTGGTGGGGTGTTCTTGGTGGATGCTTGTATATTTGGTTGTGGATTTGTATATAAAGTGGGACAAAAGCCTTTTTCAGTAACTGGTGGTGCCCAAGTTGAGGCAAGCAAAGCATGCTCATGGAAGCACCTCCGTGACTAACTAGTTTGTCTTCTACAGATGCGATATCCGGGGCTATCAAGATACTCGTGAGAGTCGCATATATGTGGGATTTCAGTTTAGGTGGCTATGTGCAAACCAACATGAGGCCCACACCAATGGAGAAACTATGACCAGTTAGATATTAACTATGTAAATATATAATATATTTCCGAAGGGGACATATGCACCCCCCACCTCCTAATGAACAATGATTTCTGTGTAAAAGGTTTTTGTATTGTTCATTCTTTGCTATGGTAAGTTTTACATAGGCATCTGCCATGTAAGATCTATTTTTTGTGTTTTCAATGGTATTTTTGTAAAAATAAGATGGCATCTTTCTCATATATCTTTTGTGTACTTTAAACACATGGCATTTGTGTCCACAAAAACATGGGTAAAGTTTTTTATATTTTTTTACATGTTTTTCTCTCAATTTGCTTTTCATGAGAAAAAATCCATGTGTGTCCCTCATTTCATACAAGTTTTTCCATGTTATTTTACATGGGAGTCCATTTACATGCTTTTTTGATATTAACTGTCCAGGGTTAACTTTTTTGGGTGCATTTTCCCATAGCATTTATTATTTAGGAGCATGGCATTTATATTAGTAAGAACATGACATTTCTATTATTAAGAGCATATCAAATTATTATTAAGTGCATGTCATTTTTATTACCAAGAGCATGGCTTTTTTATTATTAGGTGCATGGCATTTTTATTATTAACATCATGGTATTTTTACTTATGAAGAGCATGTCATTTTTTTCATTAAGATGATGACATGTTTTTTAGTAAGAGCATGTCAATTTTTTTATCTATAGCATGGGATGAAAAATAATGGCATGGCATTTATATATTATTGTATCTTGGCATTTTTATTTTTAATGTCATGGCATTTTTATTATCTTGATCATGGCAATTTTCCTTATATTTGAGCATGTCATTTTTGAATAATTCACGACTATGGCAATTTTCCCTTCTTTTTTATACATTATTATGCCAAATCTATAGATGCATGGTAGTTTGTATTTCTAAATCTTTTCTGAGCGCGCCATTTTTTTGCATTTTGAATTTGTATCTTTAGATGTACAATACTTTTGTAGAGAAAATGTACAATACATGATCATTGTTGAACATGACAAGGCATTTTTATTTATATGTCATGGCATTTTTATGGTATCCTTTATATTGTTAGAATGAGGTCCGAAATCATTACCTAATGATAAAGGAGCTAATGCTTCTCATGGTTTGCGAAAATTATCCTCAAAGATGCAAAATATTACCCATCAATGCCACCTATAATTGTTTTTGATTAAAAACGTTTTACACAGGGAAATCTCCAGCCTGGGCTGGCCCATGCAGTAGGGACCTCCTATACTGTGCTCTACGCGCTGGGAGAAGATGCAGCGCCCGTTTGGGCCGACCCATGTCCGAACGACATGGTTTTCAAAATTTTATTTTTATTTTCATTTTTCATTTTTTCTACTTTAAATAATTTGGTACTTCAAAATAGTACCGAAATTTTTAAAAAATTAGAATTTTGAAACGAAATGTTTAATAAATCATAAAATATTTGTGGATTCAAAAAATTCATGATTTTGTAAACAAATGTTTGCATATTAAAAAATGTTCAAAATTTTGAAAACAAATGTTTGGGAAATCAAATAATGTTCATGATTTTCTTAAAAGTTCATGTATTAAAAAATGTTAAGGTAATTGAAAAAACAGTTTGCGAATTCAGAAAATGTTCATGAAAGGAAAAATATCCTAAAAATTTAAAAACCCTGCATGACTTACAAAATAGTTTATTCATTCATAAAATGTTCACTGATTCAAAAAAGGATCATGCATTTCAAACAATATTCGTGAAATCAAAAAAAGTTCATGAATTTCAAATTTTGTTCCACCAATTTCCAAAAAAATGTTCGTCGGTTGTAGAAATGTTCGCCGATTCAGGATTTTTTTTAAAAAATTACACTTTATAAAAATGTGTGCAAATAGTATAAAATGTTCATGAATTCAAAAAGTGTTCTTGATTTTAGAAAATGTTTGAAATTTTGTAAAAGCGTTCTCAAATTTGAAAAATGTTCACGGTTTCAAATATGTGCGCAAGTTTACTTTTTTCATGATTTCAAAAATTGTTCATGATTTTCACGAAATTGAGAGTGATGGTGTAGCTCGGTGATGCAACAAAATGTGGTCATGGCCATTGAAGATTATGATTTTCTTTCCGATTGCAACGCACGAGCCCTTTTGCTAGTAATAGATTTGGGGCCATTTAGTAGTGTGGCATGAAAATAAGCTTTTTTTTGTTCAATTGAAGGCATTTTTCTGTTTTAATGGACACTAAAGGGAAATGGGTTGGTTTGGAGGTGCGTTAGGCTGGTCACAGTGGAGAGTAATATACACTAATAACATGCATATGTTACTAGTGTATGTTACTACATTTATAGTGGGTAGTGTCATATGTGCGGTAATATAGATGTGTTCATTTATTACTTGTAGACTCATTTTGCATCGGGAAGCGCTATGTGATGGTAACATATTATGTTACTCGGCGGACGGTGCTCCCCGGATGTTGCGCTGGACTAGATCGGTGCGAGGCTTGCAACTTTCTCCTGTGACGCTTGTCAGTAAAAATCAGAGCTGCCATGTCCTCGATGTTACGGTCGACTGTTTGGCGTTGTTGTGGCCAAGTCGTTCGCGTGTGCCCCGTGTGGGGTTTGTATCTAGGTTTTTGCCCGGTTTTCCTTTAATTAACCGGGCAACTCTCTTCTTCTTAATCAATGAAAATGAAAAATCTTTTGCCTCGTTTCAAAAAAAAATATGTTACTCTATTTGTCTCTCTCCTCATTAACTACTTGTCACCTCATCATTTTTTCTTATGTGGCATCTATGTTATTATTTATGTTACTCCCACTATGACCAGCCTTAATTAACGAACCAAAATGTTTGCTTAGATGGCATTGTCCACGCTGGCGTTTGCTTGTGGGGAATGTCAGCCGGTTATTATAGGGTCCAAAACTTTTGCCAAAGGCACCTGTTGTGCTTTTCCTTCTTTTTTATCTTTATTTTCTTCTCAATTTTCTCCTTTTCTCTCAACTGACGGTACAACTCTCATGCAATCTGCTGTGTATATATATATTAGTTTTGCTAAAGCATATCTACATGTGCTCTAAATTTTGCACATCTAAGTCATATATAATTGATTTCATGCAAACATTTTCTTTTATCTTTTGTCTTTTTCTTTCTAAATTGATTGACAGGCCCTATATATATGGACCATGCATGTTTGCTTTCCGAATTTAATTCAATCTAGTACTACACGGCAACACAACTCTAGCCGGACTCCTATTACTCCAAATACTAGTGCTAGGACTTTCCTTATCTATAGAGTTACTATTCATGATTTAAAAATGTCTGCAGTTTTGGAAAATGTTTGTATAATTACGAACCGTGTTCATGTATTGCTTTGAACGTGTTGACATATTTAACAAATACATACAATTTAAAAATTATTCATGTGTCTACTAAAAAATGTTCACATTTTGGAAAAAGTTCATGACATTTAAAAACAATTAGAGAGTCTTTAGAAGATTAGAGAGTCTTCCATTGGCTGTATGTGGTACCAGTTTTTTTTGTCTCGGCTGGACAAACAAACATGCAAGGAGCCCTGCTGTCCATGTACACACGAAAAATAGACATGCAAGGGATCAAGCAACCCACACAACACGCCCTGTCCACTATCACATGGGGCCCACGTACTCTTCACACCCATCGATTCACCAGAGGGACTCCTTGCATGTTTTTCGTGTGTACATGGACAGCAGGGCTCCTTGCATGTTTGTTTGTCCAACCGAGACAAAAAAAACTGGTACCACATACAGCCAATGGAAGACTCTCTAATATTCTAAAGACTCTCTAATTGTTTTTAAATGTCATGAACTTTTTCCAAAATGTGAACATTTTTTAGTAGACACATGAATAATTTTTAAATTGTATGTATTTGTTAAATATGTCAACACGTTCAAAGCAATACATGAACATGGTTCGTAATTATACAAACATTTTCCAAAACTGCAGACATTTTTAAATCATGAACACTTTCTAAAATTTATGATCAGTTTTAAAATATGCGAATATACCATGCAAACACTATAAAATGTCATGAATATATTTTAAAATGTATGGAAATATTTAAAAGGTACAATATGTACATTTTTTAAAAATGTCAAGAACATTTTATAAAATACCATTTGAAATTACTTACACATTTAGTTATTTTCAAAACTTAAGTAAAACAGCAACGCAAATAGAAAAGAAAAGAAAAGAAAAGGCTGGCCAACCTATATTAATGGGTCGCCCCAATATATAAATTAGCACGCAGGGCAAGGCTATCGGACTCTAAGAATCCTATAGCAACCCGACGTTGGTCCGCAATGCGCCGCGGGGTGAAGGGAGATGGGAGAGGGGGTGGTGGCTGGGATGACATGGTCAATATTCTTTGTGTTCGACGCTTGTGTGAATTTCATCAAAAACACATGTCGTATGTAATTAACGTTGTCTTTCCCCTCACATCTAAACTCTGACTTAAACCACAACCATTGCAAGGGGAAACGCCGAGCTGATATAGCAAAACCTCTTCAGGAGATTAAGGAGCTATGCGGGAACTTCATTAGTTTTTCGATTTCTTTTGTAAGAAGAGAAGCCAATATGGCAGCTCATCTTAGCGCTAAGCAGGCTAGTGAGGTACGTAGGAGGTGTCTTTGGATAAACTTTATTCTAGAATTCCTCCGCGATGTAATTACCCATGAGTGCATTACCCATGAGTAATCAATAAAGCTCCGACTTCCAAAAAAAGGGGAAACGCCGAGTTTAGCATAATTAATGCTTGCAACCCAACGATCAATTTACAAACAAAATCATTATATTGACCTTTTTTCATATTTTAGCATGATTTGACCCCCTTTAAAAAAACTCTATAACTTTTTTGGTGACACCAACATTCATGGCTTTTTGGTTGCATGAAAGACATCATGGTCTATGGTGTTTACCCCCTGCCCAAAACCCCATGGTTCGTTGCGTTTAATCCTCTAGAAGAGACGCCAAGTCACACGACAGAAACTTTCGGGTCAAAACGTCATAGACCGTGCCGTTTTCCATGCAACCCAAACGTCATGGGTGTTGGCATCACCAAAAATGGTCATATGGGGATTTTTCTTCTAAAAGAAGGTCAAATCATCTAACCTTTGTTTGAAAGGTCAAAATAGTTATTTTGATCTCAATTTACATCCATGAAAAAGTAGTCCCTATAATTGAAGAACAGCGCGGCAAAGCGCGCGACAGCTTCTAGTACTATTTCAATAATAAAGAGTTTCCCCCTGCTTTATATTATAAATCCGAGTTGTCGTGTTGTACAACAACAAAAGTTCACCAGCAGAAGTACATACAAGCTGTGCAAAGTTTACACAAGTTCAACGCCTCCAGTCAACTATAGTAAAAAAGTCAGTTCAAAAGCTACAACAGCTCCTCATCTGAGGATGTTCACAAGACCCTCTCGACAGAACATACCATGATCGTAGCAATGTCACCTATAGTCAGTCGGAGGACGACATGATGATGTCTAGGTATATTCTGGAGGTATTTCACAAGGTGACCGGCCTATGTACAAACTTCGCCAAGAGTCTGACCTTGCCGATTCGTTGTGCTGGTTTGGACTTAGAGCGAATCATGCGGGCTTTGCAGGTGCCACTATCCATAAAAATCTGCAGAAACATGACTACATCGGCATCATGACCAAATTCGACAATAGAATGGCAGGCTGGAAGGGCAAACTGATGTCCAATGGTGACAGACTCATGCTTGCAAAATCAGTACTCAGATCGTTACTGGTCTACATGCTAACTACTCACAGACCACGCAAGTGGCTCCTACGATGGTTTGATCAGAGAACAAGATCATGGTTTTGGTGTGCCGAGACGAGTGCCATGGGGGAAACTGTAGGGTAAGATGGGAGGTTGTCTGCCGCCCGAAGCACCTGGGAGGACTTGGCTTCCAGGATATAGATAAATTTGCAAGGGCCCTGAGACTTCGCTGGTTATGGGTGCGTTGGACTACCTCTCCAATCTCCAACCTAGGGTCGCAAAGCCCCTGCGATGATCATGACTTTGCAGTTTTTGCTGCAGCAACCAAGGTCTCCATTGGGAACGGCCAGACTGCGATTTTTCGAAGGACTCTTGGTTGCATGGTTTGGCACCTAGGGACGTCGCCCCGAAACTTTGTCTCGTTTGCCCGCAAGGGTAGATCGGTTGCTGACGCCCTGCTGCACGACTAGGTCCTATGCACGACAATTGGGTTCAAGACCTGGCTAATTCCTAGGTGGATGACTTGACTGACGAATTGATCACATTGGCAGGTATGCTTCAGTCCATCTCCATTCAGCCCCTGGTGCATGATACAATTACATGGAAGCTCACAGATGATGGCACTTACACTGCTAGCCCTGCTTCTTCCAGTTTGAGGGGATGGTTAGATCCAAGTTTTATAGCTGCATTTGGAAGGGGTAGGCACCAGCCGAACACAAGATCTTCCTCTGGACAGCGCTGCAAGGCAGGATCCTAACAGCGGATCTCCTGATGCTTAGAGGTTGGGAGAACAATTATTTTGGCCCTCTTTGCATGCGCTGCCTCGAGATGGCAAGGCACCTACTTTGTGTTGAGTAAATAGGCAATTTCTCGATTAAATTAATCCACAAATAAATCACTAGCATGGCATTGACACAAATAAATGCATACTGATATTCAGTGAAGCTAGCACATACTATGCTAATTGCAGAAAGGTCTACGTATAACGCTAGCATGGATAAAACAGAAAACAGTAGGAGCGGGATAAACGAGTTATACTCTTCAGTAGGCCATGCAGAGGCCGCGGCTTTGGTGGCAGCAGCTGCGTCCTCGGCGGCCTTCTTGTCTACTTCAGCTTTCTCGACGGCGGCATGTTCGGCGTCGGTGGACATGGTGATGATGAAGGCGATCGGACGTAGAGGAAGTAGACGATCGGAAGCGAGCAGTCGCGTAATCGATGGCCAAAAACCTATTCGCCCCTCACCCCGTACATGAACCAGAAGGGCGTGGTTTCGGAGACCTGCTCTCCCGTCGACCGTGTACGCGGCGGACGGGATGGAGTCACCGGCGGCAGCAGCAGCAAGGGAACGACGATGGGCGTGCGCGTGGAGCAGATGCGATCTGTTCGTGGCGGCTAGGGTTTGGAGACACCACACACTTATATAGGCGCAGCCGTGTGGAGAGACGTGGGCTCGACCCACGTCCGAGTCCGTGACAGCCCACGATCCGACGTCTCAGATCGTGGCCCAGCTGTCAGAAACTCTCCATTAGTGACTGGCAATAAGCGCGTAGGTGTGAGCTCGGCTCGGCTCAATCCCATAATCCGCGGCGGGCGGCGGAGGAGGAGCGCGCGAGGGCCTCTTCTCTTCTCAAGCTCCAATCGCATGTGAAAGAACATCCCTTATAAGGAGGTCCAACTCCTCTTCCACTTCCGGGGTGGGACTAAACTTCCCACCTCCACCTAGTGCCAATAAACCCACATGGGCCCTTAGAGATTTTCAGAAATTGCTATATGGGCCTAAAGCCCATCTCAAATTTCAGCAATCCCTCACCACATCTCAAGGGCCCATTGTGTCCTCTATTCCAATTGTTGTTTCAATATACCAGTGTTTCAGTGAAGACCTGTTAAGGTTGAGCTTCACCTAGAGCAAGTAGCTACACTCCTTCACAACTGAACAATGGACTATGCCTTGAATTGTCAGTTTGGCGTAAAGAAGCTTCACCACATGTCTTACTAGTACTGGGCTGCCGAAGACTGACCCCTCGGGTGGAGCATATAAGTCACACTCCTGGCCTATTCATGAGCTTACTAGAGATCACCCCAATCTCATAGACTGTGACCAGCAGTCGGGCTCACATATGTGTGTTTCTCCAAAGATCGCTCTGTAGGAAAGCATCTTGCTTACATAAGCTTTGGAACTCATTAAGACAATAGTCATCCTACCATACAGTCTTAAGAATATTGCATCTTCAACGGAGTGGGTTAGTATAGTTACTCTCCTTAGTTCACCACTGGCTTATTTTCCCAGGTCCTCCTTCACGGGATCTCCGATCGCATAGGTCGTGTTACCACCATGGCAACTCATGTGGGTCTCATACTCATCTCCCCCGATGCATTATCTATCACGGCACGTGATAGCCCTTTCGTAAAGGGATCTGCCAGATTCTTAGCCGTATGGACATAGTCCAATGCTATCACTCCGGATTTTCTTAATTTTCTGACAGCTTTTAATCTCATTCTTATGTGTTTGGTGGACTTCATGTTGTCCTCTGAACACTTCACCTTGGTGATGACAGTCTGATTGTCATAGTTCATAAGGATAGCCGGAACCGGTTTATGAACCAATGGCAAGTCCATCAAAAGATCTCGAAGCCATCCCGCTTCAACACCAAATATGTCTAATGCCGTTAATTCTGCTTCCATTGTCGATCTCGTTAAGACCGTTTGCTTGCAAGACTTCCAGGAAACAGCGCCACCTCCAAGAGTAAACATATCCCCAGTTGTGGCCTTCATCTCATCAGCATCAGAGATCCATTTGCATCACTATACCCTTCAAGTACCGACGGGTCTCCGGTATAGTGAAGTCCATAGTTCATAGTACCTTTCAAATAGCACATAACTCGTTCAACATCATGCCAATGTACATCACCCGGTTTGGAAACAAACCGGCTCAGTTTGCTCACAGCAAACGCGACGTCAGGCTTCGTTGCACTCGCTAGGTACATCAGTGAACCAACGATTTGAGAGTATCTCAACTGATCTATAGCCGTGCCTTTAGACTTTCGAATGAACACGCTAGGATCATATGGTGTTTGAGATGGTGTGCAATCCGAATATCCAAAACGACTCAACACCTTCTCAACATAGTGGGATTGCAGAAGTGTAATCCCACCCTCATTATCTCTCAGTAGCTTGATGTTCAAGATAACATCAGCCACACCAAGGTCTTTCATCTCAAAGTTCTGAGACAGAAACGACTTGACCTCCTCAATGACTTTGAGGTTGGTTCCGAATATCAGTATGTCATCAACATACAAGCACAGTATAACTCCTTCGCCCTCACCATGGCGATAGTATATATATACACATTTGTTAGCCTCATTAACAACGAAACCAACAGATGTCAGAGTTGTATTAAATTTATCATGTCATTGCTTAGGTGCTTGCTTCAGGCCATATAAAGATTTCAGCAACCTACACACCTTTCTTTTCTGACCATCTATCACAAAGCCATCTAGCTGTTGCATGTAGATTTCCTTGTTTAGCTCTCCATTCAGAAAAGCCGTCTTAACATCCATTTGATGGACGAGAAGACCATGCGAGGCCGCCAACGATAGTAATACTCGAATGGTGGTTAGTCTAGCTACGGGTGAATAAGTATCGAAGAAATCTTCCTCTTCTTTCTGGTCATAGCCCTTGGCCACAAGCCTAGCCTTGTAGTTTTCAATCATACCATCGGGCCTAAGCTTCTTCTTGAGCACCCACTTACATCCTAATGGTTTGCAACCATAGGGACGGTCAGTGATCTCCCATGTTGTAACGCCCACGATGCGGCTATATCTCCCACGTGTCAAAGCACGACTTAGAGGCATAACCGCATTGTAAACAATGTCGCAAGTGAGGTAATCTTCACACAACCCATGTAATACATAAGGGAAAGAGATACATAGTTGGCTTACAATCGCCACTTCACACAATACATGAATAAAGCATTACAACATCTAGATACACACAAGGTCCGACTATGGAACCAAAATAAAAGAAGACTACCCCAAATGCTACACAGATCCCCAATCGTCCCAACTGGGCACCACTACTGACCAACTGGAAACGGAACAACATAAAGAACACGATCTTCATCGAGCTCCTCCTTGAGCTCGGTTGCGTCACCTGCACGGTATCATCGGCACCTGCAAGCTGGTTTTGGAAGTATCTGTGAGCCACGGGAACTCAGCAATCTCACACCCTCGCGATCAAGACTATTTAAGCTTATAGGAAGGGCAAAAGGTATGAGGTGGAGCTGCAACAAGCGTCTAGCATATATGGTGGCTAACATACGCAAATGAGAGCGAGAAGAGAAGGCAAAGCACGGTCGAGAAACTATGATCAAGAAGTGATCCTAGAACAACCTACGTCAAGCATAACTCCAACACCGTGTTCACTTCCTGAACTCCGCCGGAAAGAGACTATCACGGCTACACACGCGGTTGATGCATTTTAATTAAGTTAAGTTTAAGTTCTCTACAACCGGACATTAACAAATTCCCATCTGCCCATAACCGCGGGCACGGCTTTCGAAAGTTCAAATCCCTGCAGGGGTGTCCCAACTTAGCCCATCACAAGCTCTCACAGTCAACGAAGGATATTCCTTCTCCCAAGACAATCCGATCAGACTCGGCATCCCGGTTACAAGACATTTCGACAATGGTAAAACAAGACCAGCAAAGCCACCCAGATGTGCCGACAAATCCCGATAGGAGCTGCACATATCTCGTTCTCAGGGCACACCGGATGAGCCAGACGTCGGGTGGGCCAGCCCAGAGTTGCCCCTGGTAGCTCCGGACATCGCTCAGTTTGGACCAACACTTAAACAAGCACTGGCCTGGGGGGGTTAAGATAAAGATGACCCTCGGGATGCGCAACTCCCAAGGGAAAAAGGCTAGGTGGCGAATAGTAAAACCAATGTTGGGCCTTGCTGGAGGGGTTTTATTCAAGGTGAACTGTTAAGGGGTTCCCATTATGACCCAACCGTATAAGGAACGCAAAACCGGGAACATAACACCGATATGACGGAAACTAGGGCAGCAAGAGTGGAACAAAACACCAGGCATAAGGCCGAGCCTTCCACCCTTTACCAAATATATAGATGCATTAATATAAATAAGAGATATTGTGATATCCCAACAAAATATCCATGTTCCACATGGAACAAACTCCAATCTTCACCTACAACTAACAATGCTATAAGAGGGGCTGAGCAAAGCGGTAACATAGCTAATCAACGGTTTGCTAGGACGAGGTGGGTTAGAGGCTTGGCATAGCAATATGGGAGAAATGATAAGCAAGTGGTAGGTATCGCAGCATAGGCATAGCAAAAGAGCGAGCAACTAGCAAGCAAAGATAGAAGTGATTTCGAGGGTATGGTCATCTTGCCTGAGATCCCGCAAGGAAGAAGAACGAGTCCATGAAGAAGACAAACGGACGAAGTTGAACGAATCCTCACAAACGTGACGTTATCGGAACTAGCCCGAAGAAGCAACACCGGAAAGAAGCAAACAACATAGTAAACAAACATCACATAAGCATGGCATGATGCACAATCAAGTATGATGCATGTCCGGTTTAATGAAGAAAGGCATGGCAAAGTGCACAAACAAAACTACAAATTAAGTGGAGCTCAATATGCAACGAGTTGCATATTGACGGACACCACAATAATTATTTAGTTCGCTCTTGTTTACGTACCCAACAATATTAAATGTTGGTTAGCATGGCACGGGTGAAGCATAAAAGAAACTATCTAACTAAGCAATTTAAATGGGGCCGGATATAACAAACAACAAATCCGGTAAATCCCCATATGCTTTAGTAATTTAAAAGCAAACAACAATTTAAACATTTTAATTGTTGTTATTATGATGCGGATGACATGGACAAGTTTATGCAATTTTTATTAAAAGTTGACAAGAGCATTATGAAGCATTTGTCACCGTGGTGGAAAGGAAAGGGGTGCCATGGCAACGATAACGAAAACGGTGCCACGGCAGCGTTCCGGTTTCGGTAACTCGATTGAGATACCGATGCAAAGGAGAAGTGTGCGGATGCGTGCAAAAGATGGTGGGGCGCTCCCGGATACCGGGTGTCCCACGAGTTGGCGACAAGGAAACGAGTGACAATTTGGACACGGTTCAAACACGAGCATCTCAAACATCGCAAGCATTCGTTCACGGACGTTGTCTCGAGGTTATACCTTCGAAGCATGCCTTTTCAGAATGGAACAGTTCTCGTTCGGTGCCAAGTAGAGGAAGTAGACGTTCTCGCGACGGCGGTAGTGGAAGTAGTCATTCTCGCACGCTCTAGGGTCGACGGTAGAGGTTCTCGCGATCTCGGCGACGGTAGTGGTACATGTATATCGTTGCACGAGTTTCCATAGACGTTCATGTCATCGTTGTCGTGGTACTTGGGGTCTTCGGACTTTCCGGTCCCGTTCTTGCGACGGTAGTCATTCACGTTCGTTCTGTGAGGTACTTGATGACTACACCGTCTTCGGGGCGACGGTAGTGGTACACACGAAGGTAGTCGGACTTGATGGATCCGAGGGCTCCGGACGTCGTGGTACTTGTCGAACCGGGTCTTGAGACATACTAGGCATCGGTGCCTTCGAGGACTCGGCGTGTCCAAAACATAGCAAAACAAGGTCCCGGTTGCGGTCGTGTGAACGTTTAGTGGAGACGAACTTGCCGGTCTTGCCGAACTAAAGGGGTACTTGGCGTTTTGCAATCCGATATCCAGGGTCAAACATGTAGTTGTTCTCCGTGACTCTGCGTAGTTGTTCACATCTTCGTGCTATAGTCGAAACGAGTCATACTTGGGTTTCCTGGAACTTGGCGGGCACGAGGTGCAGGAGAGGAAATCGGGAGGCGACGCTGGACGGCAGAGACGACACGGGCTCCTGCTCCTGCGAGACTTCGGACAGCGGCGAAACTGCTCCGGCTAGGCACGAGGAGGGGAAGCAGAGCAGGCAGCATGGAGCTACGATGGGGCGGCAGCCGGCAACAGCTCTGGTGGCCGGCGTGGTTGAGGACGGAGGTGAAGAAGCGAGGCTCACGAGCAGAGGATGCAGGGTCGAGCTGACTCGGGCGCGGAGGCAGGGGATCGGCGACGCAGGGGCGACGAGGCTCGCAACGGAGGTCCGGGACCCGGCGCGACGGAGAAGTACGACGGCTGCAGGCACAGGTGGAAGAGGAGCTGTAGGAGAGCAGCCGGAGACGCGGCGCTGCTCGCTGGCGCGAGGGGAGAGGGGCGACGGGCGTGCGGCTCCAGGGACGGCGTGGCTCGGGGCTCGCGCGCCAAGGCGAGGTGGAGGAGGAGCTGAGGACGGGGGTGCCGACGTGATCACGCGCACAGGGCGGCGACGGACCGGAGAGTGGGTGGCAGAGGAGGAGAGCTTCGAGCTCGGCTGCCTGAGGCCATGGAAGACGGCGGCGCTGCAAGAAGGAACAAGAGGGGGGTCGAGGGGATCGGGCAGAGGGGAGAGGTCGAGGGGAGATGGTATCGGGCTAATGCCAGGGGTGCGAGGCGTGGGCTTCTGGCGGCGCTGGTGGGAGGACGAGGGAAAGGGAGTGGGGATCGGGCGCACTAGGGTTAGCAGCGGTAGGTGGGCTTGGGGCCGGCCCAGTAGAGAGGCGGGGTCAGCTGGGCTTGCTGGACTGGGCTCTTCCTCTCCTCTCTTTCTTCTTTAATTGAAAAGAAAAATAGAGAGAGAGGAAAAAGAAGGGGGGTTAGGGAAAAAGAGTTTGAGCAGGAGGACAATTTTCCTAGACTCATAAAAAAATAACATGATCACAGAAAAATAGAAGTGGTAAGATTGCAGGAATTAAATTCAAATTCATTTGAATATAATTCAAATGGTTTTGAATTGGGACTAGGTTCAGTGAGGCCAAAAATGTTCGGGTTTTTGGTGGAGTTCCGGAATATGATGAAAGAATATATGGCAATGTTGGAGACCAAGAATTAAGATAACAACGGCATTGGGATATTTTGCAAGTGTGTTTATGGGTGAATCCAAATTATTGGAATATTTAATATAGCTCCCTAATAACGGGAGGATATGTTATAAAGAGAATCACCACGTGAATTCCCTCGGTTTAAATGGATCGAAGATCCATACGGTTTATTTAGTTGACTTAAGAAAAAGAAATGACATGATGACATGATGCAATGCATACGATGCAAAGATGAATGCAACAGACGAAACAAAACACATAACGAAACCCGGAACATATGAAAGTCTTCTCGAGCATCGGTCTCGGGGTGTTACACATGTCCCGTTAGCCATGATGGAGTCCATCTCGCTACGGACCGCATCCTTCCAGTAATCAGCTTCTGGAGAGGTATACGCTTCTGAAATAGAAGTGGGAGTATCATCCACGAGGTACACGAAGAAATCATCACTAAAGGTCTTTGCAATCATTTGTCTCTTGCTCCTACCAAGGGTTTCCTCATCATCCTCCTCAGGATTTTCATCATGTGTTTGTTCATAATATTCCATAGGGATGGCAGGTTCAGGAGTCTCCTTAGATTCCTGTCTAGAAGTGCTTTGCATATCTCTCATAGGAAAAATATCCTGCAAGAATGTAGCATCCTTAGACTCCATAATTGTACCGACCTTCTAGTTAGGTACCTCAGATTTCACTACTAGAAATCTATAGCCAACGCTGTTCTTAGCGTAGCCCAAATTAACCCAGTCCACAGTCTTGGGTCCAAGCTTACGCTTTTTGGGGATCGACACATTGACTTTCACCAAACAGCCCCAAGTATGCAAGTACAAAAGGGTTGTCCTTCTCTTCGCCCATTTTTTATAGGGAGTGATCTCATTATCCTTTGTCGGAACTTTATTCAGGACATGACATGCCGTCAATATAGCCTCCCCCCATCATGCCTTGGATAAACCCGATGTATCTAACATGGTGTTAACCAAATCAGTTAGAGTACGGTTTTTCCGCTCGGCAACCCCATTTGACTGGGGTGAATAGGGAGGCGTCCTCTCATGAATAATGCCATGTTCCACACAAAAAGAATCAAACTCACTCGAGAAGTACTCTCCATCACGATCTAATCGGACTCGTTTAATTTTCTTTTCAAGTTGATTCTCAACTTCTGCCTTATAGATTTTAAAGTAGTGTAGAGCCTCATCTTTAGTATTTAACAGATACACATAGCAATATCTAGTGGAATCATCTATCAATGTCATGAAGTATTTCTTTCCACCTTTAGTCAACACACCATTCATCTCACAAAGATCAGAATGTATGAGTTCTAATGGTGCCAAGTGTCTCTTCTCCGCGGCCTTGTGAGGCTTGCGAGGTTGCTTATCTTACACACATGAAAGGCACTTAGAACCTTTGGCTAAGGTGAAACTCGGGATTAAATCCAACTTGGCTAGCCGCGTCATAACACCGAAACTAATGTGACAAAGACGTGAATGCCAAACTTCAGATTCATTAACATTCAAATGAATATGGCTCACGACTTTATTACAAAAATCTGCGAGGGAAAGACGGAACATCCCTCCGCTTTCATAACCTTTTCCAACAAAGAGTCCATATTTCATAACAACTAGTTTATTAGACTCGAAAACCAACTTAAACCCTTCTCTACATAGAAGGGAGCCACTAACGAGGTTCTTCTTGATGACGGGGACATGCTGCACGTTTTTCAGCTGCATGATCCTTCCCGAAGTAAACTTCAGATCGACCGTGCCAACACCATGAACAGAAGCACTCGCACCATTCCCCATCAATACGGAATAGTGGCATGTGACCTGGTAAGAAGAAAACAATGAATGTCAGCACACACATGAACACCTGCACATGTGTCCACCCACCAATCGGTGGACTGAAACACTGAAAAAACAGTAAATAAATTACCGTACCCAGGTGCACCATTCTCATTGTTGCCCACAATCATGTTGACAGACTTGGAGTCCTGTCCTGGCTTCTTGTACTTGTTAGGGCACTTGTTGGCCCAGTGTTCAACCGAACCACAAGTAAAGCAGCTGTAACACCCCGGATGTAACTTTCCCAATTTGTACTCCAACTCTTGCCATTTCCGGCGTTAAGTTATATTTATTTCCTCGGGTTCGGGTTTTGTCTCCGTGTGTTGTTGTCGTTGTCATGCATCTCATATCATGTCATCATGTGCATTGCATTTGCATACGTGTTCGTCTCATGCATTTGAGCATTTTCCCCGTTGTCCGTTTTGCATTCCGGCGCTTTGTTCTCCTCCGGTGGTCATTTCTAGCTTTCTTTCGTGTGTGGGGATTAAACATTTCCGGATTGGACTGAGACTTGCCAAGCGGCCTTGGTTTACTACCGGTAGACCGCCTGTCAAGTTTCGTATCATTTGGACTTCGTTTGATACTCCAACGGTTAACCGAGGGACCGAAAAGGCCTCGTGTGTGTTGCAGCACAACACCCCTCCAATTTGGCCCAAAAACCCACCAAACTCTGCTCCATCTCTTAGAGCGTTCGATCACGATCGCGTGGCCGAAAACCGCACCTCATTTGGACTCTCCTAGCTCCCTCTATGCCTATATATACACCCTCTCCAAAAATTCGCGGTTCAATCCACCCCTAACCCTAGAAAAAGAGATCTCCGCGCGGCCGGACGTGTCCGCCCGCCGCCGGACGAAAATCCCGCTGTCCGCCGCCTGTCCGGTCCACTCGCGTGCCGCCACGTGGCAAGTCGCCGCCACCACCGCCCGCGGCCCGGCCGGCCCGCGGTCGGCCCTCTCCTCCCGCGACCGGGCCCCGCCTCTTCCTCCCTCGCGCGCGCCCCGCGCCGCCGTCGTCCCCATGCCCGGCCGCCGCCGCCCCGATCCGCCGCCGCCGCCCCGGAACCTCGCCGTCGTCCCCACGCCCGGCCGCCGCCGCCCCGATCCACCGCCGCCGCCTCGGATCCTCGCCGCCCCGCGTCCCCGTGGCCGGATCCGGTCCCCGGGGAGCTCCACCGCCTCCTCCACGCCTTCTCCGGCCACCTCCGGCCACCTCCGACGAACTCCGGCGCCGGCCATTCTCGGGAAACGCGCTCCGGTGAACAGTGCATCGGGCCGGATCTCAGATCTGAAAAACCCTAGCGGTTGACTTTTTCCCCTCTCCTCCTAATTTTTATGCATACTTTGACCTGTGATATCTCCGCATCCGTAGCTCCGATTTGGCCATATAGCATATCAAAATGTTCGTCTCGATGAGTACATCATTTCATTCCATTGCATCATTTTCATTTGAGTGCATCTTGATGCCCGAAATGCTGTTAGAAGGAGGCTTCGTGAGTTAATTGTCAGATCTGCTAGTTCATCCTAGACTTTTGTCATTTTTGCCATGATCATTGTGTGCATGCTATGCCTGTGAGTTCTTCATATGTTTTGTTAAGGGTTTTGTCATATATCCAGAGGTGCAACCCATGTATTTTTAGGATGTGTGTGGTGACTTGTGCAAGCTTGCAAAGTGGTGCACTTGCTAATTCTGTTTTCAGGGACTTAGTAGTTTTCACTAAGTATGAGATTATTTAGTTCATGTTGCCATATGTCCATATTGTTTCCTAGTGATCCGTGCCTCTTTTGAGGATGATCAATAAAGGAGTTTTGTTAATCTTGTTATGATCTATCCGTCCATATCTTTGTTTGCAATTATGGAGCACCCTAACTTGAGTCAATCGAGCTCTACTTTTGCTTCATTGTGAATCTGGGCAGATCGTCAACTTGTTTGCGATTTTGCCGATGTTATTGTAGTTGATCCGTGCATGCTATGCCATTGTTCTTGCCATGTCTAACTTGTATTTTGTGCCTTCTTTATGGGTGTATGCTTGTCTTGCCATGACTTGCACCATGGTGAGTGCATCGAGCTCGTAAACATGCCTTCGTGAGTTATGTTTCAGCATGTCCCAGTTTTCACTAAGTCTGAAAACTGATTATGTTTTTGCTATGTTCGTGTGCTTGTTAGTATATTTTGTGATCCCTTTTGGCTCAAGGTAACTAAGGGACTTTTGTTAAGCTTATTGAGTAGCTCCATGCCATGTCTTTCTTTGTCATGTTGAGGTCCTGTAGCATGTTGTTTCGTTGCTCCGAAGAGGGCTCTATGATCTGAAATTCCAGACAAGTGTTAATTTCACTAAGTCTAAGATCTGTTTTTCCATTTGCGTTTTTGCCATGCTTGTTTGAACCTCCTAATGGATGAATTGGCCGTAGCTCAGTGCTAGACTTTTGTTAAGAATCTTGTGTGCATCCCTGCCATGTATTTTGATGTCATGTTTGGGTGCTGTATCATGTTCATCTCGTTGCATTTAGATGCCTAGTTGCTGTAAATCGCAGACCGGTGTCATTTTTAAATCGCTTGCCATTTCCAAACCGTAACTCCGATTCTGGCGTTCTTTATATCGTTTTCAAGCGATTTCATCTCATCTTTCCATTGGCACCCTTGGAATTCCAATTTGAGGCCAGATTCATGCATTTCCTATCATATCTTACATTTTGCATCCCGCATCGCATCCCGCATAGCATATCATCTTTGCATCGTGTTGTTTGAGTTTGCACGTGGTTGATTGTATCCTTGTTGCTTGTTTGTCTTGTTTGGGTAGAGCCGGGAGACGAGTTCGCTAACGAGGAGCCCGTTGAGTTTGCTTGTGAGGATCCAGTCAACTCTGACAACTGTGCAGGCAAGATGATCATACCCTCGAAATCACTACTATCTTTGCTATACTAGTTTGCTCGCTCTTTTGCTATGCCATTGCTACGATGCCTACCACTTGCTTGCAAGCCTCCCAAATTGCCATGTCAAACCTCTAACCCACCATTGTCCTAGCAAACCGTTGATTGGCTATGTTACCGCTTTGCTCAGCCCCTCTTATAGCGTTGCTAGTTGCAGGTGAAGTTTGGAGGCCGTTCCTTGTTGGTACATTTTTACTTGTTGGGATATCATTATATTGCTATGTTATCTTAATGCATCTATATACTTGGTAAAGGGTGGAAGGCTCGGCCTCTCGCCTAGTGTTTTGTTCCACTCTTGCCGCCCTAGTTTCCATCATATCAGTGTTATGTTCCCGGATTGTTGCGTTCCTTACGCGGTTGGGTTATAATGGGAACCCCTTGATATTTCGCCTTGATTAAAGCTTTTCCAGCAATGCCCAACATTGGTCTTACCATTCGCCACCTAGTCTTTTCTTTCCCTTGGGTTCTGCAGACTCAAGGGTCATCTTATTGTACCCCCCCGGGCCAGTGCTCCTCTGAGTGTTGGTCCAACCGAGCGATGTCCGGGGCTACCAGGGGAAACTTTCGGCTGGCCTACCCGACGTCTTGCTCATCTGAGTGTGCCCTGAGAAAGAGATATGTGCAGCTCCTATCGGGATTTGTCGGCACATTCGGGCGGTGTTGCTGGTCTTGTTTTAACCTGTCGAAGTGTCTTGAGTTACCGAGATACCGAGTCTGATCGGAACGTCTTGGGAGGAGGTCTAATTCTTCGTTGACCGTGAGAGCTTGTCATGGGCTAAGTTGGGACTCCCCTGCAGGGATTGAACTTTCGAAAGCCGTGCCCGCGGTTATGGGCAGATGGGAATTTGTTAATGTCCGGTTATAGATAACTTGAACCTTAATTAATTAAAATGAATCAACTGAGTGTGTTACCGTGATGGCCTCTTCTCGGCGGAGTCCGGGAAGTGGACACGGTGTTGGAGTCATGTTTGCGCAGGTTGCTCTCTAGTTTCTCGCTCGTGCTTTGCCTCATCTTCTCGCTCTCCTTTGCGAATAAGTTAGCCACCATACTTGCTAGTCGCTTGCTGCAGCTCCACTCATATTTTTACCTTGCCTTACCTATGAGCTTAAATAGTCTTGATCGCGAGGGTGCGAGATTGCTGAGTCCCTGTGGCTCACAGATTACTATTACACCAGATGCAGGGCCCGATGATTCCGCTCCAGGAGACGCGTATGAGCTCAAGTGGGAGTTCGACGAAGACTGTCAACGATACTATGTTTCCTTTCCCGATGATCAGTAGTGGTGCCCAGTTGGGGGTGATTGGGACCGTGTCGCATGTTGGGTTCTCTTTTATTTTGGCGCCGTAGTCGGGCCATGAGTGTTTGGTTGATGTAATGTTAATTTATGCACTTGATTGACGTGGCGAGTGTAAGCCAACTATGTTATCTCCCCTTTTGTTATTACATTACATGGGATGTTTGTGAAGACTGCCTAACTTGCGACATATGCCTTCAATGCGATTATGTCTCTAAGTCGTGCCTCGACACGTGGGAGCTATAGTCGCATCGAGGGTCTTACAGCAGCCCTCATCCTTCTTGTTCTTCTTGAAGGTCTTCTTACTCTTCTTCTTAAAGTCGGTATTGTGTTGGACACCGTTCTTTCCCTTGGGGTTGTGGGAGTCATGGTTCCTCTGGTTAACCATGTTGGCAACAGAAGTTTCTTCGACCCCTTTTTCGTGTGAGTCCTTTGCCCTTGAATTCTGCTCAACACTCAGATGGCCAATGACATCATCCACAGAGAATTCATGCCTCTGATGTTTCAGAGTGGTGGAAAAGTTCCTCCAGGAATTAGGGAGCTTAGCGATTATGCAGCCCGCGACAAACTTGCCCGGTAACTCGCACTTAAGAAGCTCAAGCTCCTTAACAATGCATATTATCTCATGAGCCTGCTCCAATACAGGACGGTTTTCAACCATCTTGTAATCATGGAACTGCTCTATAATATACATCTCGCTCCCTGCATCGGCGGCCCCGAATTTAGATTCGAGCGCCTCCCACAAGTCCTTGGCGACATGCACATGTAAATATGGGTCGACCAGTTTATCTCCGACCACGCTAAGAACTGCTCCGAGAAACACAACGGTGGCCTCCTTAAACGCCTTCTCCTGTTCAGGAGCAATCGTTCCCATGAAGACACCGGTGACCCAGAACACGTTCATAGCCGTGAGCCATAAAGTGGTCTTAGTCTACCAACGCTTAAAATACGTACCGGTAAACTTATCCAGTTTCAGTGCAGCGGCAAAGCCACTTGCCAAAAAATTCCTATACATAATAGGTTTTTGGATTGTTGAGTAAATAGGCAATTTCTCGATTAAATTAATCCACGAGTAAATCACTAGCATGGCATTGACACAAATAAACGCATACTGATATTCAGTGAAGCTAGCACATACTACGCTAATTGCAGAAAGGTCTACGTATAACGCTAGCATGGCTAAAATAGAAAACAGTAGGAGCGGGATAAACGAGTTATACCCTCCAGTAGGCCATGCAGAGGCCGTGACTTTGGTGGCAACAACTGCGTCCTCGGCGGCCTTCTTGTCGGCTTCAGCTTTCTCGGCGGCGGCACATTCGGCATCGGTGGACATGGTGATGATGAAGACGACGCGGACGTAGAGAAAGTAGACGACCGGAAGCGAGCAAAGCGCGTAGGTGTGAGCTCGGCTCGGCTCAATCCCACAACCCATGGCGAGGCGGGCGGCGAAGGAGGAGCGTGCGAGGGCCTCTTCTCTTCTCAAACTCCAATAGTATGTGAAAGAACATCCCTTATAAGAAGATTCAACTCCTCTTCCACTTCCGGGGTGGAACTAAACTTCCCACCTCCCGACCTTTTCTCCAACAGTTGGAATCAGGAAGGCTCCGTTCTGGACTGGTTTGATCTTCTTTGTGAATGAACGGCGAATAAGTCAAGTCAAGGATTAAAGGCGATCGCAGCTTTAACTAAATTTTGGCTTGAGCACGACAAGAGAACATTCCAGCAAAAGGAGCTCCCGGTGGCAAACGTGATTGAGCGGATTAGAGATGAAGCGGCAACATGGAAACTTGCAGGTTGTCCAGTAGCATTTGACCCTGGCTGAACCATTTTAGCTTGCTTAGGCCGTAGTGTGGGTTGTGTGCAAAGCTCCAATTCTGTTGTTCTTTTTTGTTAATCTTTTTTCTTTGGTCTTTCACCACCTCTGTACGTACTTGGGCATCGGCCTCTTCTACTCCAATGGAATCACAGCAGCTCTCCTACTGTCAGTCGTGGGCTCGTAGAGAGAAGGTCTTGAGAGTAGGAGCCACGCCGTTCTCCATCAAGGAGGTTGGACCAGAGTTTTGATTTTTCAGATTGCGTCTTTTTTCGCCCTTGGCTGAGGTGGACGAATTTCGGTCATTTCAAATATTTTGGAAAAATCTCAGATGAAATTGCTAAAACAAAACTTGAATTTCTGAACGACATTTGGCCGAAATTTGAAATCAAATAGAGCATAAGTATAGCAGCCCAGCAACCCGCAGGAGTAATCATATAATCTTTAGCAAATAGCTCTAGGGATTAAAAAAAACTGCATCGGTCCAACATAACGGTCACACAGAATTTCTGAACTTGACAGTACAACCTTAATGATGGCCTCCAAAATAACCCTATTAGTCCAACATCAGTTCCAATCATCACAGCATAGTTCAAAGCTTAAATACTCCAGTACAACCGATAGACTTTAAAGGATTACACAGAAACAACAGCTCCAGAAAAACAACCATAAGCATAACATTGAAAAAGCAGCTCCAAAAGACAACCATCAAAGCATGACATTGAAACAACAGCTCCAAAAAAAACCATCAAAGCATTAAAGCATGGACAGAGAGAGGTCTTGTTCCATTGAAAAAGCTCCAAGCCTCCAGGACCCAACTAGCATCAAGCTCCAAGCTCCAACTAACATCACAGCAGCTAAATATCACTTAAAAGACAAATATGACAAGCTCCAACTAGCATCGCAGCAGCTAGGTATAACTTAAGAGACAAATATGACAGGTGATAGGTAGCAATTAGAATAACAATACTGATCGTACAGTGAGCATAAACACAAACTAGAGTTTCCCAACTCACCTCGTTTTAAAACAATATCTATACCAAAATGCTTAGAATACTGACTACAAGATTTCTTATCTATTTCAAAACTAAAACTGTGGACATATTAATATCAAAGTGAACATTCATAAACAAAGGAAATAAGCAAAATTAAAACAATTTTTTTGAAAGGGCTTGAGTTAGATCAGATTGTTTGAGAAAAAGTTTGCATTATGTTAGATTACTAGAGATATAAAAGGTGAATAGAGAGCAAGGTTCATCACGAAAGTTTGAGCTTGAAAAAGCATATAAAAGGTGAATAGAGAGCAAGGTTTCATGATTTCTCCATGCTATTTTACCAACAGGAGGGGACAAAAAAGAGGTCCTATCTTATTTATGTTAGCCCAACAATGTATATGCACTTGTGATATGAGATTAGAAATTAAGCCACTGCCTTTTTTACTTAGCCAAATCAGGCCTGAATGATCTATATTATAGCAGCAGAGCATTCGACTAGTTAAACAAGAATGTAATGTACAACAAGCTAGTTAAAGATCACCCGCTTAGAACATATACAACAAGCTTTAATCAACCTACAAATCAGCATGTCCAAGTAACTAGAATTTTCTAAGTAATCATCATGAATCATAAACACCAAAAAAAAGAGACTTACCAGCAGATTTCGTTAATTATATTTTTTTAGGGAAACAACTTAGTAGAGACTGTTGACGTCCTTGGTCTTCTTGGCTAGCCGTCGAGATTTACAGGTCTCCAATTTGCCGTCGCTTGTTGGTGTTTACTTTTCCACTTGAGTTTGTGTCTCCTTTTTTATTGGCATTTGTGTCTCTTGCTGATCATGCATTGATGGATCATCTTCATCATTCTCACTCACCCCTTCATTATTCTCACCCTCATTATCAACATATTCATTCTCTTCGTCATCATCCTCACTCTCAGTGTCTACATAGTCATTCTATTCATCATCATTCATCTTTCTTTTCTTGTTATTACGCTTTGTAACAACATAAGAATCTTTCCTGCTTGAATTGAGGCGCCTTATTTTCTCAAACATAGCACAAGCAGCATCGGGTCCATCCAGGGTTGGACCCTCTTCATCCTCATTCGACCACTCCATTATTGGATTTGTTTCATCAAACATTCTTGTATTCATTTTTCCTTATCTATGTATTGGTCTTGATCTTCTTCGGCACGTATCTTCAAGGTTTGAATAGTAAGTGAAGTATTTTATTTCTCCTAGTTTTTATGCATGCAAGGACAATACAAGGTAGAAAGTACAATGTGTTGGTTTATAACTTTAGGTTGTATAGGACACACACTAGCTTGTGTAGTTTGTCATATAAAAGACGGTTTTTTGCTTTGTGTGCACCAAAGCAAAGGAGCTCCAATTCCTCTCACATCCACTAGATGAGACACATTGTAAGCCTCATTGCACAGTTCTGTAGTGCAGGAAATCCCCCTCCAAACTGAAATCACTATTGGTCTGCAAGATATCACCATTTAAATTTTTAAAATTGCAAACTGAAAGGAAATGGACATGTCTGAAACTAAAAGACCATGACTTACTTGGCTCCATTCTCGCCGTAACTTGTTTTGCTAATCAAATCCCAAACCTCCCTTAGCATTCCCTAAACATACTTATGTCATTAATTGCTGAAAGAGCACTCTGTTTATCTAATATCCTCTCTATGACATCTATTGGTGAAGTAGCATTGATCTGGTAATGTGTAAATGAATCAAGGACGGCAGCTGCATAACTATAAAGCAACATGAATTAAAAACAAAATAAAAACATAAATTGCAACAATCCATTCATTTGTCGATACCTACAACCATAAATGTATCTTGTTCAATTGCATCTATCCTCTTGGCCACCTTGTGCATAAAACTAAGATGCAACTTTGATATAGGGCCAAGATGGGCTTCCATCCTTTGTATAGTGACCATCATACTTTTTTTGAAGCCAGAAAGAGTGTGTTGTTTCTTTGTATCAGCTTCACCACCTTATAAAGTGGCCTCAACGCGCCCAATACTCACTCTAATGATGTCCACCGGACATTACTAGACAAACACTCTTCAACAAACATGTAGTGAGGCTCATACCTCCATTGACACTTCTTCTAATCCTTAGAAACCATTCATTATCTAAATTTATCTTTTTTCATACGGTAACTCTCAAGGAACATGAACACGGTTCTAAAATGGGTGCATTTAGAGACATGAACATGAACACAGTTTTAAATGCCACTCGTTTTAGAATTGTGTTCATGTTCCTTGAGAGTTACCATCTGTCAAAAGGTAAATTTAGAGAATGGACGGTTTCTAACGATTGGAAGTGTCGATGGAGGTATGAGCCGGGCTACGTGTTTGCTAAAGAGTGTTTGTCTACAAATGTCTAGTGGACCGCATTAGAGTGGGTATTGAATGTATTGAGGCCACTTTATAGGGCAACGAAGCATACAGATATACAGAAACAGTGCACACTTTCTAGCTTCAAAAAAAGTATGATGGTCGCTATACAAAGGATACAAGCCCATCTTGGCCCTACATCAAAGTAGTACTCCTCCATTCCCTTATACAAGGCCACTATGAAAAACACAATTTGCATCTATACAAGGCCACTAACTATAATCAAGGCAAAAATTAATGATGCTTTCTCGTACTACCAACTATTTTAATACTTGCATGCATGTAGTCATAATGACATTGTGTTACTTCCTTCTGATTCATGCCTTGCATGCATGTGGGCGTATTAATGATCCCAGTTAACGAAAAGAAGTGGATTTGCAAAGCAGTCATTAAATTTTACTGGTACCTGCAATTTGAGTTTGTGCCCTTCTATAAGGGAACGGAGGGAGTACCTTAATTTTATGCACAAGGTGGCCAAGAGAATAGATGCAATGGAACAAAATACACCTATGGTTGCAGATATTGATAAATGAATGGACATTTGCAATTTATGTTTCTCCTTTCTGTTTTTATTTATTTATGTTGCTCTATTGTTATGCAGCTGCGGTCCTTGATTGACCAGATCAACCTTCGCAACCACGCAGATTATGCTACTTCACTAACAGATGTTATAGAGAAGATACTAGATACATGTATTGACCCTCCTCCGCCCCCAGCCCCCGCATCGCTCCCAGGGGGCGACTCGGGTGGCGAAACCCTAGCCGCCACCCCAAGCCCCCCTCCTCCCCTTCCTCCCCTCGATGTCGCCGGAGGATGCCGGCGGGCGAAGCCCTAACCGGTGGACGGCGGCGGCGGGCCCATGTTCGTGGGCTCGCGCGCTGCTCGTTGGTGCGATGGAGCGGCGGGAGCACGCGGTGGCGAGGCAGGCGGTCGTCTATGCTTTGGGGAGGTCAAGATGGTGTCGAACGGGCGTGCGGTGGCGCTGCTGAGGCGGCGGTCGGCTGCCGTTGCGAGCAGCAGAGATGAGGGCGCCCAGATCTGGGTCGCACGAGCCGGCACTGGCCTGTGATTCTCTTTCTGCCCCAACCCACCCGCCCCCTCCTTCCACCCCTGCCAGCCATCGCCGGTGGTAGCCGCTGGGTGGGTGAGGCTGCTGCTTGCTGTGCCCCGGCAGTTCCTGGCGGCGGATGCTGCGGGCCGGCGCGGTGGCGGCGCGATGTAGGTGGCTGCTGTCGCCTGCTCGTCGCGCTCCCGATGATGGCCGGCCTGCTGGCCCTGCGTCGATTGGTGCTCCTCCAGTGACGACAACGTTGCTAGGCATCCCTCCATGTGTGTTGGTCTTCTCCGACGTTCTTCGCCAAGTCCGGTCTGCCATTGCATCTTAGGTCTTTGTTCATGGGTCGGGGCGAAATCCCCGCGCGGCGACGGCGTGCGTTGTCAACGGCGACGCCCGAGGGTGTCGTCACCTCCTTGGAGGCGTTGGCATGGCCCTGACCAGATATCCTCCTCGAGCACCGGGAGAAATCCCAGGTCCGGCCTCCCGGACCGGGCAGCGGCGGCGTCTCAGCGCCGTTCCCCTCTTGAAGGCGCTGCTTTGGCTGCAAGGTGAGTTTGATGTGGCAGATGGAGGCTGGTGATGCATCGCTCTGGCATAGACTGCTGCACAAGGAGCAGAACGCAACGTATGCCAACGCCCACGCTTCCCCAGCGATTGTTTCACCCGTTCCTGTCGGGCCTTGCCCTTCACCCGCCCACTCTCTAGGCACATGGGTGCGATGTACGTTGGCCTGGGCAGTCTTGGAGCTGCAATCGTCCCTGGAGGTGTCTGGCAATGGCAGTGACGCTGCCCTGCTGGGCGAGGCCTAATGTCTTTGCGTGTCTGTAGTTGAGGGCACCTCCTCACCTAGTTGTAGTCGCTTGGTGAGGACGGTCGTGTGTGTGTGTGTGTGTGTGTGTGTGTGTCCCTCCTTTCTCGAGGTTGTACCCCCAATGTCTTCCCGTTCAATGAAATGAAACGCGGAGTCTTGCGTTTTCTCGAAAAAAGAAGAGTGCCTTTTCAGCCATAAATGAAATAAGTATGTTTAGGGAGTGCCAAGGGAGGTTTTGGGTCAAATTAGCGAAAGAAGTTGAGGCAATAATGAGCCAAGTCATGGTCTTTTAGTTTTAGAATGTCCATTTTCCTTTTGGTTTGCAATTCTAAAAATTTAATTGGTGATATCATGCAACCCAATGGTGGTTTCAGTTTAGAGGTGATGTTCTAGCATGGCAGAAGTGCGGACTAAGAATTTGCTCCGGTGTGTCTCATCTAGTGAATGTGAGAGGAATTGGACTATAGTAAAAATTATTACCACACACACTCCAATCTTTTTTGTCCTCGGTAGGTATAATTATCACACATGCCAGAAGGGGGATGCAAGTAACAGATAATTAACCATGAATAGCCTACAAGTGATGTGAGAAGCTGAGCAAACTGCCCTACAAGAATGGCATGTAATACATGTCGTACTCAACACGGCCTTGCACCAGTTACAGAGAAAAAGGAACATGGCTGAGAGCTAAAACTGTGTGAAGAGTGTGTCATGGCCTCATGGGGAACACAATCTGGGACCTAAACCTGACCATGACAGAGATAGTCCCAAACAATGCAACAGCAAAGGCGGACTATACCAGAACAATTCAATACCTAACCAGATGCAATGGAGTGATGGACACATAAAGAATGAATGAATTGCAACATAACATTTCACTGAAAAACTGAATATAATGCAATCATGCCATTCAATTTAACGAGCAATGCTCCAAACTCCAATGACAATCAGGTGAAAGTAGCAAGTGAACAAATTGAGAGGATCATCTTCCACATTTAATCCTCCGCTAGAAATACTTAGAAACAGGAAACTGATGTATATTGACCAAATATTTAGTTATCGAGAAAACCACTGGATGATCTTTAAGAAAGAAGACTCGATGAAATACCAAGGCAATTCTTCAGTTCAGAGAAAAACGGAGACATGAGGCAGATCGATAGGTACTATTTCGACCGCTGACCAAAATGACACAATAACTTTAGCATCAACATGCTCGCCACTTCAGACCAAAAAAATATTCTAACGAGTATAAATTTCATAGAACGATGAAACAGTCAAAGCTTCTTGATCATAACTTGTCCACATCAAAAAAGAAACAAGAAGGCTCGTAGTGGACCTAATTCACAATCACTGTGCCGGTAAAGGAAAAAAAGAGCATGGCTGGCATTTACAGAATCAAAAGGGGAGCACGATCTGGGACCTGAGCCTGACCATCATAACCTTTCTTCTGCTAATCAGTACAAGTTTCATTTCTCAAACTTATCTTAAGATTAAACACCACATGAAGCATTAGTGGTTGGCAGCTAAAGTGGAGTGATTGATACAATACCAAACGATGCAACGCAAAGGCAGAATTATAACAGTACATTTCAATATCTAACCAGATGCAATGGAATCATGAAAAGGAATGGATTGCAACAGAACATTGGATCTAGTTAATACATACAGCAGTTCATGTGGATACGGAGAGCTAGGCTGATAGGAAACAGCACCACACTCAACAGCTCTCAGATGAAGGGCTACATGTTGATATTTTAGTGTGATTTCTGATAAAGTGTCGCAAATTCAATCTGAATCTCATGGGGCAAATCTATCATACGCTAAAACAAACCTGGCATGAATCTGATCAGTGGGGCAATGGCATCAACCAACGTGGTATATATATATCGGTGTTTTTTTAACTCTTCTTCTACACAGCTACTACAACACGGGAAGACCAATCATACATACTGGCTGTCCGGACAAATAAAGAAGAAGAAAAGAATTCAATGAATCAATATATAGCCTGTGCGCAATCTGCAACATGTCTCTCTCTACATACATACGTCGTCGTCTCGACACAGTCATGACTCATGACCACGACACCATGGCGAGAACGGCGGCCATGGCCGCCAAGCTTTCCGTCCACCGCCACCTCCTCACCTACATATAACGAAAGCAGGAGCATCAACATGGAGTAAAGTGAGATATGTCTACATGATTCCAAAGTGGAAAACAAAAGCATTGATTGTAAAGTAGCTAGCACACGGCATGCAACTTTACTTGGTGCCCAGCATGATTGGTTGCACACTGGATGACTAGATCTATCTATCCGTTTGCTTTCGTATGTGTGAACAAATTTTGCATGGCATCTTAATTTCTGAAATCAAATATTCAAATGTGTATATCGACTAACTTCACGGAGGGGAACTTTTGGTCTATGGGGACATATGCACCCTATATGAGAAAAAAAATTAGTAATTCAACAAAAAGTCGAAAATTCCTGAAAATATTTTTGAAATAAACTTGACCTTCTATTGTATTCGTGAGAAAAAAAATCCACGAAAAAAATATCCCTTTGACTTCTTTTCAAAAAAGACAAATTTTTGGCTAAAATAGTGTGAATAGTGACCTATAATAGCAAATAAATTTTGTCTTTTTTGCTGTGAGGTCAACTTTTGTTTTTTTTTCGTCGGGATTTTTATACTAGTGCAAAAGTAAGTCAAGTATTTTGTCAAAATAGTTCTTACCTATTTTGACTTTTTATTAAAAAATTAAAAATAAATCCCCATATAGGGTGCATATACCACCAGGAACACAAGTGTATTTCCCCTAACTTCACATACTAATCACAGCTTTCGTATGTGTGAACAAATTTTGCATGGCATCTTAATTTCTGAAATCAAATATTCAAATGTGTATATCGACTAACTTCACGGAGGGGAACTTTTGGTCTATGGGGACATATGCACCCTATATGAGAAAAAAAAATAGTAATTCAACAAAAAGTCGAAAATTCCTGAAAATATTTTTGAAATAAACTTGACCTTCTATTGTATTCGTGAGAAAAAAAAATCCACGAAAAAAATATCCCTTTGACTTCTTTTCAAAAAAGACAAATTTTTGGCTAAAATAGTGTGAATAGTGACCTATAATAGCAAATAAATTTTGTCTTTTTTGCTGTGAGGTCAACTTTTTTTTCGTCGGGATTTTTATACTAGTGCAAAAGTAAGTCAAGTATTTTGTCAAAATAGTTCTTACCTATTTTGACTTTTTATTAAAAAATTAAAAATAAATCCCCATATAGGGTGCATATACCACCAGGAACACAAGTGTATTTCCCCTAACTTCACATACTAATCACAGCTTTCGTATGTGTGAACAAATTTTGCATGGCATCTTAATTTCTGAAATCAAATATTCAAATGTGTATATCGACTAACTTCACGGAGGGGAACTTTTGGTCTATGGGGACATATGCACCCTATATGAGAAAAAAAATAGTAATTCAACAAAAAGTCGAAAATTCCTGAAAATATTTTTGAAATAAACTTGACCTTCTATTGTATTCGTGAGAAAAAAATCCACGAAAAAAATATCCCTTTGACTTCTTTTCAAAAAAGACAAATTTTTGGCTAAAATAGTGTGAATAGTGATCTATAATAGCAAATAAATTTTGTCTTTTTTGCTGTGAGGTCAACTTTTGTTTTTTTTTGTCGGGATTTTTATACTAGTGCAAAAGTAAGTCAAGTATTTTGTCAAAATAGTTCTTACCTATTTTGACTTTTTATTAAAAAATTAAAAATAAATCCCCATATAGGGTGCATATACCACCAGGAACACAAGTGTATTTCCCCTAACTTCACATACTAATCACAGCATCAGAGTATAGTACTTCCTCCGATTCATATTATTTATCGCTCAAACGGATGTACTAGCATTGATTGGCGCAGCTTCTTTGTCGGTAATTATTATTCAGCAGTGTGCATTATATCCTGAAAGAGTGAGCCACACTAGCCAGAAAAGCTAACATTATCAAAATAATATTCTGCTTTTTTATTATATATCAAACTCAGTTAGCACAGGTTAATGCATTACGACGTGTAATCACGTACCTTGTGCGTCGCATCAGAAAAGATGCCCGGGCCGACGGCGAACCCGTCCGTCCCGGCGGGCCCTTCCCCCACCACCATCCCGACGCCACTATCCATGCCGTTTCCGCTGCCGCCGCCGTCCCCATTGCCGCTACCCTTCAAGCCTTTGATCGTCGGCGCCTTGACGCTGACGCCGTATGCCGGCGTGCCGTCCGGCTTGAACAGGCCGTAGTGCCGCTCCGACGCCGGCCCGGGCTTCTGGTCCTCGTTGAACAGGGCGAACACGTACACCTTGTTGGCCGGAATAAGCCGCGGTGCCAGTGTCAGACACGTCGGGTGCGTGTATGGGCGCGCGTCGGGCGTGTCAGGCGCGGCAGGACCGCGATGTAGGTGTGTGTGGTCGGGCTCGTCGGTCGCGACGGATTCACGCGGGACGTGCGGGACGCACTGGTGGTGTCGGGCTCGTCGGACGCGTCGGGTGCACGCGGGACGTGTGGGACGTATTGATGATGTCGGGCTCGTCGGACGCGTCGGGTGCACGCGGGACGTGTGGGACGTATTGATGATGTCGGGCTCGTCGGACGCGTGGGATACGCGTGGGACGTGCGGGACACAAACGGAAGCGTGGCAAGCGTGCGTGTAGGTCTAAGTGCACGAGTTCGTACTTGTGCCAGTTTGAGTTAGTCTGCAGTTTGTTAGTGCATGCAGCAGGGGCCGTTGGAGGCAGCCGCGTCGTGCGTATAGCAGTGCGTCGTCCGCGCGGCCGGAACGTACGGATCAAGCTGCATGTGTAAATGCATATGGAGTTTGTTGTGTACGTGCGCGTATCGGCCGGAAGAGTTGCATGGGCGCTACGTCGCTGTATGGCTAAAAAAGGCCTTGTAATCGTTGATGTAACCTCAGCCAGCAGAAAGAAAAGGGGTGTTTGAGCGCCGGGGCGTTGAAGCGCCGGGACGTTGGTCGCCAGAAAAAAGTGATGCGTCTACCTCCAGTCTAGCGTGAGAGAGAGCGGCAACAACACACCTGCAGCGGCTCCCCGGGCGCCGCCGGCGTGCCCTTCCCCTGCGCCACCAGCCGCATCAGGTTCCCGTTGTACCTGGCCGCGTTCTGCGGCGTGGCGCCGGCCTCGTCGCCGTCCCCCTGCGACGGCCACCCGGTCTCCGACACCCGGATCTCCACCGCCCGCCCGTAGTCGGCGGCGCAGATCGCGGCGCGCACGGCGTCCACGGTCCAACTGCGCGTGCAGCATGTTGCCGTACCGCAGACCCGTGGCGGAGTCCACCACGGCGGCCGCGCTCGGCTCGAACAGCACGTAGTCCAGGTCCACCGTGCCCGGGTCGGCCTTGTAGGCGAAGTACGGGTACGCGTTCACGAGGAACGGCGAGCCGGTCTTGGCGAGGAAGGCGAGCAGCGGCGTGATGTAGGGGAGGAGGTCGTGCCGGAACGCGGCGGAGGAGGGCGGGAAGGAGGAGGAGAGCACGGCGAGGGAGTGCGCGGTGGTGACCGCGACGCGGGAGGTGAGGTTGCACGCGGCCAGCGCCGCGTGGAGCGACTGCATCGCCGGGAGGAGGGAGCGCAGCATGGTGGCGTCGGAGCCCGTCAGCACCTCGTTGCCGACGATGACCGCGGTGATGGACGTCGCCGGGAGGTGCGGGAGGATGTTGGTGCGGACCCAGGCCGCGGCGGCCGAGGGGTCGGACGCCAGGCGCGGGACCATGTTGTCGGGCAGCCCCACGGTGAAGTCCACGCCGGAGCCGGCGAACGCGCTGAGCACGCGCGCGTCCGCGTCGTACAGCTTGACCTTGGTGGCGTTCAGCGCGCGGAGGAGCACGGCCGCCGCCTGCGGCGACGGCAGGTTGTCGGCCACCTGGCCGTAGTTCACCCCTAGCGCCGCGGAACCTCCGCTGGCCGCCGCTACGTCCAATGCAAGCGCGGCGACGGCAACGGCAACGGCGAACAGGTGCCGGAGCGCCATCGGAGCGGCAAGCCGGAGTAGGAAGAGTGTGGTGGAGCTGTCTGACAAGGCCGGGAGTGAACTGACAGCACCGTAGGAGAATGCGAATCGCGCGCTTTATATCGAAGCTGTTTTTGTGTCGGCTCTGAGAAGGTGCCGTTGGCAGGCTGGTCGCTTCCATCAGGGCCGTACAAGATCGAAGACCCGGTTGAGATTTCGTGTGGGGTCTCGCGTGCACGAATCACGAGGCTTATTTACAGTCTGGAGATAGACAGCTCGGCGTTGAAATTGCCAAAGTGGTGTCGGACCTACCAATACGAGACAAAGCAATATTTTGGTCCCTTTTTCTGAAAAAAAATTGTACTACATTTGAATGGATAAAGTGGTGCATAGTAGAAAAATATTTCCCTGTGCTTGAGCCAAGTATATGATGAAATTAACGATGGTGATGTTAGCAAAAAAGTAAAGAAAGGAAACTCTGCGAGTGTGAATCCTCCTCCGAACTCGAGCTCGAGCACTCCAGTTTCTATGCTGACTGCATCTCTCGCCGTGCCGTTGTCTGAACTGCATCACACTATAGGGCCTTCGAACATGCTTGGCGAGATTGTTGCAGGTTACACTTCGCCGTCGTTGTTGCCGGCGTCGCCTCGAGTATCCGTCAACCTTGGTACACCGCTGCACCAATCTCTTCTGCAGAATGAGCTGCCTTTGCTCAGGACGCCGCGAGTGGCGGCCGTGGAATCTCCACGCACCGACGTGCATGCTTGCATGGGTGCAACTGTATCAGCCAACAAGAACTCACCCGTGGGGTTGCATGGCTCTGTGCAACCGACGCTACGAGCATCTCCAACAGCCGCCCAATGCGTGGCGCCCAAAAAACGGGTTTACAACGCGCAAGTAGTTTTTTAGGGTGCTAGAAGACGTTTGCTCCAACAAGCGCTGTAAAATATGCTGCGCGCGCGAGTCCAGCAGCCCTAATCAAGCGGTCCCATCTGCAGCAGCTCAGAGTTTGCAGCGCGCGCGACCGGCGCACTAAATATGCTGCGCGTGATGCCTTTTTGATGCGCGCGCTACATTAGTTATAGCGCACACGCGTTTTTTGTGCGGCCGCTGGAGACTCCAAACCAAGTCCGCGCGCGCTAAAAGCAGTTTTTATACCGCGCGTCGCTTATATAGCGCTTCTGTTGGAGATGCTCTACAGGGTGCCGCTGTCGCTGAGCTGGACCCGTCAACAACTACCGGCGATGGACGCCCAGTATAGCCCATGACTGCTCAGGCAAAGGTTCTGCAATCACCCGCGTCGTCGCCCTCGCTGCAGAGCGCGCCGAGCCGTGATCTAGCTGCTGCGGTGACACTTGGTCCAGCCATGGGGCGCAACATGGAGCTATCCTCGTCACCCGTTGCTGACGTTCTAATGGAGCCAGGGGCTGCTGCACTGTTGGGATCGCCTCCGTCTTCTCCAACGCTGCAACCAGCACTCCATTCTACTCCAACCAAGCTGATGGATACTCCGTTACGGCGCAGTGGTCGTTACTTCACCTCTGCTGACGGGTCCTCGGCCACAGATGAGTGCTCGCTCTCCAAGACGATGCGGCATCAGGCACAGCGTAACCTCGACCCTCCTACAGGTACACCTTGCAATAAATCATTTCTTTCATTTTCTGCTTCTCGTATTTCTTCTAATTTAAATAATGTTGGACTTAAAATTATAAAAAATGACAATGATGTGTGCATTTCGGTGGGGGTGCTTAAACACATGGAGATAGACCGATTAAAGGTTTCTCCAAAGTGTTCGAGCCCCCTACCATACCCCGAAACCGAGGAGGAGGAACCGACGACTGCTTATGACGGTCTGCTTCTCTCCCACTTGGTGCGGTAACTGAAGTCGGATTAGATGACACACGACTTGGGTCCATGTTTTGTGACTTCACCGCGTCCTCGCGTAAATCAAAATCCCACTCCTCAAAAAAGAAACAAAAACCGCCCAAGAAAGCGAAGGTATCCAACCTGACCCGAGTTTTCACATGAGAGGCATGTTTTGAAATAGCAGAGGTTTCAGACTTGGCTAAACATAAACACGTCGGTGACTGTGTGCGTGACCATGGGTTAGATTTTGTGGCAATTTCCGAGGCAGGTAAATGTGACTTTCGTGCACATGTCTTTGATCACCTATCAGGTGGTTTGGACTACACATGGCATTGCTTACCACCACGTGGAAGGTCCGGAGAAATGTTACTTGGGATACAGACCACAACCATGGACTTGTTAGCTTTTTCGGTTGGTGAATTTCACATCAAATTCCACCTATGAAATAGAGCTGACAATTATACATGGAGCCTGGTCGCAGTCTATGGGGTTGTCCAAGATGAGTATAAATCCGCTTTCCTTCGGGAATTGATGAACTTGGCTAAGGATAACCCCCATCCAATGCTTATTGGAGGCGACTTCAATATCCTTAGATACGAGGAAGAGAAAAATAATGATCGTTTTGACACACACTGGCCTTTCTTATTCAACGTTGTAATTGACAGTTTGAATCTTCAAGAAGCTAGTATGTCGGGGCGACAGTTCACTTGGACCAACAACCGTCCGATGCCGACATACGAGAAACTCGATCGAGTACTCATGGATACCGGATGGGAATTAAAATTCCCTATGGTAACAGTGCGTTCCCTAGAGCGTATTGAGTCACTTTCGGACCATGCACCCATCATTCTTGATTCTAACTCTACTACGTCTCCCACTGTTCGCCGTCCATTCAAATTTGAATTGGGATGGTTTTGCGGATATAGTTAAGAATTTATGGGAGAGGCCTGCCGTTGGTCGCATACCAATTCAAAGATGGAACTTCAAAATTCGAGCCATGAGGCGGTTCCTAACTGGATGGTCCAAACACACAAGTGGTATGTATAAAAAATAAAAGCAACACCTTTCAACTATTATAGGTGACCTCGACAAAATAGCAGAGACTCGCATTTTGTCTCAACAGGAGATTGATATGAAAAATTAATCCAATGAGCAGATTGCACGTCTATTGCAAGAAGAGGAAATCAAGTGGTATCAAGGATCAGGTACCCAATTCATTTTGGAGGGAGACAACAATACACGATATTTTCAAATGGCCACCAATGGGCGGCATAGGAAGAAGTGTATTTTTAGCATCCAATAGGATGAGGGACGGATCGAGGGTTAGGCAGAGCTCAAGCGTTATATAACCAAATACAACAAGTGTCTATTTGGAGCTCCAGAGGAAGGGAACTTCACTCTAGATGAGACCCAAACAGATAACATTCCACAAGTCACAGAAGAAGAGAATGATATCCTGACGACACCTTTCTTTGAAGAGGAGGTGCGAGCTGCGGTGTTCCAAATGGAACATAACAAAGCTCCAGGCCCTGATGGTTTCCCCGCGGAGTTCTATCAGAACTTCTGGGATGTCATCAAGACTGACCTAATGGGGTTGTTCAATTTTTTCATGCCGGCCAACTAGACCTATCTAGGCTTAATTTTGGCGGGATTGTTTTGTTGCCAAAGACTAAGGAGGCTGAACAGATTCAACAGTTTAGACCGATCTGCCTCCTTAATGTCAACTTCAAAATCTTCACCAAAGTTGCGACTAATAGGCTCAACACGGTCGCCGATCATGTTGTTCAGCCATCCCAAACAGCTTTCATGCAAGGACGAAATATACTTGATGGAGTAGTAATCCTTCACGAGACCGTCCAGGAGATGCACCGGAAGAACATGAGTGGAGTAGTATTTAAAATTGACTTTGAAAAGGCATACGACAAAGTCAAATGGTCATTTCTCCAACAGACCCTAAAAATGAAAGGTTTCTCAGATAAATGGCGCGAGTGGGTCCAAAATTTCGTTACTGGAGGTAGTGTGTCTATAAAAGTCAATGATGATGTAGGTCATTACTTCCAAGATGAAAAAGGGATTACGGCAGGGTGACCTAGTGTCTCCAATGTTATTTAACATTATTGCTGACATGTTGGCTACTTTGATCAAACACGCCAAACAGGACGGTCAAATTGCAGGAGTAGTGCCACATCTTCTGGATGGCGAACTCTCTATCTTGCAATACGCCGATGCTACAATTCTTTTTTATGAAACATGACCTAGACGAGGCTAAAAATATGAAACTATTGCTTTCAACTTTTGAGCAAATGTCAGGTCTGAAAATTAACTTCCATAAAAGTGAATTGTTCTGTTTCGGAGAAGCCAAGAAGGCGGCTGCACAATATGCTGACTTGTTCGGTTGTGCAGAAGGCCAATTCCCGATTAAATATTTGGGAATTCTGATTCATTATCGGTGCCTCACTAATGCAGAGTGGAAACATGTTGAAGAGCGATTGGAGAAACGGTTGAGCAGTTGGAAAGGCAAGTTGCTCTCCGTTGGAGGGTGACTAGTTTTGATCAATTTTGTTCTCACAAACATGGTTCTCTACATGCTCTCATTTTTTCAAATTCTCAAAGGGGTTCTGCAAATACGAGATTACTTCAGATCCAGATTCTTTTGGCAAGGAGACAGTGAAAATAAAAGTATAGGCTAACCAAATGGAGTGTGGTTTGTCGACCAAAAGACCAGGGAGGTTTAGGTGTTCAGGACCTCCAGGTTAAGAATGATGTCTTGCTCAATAAATGGCTGTTCAAGCTACTTACCGAGGATGGTGTTTGGAAACCCTGTTGCGCAATAAATATCTAGGCCAAAAAGCATTGTCCGAGGCATATTGGAAACCTGATGACTCACATTTTTGGTCTGGTCTGATGGCGGTAAAGAAACATCTATTCTACTTTGGATCATTCGCGATAAAGGACGGCTCCGAGATACGTTTCTAGGAGGACAGGTGGCTAGGAAACACCACTCTTCAGGAACAGTATCCAGCCTTGTACCGAATTGTACGCGATAAGAATGATACTCTTGTGCACGTGCTCAGCTCCTCCCCGTCGAATGTATCATTTAGGAGGGATTTGATTGGCCTCCGCCTTGCGTCATGGCAACATCTTCTATCCCGTTTGGATTCGGTTAACTTGACACAAGGGAGGGATGTGTTTCGCTGGAATCTCACTACATCTGGATCCTACACAATTGACTCTATATACCGTGCACTCTCGCACTTAAAGGTTCCATTGGAGAATAATAAACTAATATGGAAATCAAAGATGCCACTAAAAATAAGATTTTCATGTGGTATCTTCGGAGAGGAGTTGTGCTAACAAAAGACAGCCTCACTCGATGCAACTGGCAAGAAAGTAAGAAGTGTAGCTTTTGTACTCATGACGAGACAATTAAACACCTCTTCTTTCAATGCAAGTTCGCCCGTTCTATATGGTCAGTCATCCAAATAGCGTCCAATTTGTATCCGCCAACAAGTGTTGCCAATATATATGGTCATTGGCTTGATGGAATACCAAATACTTTTAGTACGCTAATACAGGTGGAAGCGTCTGCCTTATTATGGTCGTTTTGGCTATGTAGAAAAGATTGTGTTTTTAATGGCAAAACCTCTTCTTTTATACAGGTTATTTACCGTTGTAGCACTGGCTTCATATATGGTCTACGCTACAGCGAGCGGAGTATCAATCGTTGTTCAAGGCGTGTGTATGCGGTTGGAGCGGGTGGCCAGGGAGGTTTTTATCCAACATGGATGGCAACATAATCTCCAGATCGGCCCACCTCCTCCGTCGACATTGGCATAGTTTTGGACTCATGTGGCTTTACTGTTACCAACTTGTCGTTATATATATATATATATATATATATATATATATATATATATATATATATATATATATATATATATATATATATATATGCTAGAATCTTCGTTAAGGCTGTGTGCATCTTAGCTATGCAAAGGTCGGGTTCGCTCATTATGCTGTATCCACTTAATGCTACATTATGAGTTAATAAAAACGCCCTTTATTGAAAATACAGTACTCATTTCCCCCCCACAAAAAAACAGTACTCATTTGGACATACATTTCGACTGTACATAGTAGGAAAGCTTCTGCATCAAGTATTGTCATTATTGACAGTTTTTCCTATAAGTTTGGTCTAAGTTTGCACCTTTTGACATCGCACAAAATTTTTACGCCTTATTTCGACCAGTGAGGGAGTAGTTGTGTACGTACCCTTGACCAGGCCGGAAGGCGTCAGTCATGCTTAGCGTGTAGTGTAGTATACCACTCGGCTTCCCTGAGATTCTCCGGCGGCAGTGAGGCGGCGGGATGCCTTGCCGGGCATCAGCTGCTCGCTTCTCAGCAGGACGAGGTCGTCAACGGTAAGCTCCGTCGTGGTCGAGCTAATGATCTTCCTCGCCGTTATAGAATCCGTACTTCCACTGTCAGAACTCTACAAAACAAACCGACGGTTCCAAACACCAATTATATATGGGAAGTACAAACTTTCCGAATTTGGTTAAAGAAATTGCAAACTTGTCACTAGCAATATATATTATGTACTTCCCTGCAAAATAAAGTGTATATATTATGCACTTCATATATAATAATTCTCTCAGTTTTGCTAAAGCATATCTAGATGTGCCATAAATATTGCACATATAAGTCCTATGTTATTGATCTTACGCGATGATTCATGTGGGTATTTTCTTTTCTTTTCTTTTTCTTTTTACCCAGGCGGGGTTAGGCTGGTGGAGATAGACTAAAAAATGGCATCAGTTCCTGAGTCCTGACCGGGAGGAGCAGCTGATAGCGCCATTGATTACCACATACTAGCGAGCTGTTTCGTGCATATACATTGCGTTGCATGCACAACGAGTGCTCACAAGGTGAAGCAAGGTCAATAAAACAAAGAGAAAAGTTTATTTTTCATCCCTCAACTCTTGGTGAAGTCTAAATTTAGTCCCTTAACTTCAAAACTAGACAAGTTGCATCCTAAACTTTTAAAACCGGACAAGTTTGGTCCTCCGAATAATCCAAGGCAGTATTTGGCGATGACGTGGCCTGGTTTTGATTTAATTGGATTGGATTAGCAAAGGGGCCCACGGTTCAGTGACTATCTTACAGGAGGGTTAAAACTTGCACTAATCCTAATGCTACGGGGTTGGGCCTAGACTAATCCTGTTGTGTCAGCCTCGCCAGATTTAGCCGCCGGTGACTAAAAACTGCAATAGAGACACGCTGGGAGGCCACGGGAGCAGGTGAGGAGGGTTTGGGAGGCTGCCCCTTGCTCTCTCGTGGCTAAGTGAGGCTACGCCCAACCATATGGTCGCCAGAGCGACGGTGGCGAGCTCGTGCATTGGAGCAGCATGGCGGCGCTGTGCGGGGAGGCACAGAAGGAGAGATGAAAGGACCGGGGAGGTAGCTACTGAGCTATGGGAATGGCATGGAGAGGCTGGGGCGCTCCAATGGCGGCGAATCAACGGCGGTGGTCCTTGGCCGGAGCCGAGGAAGATGGGGTTGAATACCCCAATTAGGGGCAGTTAGGTTCGATTACTGGGGCATAATTGCATCTATGGTGGAGGAGGAGCACCCAGACATGGTGGCTTGTCGGGGATAGGCCGATCGCCACGCGAACGACGGATGGCGTGCTCTGGCTCGGCTTCGGGAGAGTAGGAACAGACCCATGTGCGGGCGTGCAACCATGCGCGCGGCTGCGTGAAGGTGCACGGGAGCAGCAGGTCACACGCGCGGCCTGGCCGGCCGGCGAGGCGCAGGGCTGCCGGGGGGGAGGGGGGGTGCTGAGCTCGGCAATGGCTTTGTGCTGCCAACGAGCTGTGAGAGAGATGAGAGAAGAGATTTTTTTAGTTGTGTAATTTGTCAAAACCATGCCATGTCATCACCGATACTGCTTTGAATGATTCGAAGGACGAAACCTGTCCGGTTTCAAAAGTTTAGGATGCAATTTGTCTGGTTTCAGAGTTAAGGTACTAAATCTAGACTTCGCCAAAAATTAAGGAACGAAAAGTATACTTTTCTCTAAAACAAAATAAGGTAGCTAAGAATGGGGAAATGAGCTCTAGCTTCCAGTTGAAACAGAGCTAAACCTTACTTAGTCGAGTTGCCACAGTTTTGGGTTTAGGGGATCTGCTAGTTGGCTGTTTTTGGCTCAAATGTCACTTTTGCTCCTCAAATCTGAGGGATCTGCTACATACGCCCGTACTTGTCTTTGGAGAGAAAGATGGATCTGCAGTACATGAAAACAGGCAAAGAATCCAAGGCATATTATATCCATCTTGGAGGTGGGAGCAGAGGAGCAATGAGAGGGTCATAAACAGCAAGCCACTATTACACCACCAACAACATATTGTTAGCTTTAATCTTGATTTGTGTATTTGCATATTTAGTTTGTTTTGAGTCTAGCATTTAGCTAGGTGTTCATGTAGGCAAGTCGTGAGCCAATGAAGCTTTAGTCGTACTTGTGAAGGAGACGAGATGCCAAGTTGCCGTGCAATGCAGCGAGCCCGGTAAGATGCCAATGTTGTTGTGTAATTCAGCATTCAGCAATTCTGTGAGAAGCAGCTGCAAGATGGGACGAAGCTGGAGCGTGACGGGCTGCACGACCAGGAGGGGCTGGGTGATCCGGCAAGTTAGTTAGCTGGATGTGTGCATGTGCATGGCTGGGTAGTGTAGGTAGTTAGTGCATGCATTGAGTGGTTAGTTGCATGTATATGTTAGTTGGTGGGTTAGCTAGGCCATCTAGAACATGGTAGTTGAGGAGGTGGGCTTAGTGGTGCGAAGTGCGCATGGCATGAAGTAAAATGCATAAAACCACCACTTTAGTGTCATGGCTCTCGGAAAACCACCATTTTACAAAATCGTCTCGCTTTGCACCGCATCAAAAAAATGACAGTGGCGAAAAACACTAATGGTAAATGATAAGTTGTTTGATGATGTCACTAATTGGCCGGACCCGCCCGTCAGGCTGAGTTGGCAAAAAGAAAGTGCCACAAATGCAAAAAATGATGCCACGTCTTCTTCCAGCTCTGCTCTCTGGGTAAAAAAAAATCCTCTGCATCCCTTGCCTCTTCAGATTGGAGATATGGTGGTCTCCAGCGACTACCTTCCCCATCCTCCCCACCGCGCTTGCTCACATGCGGGGCAGGAAGAGATGATCCGCCGCGGCGCCGGCCGGGTCCGGGGCCACGGGGCCCAACCTCAAGGCGACGCCGTGGGCGCTCTTCTCCTGCAATATCTTTAGCACCTGCACGCACCTGGCGTGAATGGTGGGGTGAAGGGTGGTGGTGCTGGGTCGGCTAGGCCCTGCAGCGACGCGTCCGCGTCTCCAACACGGGTTGGGCAGCCGCGGCTTTGGCGGTGCCGTCGTGGGTGCAGTGTGGGCGTCTGCGGACGGCGTGAGGAGCTCATGACGTCTCTTCTCTCCCCCGATTCAAATCCGCAATGAGAGCCCGAGCTTCTCTTGGAGCACCACCTCGACCCGGCGTCGGCGAAGCAAGAGGCTAGCCAACGGGGAGGTAGCAGGGGCCGATGGGAAGGAGAGTAGGGGAGACATGAGGCACCACGGGCAGCACGCAGAGGCCGCGGTCATGGCCGGCGGAAAGCTGTTGTCCAGATCCGAGAAAGTGAGGAAGGAGGAAGAAGACCAAGTCCAATTTGTCTATGTGGCATTTTTTTTGCCAACTCAGCCCGACAGGTGGGTCCGGCTGATTAGTGACATCATCAAAGCACTTAGCATTTACCATTTGTGTTTTTGGCCACCGTCAATTTTTCAGGTCGTTGTAAAGTATCACGTTTTGTAAAGTGGTGGTCTTCCAAAAGTTATGACGCTAAAGTGGTGATTTCATGCATTTTACTCCATGGCATGTGTGCCTAGGTCCTTGTGTATATATTATGTCGTATTGAGTAATGAGAAAATGGCCCTGAGGGCTGAAGGAAAACTGTAGCCTATGCGTCCTCATCGGAGAACAAGGCAAAGCTAGTTTTCTCCTGGTGAAGTTGGTGTACGTGTGAGTTTTTCTCATGGTGTGTGTTGGAGAGAAGAAGAAGAGAGAAGAATAGGTGCCGCGAGATTGCAGCTCCAACACATATATACTCTCCTACTATTAAGGCATTTTATGAGAGACACAAAAACACCACCGTTAGTGAGCCACAAAGGGTGGTCCATATTAGCCCCAGCTAGCACCTCTTTGTTTCTATCGTAAACTGTCGTCTTATCTCAAAGTACACACACACGTGAGGCCACGCTGCGTAAGTCTTGGATCTGTTTAGATTACACTAGCTGGTACTGATTTCAGCACAGCAGTCAGCATGGGCATGCGACGACACACACACTGGCCCAAGTCGAAAACGATGGATTTTTCAGCATTTGCATCGATGAAAGATTCTTTTGCATCGTCATCAAGGAAAATGGCCTTTCCAAATCAGGGCATGTCTGCTGGCGTCTTGCTCTCGCCAGAAACGGTATGATTTGCTCTCGACAGAAATGGAATGCCTTGCTGTCAACAACGGGAAGAATGGCATTTTATAACCACCAGGTAAAAAAAATATGAGATTCATGGGCACTAGCACCTAAGACGTACTCCCTCTGTTTCAAAATATAAGAACGTTTTTAACACTACACTAGTGTCAGAAACGTTCTTATATTATGAAACGGAGGGAGTATTTTTTTTTAATTATAGAAGAAGCCCACCCGGATGTGATGATGGAAACTAGGTGTTGGGGCGCGCCCGTTGCGCGCCTCTTGAGGGGGAGCTGAACGGTGCCAGCTAGTGGTCGACCCTTTAACACACTTTTATGTTCTGATTAGCATATGTGATGATTGTCTTAATTAAAAAATTAAGATTTCAAGCAGAGAATAGCAGCAGAAATAGATACATATATGCATAGAAGCCTCATTATGGATCTTTACATGAATAATCTGACTGAAAACAGTGCACTTTACATAAGCAACGGCATAGGTACAAAATGAGAAGTTTGTTATGTGCATGACTTCCAAATTTTTTAGTGGTGAGCTTTTGCCTTTTCGGAGACGTGTTATTAATTTTGCTTGAATGGACAGTCTGTGACTAAACCTATTGTTGAGATTGATGCATCCATTTTATCACATGCTAGATCAGAGACTTGGGATACCTCTCAACTAAGTTCATGAGGGATAGAGCATTGGGACGATGGCGAGCAACAACAAGGGCCTTGTGAGCGATGATGAGAAGCTCGTTGAATGCAGTGGAGTCCCTCTCCTCTGGTGGAGCTGGCCGCCTTGAGAACGTGGCTAACTTCTTGCCGTTGGCCGGCACTACGTCATTTGTACCTGGACAAGCATATATATTGAGATAATCAGAAGACAGATATCTCTAATTAACAATCCAACAGTTATATAAGGAATGTGCTGAAGTGCATTTAAATAAGAGAAACGGGAGTTTGGGATTAAGCTTTCAGTACATTCCTCTTATCCAGCTCTGACAACTCAAATCTGTCTTTCACCTATTCAAAACCATGTATGAACTTTGACTGCCCTGAAAATTTATTTGTTCTTTGGACAGTTTTGAGGAATGGAGAGTTAACTAAGAATAATAAGCTTAAAACGGATGGAAAGGTAGCAATGCCTGTGAATTTTGTGGTGCATGCCGCAGAATCTGTCGATCACCTATTGCTGATGTATCGACTTTCCTACCTACATCTATTTGGTCAAATTTGTGGTTGTGCTTCTGGAATGGGAATTATATCTTCCGGACAACTTAATCTGTCGATCAATCATTTGGTAGTTTGTCGAGTTCATTCCAACAAAATAGTAAAAGGTTGTCCACAAGAATGCGGCATATTTTCAGCGCATAAGATCACCTGACCCTTCCATTGGTATTATTCACAACGTGTAACTGGATTGACTATTGGTATAAACTATTGAATGAAAATAATGATGCCACATTACAACATAAATGCAAAAAATGAGGGCACTTAGGTTATCATTGAGGAGAGTCTTGTAGTGATGTACTTGAATTATTTTCCCTTTTTTCATCATTGGGTCTAGGAATAACGAGAAATTGTTCATCTACTGGTTTACATCCAAACTTTAACCAAGCAAGCATCCAAACTATACAAGTTTTGTCCATGTATGAAGCAGAATGAGTGAACATCTACGCTAGATATTGCCAGTATTCCAATAGTGTTGCATTGTACTCCTTCCACCCTGAGTAACTTGTCGGAGAAATAGATGTATCTAGACCTATTTTAGTTCTAGATACATCCATTTTAATCCATTTCCACGACAAGTAATTCTGGGCGGAGGAAGTAGAAGATTGGAATGGTACTTCATACCTACAGTTGTAACAGAAACCAGTGCACACAAAATTAAAACCTGCAAGATAAGAAAATCACAGAATCAATTCAAAGAGAACCTAATACAGACAATGGGAGTTTTCAATGCTTTATAAGTAATATGGAAACATGTATAAGAACTAACACTACTAAAATAAGATGGTAATATTTTGGCTTCTTTCTGGTTATTTGACATGTAACACCTCACATAACAGGGTTCATACACGATTACAGATGGCAACAGTATGGAGTTAACAATTTCCTAAATCATTGATATGTCATTTGCTGCGAGATGTCCGCTAAAAAGAAGGTACTTGTATCGTAAGAAGAGTAAGATAGTCACATGCTATCTGTAATGGATCTAGATGATAGTTTTCTCAATCAAAATGGCTGGATAGAGCATTGCATTCACCTATATGGATACTGTCTACCAAGAGTACTGGAACCATTCATTCGCCATATGTCGATAAACTTCAACTGCTATATAATGCCGATATATAATAGACTTGGAAGTTGGAACTACTTGATGCATAATTGTTACTAACTAATTTGTGCATTACAGAGTAGTTCAATCCAAAATCCGAATTGATAGTACAGGTTTTCGAATAATAAAGCCAGTTACAAACATTCAGTACATTGTTGTCTCTCATTTTCTCTTCATCAAATATGCGTTGTTCGAACAATTGTCGACATACGCCCGAATTTCTAACAACTATATTCTACTAGTTAGTTTGAGATTTTTCGACATATGCCCAATAGCTCTATAATGAATAAATACGTTACAACTGGAAATATAAGTAGCATGAAGAGTGCCAACAGTTTAACTCACATCCAGATCCAGGAATTTTGTAAGTCTCTTGGACACTAATTTGCTCAAGGAGTATGCCATACGTAGTCAGAATCTTCAGAATTTTGTGAACCCTGCTATTGATATTTGCACATTTGATTTCAACAATCTCAAGACAGTTGGATGCAATTGACTGTCCCAATGGTTTGTATATTCCTTCTGCTTCAGTTACATATGAAGGTCCCTAACACGCGCACACAAATCAATCAGGATCCCCAAAATGATATACAGCTCTCGAGCTTAAAAATCAATACCTGAGAAAGTTGAAGGGTAAGCTTCTCCAAAATTGGCGAGTGTTGGAGAAAACAAATTAGTGCATTGTGGTCAGCTGCCAAACACCAATCATTGAGTAGCAAAGTTTTTAACTTGGTAAATGTAGGACACCACTTCAAATCCCTGTGGAAAACAGTCCAAGGAAAGTGCAAAAGAACCAGATCAAATTAGGATCCATTTGACCTTTGAAGACAAAGTGCAATCAGCTGATGTGTGAAGTAAGTCATATGTAAAGCAATTACGATCTGTGATGATGAATATGGTTTCTACATGAGAAATGATGAAACATATATAGCATGATAATAAGAGAGAAGCGGCTGCAAGCATACCATACCACATCAGAATTAGCTGACAGCTCCAAATCTCTGGCTTCTGACAAACCTTTGAGAAAGATGCAGTTGTTGCAGTCATAATGAGGCCCATGTTCAGGATCCCCATAATAATAATAATAACAACAACGACCACACATATCACTATCAACACAACAACTATCAAACCGACGCTGAGAGCATTGATCGGCAGAACTCTCCTTAAGCACAACAGCAGGTCTTGCTAACCACGACATGCTCCCAAGCAATGGAATCCTTCCTTGGCCCCATTCGATCAACTCAAGCAAAACAAGATTTGGTAGAGAAATAAGAATGCAGTAATTTTCAGGAGGATAGGAGCGGGCAATTCGCAAGTGTTTCAAGGATGGAGACAACAACTGTTTGACAAAGACGTTGCAAGTATCCATACTCAGTTCCACCAATGCTGAACAGCCTGTAAAATCAACGACGGAGATGCTGGGAGAAGAGATGCATGTAAGATAGTGGCGAGGCTCCCGGATCCTTGAGAATACGAAGCCAGAGCCGAAGCGCCCGGACACGAGGCAGGGCCTTCCAGAGCCAGTTGCTCGCACACCGCTAGTTAGCGGGCAACAACATGAATCAGTCGGAATTGAAGTCGAAATCGCAGGAATCCAGAGGCGCGCCATAGTCCAAGCTTCCCGCCCCAGAGCGGCGTTCCGTCGAACAGGTGTTGTGCGCCAACGACTGCATCGACCTCGTTTGGGTTCTACTCGTCCTTCCGCGGCTTCCTCGGGACGAGAGCTCGCGGCGCCACTCACCTTCTAGCTCTTGCTGCCACCTTCCTTCGGTGGCGAACGCCCGAGGAGCGATGGGGCGGTGGCGGTGGCAGCGGTGGCAACCCTAGCTAGGGAGAGAAGAGGTTGCGTGTGGGACGATGGCGGCCATGGCCGGAGCAGCAGCAGACGACAACGGCCATGGCCGGAGTAGCAGCGGAAGACGATGGCCATGGCCGGAGCAGCAGCGGACGACGGCGGCCATGGCCGGAGCAGAAGCAGACGACAGTGGCCATGGCCAGGCTCCGGCGGGTGGTGCGTGGACACGGGAGGGCTCCGGAGGGCGGCTGCTGCTTCGGTGGTCGCCGGGGTTGCCAAATCCCGTGGAGGTCCGAGGAGGATCTCTGGCTCTCGGGGCAGAGAGGAGGAGTCCAGCGAGGGGCGCCCGCGGTGGAGTTCGGCGAGGGGCGGAGAGGAGGAGGCTGGGGAGGCCCACCCGCGGCAAGGTTTGGCGAGGGGCGCCCGCGGTGGAGTCCGGCGGGGGCCGGAGGTTGGGACAGAGGAGGAGACGCGTGCGTCAGGAGAGGAGGAGAGGAGAGGGCTTTCTTCGCAACGAAGCAAACGACACAGCCTTGCCAACGTGTAACAGTAGCGTCTCTGCCCAGTTAATCTATTCAAATAGCCGTGATCTTCGGTAACAGGAGGACTTGGAGTTGTACCTTGACCTTATGACAACTAGAACCGGATACTTAATAAAACACAACCTTCCAAGTGCCAGATACAACCGGTGATCGCTCTCTCACAGGGCGACGAGAGGAGGATCATCGGGTAGGATTATCCTATGCGATGTTACTTGGTGAACTTACCATCTACTCTCTTCCTCTGCTGCAAGATAGAGGTTACGAGAAGCGTAGTCTTCGATAGGACTAGCTATCCCCCTCTTATTCTGGCATTCTACAGTTCAGTCCACATATGTTACCCCTTTTCCGTTTGATACCAATGCATACATATGTAGTGTAGCTCCTTGCTTGCGAGTACTTTGGATGAGTACTCATGGTTGCTTTGCTCCCCCTTTTCCCCTTTCCTATACCCGATTGCTGCGACCAGACGTTGGAGTCCAGGAGCCAGACACCACTGTCGATGACGACTACTACTACTCGGGAGGTGCCTACTACTACGTGCAGGCCGCTGACGACGACCAGGAATAGTTTAGGAGGATCCCAGGCAGGAGGCATGCGCCTCTTTCGATCTGTATCCCAGTTTGTGCTAGCCTTCTTAAGGCAAACTTGTTTAACTTATGTCTGTACTCAGATATTGTTGCTTCCGCTGACTCGTCTATGATCGAGCTCTTGTATTCGAGCCCTCGAGGCCCCTGGCTTGTAATATGATGCTTGTATGACTTATTTTTATTTGTAGAGTTGTGTTGTGATATCTTCCCGTGAGTCCCTGATCTTGATCGTGCACGTTTGCGTGTATGATTAGTGTACGGTCAAATCGGGGAAGTCACATGTTCGAAGCCCGATGGTTGGAAGAAGGGACAGTGAACGAGATTGTAAAGACAACTTGGGAGCGAGCTAAGTTAGCTGGGCTAGGCCCGTCCCTTCCAGGACGGACCAAGGCAGTATTGAAGGACTTGCATATGTCGGATCGTGAGACCCTAAAGAGCCCTAAGAAGAGAATAAACAAGTTAAAGAAATATCTGGAGAAATTAAGAAGGGGACCGAACACTTCTGAAAACAGACAGAGAATGAAAGATATCCAAGTCCTGATTGAAAACCTATTGGATCAAGAAGAGTTGGTTTGGCTCCAACGTGGAAGGGCAAATTGGCTGCTGCATGGTGACCGAAATACAATGTTTTTCCATAGAGCGGTCGCGGCTCGCAAGAAGAGGAATTGCATTAAGAGGCTGCTGGATGACACTGGAGTATGGAAGGAAAGCGAGGACATTAATCTAATTATCTCAGAATACTTTTCAGCTTTGTTTACAACACAGGTTCAACAGCCGGACCTCAATGTGTTGTCAAAGGTACAACCTCGTGTTACTGCAGCCATGAACGAAGCTCTTATGGCCCCCTATATGGCAGAAGAGGTCAGGAAAGCTTTGTTCTCGATTGGTGACTTTAAAGCCCCTGGACCTGACGGGTTACATGCAGTTTTCTATAAGAGGTTTTGGCCAATGTTAGGGGATGATCTTGTGATGGAAGTTCTGGGTGCAGTTAACTCACACGAGATCCCACCAGGATGGAATGACACTACTATTGTGATGATCCCTAAGGTAAACACTCCTGATAAATTCACACAATTTAGACCCATTAGTTTGTGCAATGTTGTCTATAAAGTTATCTCAAAGATGATTGCTATAAGACTGAAAAGTTTACTTCCTGAAATCATTAGTCCCACACAGAGTGCTTTTGTTCCGGGGAGACTCATCACGAATAATGTCTTGATAGCTTATGAGAGCCTCCATGCAATTAAAAAGAAGAAAAAAGGCAAGGAGGGATGGTGTACAGTTAAATTAGATATGCACAGAGCCTATGATCGTGTAGAATGGGTCTTTTTGGAGGCAATGCTTTTAAAACTGGGGTTTAGAGCTGATTGGGTCAGAATGATTATGGCCTGTGTGTCGTCTGTGGAATACAGAGTGAGGTACAACTCAGTTGAAACAGATACTATCAAACCATCACGTGGACTCCGCCAAGGAGACCCTCTGTCACCCTACTTATTCTTATTGGTTACGGAGGGTCTGTCAGCACTTCTTAATCATGCAGAGCAATCAGGCGGAATTGTGGGAATTTAGGTTTGTCGAGATGCGCCCTCGGTTACAAATCTCTTGTTTGCCGATGACTCCTTAATTCTTATGAAAGCAAATGTTTCGAATGCGATATGCTTGAAATCTGTCCTGGATGCTTACTGTGGGGCTTCCGGCCAGTTGGTGAGTTTGGATAAATCTAGTTTTTTTTTTCCAGCCCTAGCACAGATGTAAACACCAAGGCTCAGGTGTGCACTACTCTGAATATTATGACGGAGGCTCTGAATGACACATATTTGGGATTACCCACTACCCTAGGACTGGATAAAACATAAAGCTTTCAATACTTGATTGATCGGTTAATTGTGAAACTTACAGGATGGAAGGAAAAGTGTCTGTCTTCGGGAGGAGGTAAGGAAGTGCTTATCAAATCTGCTGCACAAGCCATACCAACGTACACAATGTCGGTCTTCAAAATTCCTAAGAAAATTTGCAAAGGAATTACAGATGTGATCTCTCGTTACTGGTGGGGCGATGACACATCACATAAGAGAATGCACTGGTTTGCCTGGTGGAAGATGTGCTTACCAAAGAGTAGAGGAGGAATGGGGTTCAGAAACATTCATTGCTTTAATTTGGCACTGCTGGCAAAACAAGCATGGCGACTTATTGAAGATCCCGAATCCCTCTGTGCCAGATGGGCTAGTTGTTTGTATTAGAGTAAGTTGGGGCGGTGCCAGATGAGAGGCGTCCTTTCTACTCCCCTATTTATACTGAAACAGTCGTGGTTGGTATAAAGATTCAGACAAATGATTCAATGAACTACAACAAAATATTCAAAGCTAATTCAACATTGATCGGTCACTGGTTCAGTAAAGTAATTATACTTTCTAATTAAAATATAATATATTTTTTACTAATGTTGTGGTGAGCCTTTTATGTTATAGTGGTTGGGGGCACCACCCTGTGGCGCCGCCTGAGAGATAGGGCGGTGAGAGATAGGGCGGTGCCAAGTCAGAGGCGCCCCCGCAACGTTGTTGGGTGTAGTTCACAATGTTATTGCATGGTCTTGACTGAAAAAAGAGAACAGTGAAAATGCAACACACTCATATCATGGATCAGCCTGAGGAGTCGCAGATATTAATGTCCTTAGAGTTTACATGACCGACGACATAAATGACAGTGGTTCAAAAGCAACTCGCGCGGCACAAAAGCGAAGGTACAATACGAGCATTTTCATCTCTTGTTGTGAAAAAGAATTCCTGTCCAAAGAATTTCCTAAAGTGAAGATATTGTAACATGTACTCCACGCGAACCTCCAGTGAAGTGGCTTAATTCAGCTGATGATACTTGTCATATATAATATATCCTCACTAATTGTCTGAAAATACATGGACGTACAGAAGCCAAATCAGTTCATAGTGCTTGATGGTTCATGACTTATTCCAACTTGCATTGAATAATCATCTCGGAGGCAACTTTAAGATAATTAAAATAACTTGTCTTGCCAAGTTCAAATAAAATGAAGGAATGTATCTGACATGATCACAAAGGGGCATCATTACAGCCAATATAAAAATATAAGTATCTGCTGCAAACACAAACAGTTACAGATTCACTTGTTGAAATTATATCTGACCAAAAATCCAATAATCTTAGCTAAAGTAGATCACCAAATAAATAGAGTATCTGTCAAGATTCACATCACTGTATGCATGAGCTTTATTTGGTGATCTACTTTATTGAATTTATTTGGTAGTTCGCTATATAATTTAGGAATGATGCTCATGCATACAGTAATGAAGCAAATCACCATAGAATATAATCTTAGCTAAATAAATAAGTATCTGTCAAGATTCACTTGTTGAAATTATATTTGACAGATTATTGAATTTATTTGGTAGTTCGCTATATAATTTAGGAATGATGCTCATGCATACAGTAATGAAGCAAATCACCATAGAAAAGAAATCCTTCTAGGTTCATTGCTCATGCGCAAGCAGCAATGAAATGTGAATCTTCTGTGCTTATGCCCATGATCAAACCTCTTGCACATAAAAGCTACCACGAGACCTAAAACGAGGGCGGCTGGAGAAGTGGAAAGGAGAGAAAGATGACCTGCGCCGTGAGCCTCCTATAGTTCAAGCAGTCGTCGTGGCACACTATAGTTAGTGTTCAGATTACTCTCAACTCATCATGCGATAATTGCTCAGAGTAATCCAAGCTCCTAAAATAAGTGCCCAGAACAATCCAAACTCCTACAAAACAATATATAAATTTTTTGCTTCAGTTTGTGAAGAGTTCAAAATTATTATACTAATCCTTGCAAAACAAATCCCATGAGAAGAACAGTGATTGCTTTAGAAGTTCAAGCAGAAACTCTGTCGGTGCAAATAAAATTTTAATGAAGAAGTCAGTATAGATGTCTACAAATAGCATATTCAAAGTTGATTGGTTGCTAGTCCTTACCAGCATCTTTAATGCAAAGGAATATGTGATCTACAATAAAGGATATGAAGGAAGACCCTGCTGCTTCTGGATGCTGTTCAAAATAGGTGAAGACGACAAAATTCAGCGAACTACCATGTCAATCAGTCAACAAAACAGCAGATACACTACCATGTGGAAACCACATATAAATATAGATATAGTAAAGGCAAAATTCTGTAAGTAAGACAAGACCCTCACCGAAATACTGCACCCTCACGATGGTCTCGAGCACGAAGAACTTGGCATAGTCACGGTCACAGTACAATGCATCGAGTATCAGGATGACCGTATCCTATGGACATACCAAGATGTAAGATAACCACATGTTCAGCTGGACACCAAAGAACTTGGAAGTGGGTCGTTGAATTAGCCAAAGTAGTAATGATATGGCAACACCGATTTTGATAATGACTATGCGGACTGAAATGATAGCAGCATAGACCATTAGTATTGCTATTGGATATCTCATAAGATATATAGCATGGTATTTGGGGGGATTAACAGAATGGGAGTGTGTCAAAAAATAAAGAGTATATATATGATACACTTAAGTTCATCTTCAGAAAATATACATCAGTACAAAGTATCATTTGAATCCGGAAGAACTAATGCACATTTATACACCTCTGAATCCGGCAGAACTAATACAACAATACATAGTACTCCCTCCGTTCCGAATTACTTGTCTTGGATTTGTCTAGATACGGAGGTATCTAGCACTAAAATGAGTCTAGATACATCCATATCTAGACAAATCCAAGACAAGTAATTCGGAACGGAGGGAGTACCTCTGTAGTTTCCATGCCAAATTTTGGGTGGTCAAACAATTAAAAGGCAAGATCATGAGAACAACATCAGTTTCAAAGACATTATAATTCGTCCTGGTAACAAATATTCCTTAATCTACTCAATTGTAGATACCTGGGAGTAACAAAACTGCACTAACTTGCCAATAATGTTTTATTTGTGCTTCGCAAGGACCAACTCCTAAACTGAACACACAAAACTGTGAGCACATCTGCAATTTGTAGAAGAGAAAGGTGCAACGCTCAAAAAACTATCAAACTAACAGATCCATCAATCAATTATGCACTTCTTACATCTATCATGGGCAATCTCGGAGTTTTGGGTAGACTTCGCAAACTGACAATTATACAGGATTGAACTTTAACTTGGACACATAGGGCGAAGACATCAGCAAATCGACCAATCAAAACTTAGAAGCAACCATGCCAAATTATGGTTCCACCCTACAAGCTGCAACCCAATAGAATGACCTGAAAAGCATAAGAGTACAGATGCAAAGCTAAGCAAACTACATCCATACTACTTCCTGAAAAGTGGAAACAACGGAAGGGATAAGGCCCAATAGAGAAAACATCATATTTCAGGAGACACCTATCTTGCGTGTTCGATTCAAGGGTAGGGGAAAGATGAAGGGGATGGCGCCGAGTGAATCGCAAAAAACCACCACATTGACGCATAGGTTTGCAGAAAACACCGTTCTACAAATTTGTGCCAGAAACCACTAGTTTTTGGTCTAATCTTTTGCAAAAAACACTGACCCGTCGCTTTGAGCATTTTAACCTCAATTATGGCATGTGGGTCCAGATTTTTATGACGTGTCGTAACGGATGAGAACTGACGACGTTTGACGGTGGGCATCTCTAGTGGCTGGTGGTACGGTGGGCATGGACTCGACGGCGCACTTGGAGGTAGGCAGCTTGTTGCAGGGGCGGACGGTGCCGAACCGCCGGCCTCGATCTGGGCGAGCTCTCCGGCAGCGATCTGAGTCCGGATCCGGAGCTCGAAGCTACTTGTCGCGCCCGGGGCCTCATCGTCGGGAGGGGCACCCGAGCGCCCGAGCCAGAGCCCGAGCGGTCCCCCGATGCGCCTCGCCTCCCGTGGTGGGGCCGGATCTTGGCCGACCCCCGGAGCGCCTCCGCGCTCGCCGGCGGAGGAAGGCGGAGGGCGCGGCGGCCCTGCGCGGCGGCGCGTCCATCAGATCAAGGAACAGGGAGTGGGAAGGGCAGTGCGGGATGGGGACGGCAAGCCCGAGCAGTAGGCGCCTCCTGCGGCGGGGCCGGACCTCAGCCGACCCTGGAGCGTCTCGCGCCGCGCCGACGAAGGAAGGCCGACGGCCCTGTGCAGCGGCGGCGCGTCCATCTGCTCCAGGACCGGGAGGAGGAAGGGCGGTGCGGGATGAGTACGGCGAGCCCGAGCGGCAGGTGCCTACTGCGGCGGGGCCGGACCTCGGCTGACCCTGGAGCGCCTTCGGGCTTCGCCGGCGGAGGAAGGCGGAGGGCGCATCCACTTGCTCCAGGACCGAGGGAAGGACGGGCGGCGCGAGATTGACGGCTAGAGTCACCCTTAACGTCGTCAGTTCGCACTCGTTACGCCATGTCATCAAAATCGGGACCCACATGTCATAATCAAGATTAAAATGCTCAAAGCGATGGGTTAGTGTTTTCTGCAAAAGATTAGGTCGAGAATTAGTGGTTTCTGGCATAAATTCATAGAATGGTGTTTTCTGCAAACCTATGCGTCAATGTGGTGGTTTTCTGCAATTCACTCGATGGCGCCCGACAGAAGCCGCGGCCGGGATGTTGGCGGTCTGGCCGAGCTGTCTTCCTACCTGATCCCTGCCTCCTACCCCTGTAGACGAGCTTCTCCGCTCCTCTTTTGTTTTCTTTTCGAGAAAGATAAAAATTGTTGGAAAACCCCTCCTGACGAAATTTAAACATCACGCCCAACCGAATAAAACAGAGTCCAACCTAATATGCGGAAGGTTTGAGGAAGATATATCGCCTCATCCTCCTGGACGGACACACGAGAATAAGAATCGGAGGTGGTGGTTGTCGTTGCGGCAGTGGCGGCTTCCATCTTGACCCCGTTTGCCACGGCGAACGCCATATTGATTGGTCTCGACGACGATGGGCGGCGAAGCCGGCGATGGCCGAGGAAGACGAGACGACAGGAGCAGGGGCAAGAGCGCCTGCCTGCGGTGGTGGGGTGGGAAGAGCAGCGCAGAATGGGTGTGATCCTGTCCTCCGCGGGCTTGCGCGACCACCATCGCCCGCCGGCTCTCCAGATCGCGCCCGACCGTCCCGCCGCCAGATCGGCACGTCACAGGAGTGGGCACGGCGGCCATCACAGGCAGAGCAGAGCGGAGACCGCGGGCGAAGCAGGGCGAGCTGAGTTGCTGGCGGCGGTGGCGTTTTGGGGGAGAGGAGAGGACAGCGGAGGCCGGCTAGGTTCAGTCGCCACAGCCAAAACCGAATGGCGTGCTATCCGGCGAGGGGCCCGACCTGTCGCGCGGCATCGCCTCCTCCACATCCGCCTGCGAATCGAGCTCTACAACCTCCATCCCAAACTCCCTACCTGCCTTTCCCTCCCGGTTCCCCTCCCAATGCCCGGTCCCCGCTCCTTGCCTCCCAAGCATGGCGATCCTCCCTCTCTGAGGTCCTGGCTGCCGGCCTCCTAGCACGGTGCACCTCCCTCGTCTTCGTTCTCTGATTTGGCGGCTCCTCCGGCACTCCGGTTTTTTGCAGCAGCTGGCAGTCGGGTTAGTTCACTGCTCATCTCGTCCATCTCCCAAGCCTCCAATATGGTAAGTCCTCAATTCCTCTTCCTCAGTTTCTCACGTTGTCAATCTATCATGGTTTGATTAAGTTTCAAAAAGGAAAAGTCTTGTTTTGATTGAGGTTCAAAATGAAGTAGAAAAAGCTTGGTTCAATTTTGGTTGTCATGGTTCCTTACCTGTATTCATGGGTGGATCTAACTTAAATGCATGTTTCTTTTTTTAGAGTAGCAGGCTAGCAAGATATCTTTATCAGGATCAGTGCTTATGGAGTATGCACTATGGAGTATGCACTGAAGTCTGAACTGTTGTTCTTATGTGTTTTGGGTAATTTGGGTGACGAATTTGATGCTTATGTTGAATGTTTGTGGGTTTTTCGGGGGAAGAAAATACTGGTAGTTACTTTATTGGCATCGGTCCGCAGTTAGCACTGCTGGTTTAGGATCTGCATTGTTAAGGTCTTTAGCTAATTGCTCTGCTATCTGCAATCTTCAAAAGCAAAAAAAATGAAGCCTGGAGCATAACAGAGTAAACTGGATTAAAAAAACAGTACCGCAGGAGCAAAACGGTGCAGCGGATGATGCCAACGTGAATGACGATTAACTTCTCCGACCTTGTGGTAGTCTGAATCTGAATCACATGAATGGGTGACCTTTCTCATAATCCTTTTTCTGAAACCGTTGGCTTAGACTGACATTTTGGTAGTTGTGTAAGCTGAAGCATGATACTAAGCTGAACAATTTACTGTTCTTTTTTCGCATGAGATCACATTTTGGTAGTCTAAGGAAGTTGTAAGATGATGTACTTAAGCTAAGTTTCTTCTGTTTCAATAAAACACAGGTTGGTAGTTGCATAACTTGAACCATGATGCTTTCTTGCTGCTGCTGTAGTAGTCTCTAATGGAATTGCGAGATAATTTAGTTAAGCTAATCTCATTGGTCTGCACTCTCAAAAAATCACAAGAGCCATTTAGAAGAAGGTAGGGTACTATTATACATTGGTCATGTAATATACAGATTAAGACAACAGACTAAAAATTTAATTGTGATACTTCAGATTTGCAGAGTTTTACTATTTCTCTGTTTCTTTCCTAATAGTGGAACAAAATTACCGTTTCTTGCGCGTCATCTCACAAGGAGGATGTCGGGCTGCCCATTTTAGTGCACCATGCCACAAGTTCCAGAAAATTATTTTGTCTCCTGATTAATGATTTTGCGACTACTTTCATTTAACAAGGCTTATGTGTGCATAAGTTTGTTACTGAATCTGGGAGATGTAGCTAAGTATATAAAAAAGTGTGCTTCTTTGCATTAGGCAGATGGAACTATTCAGTTTATACTTGTTGTTAATCTTCTGTGTATTGTGTATGGTGCATTCCTTATTTGGTTTACACACCACAGTGGTAACTTGCATTTTGTCAAGGAGGTTTGGTTCTATTTTTTCTGTGAAAAAATTAGTTCTCGACTTCAATGCCATCTTTCGTTGTTATAGGTATAAAGCCTTGTTTTACTATCCTCAGGATAAACATGTTTCAGATACTCAACAATGGAACATCCATGCCCTTTTGTGATGTTAACCATGTTAACCATCTTACGCCAGGGCTGACGAGGAAGAGGACCGGCGGAGTGGGGTTCGACAAGGTGGCGGTGGTTACTTTGTATCTCCCGTTGGTTTGTGGTTACGTAATTCCTATAGCTGTAACTTTTGCACAATCATAAGGCCTTTATAGAATGCTAAAAGCTTCAGACCTTTGCATCGGTTCTGTAGAATACATCAACCAAAGCTTACTCTTAGATATTTAGTTTAAGTTAAATTTACTCCGAGTAATTAAGGATATTGGGCCTCTACAAGAAAAGTAAGAATCTGAATCCGTAAGTAATTATAACCACTCAAGTGTGATCTTCTTGTGTTGCTTAAATTTCTAGCTAAGATATCTTTTTGATACAGATTGTCAGGTTCTGTTCTAACATAAAATGCCCAGTTTTGCTAGAAGCTCTGCTTACTTTGATGTACATCTCTTTGTCTGAAAAATTCACTAATAGTTTGTTTTGCTGAACATCTTAGGTCAACTGGATTCCATCTCAATTTATGTAAATCTCTTTCCTAAAAAGGTCGATGACAAGGTGGTGTGAAGTGAGGAGACGTAGAGATGGATGAGGACGATGGCAGGAAGTAGTAGCAGCTCGCCCTCTCCTAGGTCTTCACCTCTACCCTTAGGCCTTGTACAATGGGAGGTGCTTAGGGGAGATGCTTAGAGAAATAAACCAGGCTTTTCTTAAGCACCAGTGTTTATTTGTATAGGATAGACGCTTAGGCCTTGTACAATGGGAAGTGCTTAAAGGGGTGCTTAGAAAAATAAACCGAGATTTTCTGAAGCACCGGTGCCTATTTCTACAGGAGAGACACTTAGTTAAGCGTCTACCCTGTATAAATAAGTATCAGTGTTTAAGGAAAGCCTAATTTATTTCTCTAAGCACCTCCCCTAAACACCTCCCATTGTATAAGGCCTTAGTCTACCTATACTTAGCTTCTTTGCTCCCACTCCTGTTCCTCCCTCTTTCTTATATAGGTTTCCATCTGATGGCAGCTCTCTCTCCCTTTTCCATCTCTGTTTTGTAGATAGCAGAGCAACCTATCATATGTACACTGAAATTGATTTTGTTGTAAGCTTATTCAGATTTTATTTATTTCTTATTGATTCATCAAGGAATGGTTGTAAATATTTCATATGACTACATCAAAGAGAGCAAGAAATCCTGATGTTATAGCATACGCTCATATTGATGTACATGAGTGGGACTGAGGACCAAACATGATAATTGAATGTGTCGATATAAGGTAATTGCACATAGTCCCGTCTCAAGAGGCGCCACCAGGTGGCGCCCCAGCCTCTAGTCATTCAAGAAGAAGAACGAGCATACAAGGAATCTGCTGCTGCCGCACAAAATCTCAAGATCAAATTTGTAAGAGACCGCCATCGGCGAGGAGGACGTGAGAGGAGTGCCCGTTCGGGAGGACCAGTGGTCGACTGTGATGGCGAGTTGGCGACGGCCGCCGACGACGCGGGATGAGGGCTCGCCGGGAAAGGACCGATGGTTCGTCGATGGCGACTGCCGCGAGATGAGTTGTCGTTGGGGTAGGACCAGTGGTCGACGGTGACCGCGGCCGGTGCAGGATGCGTTGCTGAGAAAGGACTTGTATTGTGGTAGACGGCGACGGCAACATGCAGGCCAGCTGCGCTGTATGCCGGTCGTGGGCGGCGGATGATGAACTGGTTTATAGAAAAACATCTAATTATTGTTTTTCCATAAACTCGGTTTTTCAGTTTTAGTAAAGCCAAGATTTACTTATCCATGGATTTGTTATGTTAACCAAACATAGTTTTAGTTTGTTGTAATCGAAAACATGTGTAGGCCAAACTGGTTTGGTAAAATCCCACGGAGGGAGTACTTCACAGCAGCGGGCATATACCGATGCTTAATGAAATAGTCATGCTGCAAGGAGAGCTACAGTTCCCCTCAACTTTTTTGGGTTCCATGAAGCCCCACCAAAACTGATCACAAGTAATCAACTACTCCCTCCGTCCCAAAATATAAGAACGTTTTTAACACTAGCATAGTGTCAAAAACGTTCTTATATTCTGGGACAGAGGGAGTACATTCCTGGGAACTTTGGTGCAGAAAGAAAGGACAGCCCTGGGCTTGTAACAAGAAGCTGGAAAACAATATTATGTACCGAACTTGATACAAACTGCTGCAACTTCAGCGTTTCAGTCTGCTTCACAGGACAGCTCCAGATTCAGCTTCAGCTCCAGCGTTTCCGTTCATCTTGTCTCCTGCATTTTACCCACTTCCTACCCTTTTCTTTTTCTTCCCAGGTGACTGCCAAACAATGGCACACAATGACATATTAGAATACAACATGATACCTACAGTACAACAGAAGCAAGTTCACATCTGATATGAGCAAAAATCATAACAAGTTTGAGTACCATAATTAACATCAGCTCGCTCAACGAGTATCATGACACGATAATACAGGAACAGTTCAACAGCTTTAGGGACACTACCACTGAAAACGGCTAAACAGACAGAGCTGGACAGCTTCGAAACACTTCGACAGTGGTCGAGCAACCACCAAACACTACCCACACAATCTAGTGTTTCAACAACGGTCGAGCAACCACCAAACACTACCCACGCAATCTAGTGTTTCAACAGCGGTTGAGCAACCACCAAACACTACACAACACGATCTATGTTTCAAAAGCGGTCGAGCAACCACCAAGCACCACCCAACAGAGTCTGTTCACAAAACAATAACAAAAAGGGACCAAGCAACGGTGACTTGAATCTTGCAGGAACCGAGGTCGCAAATGCGGCCGCTCATGCCAGAGTTCTCCGGCATGAATTCGGCGGTGGCTTGCGCGGGAAAACCGGACAGGGAAGCATCCACAGCAACTATCAGTTTCTCTCTTAAATCCACAGAAACAACCCGCCTTGAGAGCTCGATCGCGCCGTCCGGACCGACGGGCAGTTCTCCGTCTAGCAGGATGACCTTCCCATCCACACCGGAGGTGAGGGCAACGACTTGTCCATGGTGGTTCTCTGGCCATGACCCATCAATGACCTTGATACTGATGGTGGCCTCGACCGAGCGTGGCCGAAGCGCCACTTCATACTCGAGTGTGCACCGCTTGTAGGGGACAGACATAGAGAGCTTGCGTGCACAAGCATTCCCATCACCATAGTAGAAGACACCAAAAGCCAGCATCTCATCTTCGGACTCTCCTTCGCCCTTTACTTTTAGCTGGACTTCAAATGTGATCGGACCAAGGTACACTACCGCACGGGATGGGCCCGTTAGCAGCAAGAATGGATCCTGCAACACAAGCATTATCATTGATTAATCAATCAGTGACAGACTTGTAGATTTAGGTCTTGTTATTATTTCAGAACAAGGACAGATGCAACCAACCAAAACAATATTAATCTAAGGTTGATTCAAAGCAATGCTTATGTGTTTGATTGTTTAGAAGTGGTTCAAGGTTGAAATTAGATAAACCATAGATGTTGGTCAGCTTAACATGCACCTAATCCATAAACACACGGTGCTTCTAGTACACGAAAGCAACATGCTGAAATTACTACCCGATCGAAACATAGTCAGATCACCACTTATAAAAAGAGTGTGCCAAGAGGTCCTGGGTTCGAACCAGCCTCTCTGCATTGCACTTTGCAGGGGTAAGACTAGGTTCCTATAATCCCTCCCCAGACCCCACCTTGTGTGGGAGCTTCTATGCACTGGGTCTGTCCTCCTTTTTTCTTTTTTACAGAGAAGATACTAGGATTTTAACTTAATGGGTTACCTAGAACTCTGAATGAAACATGGGGAAAAAAGAATGAGAAACGTCTACAAGAGTGTAGCAGATTAGGAGACCAAAAATACAAGATTAACGAAGACAGTAAAACAAACAGACACACTGGTAGATGGCACTTACCTTCTGGGTGAGGGTTTGGCAGTTATCCCTTAGTTGCGATTATGATCCATTGAGTCTCTGGTGGCGACATAGCCATGGACATGCAGCGGCCACTTGAGACCATCTGTTGGGGTCCTGACCCTGATGGAGAAGATCTGCACAGTCTGTTCTCTGAAAAGGTATTCCGGGGTGGGTGGTTCAGATGTGTAGCACATGGGACCGATACTCGCTGCAAGAAGCCAAATTAAGTTATTGGTACATACTTGCAGTACAAAGAAAGACAGATAAATACTGAAATACCAGTACTAGCTTGTTGTTATCGGAAAGCAGTATACACGGCTAATGGCTAAGTAGCAAGCTACACCAGAAAGTAGACATTAATGGTTAATTCATGAACTTTGCTGTGGTTGGATTGGGTTGGTATTGTATACAGAAGTACAAAAACCAGACCATATGAGCAGTTGAACGGGAAAAGACTGTAACCAGGATCTTTACCGGCCTTGTTCCATGTAAAAAAAAAACAGACAGTTTCTTCTTCTTAGCTAAACAGGTAAAACCATGACATTTTTTTTAAGCAAACGGCCAGTTTTCTGTTGTCAATGAACCAGGGTTCAATTGAACCCACGTTTGGAGCAGTGAACCAGCTTAGGATGACCAATCAGCAGTCCAGTTTCAATAGCTATAACCCTAGCATTAGAAGATGCAATGCAAAGGGTCTCGGGTAAATGGGTTGTATTTGTGGCTGGGCGGCCACCCAATCAGCCACAAGAGCAGCAACAGAAACTGCTTTAATTTCCTGCGTGGATAGACTAGATGCGTGGTGTGGCCCCTAGAAAAATCACACGGCACAGGGGAATCCAGATTTTCTTTATTCTTTTCATTAGGAAAGGAATTCAGATTTGATTAGAATATACTAGCTCCGGAATTACTTGTGGGGATGTATCTAGCACTATATAAAGAGAATCGATGAGCGACAAATAATTCCGTCCGGATATTATTATGCAGTACTCCCTCCGTTCCTAAATATTTGTCTTTCTAGATATTTCAACAAATGACTACACACGGAGCAAAATGAATGAATCTATACTCTAAAATATGTCTATATACATCCGTATGTGATAGTTTATTTGAAATCCCTAAAAAGACAAAGTATTTAGGAACAGAGGGAGTATATAGAAAGAGAATCGATGAGATGTTTCTTACTTTGGTCGTCGAAGGAGCCGAAACGGTCGGCCCACCTTCTCTCCCAGGTTCGACGGTACATGGTGATGGAGTCCTCCTCCTTGAAGTCCCCCTTTGGCCAGTCTCGGGTCGGAGGCGGCCGCAGATTTTCTTGGTCCTGCGCCACTGCCTCGTCCCGTGTTGGGGTCGGCGGTTGATTCTCATCGCGACGGATTCGGTTCTTCTTCACCAGGGCCTTGTTCTTGACCAGTTTGAGGCTGAGCGGCCTCGCCGCCTTGGCGTTCTCCCTCCCACGAATCCGACGGCCCTCGCCGTCACTGGTGTGGATCTGGATCCCCGCGAGTGCACTGCTCATCGCCTCGACCTCCATCGCCGTGGCCGCTCAATCAATCGATGGCGGCTAGGGTTTCCCTCGGTGCGGCCTTTACCTTTGGTGCTAGTACTACCAGTACTAGAGGACGGGTGCGCGATGGCGATGGGCACGCGCAGTCCTTTTCAGTATCTTTTATTATATTTATTTATAAACGACGAGGCCCGACTCTAGGGTTGTATTGTAGGAGTATTCACAACAAAGAAAAATAAATAAATTAAGTTGTGCCGTTGTCGAGTCGGGCACGGTCGGCTGCCACGCGCTCCACCGTTTCTTCTCCCACAGATATTTTCCGAGTCGGAGCAAGTATTAAAATGCAACAAACACAAAGATGTTGCGCGCACCGGTGGCTGGGGGTTCATCTACAGAAATAAATGAAGATAGAGATGCTCACTTTGCGGTGGCTGCTTCTGCAAATGGTCTATCTGAAGAAGCACCTCACGCTGAAGCAGTGGCGATTACCCTTTGCTTTGCAGATGAAGATGGGAGTTGGCAGACTAGTATTCGAAACTGATAGCCTGACGCTCCAACATGCAGCACTGGCCAATCTCTTCAGAGCTAAGAGCTACTCCCTTCGTTCCAAAATTCTTGTCTTAGATTCGACTTGATACATCCGTATTTAAACAAATCTAAGAAAAAAAATTGGGACGGAAGGAGTATTAAACTGAAGCTCCAAACTCAGTTTATCCATGCGTGTGTTGTGCATGTAACAGGCCGGCGCATGTTCTTGCGTCCTTGGGTGCAGGGTTAGCTATGGACACCAAGTATGTGGTTTGAGAACTACCCTGATGCTGTAATATGTGCTGTAACCGGTGTTCCATCCAACAATAAAAAAACAAAGATGTTGCATACCAAAACACACACACACACACACACAGTATAATCAAAATTGCTCACGTACACAAGCAGGACGAATCTACCAAGGTGGCTTCGGCAGGCTCCAGCCCCCCTCCAAAAATTAGAAAAGAAAAATTACTAGTATTCATATCAAATTTTGACCTTATTTAGACTAAAGAATTTGGAGTTTTTGACTTCTTCTACACACCGTGAACTTTGAGCCCCTCCTTTATTTTCTTTCAAGATTCGTCACTGTACATGAGCATAAATTCACCCCTATGGACGCACTCATACACACCTTACCTCTATGAGACCACATTGCTAGGCAACCTGCGATCAGGAGGTCTTAGGTTCGATCCTCCATACTAGAACTAGTTTTTTTCTTTCCCATGCTGACATGTGGAACCGACATTTATGACCTCAGATTTTTTTCATGTAATTAAATAAAATCTAATGTTGCAGTTTTGAGCAATTTACTGAATAAAGCAGATATACAGAACAGACAGTGGCACAATAACGAAGTCCAAATGCGAATTGTGTTAGATCCAGCATTATTAATCGATCTGCACAAGTATTGAACAGTGTGGAAGACACGAATTACATTTCATCATATCAAAAAAAGAGAACAATACATGGAGATATCTGACCAAGGAAGGTAGAATACATCAAAATGTTGGCTAAAGCCTTCGGCGGCACCAAAAAAATCGAGCACCAACTTCCTTATCATTCACTTACCACGAATCCGAACCTGTAAAGATTTGAGCAAAAAACAAAACTAGTCCACAGGTTAGCCTTGCAAAGTTTCTAGTAAAATCTAATGCGTACGTACTGCATCACCCGTTCCCTACCCTTCTTTCATTTACCATATATATGCTCCCAGCTACAGGAGAAGTTAACACAACGTAGCCACCTGAACATGCTAGTGCCCTGCAAGAGAAAAAGAGTAGGCAAGATACAAACTCTGTACCTTCTTCTCTCAGCCCATCCTATTTTTCATCAGATCAACCTACGAGGCTCTATCAAGCACCAAAATATGGAAAAAACTAGCAGCATGAATCCATTCCTCGAGTTGTTGATGAAAAATCGCCATGTTCAACTTATAACAGCTTTCATATGTTCCATAGACTAACCAAAAAGGCAGAAGAACAATTTGACAAACAAAGACAAATGCTTCCTTGGAAAGTTGATGCATCTGTTAACAATTTACAGGAATCGAATGTAAATTTCACTGGTTCAATCTTCTACAGAGGGCAGCTTAATATGTTAAGATAGCATGTGAAATACCAAAACAATGCATATCTTACTTCCGTAAATAACAAGTCTATTTCCTATGATTAACATAAACAATGATGCTGCAGCAACCCTTGTGTTCAGTAACTTATGTTTAAGAATATATGAATGATCTTATTTTAAACAATGTACCATTATGTAGCGATTGTAACCTCAATTCTGTGAAACAAATACCCGTGTATGGTCAATGCTCTAAGCAAGGCACACACATGGATAAAGATTACAGACTATACCTTCCAAACTGAAACTGTTTGGCCTGGCAAGTACTGAATCAAAAAGATACCTCGTTTTGTAAAACCACATACTGGAAGCACAAGTAAAACATACAGTCATGGGGTCGGGCATAAGCAAGCAAAAGAGGTAATGCTCCATCTTTGCCTGCCGCAGCTAGGCGGCGGAAATAGACGGAGCAACAAAGAAGATTAACATCTTCTACCTGAGGATCAGGGAATCATATGCTAACAGGCTGCCGCTAACTGGGAACAACTTAATCTACTCCCTCCGTCCCAAAATTCTCGTCTTAGATTTGTCTAAATACGGATGTATCTAGTTACGTTTTAGTGTTAGATACATCCGTATCTAGACGAATCTAAGACAAGAATTTTGGGACGGAGGGAGTAATAAAATAACTACCAAGATAACCTACTAGGAGATGAGCAGCCCCTGATATTGATGTAGCTTGAGCATGGGGACGGCACTGATAATTATGCCCCCACATGTCATAGCATGTGCAAAATATATCGAATTGCCAGATCATAAAGAATCTTGTGAAAACACCTTGTGGTGTGCAGACCATTAGTTCCATCAGAATATAATGGAATAAGATATAGAATTACTAAATATATATACCATAGATAGAGCAGAGGAACGAAAACATAACTAAACAAAAAATTACAAAGATCATGATAGTATGCAATTTGCAGAGGCCGAACCTACCAGCCCTCCATTCCTAACATTAGGCCAACCACAGCTTGCCTGTAACTCGAGAAACAAACAAACAGGAACACTAGACAAACCACACAAGCAAAGCATTTTCTCCTAGAAGAAACACGAGAATACTGCAAAGAAGAGAAGACGTTAAAAGCTAGCTAGTTTCAATCTTGAATGCACACCACCAAAACAGGCAACCTATATATAAAAATAAAATAATTAGTGGTGAAGATTACCTCCTAATCTTACCAACTCAATGGATAATCGGCCACTTCAATTAGAACTTGTGGCTCGGGTGGTGGCCTGCATTTTCTTTCTTCAGGTCTCTTTCTTGTTGTATACAGCCGTGCGTAGCTGGAATACAAAGACAAGAGGCATACATACATACATACATACATACAGGTTAATAAGTAACAGTTGGTACACGTAAAAACAGAAACAGTTGGTAGATGATAGCTGCAGGCAAAGGATGGAAGAAACCATGTCTAATTTGCTACTCCCGGCCCTCCTCAAACTGGTAGTTTCCATCTCGTGCCTGCCTGCTACTGGAGCCAGCCATCACAATGAGGTCCACTAGGTCTTAGGGCGATAGCCAGCCAAACAAAGGATGGAGTTTGTTGTTAGTGCCTAGGCAGCCAGGCAAACCTGACGGAGAATCAGATTACCTGGAGAAACGGCAGCAAACGAATGCTTCATGCCCGTCTTCCTGCCTGCCTGTGTGGCCTGCGTCTTGATCAGTGCACAAGCTGCAAGGTTGACCAGTCAAATCCGAGCTGAGGAGGCAAAAAAGAGAAAAAGATGCAACTAGTATGTAGAACGAAACAGCTGGGCTGGGCGTCTGAGCCACTGGCTGGTGAGTAGGAGGGTCTGAGGAGGGCGTGAAAAGGGCTCATTCTGCAACCGTCGGACGCAACTGTGGCCTGGTCTCCTCCACCTCCCCTCCACCTCTGCTTCTCCCCATCTCAACCTGTCAGCACACACACGCGCGCGTTGCCTCAGTATGTAGCGCACTCAACTTTGAGATAACATAAATTCAAGTAGGGGCCAACTATTATGACTCTGGATATCCCATCCCATCCCAGTATAATCAAAGGTAGGGGCGACGGGCAAGAGCAACTAACAAAAGATGCAGCATCAGGAACCAGGGGAGTCGAGTCTGCAAACGACATGGCATCAGACTGGCGACGGTGTGAAGAAGAACAAAAATCACATCTGTTGAACCACGGTTTGAACTCTGTTCCTATTTCACCAGTCTTTCAGTGTACTCTAACACGTCGGTCAGGCTAGTGAAGCAAATAAGGTTCGTCGGTGTCTGTCTACAGCCTAGTTGCTCTGTGGTCGATCCAAAGATCTGACATCGGTGGGTTACTGATTAATACGGAGTATATCCTAGCTAATCCCCGTCGACTTCCTCACAGCCCCTACAACCTACCTGTGCTTCACAGTTTCAGTTAGCATGATGAAGCCCAAATTCAGCGCAAGGATGGATTACCACCGAATCACACTGCTCGCAATACCAACAAAACAATCGCGCAGAAACGCCCCCCGGTTTGAGGAGTCGAATTGGGTGGAGGATCGGAGCACTGGGTCAACCCTATTGCAGCTCTGATTTTGTAATGGCGCCGTACCATACCATACTCTGTTTTGCTAGATGTGGCGCGGCGGCGAGCTACCCAAAAGACCTAACTACGGCATGGGGTTGCGCCGGCGAGGTAGGCGGCGGTTGGGGGCGAAACGGCCCTCCCTATTGCGGGCGGCCGGACTGCATGCACATGTGGGGCGGCGGCGTGTACAGTCTTGTCTTGATATAATAAATATAAATATAAATAAATATATATATATATATATATATATTTATATATATATATATGGATAGGACTTAAGAGCCAGCGGGTAGACAATCAGATCATACATGGTAATCTCTTCCTCCATGCAATGATTTGACTTTGCCCTCTCTATCTCTGCCTGCAAAATTGGTCATGTCTGCAACCACTAACTCTGCAAAATTGAGCCCCCCCCCCCCTCTCCTCCCGGTTGTACACCCCTCTCCCCTCTCTCTCTCTCTGTGTAGCCTCAGACCTCGTACCTTTGAAGCCTTCGAACAATTGCTGGGTCAAGGATGGACATCAACTTTTCCCAGCCCTCCGCTCCATGCTCCTAGTTTAGGAGAGGAGAGTTTGTCAGTTCCTCCGGATACTACTGTCATGTCATGTCATATACTTCAAGAGAAGTGGGTTCTTTTCCTTATTTAACGGAATCAATTTATATGGAGATAATGATAACAAATCATACCTGGATGTAGTACTGGCAAGCGAGTATCGCTTCATCTTCAGCACCTTTCTGTATCTCCATTTCCTATGGTACACAAGTATAAAAGCGAGTTATGTTTCAGATCACAAAGACAAACAACTGAATTCTTTAAAGAAAGATAATACATTGAATAAACAGAAATAAGAAACCTCTTCCAGTGCTTCAAGTGCATAGACGGCAAGCTCCTGCACGTTTTCATCCACATCCAACGTCTTACCAAGCAATCCTATGAGGACAAGCACAAATTGTTCCCCACCATCTGCATGGCCAAGGCCCTGTGTGCAAAGAAATTTGAACAATATCTTAAGAACCACAAATTTACTGCGAAATAAGAACAAATACCACATCATACACCATTATCTCAACATGATGAAATTTTTGCATATAAAATACAAACAACAACCACAACAACAACAAAGACTAGTCCCAAACAAGTCATGGCTCTAGCACGTGGATAACTAACTTCCAAGCACCCTGTCCATGGCTAGTTCTTTGGTGATATTCCAGCCTTTCAGATCTCTCTTCATGGACTTCGCACATGTCCAGTTTGGTCTACCCCGACCTATCTTGACATTATCAACATGCTTTAGCCATCAGCTTCTGGAGGCCTGCGCTGAATATGCCTTAAGCACCTCAAACTATGTTGGACAAGCTTCTCTCCAATCTTTGAGGATATTTTTCCTATGAGAGATATGCAAGCACTTCTAGACGAGAATCTGAGGAGATCCTGAGCCTGCCATTCCTATGGAATATTATGAACGAACACATGATGAAAATCCTATGGATGAAGACAAGGAAGATCTTGCTAGGAGTAAGAGACAGAGGATTCCAAAGTCATATGGAGATGATTTTCTTATGGACCTCGTGGATGATACTCCAACTTCTATTGCAGAAGCGTATGCATCTCCAGATGCTGACTACTAGAAGGATGCGGTCCGTAGTGAGATGGATTCCATCATGGCTATCGTGACATGGGAGATCACTAAACGTCCCTATGGTTGCAAATCAGTGGGATGTAGGTGGGTGGTAAAAAAGAAGTTTAGGCCCGATGGTACAATTGAAAAGTACAAGACTAGGCTTGTGGCCAAGGGTCATACCCAGAAAAAGGGAGAGGATTTCTTTGATACTTACTCTCATGTGACCAGACTAACCACCATTCGAGTGTTACTCTCGTTTGTGGCCTCAGATGGTCTTCTCATCCAACAGATGGACGTCAAGATTTTTAAACAGAGAGCTACACGAGGAAATCTACATGCAACATCTAAACGGCTTTGTAGTAGATGGTCAGGAAAGAAATGTGCAAGTTTGAAATCTTGTATGGCCTAAAACAAGCACCTAAACAATAGCAAGCGAAGTTCTGTTATTAATGAAGCTGACAAATGTGTATACTATCGCTATGGTGGAGCGAAAGTATATACTATACTTGTATGTTGAGGACATACTGATAGTTGGAACCAACCTCAAGGTTATTGAGGGGGTCAAGGCCTTTCTATCTCTTAACTTTGAGATGAAAGATCTTGGTGTGGCTGATGTTATCTTGAACATCATGCTACTGAGCGATACTAAGGGTGGGATTACACTTCTGTAACCCCACTATGTTGACAGGATTTTGAGGCGCTTTGGATATTAAGACTGCAAACTTTCTCCAACATCATATGATCCTAGTGTGAGGATTCGAAAGTTCGAAGGCACAACTAAAGATCAATTGAGATAGCCTCAAGTTATTGGTTCACTCATGTACCCAGCGCTTGCGCTACCAGGCCTTACATAACATTTGCTATGAGTAAACCGACCCGGTTTGTTTCCAATCTAGGAGATGTACATTGGCATCTTGTTGAAAGAGTTATGCGCTATCTAAAAGGTACTACGAGCCATGGACTTCACTATACTATATATATATATATCATGGTACTTGAAGGGCATAGTAATGTGAACTAGACCTCAAATGCTTGTGAGATAGTTGTGGAGGAGTATTAAATAGTGTTTTGAACAGAGGACAACACTATGGACATTCGAGATCTGGTGGGGGGTTGTTGAATTATAGATGGACCTAGGGCCCATGTATGAAATCATTCCTAAAAATCTCAAAGGCCCATGTGGGGTGTCATCACATGGTGGTAACAATTTAGTACCACCTCATGAGTGGAGGAAAGTTAAAACCCCTTTACAAGGGTTTCTCTTCCCCATATTATTGGAGCTTAAGAAGAGGAGTGATATATGCATGCTCCTTCGTTGTCCACTTCGCAAAGCCACGCCTTGCCCGCGTGTGCGTCGTGTTTTGTGATTGAGACGAGCCGAGCTTAAACCTATGTCATGCATGCGCTTTTTTGCCGGTCAGCAATAATTATTAATTAATTACGAGTCATTAACGGACACGCTATGAATCCGTAACGTCGGGCTGTGGGCTGTTGCCGACTCGGGCGTGGGCACAACACCACATCTTCCTACCCGACCACCTATATATTGGAGGCATCGACAACCCTAGCCATCATCTAGATCAGATCGCATCTACTCTACCTCCTTGGGCAAATCCCACGGCCGTTCCATACGATGTTGCTGCTTCCGGCAATCCATCTAGTCCACCGCGTGCACGGCTGTATGGAAGAGCAGGCTTCCGGAACCCCACCATTTCTGTTCATGCACCAGGAGAAGGGGCGATTCGGTTTTTGGGGAGCGTCTCAGGTGCGAATTGTCGCTGATGTTCATCGACTTCGACTATGTCCTCGATCCCTTCAACATCGCCATGGTCGGGGACTCCAAAGACCAGACGAAGGCTTGCAAGGAAGCTACTGCCGCCACCGCGACTTTGACCTGGACTACCAGAGGGTATAATCCGCTCGTCCCCCTTGTGTTTATTTCTGTGATGGACATACTAACGGTTTATGTAGATGTATCTACTATATGCATAGTACGTGCTTACATGATAATATATTAGTATCCATGTTCATGATTTATTTGTGGTTTAAATCAATCTGTCACCTGGATAGTAAACTTGCTGCAGAGCACAATAATATGACGTATCGTACTCCGTATCAAGGGAAACTTCTCATCAATATGTAGTATTAGCAAGGCAAAAACCTGCAATTGAAGAAACAAACCACTTAGGAAAGGCACATCAGCAAGCAACATGATATGAGAAGGGGAAATATTAAAAAAAATTGCCTTTCGTTCACACATGTGAGTACAATAACGATCAATCAAGCCTGTGAAAATATTGTGTGTTGTAATTTGTACCTCTGCTATAGCACCAAACGATGAGAATGCCGACTCATTGTCATTCCAACCTTCATCATCCATCTTAGCCAACTTTTTCTGCATAATTACATATAATTACATAAGTTGATTTACGATCATCCAAAGAACTCAAGGCAGAAAATAGAATCTCAACCACAAAAACTATAACAAGCACCCACAACAACAGAAAGTCAAGTGAATATACAGTTGTCCAAGTCAATAATGCCAGGGATTATTCTGAAAACCGTCGGTTGTTCCATTTTGGAGGCTTGGGTTCAAAATTTTGCGGCCTTGGATTAGACTTGAACTTCGCCTATGTTGTCTTAACATAGCCGGTCCCAAGCCTGAGTAAACGAGGAGGGTTGTGATAGGCTTGACGAGCCAACATCAAAACTCGGCCACTCTTACGGTGATGAAACCCAGAAAAACATCATTGGGGTGTAACCCTCTTAGCGACACGCTATATCGAAACCGTGCTTGGTGTCAAATGGGAAGGGCTGGGCCGTCACCCCCTTGGTGGCACATCGTATCTTGATCTGGATATGCTGACAAGTGAGCAAGGATCAGGCCGAGCTACATCGATGACTGGTGTAGTGAAAAATGAGTGAGGGTCTTCGCATTTGACTCGAAGAGTGCGAAGGGTAAGGAACATAGCCAAGCCTTATACGATCCGCTTAGGTAGTTGGAACGTAGGGTCCATAATAGTTAAGTTATAGGAACTAGTTGATACATCGGTGAGGACAGGTGTTGATAACTTGATATACTTCGCGTCCAAGAAACCAATTGGAGGGGACGGATGGCGAAGGAGGTGGAGGATACCGACTTCAAGTTGTGGTACACAAGAACAACTGCAAACACAAATGAAGTAGGCACCTTGATCAACAAAAGCCTCAAGTATGAAGTGGTAGCCGTCAAGAGGCGAGGGGATCGGACTATCCCGGTCAAGCAGGTAGTTAGGGACTTAGTTCTCAATGTTATTAACACGTATGCCCCACAAGTAAGCCACAATGAGAACACTAAGAAAGAGTTCTAGTTAGGCCTGGAGGACCATGGTTAGGAGTATACCTATTAGTGGGAAGCTCTTCATAGGACGAGACCTCAATAGCCATTGGGCACATCTAACACTGGTTGTGAAGGGGTGCATGGGGGCTTTGGCTATGGCATCACAAATCAAGGAGAAGATGTCTTAAGCTTCGCTCTAGCCTACGGCATGATCGTAGCTAACACCCTCTTTAAAAAGAGAGTCGCATCTAGTGACTTTTAGTAGTGGGCAACACTCTGGCTAGATTGATTTCTTCCTCTCGAAAAGAGAAGCCAGACGTGCTTGCCTGGATTGCAAGGTGACACCTACAGAGAGTGTTACACCTCAATATAAGCTCATGGTGGCCGACTTCTAGTTTCGAATTTGTGTCCAGCGGGATAAGCATGCCAAAGTTGCTAGAGCGAAGTGGTGGAAGCTCAAGGGAGAGGCCACTAAGGCTTTCAAGGAGAGAGTCATTAAGGAGGGCCCTTGGGAATGAGGTGATGCAGACAATATGTGAATGAAGATGGCGACTTGCATCCGTAAGGTGGCTTTGGAGGAGTTTGCAGTGATCGGGGGAAGTACAAGCAACGCTAAAGATACCTAGTGGTGGAACGATGATGTCCAAAACGCTATTAAGTAGAGTCATTGAGCACCGCTCAAGAAGAATGACAAGTGCGGCAAAAAATCAATTTGGTTTCATGCCTGGGAGGTCGACCATGAAAATCATTTTCTTGGTACGGCAACTTATGGAGAGATACAAGGAGCAAAAGGATCTGCATATGGTGTGCATTGACTTGGAGAAAGGAATACAATAAGATATTGTGAAATGTCATGTGATGGTCTTTGGAGAAACACCAAGTCCCAACAAAGTACATTACCCTCATCAAAGACATGTACGATAATGTTGTGACAAGTGTTCGAACAAATGACGGGACACGGATAACATCCCAATTAAGGGTTCCTTTGATTCAAAGGATTTGCATAGGAATTTTGGAGGATTAGAATCCTTAGGAATTTTCCTATATTGGTTGTTTGATTCATAGGATTGAATCCTATAGGATTTTTTCCTAAGGAAATTTTTGTACTACTTCCCATAGGATTTCTAGCATCCAGTCAAACCTCTTTGAAATAATCCTTCGTTTTTCCTATGATGCAATCAAACAACCTAAACTCCTATAGGATTGAGATGAGCATGACATTTCAATCCTATATTTTTTTTCTATTCCCATGTTTTTACAATCCTGTGAATCAAAGAGGCCCTAAAATAGGACTACACCAAGGGTTAGCTTTGAGCCCTTATCTTTTTTGCTTTGGTGATGGAAGAGATCACAAGGAATATTACAAGGAAATATCCATGGTGTATGCTCTTAGCGGACAATGTGGTACTAGTACATGAGGCGCGGTTTCGGTACTACTTGGCACAAGGAGAAGGTTCGCCTCGATGGGTAGGTGGTACCTTAGAAGGACACTTTGATATTTGAGGTCAATGTTGCAGAAGGATGGTGATACCGATGAAGATGTGAGCCATGGAATCAAAACCAGATAGATGAAGTGGCGCCAAGCTGATGAGGAACACTAGATGAAAAAAATATATGTATGTCATATTTGTTTGGCTACTTCTAGATGCTTCCACTCTAGTGTAGTGTTTCTTTTCTTTCTACCCTACCTGCTGTTTCTAGAGTTCTCTAGTTATAAGTAGCTGTGAGTAGAATGGTGATCCTAAATAATATTTTCTAGAGTGTTCCAGCTATAAGTAGAAGTATGTGAAGGCTTCCCAAAGCCCTATAAATAGAGGTCCCCACCTCTACTTTGTAACCCAGACTATGTACCCTCTACCTATAATAGAACTTGTTGTTCTTACCTAAGATCTTGGAGTAGATCTTGTGCCCTAGGAGTTCTGGATTGAACTCTTGCTGCCCTATCGGCCTACACTCGCCTCTAGAGCGATATCTAGCACAACACGTTAAAGCTGTTCCTTCAACGCTTGTGTTGTACACAATGTAGCAGCAAGGTGGAGTTGCTCCTCCACAACCTTTCTGCTGCTTCAGGTGGTACCAGAGCCTCGTTGATCCATACTAGTTCTTGCTGTCCTCTTCAAGAGCAAGCTGCAGCAAGCGATGGAGCAATTGGAAAAGAGGATGGATGCTGCAGAACAACAAATCAAAGAGCTGCGTGAAGATCTTAATCGGAGATTTGATCAGCTGGTTGAGATGATAAGAAAGGGTGTCCCCCTTGCTACCAATGAAGGAGATTCATCTAAAGAAGAAGATGTTCATCAAAGAAGGAGAGGTAATCTTGGAGCAAGACCGCCACAACAACATGCTGTTCAACGTGCTTCAAGAAGGCCAGTTTATGTTGAAACTTCTGAAGGTGAAGAATATGATGAAGCCCTTGAAGAAGCTGATCTCTATGCATATCGGAGAGTACCCAGCCCTATATATGCAAGGGATACATACAAGGTGAAAGCTGAGATCCCAACTTTTAATGGAAATGTTGATATTGAAGGGTGCCTAGATTGGTTATATGAAGTGGAGACTTTCTTTGAGGTCATGGAGGTTACGGAAGATCGTAGAGTTCCTTTGGTCGCATACAAGTTGAAAGGAGGAGCCAGTGCATGGTGGCATCGCACTCAAGAAGAGCGCAGGCTGAGAGGAGAACCTCGTGTGAGAACTTGGCGGCAAATGAAAAGTCTCTTGAAAGGGAGATTGTTGTCCGTTGAGTATGACAAGATCCTATTTATCCAATTTCAAAATTGTGCTCAAGGAAATAGGACTGTTTCAGATTCACGGGGGAGTTTCTAAGGCTACAAGTGAGGTGCAACCTTGCTGAAACTGAAGATCAACAAGTTGCAAGGTACATCAATGGTCTCAATGATGCTATTCAAGATCAATTGATGATGCAACAAATCTGGTCCATTGATCAAGCACAAGCTCTAGCCTTAAAGGCCGAGAGGTTTGTGAGGATGAGAAAGACAACTAAGGCTCCATATCCTCCATATCCTCATACCGAAGGCTCATCTAGGAGCCAACCTAATAGAGTGGAAGAAAAGACCACTCCACCAAAGACAAAACAGCCCATCCCGAAGAAAACTAGAGGCAAGGGTAAGGCAAATGAAGGCCCAAAGTGCTATAAATGTGGTAAAGGGGGGGACACATATCCAGCGGTTGCCCACTAAGGAAATTTGTTAACACGACTATCCATGATGGTGAAGGTGATGAGGGAGAATACGAATTTGAAGATGTAGACGGACAAGAGGTTTGTCAAGTAGGTGAACAGGTGGTATGTGTGATCCAGCGTCTCCTATGTTCCACACCACAACCCGATGACACACAACGGAAGAAAATATTTGAGAGCAAATGCACGGTGAATGGCAAGGTATGCAAACTAGTGATTGATAGTTGCAGCTGCGAGAATCTTATCTCCCAGAAGTTGGTGGACCATTTAAAGCTTGAAACCCATGATCATCCAAATCCCTACACTATTGGATGGATCAAGAAAGGAGTGAATATGAGGATCACCAAACAATGCAACCTGCCACTTTCTTTAGGTAAGCATTATCGCTCAAATGTGTTGTGTGATGTTGTTGACATGGATGCCAGCCATGTTCTTCTTGGGAGACCTTGGCAATTTGATGTGGATACTACACACAAGGGCATGGAAAATTCTTACTCTTTCATTTGGAACAAGAGAAAGATCATTATTCTACCAAACAAAATTGATGGTAATATATCTAAGGACAAGGGGAACAGTATGTTAACTATCTCCCACACCTCTAATGAGTTTATGGAAGACTTGAAGGAGGCGGATTTATGTGCTGCACTTATTGTACAAGGAGAAGAGCACCCGACTGTTGAAATTCCAGCAAAGGTACGTGGCTTATTAGCAGAATTTCATAGCATACTTGGGGAGCCACAGGGCCTACCACCGATGAGAGGGATTCAACATAGAATGAGCCCAAAAGAGCATGATATATTGAAGGAGAAAGTGGAGGAATTGCTACAGAAGGGGCACATTCGAGAAAATATTAGCCCATGTGTTGTACCAGCCCTACTCACGCCAAAGAAAGATGGATCTTGGCGCATGTGTACGGACAGTAGAGCCATTAACAAGATCACCGTAAGGTATAGATTCCCGATTCCCCGTCTGGATGATATGTTGGATCAGCTTAGTGGAGCAAGAGTGTTCACAAGGCTAGATTTAAGCAGATATCATCAAATCCGTATCAGACCCGGGGATGAATGGAAAACCGCCTTCAAGACAAAGGAAGGGTTGTTTGAATGGCTAGTCATGCCATTTGGACTCTCAAATGCACCAAGTACCTTTATGTGCTTAATGAATCAAGTCCTTTAACCCTCTTGTCCCACTTTGTTGTGGTCTATTTCGATGACATCTTGATTTATAGCAAGGATGAGGATGAACACTTTAATCACATTTGGAAGCTGCTAGAAGTACTAAGGGAAAATGAGCTCTACGTCAACTTGAAGAAATGTGTTTTCATGCAAACACAACTTCTTTTCCTAGGATTCGTCATAACATGTGACGGTATTCATGTTGATGATTCTAAGGCTGAAGCAATCCGAGAATGGCCAACTCCGAAGGCCATTTCTAAGGTAAGAAGTTTTCATGGCCTTGCAACTTTATATAGGCGAACTGTGAAGAATTTCAGCACTATCATGGCACCAATTACTGAGTGTTTGAAGAAAGGAAAGTTCCAATGGACAGAAGCAGCTGAAGCTAGTTTCAATGAGATTAAACAAAAGCTATCACAAGTTCCTGTCTTGGTGCTACCTGATTTCAACAAGACTTTTGAGTTGGAGTGTGATGCACGTGGAGTAGGCATTGGAGCTGTCCTATCTCAAGAAAGGAAGCCCATTGCTTTCTTTAGTTAGAAGTTAAGTGAAGCTAGACAGAAATGGAGTACCTATCAGCAAGAGTTATATGCCGTTTTCAGAGCGTTGAAAACTTGGGAAGTCTATTTGCTGCCTAAAGAGTTCATTGTTTATAGCGACCATCAATCCTTGAAGCATTTTAGAAATCAAAAGCATGTTGACCGCATGCTAGCAAGATGGATAACATATCTGGAGAGGTTTAACTATCTCAACATGCATAAATGCGGAATAACTAACAGAGTGGCCGATGCTTTGAGTCGTCTTTCATGCCTCTTGACTTCTTTTGAAGCTGAACTTCCGGGCTTGGATCAAATAAAGGAGTTGTATGAGGGTGACGAAGACTTTGGCCATGTTTGGGTAAAGCACGCAAGGGGCCAACCATTGGGTGATGACTATTTGGTGCAGGATGGCTATTTCTTAAAAAATGATCGTTTGTGCATCCCAAGGAGTTCTCTGCATGACAAACTAATTAGAGAACTCCATTCAAGTGATCTTAGTGGCCATGTTGGATGGGACAATACTATCGCTAACCTGGAAGCTCGCTACTTTTCGCCAAAACTAAAGAGAGATGCTGGAAAGTTTGTTCAACGGTGCCCCATATGTCAAACTTGCAAAGGCCAAGTCCAAAAAACAGGGTTATACACGCCTTTGCCTGTTCCTGTTGCTCCATGGGAGGACATCTCTATGGACTTTGTCTTGGGCTTGCCAAGAACAAGACGAGAAAGTGATGTTGTATTTGTGGTCGTGGATAGATTCTCTAAGATGGCTCATTTCATCCCATGCCACAAGACAACGGATGCTCATCATGTGGCAAACCTATTCTTTCGAGAAGTGGTCAGACTTCATGGAGTACCAAGGTCCATCGTCTCGGACCGTGATACCAAGTTTCTTGCTGCATTTTGGCTCACTTTGTGGAAGCAATTCAACACTGAATTGAAATTTTCTAGCACTGCTCATCCACAAACAGATGGACAAACAAAAGTGGTGAACAAGTTTTTGGGTAATCTGATCGGTTGCATTTGTGGAGAAAGAAAGGGACAATGGGATTTGACTCTATCTCTTGCAGGGTTCTCCTACAATAACTCCAAGCATAGATCCACAGGAAGGAGCCCTTTCTCCGTTATCTACACTAAAGTTCCAACACATGTGGTGGACCTGGTGAAGCTACCATCAAGGGGAAACTCAAAATCAGCATTGTCCTTTGCTGATAATTACACCGAGTTATTTGAAGAGATTCGTGGTGTTCTGGAAGCACAAAATCAGAAATATAAACAACTTGCTGATTGCAAAAGGAGGCCAAAATCATTCCAAGTTGGTGATAAGGTGATGGTCTACCTTCGAAAAGAGAGGCTGCCTTTAGGTGTTAAGGGGCAGCTTTCAATGTTGCGGACTTGACTCTCTACCATCCAGAAGAAGCGCTCTATGAAGATAACTCGAGGGCAAGTTCCAAACAACCAGAGGAGAATGATGAGGAACACTAGATGAAAAAAAAATCGTATGTCAGATTTGTTTGGCTACATCTAGATGCCTCCACTCTAGTGTAGTGTTTCTTTTCTTTTCTTTTCTGTCTACCCTACCTGCTGTTTCTAGAGTTCTCTAGTTATAAGTAGCCGTGAGTAGAATGGTGAATCCTAAATAATGTTTTTTAGAGTGTTCCATCCATAGTTCAAAAAAGCGCTAGGCGTAAATTATGCGTTTTGCCACCGCCATGCGCTTTACTGACCAAAGCGTATGCTTATGCGCAGATTAAACGTAGTTATGCGTAATGCGTTTTGCCAACGCCTAGAGCCTAGGCGCGCTTAAGCGCTCGCTTAGGCACACCTTTTTTAACTATGGTTCCAGCTATAAGTAGAAGTATGTGAAAACTTCCCAAAGCCTTATAAATAGAGGTCCTCACCTCTATGTAACCCAGACTATGTACCCTCTACCGATAATAGAACTTGTCGTTCTTATCTAAGATCTTGGAGTAGATCTTGTGCCCTACGAGTTCTGGATTGAACTCTTGCTGCCCTATCGGCCTACATTCGCCTCTAGAGCAATATCTAGCACAACACGTTCAAGCTGTTCCTTCAACACTTGTGCTGTACACAGTGTAGCAGGAAGGTGGAGTTGCTCATCCACAACCTTTCTGCTGCTTCACAAGCTTGTGGTGTTCTCTGCGACATGAGTGCCACAAAAGCTAAAAGTCGGGTTCTATAGGACGACGATTCGATCAGCGATATTGTGTGGCGCTGAATGTTCGCCGACTAAAAGGCGACAAGTTCAGCAGTTAGGTGTAGCGGACATGCGAAAGTTGAAATGGATGTGTGGCCACACAAGAAAGGATCAGGTCCGGAATGTTGACATATGTGATAAAGTTGGGATAGCACCGATTAAAGAGAAGCTTGTCCAACATCAGATGGTTTGGGCATATGTAGCGCGAGCCTCCAGGGTTGTTGGGTTTTTGTTGTTGTTGGATTAGACTTGTAATCCTGTGTTTTGGTGGGCGCTTCTGCCACTAAACTCGATTATTGTATGCTGAATACTCCCTCTATTTTCTAAATATAAGTCTTTTTACAGATTTTAACAAGGATTACATACGGATGTATAGACATATTTTATAGTGTAGATTCACTCATTTTTTGCTTCGGATGTAGTCCGCATTAAAATTTTTAAAAAGACTTACATTTAGGAACGGAGGGAGTATGTCCTTACCGTGTTAACTGTGGTTAATCAAAATTCAGGTCGGCGTTTTGGGGGACTATAACCAATGGAAGCGCAAATTTCAAAGCAAGTTAAGACCATTCACCCAGGGCACTTGAAGTTTTGTGGGGAAAAAACATAAGAAAAAAAATCCAGAGAAGAGGGCGAATGGACAGCAAGAACGTGATATTACCTCCAAAGTTGATGGAAGATGTTCAACGAGCTGGATCCAGGCCAAACAGACCCATCAAACGGACATGAATGAAGAATTAAAAAGACAAAATATGGAGTTGGACAAATAAACTATTTCAAGCAGCACTTATATATCATCATTATGATCTGCACCGTAGACTAGGTTAAGATTTCACATACAACATAACAAAAGATCTACCGAGTTATATGTTAATTCTATTTATATGCATATTTAAACCCTGTGTGCACTTTTTTAAAAACAAAAGACTAGTGCCACTGTAAATAAAGTCGAATTCTCATAGTTAATACCTGTTTCCGGACATCCAGTGAGGGATCTTTAAAGAGATCAAGCAAGTGCTCAAAGTACTCATCCATGTAGTAATGCAAACTCTGTAGATACATTGAAATTATTAGTCAAACATATTGACCAATATATATAACATGATGAGAGGAGGGGAATGAGTGCGACACATACTGGTGTGTTTGGCATCACCATATATTGCCTGACACAACCAAGTGCTAATTTTCTAAAAGTTGCATCTGGAGATCTGAGAAACTGGAAAAAATGAACTGAATGTTAAGCAAAATCAAGTGTGTGGAAAATTTATATTTGGTTGAAATGTGAACCAATTGGTTTACAGAATGAACTAAATTCACCACTCACAGGGTGCGCAAGTGAGTGCATTTGCTCTACGTAAATAGATGTAACAAATACCTGTACTAACACTGGCATGAATACACAAATTGGGCGTTCAGGCAAACCAATAATATCCACGTTCAAATGTTGAGCATCATTTTCACTTATCTGTCATAGACATGTATTCACAAAGTTAACCTATATATTCATTTATAACGCTCATAGACATAGCTGCCAAGTAACATGGCTCCCTTGCTATATAGCTGGAACCAGTGGGAGTTTTTATACACAAAATCAGAATTCAAGTTGATGTATTGCAGGACTGATGCGTCACCTTACAAAAAACCTCCAGGGCGGTTTCATTGCGATCAGGATCCGCACAACAGATACATTCATATAGTTCTTGGAACAGATCCATCCATCCAGCGACACGAACCCATCGAAAGAGTGCGGCAATAATGGTTGTAACTGTGGATCTGATTGCCTTATAACATGTGCCAACACATCTAGAGAGCTCAGATTTCATATAATGAAGGCAAGAAGAAGAAATATTCCCATAACACTTCCAAATCATTTTTCAATAGAAGACCAGCAGCTAGCTTCTCTTGAATAGATAGACCCTGGTAGTTAGAAGATTTAGTAACTGTTAGCTATATTAATAACCAGTAAAAAAATGAAAACTCTGCAAAAGCAGTCAAAAATGTGGTGGTTTTACTATCAACTCATATCTAAGTCTTAGAATTCATGGGGTTCATGCATGGCTAGACTTACGTGCTTGAGTTGTATAGGAGACAAATAAAAGAGAGTGAAGGGGATGATACCTCTTTGTGGATGAGGATATATATCAGATATTTGTGGAAGTCTTGTAGTTTTCTTAGTTGACGAATGCGCTTGGTGAGGGCCCGATCAAACTGGTTGTCAAGCTGCTCCTGAAAGATCTTACAAATCTTATCAAGTATGTCTTCCTCGGGCTTCCAATGTGCTGCCTTTCTTGCAGCCTTCTTTTGTTGTTTTATTATTATTGGAACCACATAATCCTCATCATATTTCAGTAGCAGTAGTTCTCCACTTGGTCCAATTAATTGTGATTTACGCACCGCCTTCTTACGAAGAATTTCTGCGTAATTGCCCTTTGAGGTTGCAGGAAGCTGAACACATTTATTCGACTTAAAGTCAAAGCTTTTCCGACTTTGGTTAGCCCAATTGTGAATATCATCTTCAGCTTCTACTTCTGCTGTGATTCCAGGCCTCAAAGACTTGATTGTTAGTGATGTCTTTTAACCTTTTGTATTTAGTCTCTTGGCATTCTTCTATAGCCTTTTGGCATCCTTTTGTATGTGTATATATGGTTGACTTTGGCCTCCTAAATAATACAAGTTGCTATTCTCAACATGGTATTAGAGCTCTAGGTATTTTTTTCGCACGCGCAACTCGTGCTCTCCCGATCCAATCTCCTACTCGCCCGCCGTTGCTTTGTTTTCTGCCGGCCCGTGATTCTGCTGTTGCCTGCGTTCATCTCCAGCTACAGCTACAGGAGCTTCACATCCAGCTGTTGTGTGGAACCCAGTGTTTCAGCGATGTGTGTTGGATCCCATCAGACTTGGTCCCGATTGATCCAGCCGCTCGTTCCTCCTCCAAGGTCGTCTCCTGTTGCTCGCCCCATCCGCGTCGCTGCTCTTTTGGCCGCCCGACGCCCTCCAGCTTCGGCCGCCTAACGACTTCCAGCTTCGGCCGCCCGGCGCCCCTTCGTTTGCGGCCGCCGGGGCCCCTCCGGCTTCGGCCGCTCGGCGCCCCTTCGTCCGCGGCCACCGGCGCCCCTCCGGCTTCGGCCGCCCGGCGCCCCTTCGTCCGCGGCCAGCGTCCCTCCGACTCCGGCTGCTACCCACCACCGACCCCTTCCGCTCGTCGCTGCCGGCGGCCCGTCCTGCCTCGCTCGTGGCTCCCTGCCGAGCTGGTGGTCCTGACGCGGGTCGTCGTCTTCACCCACCAGTCACGAAGTCCGGCTAATTGAGGTCTCCTGCTGCTCGAGGTTCGACCTTTGCCGTGGGCCTTTTGTCTCCCTGGTCGGGTCGCTGCCACTGTTTTCTGCGTGATTGACTTTCGTCTGCGTGGATTGATTATATACAAAAAAAGAAGAAAAAGACAGAAGAGGAGCATCATGTCTTCGACATCATTGGGCTATGTCGCCGTTCCACGCTGTCCGGTGATTTTTGGTGGTGCTAACTATGCTGAGTTTGCTGCCTTTATGCGCATTCACATGCGTGGCCTTCGTTTATGGGGAGTTCTTTCCGGCAAGGTTCCTTGTCCTCAGCGTCCAGTTCCTCCTGTGGCTCCTATTCCACCGCCACCTCCACCGGATCTTGGCGCAGATGCTTCTGATGATGATAGGGCTGCAGCCTGGGTTGCTGCTGCTGATGCAGTCGCTACTTATGACCAGCAGGTCGTGGTTTATTCGGATGTTCTTTCTATTTATCGTGACGATCTGACTGCTTATACTCAGTGGTGTGATGATGATGCTCGTGCTGCGGCTGTCCTCACTTCCAGTGTTTTACCACAGTTTGCATCTGAGTTTATGGGCCTCAGTACTGTGTTTGAGATGTGGACTCGTCTTCGTCAGCGCTATCAGCCCTCTGGTGATGCTCTCTACTTGTCTGTGGTACGTCAGGAGCATGCTCTTCAGCAGGGAGACTCCACTATTGATGAGTTCTACACTCAAAGTTCTTCTATCTGGCGCCAGCTTGACAACCTTCGCACTGCTGTTTGTGGCACTTGTGCGTGTTGCCAGACTGTGAGGTCCAACTTGGAGTTTCAGCGTGTCTATGAGTTTCTGTCACGGCTCCGTGCTGAGTTTGAGCCTCGACGTGCTCAGTTGTTTGCTCGCGGTCGTGTTCCTATTTCTGAGGTACTTGCTGAGCTTCGTGCTGAGGAGACTCGGCTCCGTGGTGCTGGGTTGCTTCAGGTTCCCTCTGTGCTTGCTGCTCGAACTGCTGCTCCACCAGTGATTTCTCGCTCCAATGCCCCACCGCTACTGCCCACTCCTAGTAGTGAGGGTCGCTCTCGTCCTCGTACGCATTGCGGCTACTGCAACAGGGATGGTCACCCCGAGTCTGATTGCTTCAAGAAGAAGCGTGATATGCGTAACAGGGAGCGCAATTCTTCTTCTGGGACTCGTGCTTCTTCATCAACGCCATCTACTGTCTCCTTGACTGAGCAGGATATTGTGAAGCTTAAGCGTCTACTTGCCGCTTCAGGTTCTTCGACAGGTACTGCAGGCTCTGTGACTGGTGCTTCCAGTGCTGAGCGGCCACCATCTACATAGTCAGGTACATCCCAATGGGTTCTGGATTCTGGAGCTTCATTTCATATGTCTTCCGATTCTTCTATCTTGTCCTCTCTTAGATCTCTTGATCTTCCTATTAATGTTCTTACAACAGATGGTACTTCTATATCTGTGGCTAGTCGAGGGACTCTTTCCACTTCTTCCTTTTATGTTCCAGATGTTTCTCATGTTCCTCGCCTTACCATGAATCTATTTTCCGCGAGTCAGCTTACTGATTCTGGTTGTCGTGTCATTCTTGACGTTGATTCCTGCACAATCCAGGATCGTCACACGAAGGCTCTGGTTGGAGCTGGCCCTCGCCGCCGTGATTCTCAGGGATTTTGGGAGTTAGACTGGCTTCATGTTCCTTCCGCTGCCACCACACCCGCCAGTACATCTGCTTTCGCCGTTTCAGCTATCAGCTCCTTCCAGCAGTGGCATCATCGACTTGGTCACCTTTGTGGTTCTCGACTATCATCTTTAGTTCATCGTGGTCTTCTGGGGCCTGTCTCAGGAGATGTCTCTTTACACTGTCAGGGTTGTAGGTTGGGTAAACAGATTCAGTTACCTTATCCTACTAGTGAGTCGGTGTCTCAGCGCCCTTTTGATTTAGTACATTCAGATGTATGGGGCCCGGCTCCCTTTGCTTCCAAAGGGGGTCATCGATACTATATTATTTTTATAGATGATTTCTCCCGCTACACTTGGCTTTACTTTATGTCTTCTCGTAGTGAGGTTCTCACTATTTATAAGCGTTTTGCGAACATGGTTCACACTCAATTCTCTACACATATCCGTGTGTTCCGTGCTGATTCTGCTGGCGAGTATATCTCTAAAATGTTGCGTGGTTTTCTTGCCGAGCAGGGTACTATTGCTCAGTTCTCTTGTCCTGGTGCTCACGCTCAGAATGGCGTGGCTGAGCGCAAACATCGTCACCTTCTTGAGACAGCTCGTGCGATGATGATTGCCGCCTCTCTTCCGCCTCATTTTTGGGCTGAGGCTGTCTCTACTGCCACATATCTCATAAACATTCAACCTTCATCTGCTCTGCAGGGTGGTATTCCTTTTGAGCATCTTTTTGATCATTCTCCTGATTATTCGGCGCTTAGGTTGTTTGGTTGTGTTTGCTATGTTCTCCTGGCCCCACGAGAACGCACCAAACTGACCGCTCAGTCAGTCGAGTGTGTTTTTCTAGGTTACAGTGATGAGCATAAGGGTTATCGATGTTGGGATCCAGTTGGTCGTCGGATGCGTATTTCTCAGGACGTGACTTTTGATGGGTCTCGTTCATTCTACCCGCGACCATCCTCCTTGACTTTTTCAGTAGAGGATATCTCTTTTCTCGCGTTTCCTGAAAAACCTCCCTCTGTGCCTAGTATTCCTATTCATTGTCCTGCTGTTGCAGATTCTACGTCATCCTCTCCTACGGTTTCCTCTCCTCCCTCATCGCATGACTCTCCACCTTCATCACCGATATCTTCTCCTTCTCCACCTTCATCACCGATACCTTCCCCTTCTCCACCTTCATCATTGATACATTCCTCGTCCCAACCTCCAGTGATTCCACCTCTTCCCTCCTTTCCTTTCCATTATACTCGTCGTCCACGTGTTGTGGATAAATCTATTGACGTGCCATCTACTTCTGGTGCGTCGTCCTCCTCATCCCAGCCGACTTATGGTCTTCGGGCTCGCCCTCGCCCTCCCCCTGACCGCTATTCTCCTAGTCGATATGGTCTTTCGGCTGTACTTGAGCCTACCTCCTATCGTGATGCTATTGTTCATCCTGAATGGCAGTTTGCGATGGCAGAGGAGCTTGCTGCTCTTGAGCGCACCGGCACGTGGGATCTTGTTTCTCTTCCTTCCAGTGTTCGTCCCATCACTTGTAAGTGGGTCTACAAAGTTAAGACTCGCTTCGATGGTTCTCTTGAGCGTTGCAAAGCTCGTCTTGTGGCTCGTGGCTTTCAGCAGGAGCATGGTCGTGATTACGATGAGACTTTTGCTCCTATAGCCCATATGACCACTATCCGCACACTTCTCGCCGTGGCTTCTATTCGCCATTGGTCTGTCTCTCAGCTTGATGTTAAGAATGCCTTTCTTAATGGTGAGTTGCGTGAGGAGGTTTATATGCAGCCACCACCCGGGTATTCTGTTCCTGATGGCATGGTATGTCGTCTTCGACGCTCTCTCTATGGCCTTAAGCAAGCCTCTCGTGCCTGGTTTGAGCGTTTTGCCTTTGTGGTGACTACCGCTGGTTTTTCAGCGAGTGCTCATGATCCAGCGTTGTTTGTTCACCTTTCAGCTCGTGGTCGGACTCTTCTTCTTCTATATGTTGATGGCATGATCATCACTGGCGATGACCCTGAGTACATTGCCTTTGTCAAGGCCCGTCTCAGTGAGCAGTTTCTTATGTCCGATCTTGGTCCTCTTCGTTACTTTCTTAGGATTGAGGTTTCCTCCACCTCTGATGGCTTTTTTATTTCCCAAGAAAAGTATATTCAGGATCTTCTTACTCATGCGGCTCTTAGTGATGAGCGCATTGTTGAGACTCCTATGGAGCTCAATATTCATGTTCGCGCTTTCTGATGGTGAGCCCTTGTCTGATCCGATACGTTATCGGCATCTTGTTGGGAGTCTTGTCTATCTCGCCGTCACTCGTCCAGATATCTCCTATCCTGTTCATATCTTGAGTCAGTTTGTTTCTTCTCCCACTTCGGTACACTATAGTCACCTTCTTCGTGTTCTACGATATCTTCGTGGCACGATCTCTCACCGTCTCTTCTTTCCCCACTCCAACTCGTTACAGCTCCAGGCCTATTCGGATGCTACGTGGGCTAGTGATCCTACGGATCGCCGTTCACTTTCTGCTTACTGTGTTTTTCTTGGTGGTTCTCTCATTGCCTGGAAGACAAAGAAACAGACTGCAGTTTCCCGTTCGAGTGCAGAGGCTGAGTTGCGAGCTATGTCTCTTCTGACGGCAGAGGTGACTTGGTTAAGATGGTTATTGGAGGATTTTGGTGTTTCTGTTACTACACCTACCACCATCTTGTCAGATAGTACTGGTGCTATCAGTATTGCACGGGATCCCGTGAAGCATGAGCTTACCAAGCATATTGGCGTTGATGCTTCTTATGTGCGCGCTGCTGTGCAGGATCATGTTGTTGCTCTTCAGTATGTGCCTTCTGAATTACAGCTAGCAGACTTTTTCACGAAGGCCCAGACTAGAGCGCAACATGGATTTCACCTTTCCAAACTCAATGTTGTGGATCCACCATGAGTTTGAGGGGGGGGGGGGGTGTTAGTGATGTCTTTTGACCTTTTGTATTTAGTCTCTTGGCATTCTTCTGTAGCCTTTTGGCATCCTTTTGTATGTGTATATATGGTTGGCTTTGGCCTCCTAAATAATACAAGTTGCTATTCTCAACATTGATAACTACCTTTTGATGAGTACGGAACCTTTTGGCTTCCGGAAGGACTAAAATAACACGCCTTATGGCTCTTGCCACTTCAAGATCCCACACCACGTCGTTCAATGGAATTGATGGAAACTTCAAGAAATTTTTGAATATATCGATCCACCAAAAATCCCCCATTGTGACACCAGCGCTGCCATAAAAAATACATGTGACTTTTAATAACATGCTTTTCAATATTTATGAACACCAGTTCTCATGGAATATATGAGAAGGAATCATTTGGAATTCGTTCTCAATGAAGTACAAAAAAAGAGATTCAGTGTACTTACATGTTACCATGTGCAACACTGTATGGTATTTTGGTTCCTTTAACCCATTGTGGAACTGGTTCGTCATCAAATATGAACCAATCAGGGTCTAATCCAAGTGCACGGAATGCGCCAAAGTAAAGACTTGATTCTCTGAATAAACATTGAATGGCTTTAATCTGCTCATTTTTGGCATCAACGATTTCAACAATATGAAATGCCTCAACACCTGGAATTTTAGGAGGTGTAGTTGGAGTTCCTGACAACAGCAGTGAACTAACTTTTTTCATCCTCCGATCAATTTGATTCATCAATTTACTGTAGGATTTTCTGCATATGTCGTTGAGGTCGATTTGGAAACAGGGAACATCCTGTGCATGATAGATAATGACATAAGTATTTTGGTTGCCCAAATTTGTGGACAATATGCAGAAATGTGAAATTTCTTATATGATTAAGAACGAATTACCTCGATGCAATTCTGACTATAACCACGGTCTCGAGCTTCAGCTTCAGACAATGCTGAACTCCAAGCATCTTGGACAAATATTGGAGGTGGTTTGTCTCTTTGATCAACACCATCAGCATCGCCTCCCCTCTGCTTCACCTCCTCCACCCCCTCCTCCTGCTCCTGAGCGCCACAGTTGATCATGCGATCACGTTTCATGAATACCAAAAATGGAACATGAGAAAAAGTGTATACGAGAAAATGAAAAAACAGTGTGTTCTTCAAGAAAACTAGGAGGTACAGAAGATGATACGTTCTCTATAGAAAGGACCACCTAATGGACATAGCATGGTACGAAGTAGCACATGACCTGAAAATCTTAATTACCGGCCTCTCACAATCCATAGATGACTGGTTATAGGCAGTAAAAGATTCTTCAACAGTTCCTTGAGCACACAAATGGCATGTAATTAATGCTAACAAAATAGCTATCTGGTCAGTTTCATTTACAGCAAGAATAAGATACATGGTTTAAGCTGCTCATATCAACCATAGACATAGCAAATTAGCGTGTTTCAACAGCAGTGGGCACCTCCATCAGTAACGTGAAAATTACACATAACCTCTATTTTTTTTGAGGGAATTACACATAACCTCTAGTCAGCCTGAATCAGCACATATGGCAAACACCATGTGTCACCGAGCGTGCAGCAATTAAGTTGCCACAGTCCAGAAATGGCACTCAGCACATGCCAATTGCACATCCATGACACATCTACAGAAAACCCCTCTAAACCCTAGCGCACGGAACAATGACCCCATTATTTGGAGCATCCAACTCAGCAAGGCAGCAAACAACAGCGCACTAAACGCGATTAACTTAAAAAATCATGAGATTTAAGAACGAACCCAGCGCACCTACGTATGCTTACATTGCCTTGTCCGGACGCGCGGATTCGAAAAAAAAAATAACTAAAGCTCGAGCCGCGCCGCACAAATCATCATCCGGAACGAAGAATCGACGACGCACCTTTCCTCCGTAGAGGTCGCCGTCCGTGATCTCCTGCGCCGACCAGGAGAGCACTAGGTCCTCCAAATCCGTCTCCCCCATGTCGCCCTGCTCTCTCATGCCGCGCCGCACGGCCCCGTCTTCCGCGCTCTCTCCCCCCTCTTCGTCTCGGTCCTAGCCCCGAGCACGTGAGCAAGCAGGCCGCATTGGGGAAGGGGGAGGGGGAGGGGAAGGGGAAGGGGACGGGGGTGAAGAGCAGCGGCGCCGCGGTGGCGGAGGCGGTGGTGGTGGGGGTGGCAGGCTCCTGCGCCTGCGCCTGCGCTGCTGCGTGGAGAAAAGTATCCAAGCCCAAGAACGATCAACGGGGAAGGGGGGATTACTTTGGCTTCTCGGAGAAGGAGATGCGACTTCCCTCCCCTCCTGCAATTGCTTTTGCTGCTTGGGCGCCTTGGGATTCAAGAGCTTTCTTTCACGGGCAAGGTAAAAAAAAAAAAGCCGCTTTTCACGGCGAAGCAAAAGAGGGAGAGGCCGCCGCGACGGCCCGGTGAATGGGACTGTACAGTGGCAGACGGCCGAAATGTGCGGTGAAAATTTTAATGCTACTGACGGGAAGAGTCGTTCGCTTTCTTCTGGGCACGACGCACCATAACGGCGGCCAGGTGTTTACCGCGACATATTTTACTGGATGGATTATCTTTTTATTTTCGAGTACTCCTTGGTGTTTTTTTAGTTCCGCGTATTACATTTGTATATATGAAGTCAAATATTATTGTAACTAGTTAATGTGTACGTGCAATGCACATTAATTTGAAAGTGTATTAAGTGCATGCGGATATTAAGTACTCCCTTCGTAAACTAATATAAAAGCATTTAGATCACTAAAGTAGTGATCCAAACGCTCTTATATTAGTTTACAGAGGGAGTAGGATGTTATTTTCGTGTTATTATGTGATTGGCATTATATTTGGCATGAAATTAACTGCACGCTAAACGTGTTGAGTGCTCGACATTGAAGCAGTCTAGGTCGTTGGATTGACATGATTTAATGGCCAAGATTAATTGGATCTATCCTTTTGGGTCTTTTTATATTGATATAATATAGATATAGATAATTAACCCAACGCTAGGTGACAGTTCCTCTCGCTCTCGCTCTCGCATGCCTCTCGCTCTCGCGACGCTGCACCTTCCTCTCGCCATAGCCGTCGCCGCCACCACAGATCTAACCCAGCAGCATGCCTCCACGCCGGCGAGCGGTGCTCGCGCTAGCTGCACCCACGCCTCCCCCACCCCAGCAACTTGCGCCAACTATTCGCGAGAGAATCCCAGAGATCATGCAGCTGATTTCTCCGATTCCGCAGGCGGTGCTCATGGCGACCAGAGCCGAGGGGTGGACGGAGCGCGCGACCAGGATCCGTGACGCTACCTTCGAGTGGATCCGGTGCATTCAGGAGTGGAAGGCGGCGGATCGGGCGGTTGCGGAGGCGACCACACCGGAGATGAGATCTATGGCCATGAAGGTCGTCGAGATCCAACGAAGAAGGGTGGATGTGGAGCAAAGGAAGCTAGCACGGCGAATCTTCGAGGAGGCCACGCTGGAGGAGAGGGCAAGGATGCCCCCGTTTCCGTCCTCCCCGCCAATCGAATTCGTGGTTTGGGCGAGGGCGGAAGCAAAATCGGAAGAGCCACGCCGAGCCCTCCGCTGGGAATGCATCCTTGGCGTGATTCCGCCGAGCGCTTGAGGATCGTTGCGGGTGGGGTGGATCCACTGCCTCACCATGACATGCTGGAACCGCCGTGGTTTGGAGACTGCGGCGAGGTTCCGCCGGGCTCCCATTCGAGATATAACAAGGGGATTTGTATCCCAAGGGGACATGTTAGTCATATGATTTCGCAACCGATGATAGTGTTGGAACCAATAGAGGTTGGGCTGAGCTTGTGCTCGGAGAATCGAAATTCACCATCGGCGGCGAGGTCCAAATCGCCGGAATTGGGGGATTTTTCCCCTGAGATGCGAGGGAGTTCATTTGGGCGGGATAACGTGGGGCCCGTTGCCACTTTCCTCCCACCAATTAGATGCGAAAGAGTGAAAACTCCTTTGGCAAATACGCTTCCTCCTCGAGACGGCGCGGATGAAGCTATTTCTAAGGTTTTCGGATAGCTCTGGTCCATTCCCTCCCCCCGCCGTCGCCAGCCTCTCCCTCATCCACCAAGAAAAACCACCACCACTCTAGGATGGCTCCGGAAAGATTTAGCTTGTTCTGGATGTTTTTCTCCCTCTGATATATTCCCAGTCAAACATCTCCACCCGTTTGATCCTCCTCCGACACAGCTCAAGATCATCAGGGAGGGAATTGGGGAGGGATCCAAGTCCTTTGCTCAGGCTGTCATGGCGGACAAGAGTCCGCCGCTGGGGGGGGCTGAAGCAACGCGCCCCGGCGCCGCAGAAGAACACGGGACGCCGCCAAGCCACGGGGGGCGCACGAACTGCTATCGCGCCTGGCAAAGGTGCTGCCCCTCCTGCACAAGCAACCGTGGCAGCGCCCCGCCGCCGGTCCCTCCTACCCCACCGGTGCAAGTCTTCGATGAGCGATACAAGGATATGGTTTGCTTTACCTGTGGAGGCCCTGGCCACTACGTTGGTAACTGCATTCAGAAGAAAACATGCTTCATCTGTGGATTGGAGGGGCACAATGTCAACAATTGCGCAGCCTGGGCACAACCTCATCCAGTTGCCACATTCTTCGGGAGTTCTGCTTTGGGGCTGGGGTTCTATCACATTGACGCTCCTGTGGGTCGAGAAGCAAGTTGGCTGAACTTCAGAAACTGTGGAGAAGTGTGGGTCATGAAAGGTGAAATCAACAAATCAGATCTGGTTAAGAATCTGTCTGGTATATTGTGACGCCCGAATAATTAGGCTACAATAATCCCACGTTAATGATGCCATGTCACCACGGTTACTACTGTTAATCTCGCGTTAGTTCCAAAACCGATTCAAATTCAAATTTGAATTTAAGGCAAACAACAAAAGTTTTCAAATGTTAAAACTAAAATGTTCGGGTTGTGACAAATATTGCATAGGTAGTTATGGTGAAGAACCCATATTTAAATACAATATTTAAATGCACGATAGTAGATAAAACTTTAGCAAAACAATTAAATAAATGCCTTTTACAAATTATAAAATAGTTAAACTATTATATTTAGGGATAAGAATTAGTGCGGCAGTGGCATATTTGGTAACAGCAAATTAGGTGTCATTTTGGTATTTTGCTAAAATTAAAATAAAAGGAAACTAAATGAAAACAGAAAAGAAAGCCCCCGGCTCCCCATGGGACTTGGCCCATCCTACCCTACCGGCCGGCCCTACCGAAACGGCCCACCCCGAGCCCCCTGCTTAACCCCCTCCCCCAACCCGAACCCTAGCGACACTCCCACGTTCCCCACTCCCCCCTCACGATCTGGATCGGGATCAACCCCAATCCCGTCGCCCCACTCCCCCACGTTCGTCTCCTCTCCCCCCTGATCTGGATCGGGGCGCAACTACTCCAGCGCCTAGCGCTCGCCGCTCACCAAACCTCACTGTCGCCCGAAGCCGTCCCCTATGCCGCCGGACCTCGACGCTGCATCGAACCGCGACACCCGCTGCTCGACCCCGTCGCCCCCGGACCGCTCCCTCGCTGGATCTCCTCTTCTACGTTGCCGTCGTCCCCGTCCTCCTCCCCAAAGGCTCCACCGAGCCTCGCTGACCCTCGTCTCTGCAACGTCGGTGAGGCCCCCGGCCTCTCCCTCTCCCCCCGTCCCCGTCGTCGCGGTCACCACTCTCCGCATGCACACGCGCTCGTGGCCGCGACCTCCTCCCCGTGCTACGCCTGGACCGGCGCCCCGCACGACACCCGCTCTTTGCGTCGCCCCCCCTCTTTGCCGCTCGCGGCCACCGAACCACCATGCTCGACGGTTGATGCGCGCGCCGTCCCGCTCACGCGCTCGCTCGCCCCACACGCGCCTCGCCCGCGCACGCCCGCACTCGCGCGTGGCCTTGCCCAACTACTGCTCGCGCTGCCTCCCGCTCCCTGGCACGCCCCCGAGCGTGCCCGTGCCGCACCGCACGCCGCCGCTGCTGCCACTCCTCCCCTGCTCCGCCATGCTGCGTGCTGCCGTCACCGCCGTCGCCTCGCCCCCTGCTCGCCTTCCGCGCCCCGCGCGCTGCCCCTGCCGCTGGCCCGGCCCCGCACTGGCCGCGCCACCCCCTCCCTTCACCCCTCACCGTCGGCCCCAGGCCACCGTCCTTCACCTGCTTCGGAGCCCTGCCGGGTTCGGGCGCCCGCAGGGTCACACCGCCTGCACCCGCCTCGGTTGGCCTATGGGCCAATGACACGGGGGCCCCTCCCCGGAATGTAAAAAAAAGAAGAACGAACTAAAAATAAATAGATAAATAAAAATATATTAATTAATTAATTAATTAATTATATTAATTAACTTAATTAATTAGGTTTAATTAAACTAATTAAAATCCATTAGCCTAAAAACCTAGTTAGACTAAATTAACTAGTTAGTTAATGTAGCAGTCAATGATAGGGGGGCCCCACCCCCTGTTGACCAGTCAAACGTTAACTGGTCAACAGGGACCCCCTGGCCTACCTGTCAGCCTCTGGTACACTTTTGTGTACGCAGAGCTGGGTGCACCTAGCATTTAGCTATTTAATTTCGAATAAATAATAATTCCAGAATATTATTAAAACTTTGAAAAATAATATAAAATAAACCGTAACTCGGATGAAAATGTTTTGTACATGAAAGTTGCTCAGAACGATGAGACGAATCCGAATACGCAGCCCGTTCGTCCGCCACACGTCCCTAGAATAACAAACAGGCAACTTTCCCCCTTCGGTTCATCTATCCGAAAACGCGAAACACAGGGAATACTTACCCGGATGTAATCCCCCTTTATCGATATCACTTAGTACCGCATTAGGACACCCCTAGCACCGCGTATTATCATGTTATGCCTTGTGATGTTTTGATTGCACTGTTATTTATTGTGTTCCCCTCCGCTACTTCTTTCCGGTAGACCCCGAGACCGCTGCCGGTACCCCTGTTGTCGACTACGGTGTTGACGACCTTTCTTGCCAGAGCAACCAGGCAAGCCCCCCCTTTGATCACCAGATATCGCCTACTCTTCTCTCTACTTCTTGCATTAGAGTAGTGTAGCATGTTACTGCTTTCCGTTAATCCTATTCTGATGCATAGACTGTCATTGTTGCTACAACTGTTGATACCTTACCTGTAATCCTACATGCTTAGTATAGGATGCTAGTGTTCCATCAGTGGCCCTACACTCTTGTCCGTCTGCCATGCTATACTACTGGGCCGTGATCACTTCGGGAGGTGATCACGGGCATATACTATATACTTTACACTATTACATTACCTGTGATACTGTTTGGAGATGGGGGCTGAAGGGGCAGGTGGCTCCATCCCGGTAGAGGTGGGCCTGGGTTCCCGACGGCCCCCGGCTGTTACTTTGAGGCGGAGCGACAGGGCAGGTTGAGACCACCTAGGAGAGAGGTGGGCCTGGCCCTGGTCGGTGTTCGCGGATACTTAACACGTTTAACGAGATCTTGGTATTTGATCTAAGTCTGGCCACTGGCCTATACGCACTAACCATCTACACGGGGACAGTTATGGGCACTCGACGTCGTGGTATCAGCCGTAGCCTTTGTGACGTCAGCGATTGAGCGGCGCGTGCCGGGTTGGACCGCGTAACGCAACTTCCTTTGTAATGGAGGTTGCTAGGTCTGCTCACCGGCCGCGTTCGCAACATGCAGGTGTGCAAAGGGCGATGGGCCCAGACCCCTGCGCCATAGGATTTAGACCGGCGTGCTGACCTCTCTGTTGTGCCTAGGTAGGGCTGCGACGTGTTGATCTTCCGAGGACGGGCATGACCCAGGAAAGTGTGTCCGGCCAAATGGGATCGAGCGTGTTGGGTTATGTGGTGCACCCCTGCAGGGAAGTTAATCTATTCGAATAGCAGTGATCTTTGGTAACAGGACGACTTGGAGTTGTACCTTGACCTTATGACAACTAGAACCGGATACTTAATAAAACACACCCTTCCAAGTGCCAGATACAACCGGTGATCGCTCTCCCACAGGGCGACGAGGGGAGGATCATCGGTTAGGATTATGCTATGCGATGATACTTGGAGGACTTCAGTCTACTCTCTTCTACATGCTGCAGGACGGAGGCTGCCAGAAGCGTAGTCTTTGAAAGGACTAGCTAACCCCCCTTATTCCGGCTTTCTGCAGTTCAGTCCACATATAATAGCCTTATTCCAGTTGATACCAATGCATACATATGTAGTGTAGTTCCTTGCTTGCGAGTACTTTGGATGAGTACTCACGGTTGCTTTCTCCCTCTTTTCCCTCCTTTTCTATACTCGATTGCTGCGACCAGACGTTGGAGCCCAGGAGCCAGACGCCACCGTCGACGACGACTACTACTACTCGGGAGGTGCCTACTACTACGTGCAGCCCGCTGACGGCGACCAGGAGTAGTTAGGAGGATCCCAGGCAGGAGGCCTGCGCCTCTTTCGATCTGTATCCCAGTTTGTGCTAGCCTTCTTAAGGCAAACTTGTTTAACTTAAGTCTGTACTCAGATATTGTTGCTTTCGCTGACTCGTCTACGATCGAGCTCTTGTATTCGAGCCCTCGAGGCCCCTGGCTTGTAATATGATGCTTGTATGACTTATTTTATTTGTAGAGTTGTGTTGTGATATCTTCCCGTGAGTCCCTGATCTTGATCGTACACGTTTGCGTGTATGATTAGTGTACGGTTGAATCGGGGGCGTCACATATATTCTGCAAAAGCAAGCAATGGACGTGGCAGATCAGACCACTATCAGAGAAGAAGTTCCTGGTCAGATTCCCACCATGGAAAGATGTCGAAGAACTGATTGAATTCCCTGCCTTTGACTTGCCCATCGATGGAGTGTCTGTGTCTATTGAAAAGTGGACCGGTGCAATTGACCCATTCAGCGAGCTTACTGAAGCCTGGGTTGTCATTGAGGGGCCGTCGTCTAAATGGTGCACATGGAAGGTCCTGTCTCAGATTGCTTCCTGCTTTGGAGTCCTTGTGGATGTAGACTGTAATGGCCTAATGAAGAGCTTTTATGAGAAAGTGAGAGTCAAAATTGCTTGCAGGGACCCAGCTAAGATCCCCTTCGAACAGATCATGGAGATGAGCAAAAAAAACTCTATATCTTATCCTTTACAGTGGAAGGTTTTGACCAGATAGGGGCTGATGATCCTAATGATGACAATGGACCTACTGACATAACTATGGACGATGACAACAAGGCAATTGATGATGAGGAGCTGGATAAGGACATCCTGCATGATGGAGAGGAACCCATTGATGACTTGGACCTTGCCAACAGCCCCCCCCCCCCCCGCACAAAAACTCCAGCTGGGAAGAAAACAACTGATGATGGTGCTACATTCCATCCCCCTGCTCTGTTAGAGGCATGTATCTCTCCTGTGAGAGATGATAAGAAGATTGAAGAAGAAACTAAGGCCCAAAGCATGTGCTCTTCGATACTCTTCTCTGAGGCAATCAAAATCCTCAGTACTCCCCACAACAAAACAAATGAGGCCAGTTTGCTTGTTGCATCATCAAGTGGTGATGCTGCTATCACTTCCCCAATGTCCGCTCAAAAAATATACTGCTCTGGCCTGCTGGAAGAACTCGAAGATTCTGCTTCTGATACTGCTAGTGAAACTGCTGAATCAGATGAGGAAATGGATATTGTTGAAGCCCCTATAGCCAGTGGTTTGAAGATAATTGGACTTATGGAGAAAATTAAGGAAAGGCTAACTCCCAAGAACAAGTGGGGCCCAGTTGTTGCTCCAAGACTAAGCTCCAGGGTACACAGCAGGCAAAACATCATGGAGAAAGCTGCAACATACAAAATGAAGCAAAACCTGGAAATCCCCCTACCTTTAAAAGTAAGTCTTTTACTACAGAATCTGCATCTAGTTTAGAGGCTTATGCTTCTGCAGTTAACATCAAGATTGGGGATGATGAGATAGAGAAAAACCAGATTATTAGTGACATTATTAGAAATGAAACTGAAAAATGCCTTTTATTTGCTTCTCAGAATCCTGAAATATCTCTGCCTGACAATTTATATACTGGATTTAATGCTGACACTGGAGTTTATACTCCAAAAGGAGACATTCCCAACACCAACACACCAGGGGGCACTGCTGGTGCTAAAGGTGGCTCTGGGAATGCTGTGAGAGGTGGACTTTTTAGTCTGACACATCCCTTCAAAATCCCATGATTGGTATATTTTGGAATATTAGAGGTCTGGGCCAAAAAGGGAAACTACAGTGCCTGTCTGATTTAGTTAACAAGTATAAGCCTGATTTTTTAGGCTTTCAAGAGATTAAGAGAGAGAACTTATCTGACTCTTTCCTCAATGCCCTAGCTGGCTCTACTGCTTATGAGTGGCATATACTACCTACAGTAGGCTCTGCTGGGGGTATCCTTGTGGGTACTAAATCCAATCTTTTTGAGGTTCTTAGTGTTAGTAATAAGAAGTATTGTATTATTATATCATTAAAAATAAAACTGATGGCTTCTGCTGGCACTTAATTATGGTTAATGGAACAGCTTATGCTGTAGACAAACTTAACTTTATTGCTAAACTACATGAAAGTATGGATGGCCTATGCTATCCTGTTCTGTTGGGGGGTGACTTCAATCTGATTAGGGAAGCTAAGGAGAAAACCTCTGGTAATATTACTACTTATTGGACATTTTTGTTCAATGACTGGATAAACAAATGGGGCCTATGGAATATAAATTGTCAAACAGGGTTTATACCTGGAGTAACAATCAGGACAACCCAATCTTTGCCACTCACTTCCCTCTCACCACCTTGTGTGCACTGCCTAGGGTGGGGAGTGATCATGCCCCAATTCTCCTTGACTCTAGGGTGGGTACATGTAACCCAACCAGACCCTTTAAATTTGAGAAGTGGTGGCTGGAACAACCAGATTTTCGAGCCTTGGTAGAAAGAATCTGGGCCACAGCTTCACCATGCACAACTGCTATTGGGACATGGCAATTTAAAACCAAGTTATTTAGGAGAAGTGTTAAAGGTTGGAGTATTAACCTAGAAGAAGCCATGAAGAAAAGGAAAAAGGACCTACTTCAGGAATTTGATATCCTGGATATCTTTGCTGAACAAAACAGAACCAATGCTAGGGATGTCCTCAACATGAAACAAATCAGGGGGGGCTTGAAGAAATTTGGAGAAAAGAGGAAACTGCCATGTGGCAGAGATCTAGAGATAGGAAGATCAAAGAGGGGGATAGAAACACAGCATATTTCCATGCTGTTGCTAACCAGCGCAGGAGGAAAAATCAACTGTCTATCTTAGAGGGTCCAGATGGACATGTGTACTCCACTAAAGACAAGCTAGATGTTGCTACTGATTTTTATAAAGACCTCTTTGGATTTGAACTGTAATACCCACGATGCGGCTATATCTCCCACGTGTCGGAGCACGACTTAGAGGCATAACCGCATAGTAGGCATGTCGCAAGAGGGGTAATCTTTACACATCCCATGTACTGAATAAGGAAGGGATAAATAGTTGGCTTACAATCGCCACTTCACACAATACATAAATATAGCATTACATCATCCAGAATACAAACAAGGTCCGACTATGGAACCAAATAAAGAAAGACAACCCCTAATGCAAAAGATCCCCGATTGCCCCGACTGGGCTCCACCACTGATCAACTGGAACGAAACAACACAACGAACACGAACTTCATCAAGCTCCCACTTGAGCTCAGCTGCGTCATCTGCACTGGTATCAACGGCACCTGCAACTGGTTTTGGAAGTAATCTGTGAGTCACGGGGACTCAGCAATCTCACACCCTCGCGATCAAGACTATTTAAGCTTATGGGTAGGAAAAGGGTAATGAGGTGGAGCTGCAGCAAGCACTAGCATATATGGTGGCTAAATTACGCAAATGAGAGCGTGAATAGAAGCAAGGCATGGTCGAGAAGCTATAATGATCAAGAAGTCTTCCTGAAACTACTTACGTTCAAGCATAACCCGAGACCGTGTTCTCTTCCCGGACTCCGCCGAAAAGAGACCATCACGGCTACACATGCACTTGATTCATTTTAATTAAGTTAAGTGTAAGGTTTTCTACAACCGGATATTAACAAATTCCCATCTGCCCATAACCGCGGGCACGGCTTTCGAAAGTTCAAAACCCTGCAGGGGTGTCCCAACTTAGCCCATCACAAGCTCTCACGGTCAACGAAGGATATTCCTTCTCCCAGGAAGACCCGATCAGACTCGAAATCCCGGTTACAAGACATTTCGACAATGGTAAAACAAGACCAGCAAAACCACCCGCTGTGCCGACAAATCCCGATAGGAGCTGCACATATCTCGTTCTCAGGGCACATCGGATAAGCTAAGCGTACAGGAGCCAACGTAACCCAAGTTGCCAAGGGACGACCCTGCACGGTGCTCTAGTTTGGACCAACACTCAGAGGAGCACTGGCCCGGGGGTTTAAAATAAAGATGACCCTTGAGTCTGCAGAACCCAAGGGAAAAAGGCTTAGGTGGCAAATGGTAAAACCAAGGTTGGGCCTTGCTGGAGGAGTTTTATTCAAGGCGAACTGTCAAGGGGTTCCCATTATAACCCAACCGCGCAAGGAACGCAAAATCAAGGAACATAACACCGGTATGACGGAAACTAGGGCGGCAAGAGTGGAACAAAACACCAGGCATAAGGCCGAGCCTTCCACCCTTTGCCATGTATATAGATGCATTAAAGTAAACAAGATATAATAGTAATGATATCCCAACAATAATCATGTTCCAACAAGGAACAAACTCCATCTTCACCTGCAACTAGTAAGAGGGGCTAAGCAAAGCGGTAACATAGCCAAGCAACGGTTTGCTAGGAAAGGTGGGTTAGAGGCTTGACATGGCAATATGGGAGGCATGATAAAGCAAGCGGTAGGTATCGCGGCATAACAATAGAGGGAGCAACTAGCAAGCAAAGATAGAAGTGATTTCGAGGGTATGGTCATCTTGCCTGCAAAGTTCTCCGAGTTGAAGAAAGCTTGATCCTCGTAAGCGTACTCAACGGGTTCCTCGATCGCGAACTCATCTCCCGGCTCTACCCAAGACAAGAACACAAGCAAAGGAAACCACAATCAACCACGGTGCAATGCACAAGCAACATGATGCTAAACATGACATGATATGCGGGATGAGATATGCAATGCATATGCGGGCTCCGGAAGGAAAAGAATGAACCAGGCCTCAACTTGGCAAACCAAGTGTGCCGCTGGAAAGATGAGTTGATTTCGGTCGAAATCGATATAAAGATCACCGGAATCAGATGCACGGTTGGCAAATGGCAAGCAAAACAAGAATGGCACGATTCTGAGATTAACAACACGACGCCATCGAAAATGCAACAAGAAACTAAGCTACTGCACTCTAACATAGCAACAAAGCACATGGCAGTGATCTACTCAATATGCTTGACAAAAGATGAACACTAGGCTACGGCTAAATCACACAAGAGCAGGTTCAAACAAGCATGGCAAAAGTGCAAAAGATAACAGCATCACAGACTTAGTGAAATACTAACATGTCAGGAATTAACATCAGGAAGCAAAGTTTAGAGCAAGATATCAACATGCTACAGGAACATATCATAGCAAACAAAGGCATGGCATGAATCTACTCAAAGCATATAGAAAAAGTCCCTTACTGACCATAAGCCAAAAGGGCACATAAAATATGATGGAACCCATGTAAACATAGCAAGTTTCGTTAACAGATTCAGACTTGGCAGAAAACTGGACATGACATAAACAGAATTATGAAGGCATGTTTATGAGCTCGATTCACTCATCACAAGGCATTGCATGACAAGCTAAACATACTACCAGCAAGAAGACATGTTTAAGAAGCTAAACATGACAAGAACAATCTCATAGCATGCATGAAACAACTACAACAACCTTGGCAAAATTGATTAACACGTAAACAATCTGGCAGCAACATTTTATAGCAAAAGTAGAGCAAGATTGAGTCATGCTAGGGCACTCCATAAATGCAAACAGGGGCATGGATGGATAGAGCACAACCATATGTCAGAATCATCCTTACTGAATATACTCAAAAGAAGCATGGATCTCACTATAGCAACATGAATACATGACATAAAAATAACAACAGGGCAAAGGCTTAGTGAAATTCTAAGTCTCTGAAATCAGCAATATCACGAGAGCTACTTTGCATGCTTGTGCTAGTCACCACATTGATCACAAAAATACATGGCATACACCCCTATAAAGATGGCATGTCATAGCCGAAAACACATGTAGGGTTCAAGGCCATATGCAGCACACAATAATCATGGCAAAAATGACAAATGCTCATAAACTGATAAGAATCAGGAACTAACATTTTATAGCACTCTTGCATCAATAATTTGGGCATCAAGATGGACTCAAACAAGCATGGCACAATGGAACAAAATGAAGAGCACAACCTAATGAACAATTTGATATATGGCATGCACAAAATGGAGCTACGGATGAGTAGATATGATGCAACAAATATGGCTTGAAAATACTGCAGAAAAGGACTTAGGGAAATTCGAGGGGGCGGGAAGTCAACCTTTCTTCCAGATCTAGATCGGGACGGCTCGGTTCCCGAGGATCACCGGAGTTCGTGCCGAAGAAGAGGAAGACGGTGGTCACCGGAGTGGGGACTTGCCGGATCCGGGCAAGGTGGGGATCGCCGGGGCCGGATCCGTTGAGCAGCGGGGCGGAGACACGAGTGCGGCGGCGAGCTCCCACAACGGCGGCGGCGAGGAAGGACAGAGGCGGGACGGCGTTGGTGGCGCATGACGGCGGCAGGAAGGTGCGCCGGCGAGGCCTAGCGGGGCGCGCGGGTCTCCGGGGCGGCAGCCGACGAGGCAAAGGGGCGGCGCCGGTCGGGGCTGGGCGACGCGCGGGTCGTGGCCAGCGCAGGCGGCGCGGTGGGGTCGGTGGCCGGCGGCGAACTCTGGCCAGCGAGGTGCACGGCCTCCGGCGAGGTCCGGCACGGTGGCTCGTGGAGCAACGGGCGGCGCGGATTCGGGCTCCCGCGGGCTTGGGCGGCGGCGAGATCTGGGCCCGGGCGGTCCCACGATGGGCTTCCCTGGGCCGCACGGTGAGAGGCGGCGCAGTGGAGAGAGAGACCGGCAGCGGATGACGTGGCATGATCCGATTGGACGAGGGGGCGGAGACGGACATGTCCGATGGCGGAGTGGACATGTCCGGCGCGCGGAGGAGGAAGATCTAGGGTTCATTCGCGAAATTCGGAGGTGGGGGCTTATATATAGCTTGAGGGAGCTAGGAGAGTCCAAATGAGGTGCAGTTTTTGGCCACGCGATCGTGATCGAACGACCTAGAGGATGGAGGGGGTTTGGATGGGTTATTGGGCCACTTTGGAGGGGTGTTGGGCTGCAACACATACGAGGCCTTTACGGATTGTCGGTTAACCGTTGGAGTATCAAACGGACTCCAAATGGCACGAAACTTGACAGGCGGTCTACCGGTGGTGTACCAAGGCCGATTGGAAAATCTCGGTTCATTCCGAGAGAGTTTAACACCGCACACGAAAAGAGGCAAAAAGGGGCGCCGGAGGACTTAGGAGTATCGGATTGCAAAACAGACAACGGGGAAAATGCTCGGATGCATGAGACGAACACATATGCAAATGCGATGCAGATGATGACATGATATGAAATGCATGACACACAAACAAATGAAAAGGCAACAACAGCGAATAACTAGAAGACACCTGGCGCAACGGTCTCGGGGCGTCACAACACTCCACCACTACGAGAGGATCTTTTCCCGAGATCTAGGATGGCATCTCCGGAAACGGAAGAGGAAGATAAGAGGTAAAACTAAGTTGCTTCTTTGACAAACGAGTGAAACCAAAGAACCTTGATAGGTTGGACAGCTTGAAAGAAAGAATACAACAGAGATGATCGAAGTTGAAAACACTTCGGTTGGAAATGGAAGGCAAAATAAATATGAACTTGGCAAAACGAAAGCACTTGGATGAGACTCTGGTTAGAAAAGGAATGATAGACACAACACTCCGGTTAAAACAAGATAGCAAAAGAATAAGAATGATATAATTTGGGCATCACTCCAACTGTAAATGGAAGGAATTGAACATGATCTTGACAAACAAGATGATGGGTTGAAGAGAGCAACAACACAATGCCTCCGGAACAAAAGAATAGAAGTTGGGTCGTTGAAAAGGAAAGAGTTGAGAAGAAAATGACATCTTCTACCACAATAGAATTTTTGAAGCATCCCTAGAAAGAAGTATTGAACGGAGTTGTTGGAAAATCAACAACGAAAACAATAAGCTGCTTGTGGGCTTATGAAAAACATCTCAAAACTTAAGGTGAAATTCCGCCACTAACGAAAACAAGATTGGATTGATAAGAACAAGGAGACGAGAAACTTATTTCACCGGGAGGATAAATGAAGAACTTGGGTCATTTATAAGCACCATAAATAGCAACAATCCTTAGGGAAAGCTTTAGGTGTAATATAACCCAAGATAACTCCAAGGAAGAAAGTGATGGGTTTAAATATCTCATTCTTGTGAATGAAGAATGATATATTACCACCTCAAAAGATAAGGAAGAACAATTGCACTCTGGATTGCAAGATGAAGAAAACTTGAGCTCCTCTGAAAAGAATCTCAATGAACACTTCTCCGTCGAGCTTCCGTCCTCATTGGCACCGGATGTTCGGCCTCAGCATACTCAGACCAGAACAGCTTCTCCGTCGAGCTTCCGTCCTCGGCCTGGTAGAACAGTGCGGCATCGGACACACTGCGGGGCAAATCTGCGAATGCTCCTGAAGAGCTCCGGATTCGGGTAAGTAATCGGTAATTCACCGTTGCATGCTTGCTTTGCATATAGAAAGCCTTACCTGCCGCTATCTTCTTCATCGCGTCGATCTCCTGAAGGGCCTTCTGGGCCTCGGCGTTGGCACTCTTCACGCTCTCACGGGCCGCGGAAAGCTCAGACTCTCTCGTCTTCAAGTCAAACCACAACGCCTCGTGCTTTGTCACGAGAGCCTGGAGCTCTTGCTGCACCTCGCCCACCTGAGCCTCGTGCCTCCCTCGCTCGGTGCGCTCCTAGGCCGCATTTTCTTCGCCCTAGGACAACGCTTTCTTCAAGGTCGCCACCTCGGTCGTGGCCCCTGGCAAACATACAATGATCCTGTCATTTAGCAACCGCGTCCTTTTTCTCATCTACAGACGGTGTATTACTTACCCTTGTTCTCCTCGAGCTGCCTCTTAGCAAGGCCGAGCTCCTTCTGGGACCCCTCGAGGGCCTCCTTCAGTACGGCGACCTCCGCAGTTAGTGCGGCGGACGCGAGCAGCGAAGCCTGCACATGCATATTGACATACTTATATTAGACTCTTGTGATATTATTTGATCCTCTGTTCGGCTCTTCTTTGTGAACACCGAACAAAGCATCAGGGGCTACTGTCTATGCGGTAACACTTCTACTACATTTTAAAACACTTACCTCGAAGCCTGTTAGAAGGCTAGTACAGGCTTCAGTCAATCCTCTCTTGGCAGACTGAACCTTCTGGATCACCGCACTCATGATAGTGCGGTGCTCCTCCTCGATGGAAGCGCTGCGAAGCGCTTCCAACATAGTGTCCGGCGCCTCTGGGTGGGAAGAGGTCACCGGCACAGGCGTCTCACCCTCCTTAGAAGGGGACCACCTGCCCGAGCTCGGATTCGTTGGAGGGTCCGGCGCGGTGTTCGGCTGAGGGCCAAAGTCGGAGCTCTCGGGGACCCCGTCCCCTCGGCTCCCGGAGTCCGGAAGGTCGCCTTGAGGCACCTCCGGGACTGTCCCCCCTCGATCTGGTGCCTCTTGAGACAGCACCTCGGCATCGTCGGCCGGATGAGGGGAGGTGGCGGTCGGGACTGGATCGCTATCCATGTCTGACGAGCCCAGGGAGCCGTCCGAGGATACCTCGATATTGGCTCGGGACGGCCTGTACAATTGAGTTCGGCGTTAGGGAAAGCAATGCAACAAAGGAATCCTATGGGTTACTTTGGTATCCGAACACTTACAATCTCCCCTGGGGCTTGCCACTGGGCAACCACTCGTCTTCACTTTCGTCGACGGCGGTGGAGCTGTCCGGAAGGAGCGTCCTTCCCTTCTTGGACCCTTCGGCCTCCCCAGTTGGGGCGGACTTCCTTTTCTTGTCTCCCCCAGTCGGTGGGGGAGCCTCTTCTTCCTCTTCCTCATCTTCGGGGGAAGAGTGCGCCACAGAGTCATCGAACGGTGACTCCGATGACGCCTGGCGTCGGGAACTCTTTCGAGCTCCCTTGGCCTTCTTGGTCTTCTCCGGCACCTTATAAGGGTCCGGAGTCAGCATCTTCGTCAGAAGAGTGTCTGCGGGGCCTTCGGGCAAGGGAGCCGGACAGTCGATCTGTCCGGCCATCTTCTGCCAGTCCTGTCAAAATTACGGGAGTTTAGATCCCGCATAGAGTCAATATATATATATATATATATAACAAATATCCTGTAAGAGGTAAAAGAACTTACCGCACTGGCGTGGCGCTTCGCGTTGAATCCGCGATCCTCGGTAATGGGGGGAGGGACCGTGGCGCCCTTGAATATCACCCTCTAGGCATCTTCATGAGTCGTGTCGAAGAGACTGTTCAGAGTTCGATGCTGCGCCGGATTGAACTCCCACAAGGTAAACTCCCGTTGTTGGCACGGGAGTATCCGGCGAACGAGCATAACCTGGACTATGTTGACAAGCTTGAGCTTCTTATCCACCATGTTCTGAATACATGACTGGAGTCCGGTCAGCTCTTTTGAATTACCCCAGGACAGGCCCTTCTCTTTCCAGGAGGTGAGCCACATGGGAATGCCAGATCGGAACTCGGGGGCCGCTACCCATGCAGGGTCGCGCGGCTCGGTGATATAGAACCACCCCGATTGCCACCCCTTTATGGTGTCCATGAAGGTGCCCTCAAGCCATGTGATGTTGGGCATCTTGCCCACCATGGCGCCTCCGCACTCCGCCTGGCGGCCGCTCACTACCTTCGGCTTGACATTGAAGGTCTTCAGCCATAAGCCGAAGTGGGGCTTGATGCGGAGGAAGGCCTCGCACACGATGATAAACGCCGAGATGTTGAGGATGAAGTTTGGGGCTAGATCATGGAAATGCAGGCCGTAATAAAACATGAGCCCCGGACGAAGGGATGGAGAGGGAATCCTAGTCCGCGGAGGAAATGGGTGAGGAATACCACCCTCTCATGGGGCTCGGGGGTGGGGATGAGCTGTCCCTCATCTGGGAGCCGGTGCGCGATGTCGTCGTGCAGGTATCCGGCTCTCCTCAGTTTCTTGACGTCTCCCTCCATGACGGAGGAGACCATCCACTTGCCTCCCGCTCCGGAATGGTTGGAGAAGGTTGAGATGGAAGTGAGAGCTTGGGTGCTAGAGCTCGAGTGTGCGGGAGCAGATGAGCAGAGGAGGAAGAAGGCGTGGATAGAAAGGTGAATCCTTATCCCTTTATATGGGTGGACAAAATTGAGCGTCCCCACTTGCATGGTAAAACTCGCTTATCCCCCAAGCGCTGCAATTGATGGCGCTGTTGGGTTACCCACGCCCATATTGATGAGAATCCCATAATAAGGGGACACGATCTCTGCTTTGACAAGACGTGTCGAAAAACTGCCTCGCGTTATGTGCGGGGCTGGTTAAAAGAAACGGTTCAAATGATCACCGGGCCATGACGTAACGTCATGTTGCCAAAACAAGCTAGCGGATTAGACCTGCGGAAACATTATTCTCTCTACAGTGAAATGTGGAACTTATTTTGCAGGGTCGGACACTATCCTCGTATTTCAAATTCTTCTGTGATGTATTCGGAGAAGGAACCCACCTTGCAATGCCGAAGACAACTGCGCGCTGGACTCATCATCATTGAAGTCTGGTTCAGGGGCTACTGTGGGAGTCCTGGATTAGGGGGTCTCCGGATAGCCAGACTATCACCATTGACCGGACTATTAGACTATGAAGATACAAGATTGAAGACTTCGTCTCGTGTCCGGATGGGACTTTACTTGGCGTGGAAGGCAAGCTAGGCAATACGTATATGGATATCTCCTCCTTTGTAACCGACCTTGTGTAACCCTAACCCTCTCCGGTGTCTATATAAACCAAAGGGTTTTAGTCCGTAGGACAACAATCACAACATACAATCATACCATAGGCTAGCTTCTAGGGTTTAGCCTCTCTGATCTCGTGGTAGATCTACTCTTGTAACACCCATATCATCAATATCAATCAAGCAGGACGTAGGGTTTTACCTCATCAAGAGGGCCCGAACCTGGGTAAAACTTCGTGTCCCTTGCCTCCTGTTACCATCCGGCCTAGACGCATAGTTCGGGACCCCCTACCCGAGATTCGCCGGTTTTGACACCGACATTGTTGCTTTCATTGAGAGTTCCTCTATGTCGTCACCGTTAGGCTTGATGGCTCCTACTATCATCAATAGCGATGCCGTCCAGGGTGAGACTTTTCTCCCTGGACAAATCTTCGTATTCGGCGGCTTTGCACTGCGGGCTAATTCGCTTGGCCATCTGGAGCAGATTGAAAGCTACACCCCTGGCCATCAGGTCAGATTTGGAAGTTTGAACTACACGACCAACATCCGCGGAGACTTGATCTTCGACGGATTCGAGCCACAGCCGGGCGCGCCGCACTATCTTGATGGGCATGACCTAGCTCTGCCACCGAACGGTACTCCAGAGGCCGCGCCCACACCAGCTCCGACCCTTAGCTCGGAGCCAACTGCGCCAATCGAGGAAGGGTGGCTAGACACCGCCTCAGGGGCTGCAGTCTCAACAGCGATCGAGCCAAACACTAGCGTAATCCTCTGCGTAGCCCGTGACTCCAAGGTGCCGGACTCTCTTCCGGACCCCGAACCATCCGCGACCTTGCCAATCGAATCCGAGTGGGCGCCGATCATGGAACTCACCGCCGCGGATATCTTTCAGCACTCCCCTTCGGCGACATTCTGAATTCACTAAGGTCTCTCTCTTTGTCAGGAGAGCCCTGGCCGGATTATGGCCAACAGGACTGGGATGCGGACGACGAAGAAATTCGACGCCCACCCACCACCCACTTTGTAGCCACTGTCGATGATTTAACCGACATGCTCGAATTCGACTCTGAAGACATCGACGGTATGGACGACGATGTAGGAGACGAACATGAACCAGCACCTGTAGGGCACTGGAAAGCCACCTTGTCGTATGACATATACATGGTGGATAGACCCAATGAAGGCAACGGCAACGAGATAGCGGAGGATGACCCCTCCAAGAAGCAACCCAAGCGCCAACGTCAGCGGCGCCGCTCTAAGTCCCGCCAAAGCAAAAGTGGTGATACCGCCGTAGGAGATAATAACACTCCAGATAGTGCTGAAGACAACAACAACCCCCTCCAGCAAGATTTAGAGCAGGAGGATGAAGGAGCCAGCTCTCCTGAGAGAGCGGCCGACGGAGAGGAGGAGAATGACAATTACATGCCCCCCTCCGAAGATGAGGCAAGCCTCGGCGACGATGAATTCACCGTACCAAAGGATCCCGTCGAACAAGAGCACTTCAAGCGCAGGCTTATGGCCACGAAAAATAGCCTGAAGAAAAAGTTGCAGCAGCTTCAAGATGATCAAGATCTGCTAGCTGACAAATGGACTGAAGTCCTCACGGCCGAGCAATATAAACTCGAGCGTCCCTCCAAGAGCTATCCAAGGTGCAGGTTACTTCCCCGACTAGAGTAAGAAGCGTATGAAATGGCTGATCGGCCACCTCATGGCCGCGATAGAGAGGCATTCCGGCCAAAAGCTCAGCCTCCACCCCGACGCCATTCAAATAAAAAGGCATGGGGAGATACGCCAGACCTGCGAGACATATTGGAGGACAAAGCAAAGCATTCAAGATCGATCTACGGATCACGAGGGCACACCACTCTATGAGATGATAAATGTCACGCCGGATACAGTAAAAGCAAATCCGGCCAGGCCGAACACAGCGGGCAGGACCCATCCGAGCTGCGTCGCGATATAGCCCAATACAGAGGCGCCGCACACCCCTTATGCTTCACAGATGAAGTAATGGAACATCAGTTCCCAGAAGGTTTCAAACCTGTAAACATTGAATCATACGACGGCACTACAGACCCCGCGGTACGGATTGAGGACTTCCTCCTCCACATCCACATGGCCCGCGGTGATGACTTACATGCCATCAAGTACCTCCCACTAAAACTCAAAGGACCAGCGCGGCACTGGCTTAATAGCTTGCCAGCGGACTCCATTAGCTGTTGGGAAGATCTGGAAGCCGCATTCCTTGACAACTTTCAGGGCACTTATGTGCGACCACCAGACGCCGATGACTTGAGCCACATAATTCAGCAGCCAGAAGAGTCGGCCAGACAATTCTGGACTCGGTTCCTTACAAAGAAAAATCAAATCGTCGACTGTCCGGATGCGGAGGCCTTAGCGGCTTTCAAGCACAACATCCGAGACGAGTGGCTAGCCCGGCACCTTGGTCAGGAAAAGCCAAAATCTATGGCAGCCCTCACGACGCTCATGACCCGCTTTTGTGCGGGAGAAGACAGTTGGTTGGCTCGCAGTAATAACATATCAAAGAACCATGGTACCCCAGATACCAAGGACGGCAATAGCAGGTCATGTCGCAACAAGCATAAGCGCCGCATTAGCGGCGAAAGTACTGAGGATACGACAGTCAATGCCGGATTCAAAGGCTCTAAACCTGGTCAGCGGAAAAAGCCATTCAAACAAAGTATGCCGGGTCCTCCAGCTTGGACCGTATACTTGATCGCTCGTGTCAAATACACGGCACCCCAGACAAGCCAGCCAATCACACCAACAGGGATTGTTGGGTGTTCAAGCAGGACGACAAGTTAATTGCCGAAAACAAGGACAAGGGGCCGCATAGCGATGACGAGGAAGAACCCCGGCAGCCGCACACTGGAGGACAGAAGAGGTTTCCCCCACAAGTGCGGACGGTGAACATGATATACGCAACCCACATCCCCAAGAGGGAGCGGAAGCGTGCGCTCAGGGACGTATATGCGTTGGAGCCAGTCGCCCCAAAGTTCAACCCTTGGTCCTCCTGTCCGATCACCTTCGATCACAGGGACCACCCCACTAGTATCCGTCATGCCAGAATCGCCGCACTGGTCCTAGACCCAATCATTGACGGATTTCACCTCACTCGAGTCCTTATGGACGGCGGCAGCAGCCTGAACCTGCTTTATCAGGACATAGTGCGCAAAATGGGTATAGACCCCTCAAGGATAAAACCCACAAAAACGACCTTTAAAGGCATCATTCCAGGCGTAGAGGCCCACTGCACAGGCTCAATTACACTAGAAGTGGTCTTCGGATCCCCGGATAACTTTCAAAGCGAAGAGTTAATCTTCGATATAGTCCCGTTCCGCAGTGGTTATCACGCGCTGCTCGGACGAACTGCATTTGCTAGATTCAATGCGGTACCACATTATGCATACCTCAAGCTCAAGATGCCAGGACCTCGCGGAGTTATTACAGTCAATGGAAACACAGAGCGCTCTCTTCGAACAGAGGAGCACACCGCGGCCCTCGCAGCAGAAGCGCAAAGCAGCCTCTCAAGGCAGTCTACCAGTTCGGCGTTTCAAAGCCCGGACACCTTCAAGCGCGCTCGGGGCAATCGGCAAACAGACTGCCTGGCACGATCTGAGCTCGCGTAGCAATACGGCGGCCACCCCAATCCCAGCCCAACGGCGTTGTTCGTGCCGCGCGTACATAATTACGCATTAAAAATACCATGGGCACAGATGGGGAGGGGGAGGCACAACTATGGCACGCCCCAAAACGCGGCCTAAACCGCACCAAGGGCTTCCCGTTTGGTTGTTTTTCTTTTTCTTTTAGGACTTCAATCTCTGGAAACACTGTCCGGCAGCTCTATTGCTGAACCCATGATACAGCAACCAAGGAGGCCGACAACTACGGAATTCCCAGGTGGATTATAGATTTCATATAATTCCTCAGCTTGCCCTTGGAAGGGACATAGTCCTACTCTTTCGCTTATTACACTATCTGTATCACTCTGCTTTAATGCAATTTTTCAATATACAATACATGACATTACGACTATTATCGCATTTTTGTTATATATATATATATCTATGTGTTCATTAATAACGCCTAGCAACCGTACACTCTGGTACGGCCAATGTACCAGGGGCTTACGTACCCACAATATGGTGTGAAAAGTCCGAACACTTTCACAAGTGCGGCACCCCGAACTTATAGCATTATATGCATCAGCTCCGAATCATGTCTTTGGTCAAATGTTGGGTTTGCCTGGCTCCTATGTTTTCGTACCTTACATTCCGCTCTATCGGCTAAGGTAGCGCTAGGAGAACTACTGTGATTGTGCCCCGGTTCTGCCGGGCCGAGCACCTCAGTAGAGAAAGCTAAAACTGACTGTCATGATAAGGCGAGAGACTGGTCGCTGTTCGGCGAGGTTGTTCGAGTCCCTAAAGACTTATGCCGCTTAGGGTGAGGGGCCGGCTCCGTCCGTCTTATAGGCGGGTATCGCGCCCCGAATTCGGTCTTCCGAATACCAGGGGCTTCGCCGAAATTTAAAATTATAGAATTCTATGGCTAAGTGAGAGTGATAAAGCATTATTAGTCCGGTTGCCTTGTTCGTTGTGCTGAGCACCTCCCTCGTAGGACCCAACCATGGGAACAAGAGTGCTCAGGTTTATCCCGAACACCCCGGCACTCATGGCATGGGGGCAGAAGCCGAGGACTAGCCATCTCTCAGATTGGATAAACAGCCAAACAGAAGGTAATATTTTAAATTCACACAAGCGTTGCATAGCGAATACGATACAAGTTTTCATACACACAGGACAAAATGAGCAAGTCTCATTCAAATATTACATTTTGCAAACACTCATCCACGATAAGATGGGCGCCCGGCAGAACACCCTCGTAGTGCATCTCGGGGTGACGGTGCTCCTTGCCCTCCGGCGGCCCCTCCTTGATCAGCTTCACGGCGTCTAGCTTGACCCACTGCATTTTTACATGGGAAAGGCCCGGCGTGCACCTTTAATGTAGACGGATCGCTTGACGACCTCCAGCCGTGGGCAGGCATCCACAAGCCGACTCACCAGGCCAAAGAAGCTGTTCGGAAGGGCGTCGCCAGGCCACAACCGGACTATGAAGCCCATCATGGCCTGATCGACCGCCTTATGTAGCTCGGCCATCTGCTTCAGCTGGTCGCTCATTGGCACCGGATATTCGGCCTTAGCATACTGAGATCAGAACAGCTTCTCCGTCGAGCTTCCGTCCTCGGCCTGGTAGAACAGTGCGGCATCGGACACACTGCGGGGCAAATCTGCGAATGCTCCTGAAGAGCTCCGGATTCGGGTAAGTAATCGGTAATTCACCGTTGCATGCTTGCTTTGCATATAGAAAGCCTTACCCGCCGCTATCTTCTTCATTGCGTCGATCTCCTGAAGGGCCTTCTGGGCCTCGGCCTTGGCACTCTTCGCGCTCTCACGGGCCGCGACAAGCTCAGACTCTCTCGTCTTCAAGTCAAGCCCCAATGCCTCGTGCTTTGTCACGAGAGCCTGGAGCTCTTGCTGCACCTCGCCCACCCGAGCCTTGTGCCTCCCTCGCTCGGTGCGCTCTAGGCCGCCTTCTCTTCGGCCTAGGACAGCGCTTGCTTCAGGGTCGCCACCTCGGTCGTGGCCCCTGGCAAACATACAATGATCCTGTCATTTAGCAATCGCGTCCTTTTTCTCATCTACAGACGGTGTATTACTTACCCATGTTCTCCTCGAGCTGCCTCTTACCAAGGACAAGCTCCTTCTGGGACCCCCCGAGGGCCTCCTTCAGTACGGCGACCTCCGTAGTTAGTGCGGCGGACACCAGCAGCGAAGCCTGCACATGCATATTGAAATACTTATATTAGACTCCTGCGATATTATTTGATCCTCTGTTCAGCTTTTCTTTGTGAACACCGAACAAAGCATCAGGGTCTACTGTCTATGCGGTAACACTTCTACTACATTTTAAAACACTTACCTCGAAGCCTGTTAGAAGGCTAGTATAGGCTTCAGTCAATCCGCTCTTGGTAGACTGAACCTTCTGGATCACCGCACTCATGATAGTGCGGTGCTCCTCCTCGATGGAAGCGCTGCGAAGCACTTCCAACATAGTGTTCGGCGCCTCTAGGTGGGAAGAGGTCACCGGCACAGGCGTCTCACCCTCCTTAGAAGGGGACCGCCTGCCCGAGCTCGGATTCGTTGGAGGGTCCGACGTGGTGTTCGGCTGAGGGCCGAAGTCGGAGCTCTCGGGGACCCCGTCCCCTCGGCTCCCAGAGTCCAGAAGGTCGCCTTGAGGCGCCTCCGAGACTGTCCCCCCTCGATCCGGTGCCTCTTGAGACAGCACCTCGGCGTCGTCGGCCGGATGAGGGGAGGTGGTGGTCGGGACTGTATTGCTATCCATGTCTGACGAGCCCAGGGAGCCGTCCGAGGATACCTCGATATTGGCTCGGGGCGGCCTGTACAATTGAGTTCGGCGTTAGGGAAAGCAATGCGACAAAGGAATCCTATGGGTTAATTTGGTATCCGAACACTTACGATCTCCCCTGGGGCTTGCCCCTGGGCAACCACTCGTCTTCACTTTCATCGGCGGCGATGGAGCTGTCCGGAAGGAGCGTCCTACCCTTCTTGGACCCTTCGGCCTCCCCAGTTGGGGCGGCCTTCCTTTTCTTGTCTCCCCCAGTCGGTGGGGGAGCCTCTTCTTCCTCTTCCTCATCTTCGGGGGAAGAGTACGCCACAGAGTCAACGAACGGTGAGTCCGATGACACCTGGCATCGGGAACTCTTTCGAGCTCCCTTGGCCTTATTGGTCTTCTCCGGTACTTTATAAGGGTCCGGAGTCAGCATCTTCGTCAGAAGAGCGTCTGCGGGGCCTTCGGGCAAGGGAGCCGGACAGTCGATCTGTCCGGCCATCTTCTGCCAGTCCTGTCAAAATTATGGGAGTTTAGATCCCGCATAGAGCCAATATATATATATATATACATATATATATATAACAAATACCCTGTAAGAGGTAAAAGAACTTACCGCACTGGCGTGGCGCTTCACGTTAAATCCGCGATCCTCGGTAATGGGGGAAGGGACCGTGGCGCCCTTGAATAGCACCCTCCAGGCATCTTCATGAGTCGTGTCGAAGAGCCTGTTCAGAGTTCGGTGCTGCGCCGGATTGAACTCCCACAAGGTAAACTCCCGTTGTTGGCACGGGAGTATCCGGCGAACGAGCATAACCTGGACTATGTTGACAAGCTTGAGCTTCTTATCCACCATGTTCTGAATACATGACTGGAGTCCGGTCAGCTCTTTTGAATTACCCCAGGACAGGCCCTTCTCTTTCCAGGAGGTGAGCCGCATGGGAATGCCAGATCGGAACTCGGGGGCCGCTACCCATGCGGGGTCATGCGCCTCGGTGATATAGAACCACCCTGATTGCCACCCCTTTATGGTGTCCACGAAGGTGCCCTCGAGCCATGTGATGTTGGGCATCTTGCCCACCATGGCGCCTCCGCACTCCGCCTGGCGGCTGCTCACTACCTTCGGCTTGACATTGAAGGTCTTCAGCCATAAGCCGAAGTGGGGCTTGATGTGGAGGAAGGCCTCGCACACGACGATAAACGCCGAGATGTTGAGGATGAAGTTTGCGGCTAGATCATGGAAATCCAGGCCGTAATAAAACATGAGCCCCCGGACGAAGGGATGGAGAGGGAATCCTAGTCCGCGGAGGAAATGGGCGAGGAATACCACCCTCTCATGGGGCTCGGGGGTGGGGATGAGCTGTCCCTCATCTAGGAGCCGTTGCGCGATGTCGTCGTGCAGGTATTCGGCTCTCCTCAGTTTCTTGACGTCTCCCTCCATGACGGAGGAGACCATCCACTTGCCTCCCGCTCCGGACATGGTTGGAGAAGGTTGAGATGGAAGTGAGAGCTTGGGTGCTAGAGCTCGAGTGCGAGGGAGCGGATGAGCAGAGGAGGAAGAAGGCGTGGATAGAAAGGTGAATCCTTATCCCTTTATATGGGCGGACAAAATTGAGCGTCCCCACTTGCCTGGTAAAACTCGCTTATCCCCCAAGCGCTGCAATTGATGGCGCTGTTGGGTTACCCATGCCCGTATTGATGAGAATCCCATACCATAATAAGGGGACAAGATCTCTGCTTTGACAAGATGTGTCGAAAAACTGCCTCGCGTTCTGTGCGGGGCCGGTTAAAAGAAACGGTTCGAATGATCACCGGGCCATGACGTAACGTCATGTTGCCAAAACAAGCTAGCGGATTAGATCTGCGGAAACATTATTCTCTCTACGGTGAAATGTGGAACTTATTTTGCAGGGTCAGACACTATCCTCGTATTTCAAATTCTTCTATGATGTATTCGGAGAAGGAACCCGCCTTGCAATGCCGAAGACAACTGCACGCCGGACTCATCGTCATTGAAGCCTGGTTCAGGCGCTACTATGGGAGTCCCGGATTAGGGGTCTCCGGATAGCCGGACTATCACCATTGGCCGGACTGTTAGACTATGAAGATACAAGATTGAAGACTTCGTCTCGTGTCCGGATGGGACTTTACTTGGCGTGGAAGGCAAGCTAGGCAATACGTATATGGATATCTCCTCCTTTGTAACCGACCTTGTGTAACCCTAACCCTCTCCGGTGTCTATATAAACCAAAGGGTTTTAGTCCGTAGGACAACAATCACAACATACAATCATACCGTAGGCTAGCTTCTAGGGTTTAGCCTCTCTGATCTCGTGGTAGATCTACTCTTGTAACACCCATATCATCAATATCAATCAAGCAGGACGTAGGGTTTTACCTCCATCAAGAGGGCCCGAACCTGGGTAAAACTTCGGTCCCTTGCCTCCTGTTACCATCCGGCCTAGACGCACAGTTCGGGACCCCCTACCCGAGATCCGCCGGTTTTGACACCGACAATAGGCTTCCAATATATCAATCTTCATGCCTCGACCATTTTGAAACTCCTCGTCATGTCCGTGATCACATCCGGGACTCCGAACACCTTCGGTACATCAAAATATATAAACGCATAATGAAACTGTCATCGTAACGTTAAGCGTGCGGACCCTACGAGTTCGAGAACAATGTAGACATGACTGAGACATGTCTCCGGTCAATAACCAATAGCGGAACCTGGATGCTCATATTGGCTCCTACATATTCTACGAAGATCTTTATCGGTCAGACCGCATAACAACATACGTTGTTCCCTTTGTCATCGGTATGTTACTCGCCCGAGATTCGATCGTCGGTATCTCAGTACCTAGTTCAATCTCGTTACCGGCAAGTCTCTTTACTCGTTTCGTAATACATCATCCCGCAACTAACTCATTAGTTGCAATGATTGCAAGGCTTGAGTGATGTGTATTACCGAGAGGGCCCAGAGATACCTCTCCGACAATCGGAGTGACAAATCCTAATCTCGAAATACACCAACCCAACATGTACCTTTGGAGACACCTGCAGGGCACCTATATAATCACCCAGTTACGTTGTGACGTTTGGTAGCACACAGAGTGTTCCTCCGGTAAACGGGAGTTGCATAATCTCATAGTCATAGGAAGTTAGGAACATGTATAAGTTATGAAGAAAGCAATAGCAACAAACTAAATGATCAAGTGCTAAGCTAACGGAATGGGTCAAGTCAATCACATCATTCCCCTAATGATGTGATCCCGTTAATCAAATGAAAACTCATGTCTATGGCTACGAAACATAACCATCTTTGATCAACGAGCTAGTAAAGTAGAGGCATATACTAGTGACACTCTGTTTGTCTATGTATTCACACATGTATTATGTTTCCGGTTAATACAATTCTAGCATGAATAATAAACATTTATCATGATATAAGTAAATAAACAATAACTTTATTATCTCCTCTAGGGCATATTTTCTTCAGTCTCCCACTTGCACTAGAGTCAATAATCTAGATTACACAGTAATGATTCTAACACCCATGGAGCCTTGGTGTTGATCATGTTTTGCTCGTGGAGGAGGCTTAGTCAGCGGGTCTGCAACATTCAGATCCGTATGTATCTTGCAAATTTCTATGTCTCCCACTTGGACTAAACCCCGAATGGAATTGAAGCGTCTCTTGATGTGCTTGGTTCTCTTGTGAAATCTGGATTCCTTCGCCAAGGCAATTGCACCAGTATTGTCACAAAAGATTTTCATTGGACCCGATGCACTAGATCGGATATGAACTCCTTCATCCAGACTCCTTCATTTGCTGCTTCCGAAGCAACTATGTACTCCGCTTCACATGTAGATCCCGCCACGATGCTTTGTTTAGAACTGGACCAACTGATAGCTCCACCATTCAATATAAACACGTATCCGGTTTGTGATTTAGAATCGTCCGGATCACTGTCAAAGTTTGCATCCACGTAACCTTTTACGATGAGCTCTTTGTCACCTCCACATACGAGAAACATATCCTTAGTCCTTTTCAGGTATTTCAGGATATTCTTGACCGATGTCCAGTGATCCACTCCTGGATTACTTTGGGACCTCCCTGCTAGACTTATAGCAAGGCACACATCAGGTCTATTACACAGCATTGCATACATGATAGAGCCTATGGCTGAAGCATAGGGAACATCTTTCATTTTCTCTCTATCTTCTACGGTGGTCGGACATTGAGTCTTACTCAACTTCACACCTTGTAACACAGGCAAGAACCCTTTCTTTGCTTGATCCATTTTGAACTTCTTCAAAAATTTGTCAAGGTATGTGCTTTGTGAAAGTCCAATTAAGCGTCTTGATCTATCTCTATAGATCTTAATGCCCAATATGTAAGCAGCTTCACCGAGGTCTTTCATTGAAAAACTCTTATTCAAGTATCCCTTTATGCTATCCAGAAATTTTATATCATTTCCAATCAATAATATGTCATCCACATATAATATCAGAAATGCTACAGAGCTCCCACTCACTTTCTTGTAAATACAGGCTTCTCCAAAAGTCTGTACAAAACCAAATGCTTTGATTGTTGGGGAACGTAGTAATTTCAAAAAATTTCCTACGCACACGCAGGATCATGGTGATACATAGCAACGAGAGGGGAGAGTGTGATCTGCGTACCCTTGTAGATCGACAACGGAAGCGTTTGGTTGATGTAGTCGTACGACTCCAAGGCCCAACCGATCAAGCACCGAAACTACGGCACCTCCGAGTTCTAGCATACGTTCAGCTCGATGACGATCCCCGGACTTCGATCCAGCAAAGTGTCGGGGAAGAGTTCCGTCAGCACGATGGCGTGGTGACGATCTTGATGCACTACCGTCGCAGGGCTTCGCCTAAGCACCGCTACAATATTATCGAGGACTATGGTGGAAGGGGGCACCGCACACGGCTAAGAATATGATCACGTGGATCAACTTGCGTGTCTAGGGGTGCCCCCTGCCCCCGTATATAAAGGAGCAAGGGGAGGAGGCCGGCCGGCCCTATAGGCGCGCGCCAAGGAGGAGTCCTCCTCCTAGTAGGAGTAGGACTCCTACTAGGAGGGGGAAGGAAGTGGGAGGGAGAGGGAAAGGGGGGCGCCCCCCCCCTCTCCTAGTCCAATTCGGACCAAGGGGGTGAGGAGGCGCGCGGCCATCCTGGCTGCCCCTCTCCCTCTCTACTAAAGCCCATAAGGCCCAGTACTTCTCCCGGTAGGGTTCCGGTAACCCTCCGGCTCTCCGGTTTTCTCCGAAATCACCCAGAACATTTGCGGTGTCCGAATATAGCCGTCCAATATATCAATCTTTATGTCTCGACCATTTCGAGACTCCTCGTCATGTCCGTGATCACATCCGGGACTCCGAACTAACTTCGGTACATCAAAACTCATAAACTCATAATATAACTGTCATCGAAACCTTAAGCGTGCGGACCCTACGGGTTCGAGAACAATGTAGACATGACCGAGACATGTCTCCGGTCAATAACCAATAGCGGAACCTGGATGCTCATATTGGCTCCTACATATTCTACGAAGATTTTTATCGGTCAGACCGCATAACAACATATGTTGTTCCCTTTGTCATCGGTATGTTACTTGCCCGAGATTCGTTCGTCGGTATCTCAATACCTAGTTGAATCTCGTTACCGGCAAGTCTCTTTACTCGTTCCGTAATACATCATCTCGCAACTAACTCATTAGTTACAATGTTTGCAAGGCTTATGTGATGTGCATTACTGAGAGGGCCCAGAGATACCTCTCCGACAATCGGAGTGACAAATCCTAATCTCGAAATACGCCAACCCAACATGTACCTTTGGAGACACCTGTAGAGCACCTTTATAATCACCCATTTATGTTGTGACGTTTGGTAGCACACAAAGTGTTCCTCCGGCAAACGGGAGTTGCATAATCTCATAGTCATAGGAACATGTATAAGTCATGAAGAAAGCAATAGCAACATACTAAATGATCGGGTGCTAAGCTAATGGAATGGGTCATGTCAATCAGATCATTCACCTAATTATGTGATCCCATTAATTAAATAACAACTCTTTGTTCATGGTTAGGAAACATAACCATCTTTGATTAACGAGCTAGTCAAGTAGAGGCATACTAGTGACACTCTGTTTGTCTATGTATTCACACATGTATTATGTTTCCGGTTAATACAATTCTAGCATGAATAATAAACATTTATCATGATATAAGGAAATAAATAATAACTTTATTATTGCCTCTAGGGCATATTTCCTTCAGTCTCCCACTTGCACTAGAGTTAATAATCTAGATTACACAGTAATGATTCTAACACCCATGGAGCCTTGGTGCTGATCATGTTTTGCTCGTGGAAGAGGCTTAGTCAACGGGTCTGCAACATTCAGATCCGTATGTATCTTGCAAATCTCTATGTCTCCCACCTGGACTAGATCCCGGATGGAATTGAAGCGTCTCTTGATGTGCTTGGTTCTCTTGTGAAATCTGGATTCCATTGCCAAGGCAATTGCACCAGTATTGTCACAACAGATTTTCATTGGACCCGATGCAATAGGTATGACACCTAGATCGGATATGAACTCCTTCATCCAGACTCCTTCATTTGCTGCTTCCGAAGCAGCTATGTACTCCGCTTCACATGTAGATCCCGCTACAACGCTTTGTTTAGAACTGCACCAACTGACAGCTCCACCGTTTAATGTAAACACGTATCCGGTTTGCGATTTAGAATCGTCCGGATCAGTGTCAAAGCTTGCATCAACGTAACCTTTTACGATGAGCTTTTTGTCACCTCCATATATGAGAAACATATCCTTAGTCCTTTTTAGGTATTTCAGGATGTTCTTGACCGCTGTCCAGTGATCCACTCTTGGATCACTTTGGTACCTCCCTGCTAGACTTATGGCAAGACACACATCAGGTCTGGTACACAGCATTGCATACATGATAGAGCCTATGGCTGAAGCATAGGGAACATCTTTCATTTTCTCTGTATCTTCTGCAGTGGTCGGGCATTGAGTCTTACTCAACTTCACACCTTGTAACACAGGCAAGAACCCTTTCTTTGCTTGATCCATTTTGAACTTCATCAAAACTTTGTCAAGGTATGTGCTTTGTGAAAGTCCAATTAAGCGTCTTGATCTATCTCTATAGATCTTAATGCCTAATACGTAAGCAGCTTCACCGAGGTCTTTCATTGAAAAACTCTTATTCACGTATCCCTTTATGCTATCCAGAAATTCTATATCATTTCCAATTAGTAATATGTGATCCACATATAATATCAGAAATGATACAGAGCTCCCACTCACTTTCTTGTAAATACAGGCTTCTCCAAAAGTCTGTATAAAACCAAATGCTTTGATCACACTATCAAAGTGTTTATTCCAACTCCGAGAGGCTTGCACCAGTCCATAAATGGATCGCTGGAGCTTGCACACTTTGTTAGCTCCCTTTGGATCGACAAAACCTTCTGGTTGCATCATATACAACTCTTCTTCCAGAAATCCATTCAGGAATGCAGTTTTGACATCCATCTGCCAAATTTCATAATCATAAAATGCGGCAATTGCTAACATAATTCGGACAGACTTAAGCATCGCTACGGGTGAGAAGGTCTCATCGTAGTCAATCCCTTGAACTTGTCGAAAACCTTTTGCGACAAGTCGAGCTTTGTAGACAGTAATATTACCGTCAGCGTCAGTCTTCTTCTTGAAGATCCATTTATTCTCAATTGCTTGCCGATCATTGGGCAAGTCAACCAAAGTCCATACTTTGTTCTCATACATGGATCCCATCTCAGATTTCATGGCTTCAAGCCATTTCGCGGAATCTGGGCTCACCATCGCTTCTTCATAGTTCGTAGGTTCATCATGATCTAGTAGCATGACTTCCAGAATAGGATTACCGTACCACTCTGGCGCGGATCTCACTCTGGTTGATCTACGAGGTTTAGTAGTATCTTGTTCTGAAGTTTCATGATCATCATCATTAGCTTCCTCACTAACTGGTGTAGGTGTTACTGAAACAGTTTTCTGTGATGCACTACTTTCCAATAAGGGAGCAGGTACAGTTACCTCGTCAAGTTCTACTTTCCTCCCACTCACTTCTTTTGAGAGAAAGTCCTTCTCTAGAAAGTTTCCGAATTTAGCAACAAAAGTCTTCCCTTCGGATCTGTGATAGAATGTGTATCCAATAGTTTCCTTTGGATATCCTATGAAGACACATTTCTCCGATTTGGGTTCGAGCTTATCAGGTTGAAGCTTTTTCACATAAGCATCGCAGCCCCAAACTTTCAAAAATGACAACTTTGGTTTCTTGCTAAACCACAGTTCATAAGGCGTCGTCTCAACGGATTTTGATGGTGCCCTATTTAACGTGAATGCGGCCGTCTCTAGAGCGTATCCCCAAAACGATAGCGGTAAAACAGTAAGAGACATCATAGATCGCACCATATCTAGTAAAGTACGATTACGACGTTCGGACACACCATTACGCTGTGGTGTTCCGGGTGGCGTGAGTTGCGAAACTATTCCACAATTTTTCAAATGTACACCAAACTCGTAACTCAAATATTCTCCTCCATGATCAGATCGTAGGAATTTTATTTTCTTGTTACGATGATTTTCTACTTCACTCTGAAATTCTTTGAACTTTTCAAATGTTTCAGACTTGTGTTTCATTAGGTAGATATACCCATATCTGCTTAAGTCATCTGTGAAGGTGAGAAAATAACGATATCCGCCACGAGCCTCAATATTCATCGGACCACATACATCTGTATGTATGATTTCTAACAAATCTGTTGCTCTCTCCATAGTACTGGAGAACGGTGTTTTAGTCATCTTGCCCATGAGGCACGGTTCGCAAGTACCAAGTGATTCATAATCAAGTGGTTCCAAAAGTCCATCAGTATGGAGTTTCTTCATGCGCTTTACACCGATATGACCTAAATGGCAGTGCCACAAATAAGTTGCACTATCATTATCAACTCTGCATCTTTTGGCTTCAACACTATGAATATGTGTGTCACTACTATTGAGATTCAATAAAAATAGACCACTCTTTAAGGGTGCATGACCATAAAAGATATTACTCATATAAATAGAACAACCATTATTCTCAGATTTAAATGAATAACCGTCTCGCATCAAACAAGATCCAGATATAATGTTCATGCTTAACGCTGGCACCAAATAACAATTATTCAGGTCTAATATTAATCCCTAAGGTAGATGTAGAGGTAGCGTGCCGACTGCGATCACATCGACTTTGGAACCGTTTCCCACGCGCATCGTCACCTCGTCCTTAGCCAATCTTCCCTTAATCCGTAGTCCCTGTTTCGAGTTGCAAATATTAGCAACAGAACCAGTATCAAATACCCAGGTGCTACTGCGAGCATTAGTAAGGTACACATCAATAACATGTATATCACATATACCTTTGTTCACCTTGCCATCCTTCTTATCCGCCAAATACTTGGGGCAGTTCCGCTTCCAGTGACCAGTCTGCTTGCAGTAGAAGCACTCAGTTTCAGGCTTAGGTCCAGGTTTGGGTTTCTTCCCTTGAGTAGCAACTTGCTTGCCGTTCTTTTTGAAGTTCCCCTTCTTCTTCCCTTTGCCCTTTTTCTTGAAACTAGTGGTCTTGTTGACCATCAACACTTGATGCTCCTTCTTGATTTCTACCTCCGCAGCTTTCAGCATTGCGAAGAGCTCGGGAATAGTCTTATTCATCCCTTGCATATTATAGTTCATCACGAAGCTCTTGTAGCTTGGTGGCAGTGATTGGAGAATTCTGTCAATGACGCAATCATCTGGAAGATTAACTCACAATTGAATCAAGTGATTATTATACCCAGACATTTTGAGTATATGCTTACTGACAGAATTGTTCTCCTCCATCTTGCAGCTATAGAACTTATTGGAGACTTCATATCTCTCAATCCGGGCATTTGCTTGAAATATTAACTTCAACTCCTGGAACATCTCATATGCTCCATGACGTTCAAAACGTCGTTGAAGTCCCGATTCTAAGCCGTAAAGCATGGCACACTGAACTATCGAGTAGTCATCAGCTTTGCTCTGCCAGACGTTCATAACATCTGGTGTTGCTCCAGCAGCAGGCCTGGCACCCAGCAGTGCTTCCAGGACGTAATTCTTCTGTGCAGCAATGAGGATAATTCTCAAGTTATGGACCCAGTCCGTGTAATTGCTACCATCATCTTTCAACTTTGCTTTCTCAAGGAACACATTAAAATTCAACGGAACAACAGCACGAGCCATCTATCTACAATCACGCATAAACAAGCAAGATACTATCAGGTACTAAGTTTCATGATAAATTTAGGTTCAATTAATTTACTTAAAGAACTCCCACTTAGATAGACATCCCTCTAATCCTCTAAGTGATTACGTGATCCAAATCAACTAAACCATGTCCGATCATCACGTGAGATGGAGTAGTTTCATTGGTGAACATCACTATGTTGATCATATCTACTATATGATTCATGCTCGACCTTTCGGTCTCCGTGTTCCGAGGCCATATCTGTATATGCTTGGCTCGTCCAGTATAACCTGAGTATTCCGCGTGTGCAACTGTTTTGCACCCGTTGTATTTGAACGTAGAGCCTATCACACCCGATCATCATGTGGTGTCTCAGCACGAAGAACTTTCGCAACGGTGCATACTCAGGGAGAATACTTCTTGATAATTAGTGAGAGATCATCTTATAATGCTACCGTCAATCAAAGCAAGATAAGATGCATAAAAGATAAACATCACATGCAATCAATATAAGTGATATGATATGGCCATCATCATCTTGTGCTTGTGATCTCCATCTTCGAAGCACCGTCGTGATCACCGGTGTGACACCTTGATCTCCATCGTAGCATCGTTGTCGTCTCGCCAATCTTATGCTTCCACGACTATCGCTACCGCTTAGTGATAAAGTAAAGCATTACAGCGCAATTGCATTGCATAGAATGGAGCGACAACCATATGGCTCCTGCCAGTTGCCGATAACTCGGTTACAAAACATGATCATCTCATACAATAAAATTTAGCATCATGTCTTGACCATATCACATCACAACATGCCCTGCAAAAACAAGTTAGACGTCCTCTACTTTGTTGTTGCAAGTTTTACGTGGCTGCTAAGGGCTTAAGCAAGAACCAATCTTACCTATGCATCAAAACCACAACGATAGTTTGTCAAGTTGGTGCTGTTTTAACCTTCGCAAGGATCGGGCGTAGCCACACTCGGTTCAACTAAAGTTGGAGAAACTGTCACCCGCAAGCCACCTATGTGCAAAGCACGTCGGGAGAACCGGTCTCGCGTAAGCGTACGCGTAATGTCGGTCCGGGCCGCTTCGTCCAACAATGCCGCCGAACCAAAGTATGACATGCTGGTAAGCAGTATGACTTATATCGCCCACAACTCACTTGTGTTCTACTCGTGCATATAACATCAACATATGAAACCTAGGCTCGGATGCCACTGTTGGGGAACGTAGTAATTTTAAAAAAATTCCTACGCACACGCAGGATCATGGTGATGCATAGCAACGAGAGGGGAGAGTGTGATCTACGTACCCTTGTAGATCGACAACGGAAGCATTTGGTTGATGTAGTCGTACGTCTCCACGGCCCGACCGATCAAGCACCGAAACTACGGCACCTCCGAGTTCTAGCACACGTTCAGCTTGATGACGATCCCCGGACTCCGATCCAGCAAAGTGTCGAGGAAGAGTTCCGTCAGCACGACGGCGTGGTGACGATCTTGATGTACTACCGTCGCAGCGCTTCGCCTAAGCACCACTACAATATTATCGAGGACTACGGTGGAAGGGGGCACCGCACATGGCTAAGAATATGATCACGTGGATCAACTTGAGTGTCTAGGGGTGCCCCCTGCCCCCATATATAAAGGAGCAAGGGGAGGAGGCCGGCCGGCCATATAGGTGCGTGCCAAGGAGGAGTCCTCCTCCTAGTAGGAGTAGGACTACTACTAGGAGGGGGAAGGAAGTGGGAGGGAGAGGGAAAGGGGGGCGCCGCCCCCCTCTCCTAGTCCAATTCGGACCAAGGGGGGGAGGAGGCGCGCGGCCCACCCTGGCTGCCCCTCTCTCTCTCCACTAAAGCCCATAAGGCCCATTACTTCTCCCGGTAGGGTTCCGGTAACCCTCCGGCTCTCCGGTTTTCTCCAAAATCACCCAGAACATTTCCGGTGTCAGAATATAGCCGTCCAATATATCAATCTTTATGTCTCGAACATTTCAAGACTCCTCGTCATGTCCGTGATCACATCCGGGACTCCGAACTAACTTCGGTACATCAAAACTCATAAACTCATAATATAACTGTCATCGAAACCTTAAGCGTGCGGACCCTACGGGTTCGAGAACAATGTAGACATGACCGAGACACGTCTCCGGTCAATAACCAATAGCGGAACCTGGATGCTCATATTGGCTCCTACATATTCTACGAAGATCTTTATCGGTCAGACCGCATAACAACATACGTTGTTCCCTTTGTCATCGGTATGTTACTTGCTCGAGATTCGTTCGTCGGTATCTCATTACCTAGTTCAATCTCGTTACCGGCAAGTCTCTTTACTCATTCCGTAATACATCATCTCGCAACTAACTCATTAGTTGCAATGCTTGCAAGGCTTATGTGATGTGCATTACCGAGAGGGCCCAGAGATACCTCTCCGACAATCGGAGTGACAAATCCTAATATCGAAATACGCCAACCCAACATGTACCTTTGGAGACACCTATAGAGCACCTTTATAATCACCCATTTACGTTGTGACGTTTGGTAGCACACAAAGTGTTCCTCCGGCAAACGGGAGTTGCATAATCTCATAGTCATAGGAACATGTATAAGTCATGAAGAAAGCAATAGCAACATACTAAATGATCGGGTGCTAAGCTAATGGAATGGGTCATGTCAATCAGATCATTCACCTAATGATGTAATCCCGTTAATCAAATAAAAACTCTTTGTTCATGGTTAGGAAACATAACCATCTTTGATTAACGAGCTAGTCAAGTAGAGGCATACTAGTGACACTCTGTTTGTTTATGTATTCACACATGTATTATGTTTCCGGTTAATACAATTCTAGCATGAATAATAAACATTTATCATGATATAAGGAAATAAATAATAACTTTATTATTGCCTCTAGGGCATATTTCCTTCATTGATCACACTATCAAAGCGTCTATTCCAACTCCGAGAGGCTTGCACCAGTCCATAAATGGATCGCTAGAGCTTGCACACTTTGTTAGCTTCCTTTGGATCGACAAAACCTTGTGGTTGCATCATATACAACTCTTCTTCCAGAAATCCATTCAGGAATGCAGTTTTGACATCCATCTGCCAAATTTCATAATCATAAAATGCGGCAATTGCTAACATAATTCGGACAGACTTAAGCATCGCTACGGGTGAGAAGGTCTCATCGTAGTCAATCCCTTGAACTTGTCGAAAACCTTTTGCGACAAGTCGAGCTTTGTAGACAGTAATATTACCGTCAGCGTCAGTCTTCTTCTTGAAGATCCATTTATTCTCAATTGCTTGCCGATCATTGGGCAAGTCAACCAAAGTCCATACTTTGTTCTCATACATGGATCCCATCTCAGATTTCATGGCTTCAAGCCATTTCGCGGAATCTGGGCTCACCATCGCTTCTTCATAGTTCGTAGGTTCATCATGATCTAGTAGCATGACTTCCAGAATAGGATTACCGTACCACTCTGGCGCGGATCTCACTCTGGTTGATCTACGAGGTTTAGTAGTATCTTGTTCTGAAGTTTCATGATCATCATCATTAGCTTCCTCACTAACTGTTGTCGTCTCGCCAATCTTATGCTTCTACGACTATCGCTACCGCTTAGTGATAAAGTAAAGCATTACAGGGCGATTGCATTGCATACAATAAAGCGACAACCATATGGCTCCTGCCAGTTGCCGATAACTTGGTTACAAAACATGATCATCTCATACAATAAAATTTAGCATCATGTCTTGACCATATCACATTACAACATGCCCTGCAAAAACAAGTTAGACGTCCTCTACTTTGTTGTTGCAAGTTTTACGTGGCTGCTACGGGCTTAGCAAGAACCGTTCTTACCTACGCATCAAAACCACAACGATAGTTTGTCAAGTTGGTGTTGTTTTAACCTTCGCAAGGACCGGGCGTAGCCACACTCAGTTCAACTAAAGTTGGAGAAACTGACACCCGCCAGCCACCTGTGTGCAAAGCACGTCGGTAGAACCAGTCTCGCGTAAGCGTACGCGTAATGTCGGTCCGGGCCGCTTCATCCAACAATACCACCGAACCAAAGTATGACATGCTGGTAAGCAGTATGACTTGTATCGCCCACAACTAACTTGTGTTCTACTCATGCATATAACATCAACGCATAAAACCTGGCTCGGATGCCACTATTGGGGAACGTAGTAATTTCAAAATTTTCCAACGCACACACAAGATCAAGGTGATGCATAGCAACGAGAGGGGAGAGTGTTGTCCACGTACCCTCGTAGACCGAAAGCGGAAGCATTATAACAACATGGTTGATGTAGTCATACGTCTTCACGGCCCGACCGATCAAGCACCGAAACTACGGCACCTCCGAGTTCTAGCACACATTCAGCTCGATGACGATGCCCGGACTCCGATCGAGCAGAATGTCGGGGAAGAGTTCCGTCAGCACGACGGTGTGGTGACGATCTTGATGTTCTACCGTCGCAGGGCTTCGCCTAAGCACCGCTACAATATTATCGAGGATTATGGTGGAGGGGGCACCGCACACGGCTAAGAGATCAATGATCAATTGTTGTCTCTATGGGGTGGCCCCTGCCCCCGTATATAAAGGAGCAAGGGGGGAGGTGCGGCCAGGCAAGGGGCGCGCCAGGAGGAGTCCTACTCCTACTGGGAGTAGGAGTCCCCCCTTTTCCATGTTGGACTAGCACTTGGGGGGAAAGAGAGAGAGGGGAAAGGAAAGGGGGGGGGGGGCGTCGCCCCCCTCCTTATCCAATTCGGACTGGGGGGGAGGGGCGTGCAGCTGCCCCTTGGCCTCCTCTCCTCTTCCTCCACTAGGCCCATTAAGGCCCATTAGGTTACCGGGGGGTTCCGGTAACCTCCCGGTACTCCGATAAAATGCCGATTTCACCCGGAACACTTCCGATGTCCAAACATAGGCTTCTAATATATCAATCTTCATGTCTCGACCATTTTGAGACTCCTCGTCATGTACGTGATCACATCCGGGACTCAGAACACCTTCGGTACATCAAAATATATAAACTCATAATGAAACTGTCATCGTAACGTTAAGCGTGCGGACCCTACGGGTTCGAGAACAATGTAGACATGACCGAGACACGTCTCCGGTCAATAACCAATAGCGGAACCTGGATGCTCATATTGGCTCCTACATATTCTACAAGATCTTTATCGGTCAGACCGCATAACAACATACGATGTTCCCTTTGTTATCGGTATGTTACTTGTCCGAGATTCGATCGTCGGTATCTCAATACCTAGTTCAATCTCGTTACCGGCAAGTCTCTTTACTCGTTCCGTAATACATCATCCCGCAACTAACTCATTAGTTGCAATGCTTGCGAGGCTTGAGTGATGTGTATTACCGAGAGGGCCCAGATATACCTCTCCGACAATCGGAGTGACAAATCCTAATCTCGAAATACGCCAACCCAAAATGTACCTTTGGAGACACCTGTACGGCACCTTTATAATCATCCAGTTACGTTGTGACGTTTGGTAGCACACAAAGTGTTCCTCCGGTAAACGGGAGTTGCATAATCTCATAGTCATAGGAACATGTATAAGTTATGAAGAAAGCAATAGCAACAAACTAAACGATCAAGTGCTAAGCTAACGGAATGGGTAAAGTCAATCACATCATTCTCCTAATGATGTGATCCCATTAATCAAATGACAACTCATGTCTATGGCTAGGAAACATAATCATCTTTGATCAACGAGCTAGTCAAGTAGAGGCATACTAGTGACACTCTGTTTGTCTATGTATTCACACATGTATTATGTTTCCGGTTAATACAATTCTAGCATGAATAATAAACATTTATCATGATATAAGGAAATAAATAACAACTTTATTATTGCCTCTAGGGCATATTTCCTTCACTTGATGGATCCACCGGTGGGGTTGAAACAACGAATAAATTAATATGATAACCATGGAAGAGAATCTTGAACAAGCCACCGTAAGACTTGAAAATGCACAAAGAAAAGATAAAGAAACACCGGGAAGAATTAGAGAACGAATGAAAATACTTGAGAGAACTTAGATACATGAGAACGAAGAGATCACGAGCTGATTAGAGGATATTTGAATGATGCACCGGTAAGATTTGGAGAACAATAGTTGAAAGCTGAAATGAATAATTCTTCTGAAATGATGGGCTCCGGAGGAAAGAAATGAAACAACTCATGAAATTCTCCAGATGGATGAAAAGGATTCTCACAATCAAAACAATTATGAGAGGATGGTATCACGCTTGAACTGATAATCCTCGAGAGAAGGCACAAGATTTAGAGGAAACACTTCTTCAGTCTTCAAATCCGAGAATGACAATGAGAAACACCACCAAGAATTGTTGAGGCACTCCAGAATGAAAATTAGAAAGGTTGAACCAAAGATGAAGAATTTGAAAGACCTTGGAGAAAGAACATTTGACTGGTGAAAACTCATTCTTATGTCAAACTTGGAAAAGAATTTGAGAGTAACTCCGGGAAGATTAGAAGAGTCAGGTAAGATCCTGGGAAAAGACCTGTGGGTTAGGGCCCACTCAACAGATACACCATCGAGCGATTACTTGAAAAGAGAGATTGCACCGGTTGAATTAAATGGCTTGAATGAGATTACAACCTCGAAATATCCTGAACGGATTGATAATGGAAACGTGAACCTTCTGAGATATCTTCAGCACTCCCGAACAAAAGAATAGCGAGAGGTGAAAGATTAAGAGGTGCAACGACATGAGAAAACATTTGAAACGAGGAAAAGGGTGTGATCACCATCAAAAGATTGCATTGAAAACACCGGGGAAGATAAAAGAACAAAGAATGATAAACTTGAAGCTCCCTTAGTATCTTCTTGAGAATCACCGGATAAGAACATTGATAGAAAGTGTTGTGGAATTGTCACGGCAAATGTTCTAGCAGAAGGACTTAGTCGTAGGGCCGTCGCAACTAGGAAGCTTAAAGGGGTTAATCGGGACAAAGGACACGAGAGGTTTTATACTAGTTCGGCCCCTTAAGATCAAGGTAAAAGCCTGTGTCTAGTTGTGTTGATATTGCCGGGGTTTCGATCACCAAGAGGCTAGTTCACCGGCTTGGTTGTCGTTCTCTTGTTTCTTGCCCTAAGCCGCCACCGGGTCGTCCCCTTATATACACGGGTTGACGCCTGGTGGCCTACAGAGTCCCGGCCGGCTCATAAATCGTGTCCCGCTCGGTGACTTCTTTTACATTCCTTTCCTTACAAGTCTTTTCTTATATATGGTGGTTTACAATATTGGGCCTTAAACCGCCTCTAGGCCTTTAGGCCTTCTATAAGATTTAATAAACTATCGTCTTGAATGTCTACTGGGATTCCTTTGTGACCCGCCATTGGGGCTGACCCGGCCCCTCCTGGGCGGGTCATAACTGATAGCTATATCCCCAACATTAGGCCCCAGGTTGACTTTGAACTTTGTCAATCTTCAACACTTAAACAAAATCCATCTTCTTATCCTCGCAAAGGTTTTTGTAACCCGCCATGACATCATCTCTTGAAAACATGAAAAACTTTTATGACATCATCTCCCAACAGATCTTCATCTTTAATGCCTTCCGAGAATCGAGGCATCCATTTAGTTAGATAACCATTATTCGGGTCTTCCTCAATTTTCGCGCCTGCCTGTTGGCTTATCCCCTTATAAATAGGCACGCCCCGGTCTTTTCTCATTCCTCTCTCTTCTTCGTCTTCTTCCTCTCACAACTCCACTGCAGCCCGAGCCCCGCCGCCATCATAGAGCATCTCGTTGTCGTCGACTTTGGCCGCTGCATCAACTAGAATCGGTTCAGAGAACAATGGCGATCTTCCGTGGAGGATCCGTGGCCGTAAGTATTCTCCCTCCATTCCTCAGATCCGCATTTAGAGCTTCTAGGTTTTCCTGCATGTTCTTCGTAGTTCTTCGCGGTTCTTCCACTGCAGCCTCGTCTTGATCCAAAAAGAGATGTATGTTTATGCGGTAGTTGTTTTGTGATTGCTCTTGACACTGGTAGATCCCTTTTTCCCCAATCTAGGGCCTCATTAGAACTTACAAATTCATCTGCGCTAAACTTTTAGGTCTAGAATTTTTTCCATTTTGAACAACCATTTGATCTGGAATAATACCAAGAAATTTGGGAAACTTGTTTGTCTCAACACTTAGGTGAATCTACTTTCTCAAATATCTATAGTCATGGCGGCTTACTGTGCCGGCTTACTTTTCCTTATATGACATTAGCCCTTATATAAGCCGCCATTACTCCCCTGTATCATTATCACTGAATTGAACCGGCATGTTGCTTTCATTTCAGTTTGTTTTTGAACATCATGCCGTCCAAAGCGCCGACTGTCTGCAACTGGGTTCCCTCAACAGTCACTGAGGACAATCTGAAGGAATTCTTTACCATAGGTTTTTTGCCAGGGAAGAATGTCATGTCCTATCGTGCGCTTGACCCAGAAGAGGAACGGCCCAATCCCAAAGATGGTGAAGTTATCGTCTTTTCTGATCACATGAACCGTGGCTTCTCCCCACCCGGCTCAAAGTTCTTTACAGATGTCCTCCATTTTTTCAAACTCCACCCTCAAGACATCGGGCCTAATTCCGTATTCAATATCTGCAACTTCCAAGTGCTCTTTGAGGTGTACCTTCAGGAAGAGCCGACCGTGGAACTCTTTAGAGAGTATTTTTATCCGAACCGCTAGAATGAGTGCACTAATGGCCCTAGCCTGGAACTTGGAGGTATCTCAATTCAGCATCGACAAGGCGACGTCTTCCCCTTGATAGTCTTGCCAAGTCATCCCAAGGACTGGAATCAGACTTGGTTCTATTGTCAAGACACTTCACCAGCAAATGAGCATCCACTGCCGGGTTATCGCTCAGAGCGTCTTGATTCCAAATTTGGACTCCCTGACAAACTCACTGCCGCTGAACGCAAGAAGCAGATACCATCCATTAAAAGGATTAACGCTTTATTGGGGAACGGCTTAACCAGAGTTGACTTGACCCGTTGCTGGGTTGCGTGGCGGGTTATCCCTCTAAGCCGCCGATCAAAATTGATGTATGAATATGGTGGAGGCCCAGATGACTCTCTTCGTCACAGCTCCGTTCGATTAACTGAAGAAGATATTGTTTCAATGTCAACCCTTCTGGTGAACGGAAAATACGAAGACTGTACTGAAGTCGGGTTAAACCCTTTCTGCAAGCTTAACCCGGTGCCAGAGGTAAAGAAACTCTGCTCTCTTCCTCTTTGCAATTTTCTCAGCTGTTTTAAATACTTGCATGACCTTTCATCTTGCTTGTTTATTTATAGGCCAAATCTGATTTCTGGAAAGTCAAGTACGATCACGAAGCCGCCAAGAAAGCCAGAGCCACCACCATAACTGCCAAAAAGACGACCCGGAGATCTAAGAAGAAGAAGAAAAGCACCTCTGAAGATCTGTTGAAGCTTGATGATACTTCTGAGTCGAAGATAGCCCTTGACTCCCTTGGCCAACTTTTTAATAATCTTATTAACACTAATCATTGCTAGGATGACACAGGGGCCAGTCAGGCCGTGGAAGAAGAGGTAACTATTTCCTCCAACTCAGCCCATTTGCCAAGACAGAAACTTCGAGTCGTAACCCGGAAAGTAAGGTTTTCACACCCTTTGGCTTATCTGGATCCTCATTTTCTTTTGAAAAAGCAGCAACGTGAGAGCCGCCATCAGACCCGGAATGATGATGACCCGCATGCTGTTCTTCAACAGACTCCTCAAAAACGCCAGAATGAGGTTTATTTCTTTGTCTTTGACTTTCTGTTAATGGATCTTCTCCCTTGCATTACTTACTTTGTTTTATCTTTGCAGGAGGTGTCTCGCTCTTCTGGCGACTCGTCTCAGACCCAATTTCCGGCCTTCAAGACTGCCCCTGGGTAAGGAAAAAAAATCATTTTTCCTTCGTGTTTTTCAAAATGTCTCTTTATACTGATAGTCCCATAACATTTCTCTTAGTGGTCAAGCTAAGTCCAAGAAGGCCAAAGTACTAAGCCAGTGGAAAACCCGCCAGTCCTTGCACCTGAACCAGCAATGCCACCTTCTCCTCCATTAACTGAAGCTCCAAAAGACCCGCCTGTCAACGCTGAAGTAAATCCTCCTGAGCCGTCAGTTGACGATACCACCGTTAATCCTTCTGAAACTGGACCATCCAACTCGGCCAACCCGCCATCACCGTCTGCACAAGACGTTCTGATCACCGGAAGCCGCTTTGTTGAGCCGGGGAATCCCACCGTGTTGGCTCGTCACACGGCGAAACAAGAGGCGTTGGAGAGACAGAAAGTGCATTTCGATATTTCGCATTATGGCCATCTGAATGCTAACGACATATTATCCGGCTATCTCAGCCATGTGCACTCCAGCCGTGACTCAGAGATCAAAATGGTCAAACAGTTGCAGCTGAAGTACGAGGTATGTTCTTCCGGCTTATTTATATTCTGCCAGCCCCCAAGTCTTCAGATTATGAGAAAACCGGAATGATCTGTAGACTTTATGATATAGGCTAAGACTTTACCTTTAGATTTTTCTGAAGTCTAATAAAATAGAACAAAGCTTCACCTATAGTCCCCAAGGGCCGGTTCTCTTAATCATAAATGAATCGGTACTTTGAATTTCATAACTGTCTTGTACCAAATCCAACAAATATTGTACTCCGGCTTAACCTTGAAAGACTTTGCTGAATATCATACATTAGCCCCCAAGTGCCAAGTGTTGTTACTTTGTAAAGTACTTGGGACTTGAAGTATTTTAGAGTCATAAGAAATTGTTTTGGCATACATTAGCCCCAAGTGTCAAGTGGTTTTGTAATGCAAAAGCACTTGAGACTTGAATCTTGACTCTTGGATTTTAATTGAATCTTAACATCTGTGTACATTTTGTAGAATGCCTTATCTGAATTGAGCTCGCAATTAACTGATGCGAAGACCCGGCTGGCGGATCAGGAAGCAGAAATCAAATCTGCTGACTCCAAGCTGCAACTGAGTCTTGCTGAGACGGAAAATTTGAAAACCAGCTTGACTATTAAGAAGAAAACCTGGGCTGAGGAAAAGACGCTGCTGACACAACGCGCCGAGAAAGCTGAAGCAGCCCTTGAAGAGGTTACGACGGAGCTGACCGGATTAAAAGACCGGGTGTCTCAAATGGTGTCCACCATCTTCGGTAAGTCATTTGTACTGACCTTTTTGACCTTCTTTTGATCCAGAATACAAACCGCTGGCTGACCCTTTGTTTAAAAAACCATGTGCAGGCCCACGAAGCAAGAACCTGAGCCAAGACAATTTGACCAAACTGCAGTCGGAGTATACCTTAGTGGAGCAATTGTACATTGGCGCACAACGGGCACTTGCCGCTATCTCTCTTGCCAATCAAGGACCCAACCGGCTCAGTAATGTCTTAAATAAGCTGTGAATCTTACCCGCCAGGTTCCAAGAAGTCAAGCGCTCCTGTGCTAGAGTCGGGGCTTTAACTGCCCTAAGATGCTCCAAGGCTTGGGTGCCAGATCTAGACCCGACGGATGTGGCCAGAGGGTACCGCACGGTAAAGGAAGACGGGTCACTGTTTGAACAGGATGACTTCGTTGCTTGCGTGAGGGAGGTGCGACCTCAGGCCACCATTCTTGGAGATGAAACAAATATCGATAAATACCAGCCGGGTTTTGACTTGGAAAATAAGAAGATGGCGACTCCCTCCTACAAAATGACCGACCTTATCCCACCGGTTCGTCAACATACTTTTGCTCCGGATATTGATCCAGCCGGCTTGATTGATGAAGAAGCAGAATTTACTGCTGTAGGCGGTTTTGACTGGTCAAAACCTAACTTCCAAGTAGCAGAAGGCGGTGAGCCGGCGAGGGAGGAGTGAAGACCATCTTCATGGGCTTTTAAAAGCCTTGTAATAGATTAGTTTTGACAACACTGCTTTATTTTGCCTATGCCCTCGCGCATAAGACACCATGTGTTATTCTGTGCTTTCTGATGTTAATATATGCATCATATTTATGGTTATATCTGCAATACTTCAGCTATTTTCCTGTAACAACAAGGAAATACTTGCTTGGTGGTTTAACACCGAATGGGTCAAAAGACCCAGTTCATGACCAAAAGCTTTATCATAGTAGATAAATAGAACTAAATGTAAAGATAAAAAAGGTTTGAAATAACCTTGGAGTAACATATAAAGAAGTTGTTCATAAACAGCAGTCATACCTGTATCTTCGACCTCTGGACCACCGGTTTATATGACCCGGGTCGTGAGGCTGACGATCCAGTCCTTTTTTTGAGAAATCAATGCTTCTAAATACCTAATGATTCTTATGCCTTGGCGGCTTATTGTCAAATAGTCAAGCCGGCGAAAAGACCATGCTGATTGTTTAAAATTGAGATAATAAAAGACCAATAAAACAAACACCGGGTGGTAAATAATATAAATAACCTTGTAATGAAAGGTTGGGGGTTTCTGATTCGAATACGATCAGTAAACCCGACAAAGGGGTTAAGCTAAGATTCGAATACGATCAAATAGCCCCCAGTGGCTTTGGCGTTGCGTCGATCAAGAGGGTACCGACAGCTATCTTCTCTTTGGTTCGAATATGACCTATGTTTGAACAGGAAGCCCCCAAATGACCTTGAGAGGTTTTTAACGACCCTGATTCGAATATGATCCAAGTCGGACCCAAAAGGGGTTAAGCTGTGATTCGAATACGATCAAGAAGCCCCCTAGTGAGTTTGGCTTTGAGCCGATCAAGAGGGTTACGACAGCTATGTTCTCTTTGGTTCGAATACGACCTATGTTTGAACAGGAAGCCCCCAAGTGACCTTGATAGTTTGCAGCTATATTCGAATACGATCATAAGCCGGACCAAAAAAGGTTAGACTTGATTCAAATATGATCAGCTCCTTAATAGTCATTTGAAAATAGTAGTAAAAAATAGTAAAGATGCGTAATCTTTGAAAAAGAAAAGAGACCGATGGTCCTACTTTATTACTTATCATAGTATATACAACCTCAAAGTACGTACATGATGAGAGCCGGTGGCTCGGGTGTAGTATGGCCGAAGTTGAGCAATGTTCCACGGCCGGCGGGTCTCCTCTTCTGACTTACGTGAGTCTTTGTGCTCTCGAATGTCAATGAGGTAATATGACCCGTTGTTTAAGTTCTTGCTGACCACAAAGGGTCCTTCCCAAGGCGGGGTTAGCTTGTGTGCATCTGACAGATCCTGGATGAGCCGGAGCACCAGGTCACCTTCTTGAAAAGTCCTGGACTTAACCCGGCGGCTGTGATAACGGCGCAGGTCCTGTTGATAAATTGCTGATCGAGCCGCTGCTAAGTCTCTGTCCTCATCTAACAAGTCAAGTGCATCCCGTCTGGCTTGTTCATTGTTAGCTTCAACATAAGCCGCCACACGGGGCGAGTCAGGACGGATGTCACTAGGCAACACTGCTTCCGCTCCATAAACCATGAAGAAAGGCGTATAACCTGTAGACCTGTTAGGGGTGGTGTTGATACTCCACAGCACTGAGGGTAACTCCTCTACCCAACAACCCGGCGTTCGCTGCAAGGGAACCATAAGCCGGGGCTTGAGACCTTTTAAGATTTCTTGATTTGCTCTCTCAGCCTGACCATTGGATTGAGGATGAGCTACAGAAGAAACACCAAGCCAGATATGCTCGCGCTTACAGAACTCCTCCATAGCCCCTTGGGATAGATTAGTGCCATTGTCAGTGATAATTCTGTGTGTAAAACCAAAATGGAAGATCACCTTTTTCATGAACTGAACCATTGTGGCTGCATGACACTTACTCACTGGTTCTGCCTCAACCCACTTTGTGAATTTATCAACTGCCACTAAAAGATGTGTCTTTTTATCCTTAGACCTTTTGAAAGGTCCAACCATGTCAAGCCTCCAGACCGCAAACGGCCAAGTGATTGGAATCATCCGCAGTTCTTAAGCTGGCACATGTGCTCGTCGTGCGAATTTTTGACATCCATCACATCTACTGACCAGATCTTCTGCATCAGCATGAGCCGTCAACCACTAAAAACCATGACGAAAAGCCTTGGCCACCAGAGATTTTGACCCGGCGTGATGACCACAATCGCCTTCATGGATCTCACGAAGTATTTCTTGGCCTTCTTCAGGGGAAACACACCGCTGAAATGCTCCAGAGATGCTGCGATGGTATAGTTCTCCGTCAGAAATCGTCATTGACTTAGACCGCTGGGTTATCTGTCGGGCCAGGGTCTCATCCGCTGGCAGCTCGCCCCGGGTCATGTAAGCCAAGAATGGAACTGTCCAATCTGGGATGACATGAAGAGCCGCCACCAGCTGCGCCTCCGAGTCAGGAACGGCTAGATCTTCTTCTGTAGGTAACTTAACAGACGGGTTATGCAAAATATCCAAAAAGGTGTTAGGTGGCACCGGCTTACGCTGAGATCCCAACTGGCTTAAAGCATCAGCCGCTTCGTTCTTCCTACGGTCAATGCGCTCCACCTGATAACCTTTAAAATGCCCTGCAACAGCATCAACTTCACGGCGATAAGCCGCCATGAGAGGATCTTTGGAATTCCACTTGCCTGACACCTGTTGAGCTACCAAATTTGAGTCGCCAAGACACCAGACCCGGCTCAGGCTCATCTCTTTAGCCATTCGAAGACCATGTAGCAAGGCTTCATATTCCGCTGCGTTGTTAGTGCAAGGAAACATCAGCCGCAACACATAACAAAATTTGTCACCTCGAGGGGAGGTTAAAACAACTCCAGCCCCCGAGACTTCCAACTGTCTGGACCCATCAAAGTGAATAGTCCAATATGTGTTGTATGGTTTCTCCTCCGGCATCTGCATCTCTGTCCAGTCATTAATAAAGTCAACCAGTGCTTGAGACTTGATCGCAGTACGTGGTACATACTTCAACCCATGAGACCCAAGCTCAATGGCCCACTTGGTGACTCGTCCAGTGGCTTCTCTATTTTGAATGATGTCCCCCAAAGGAGCAGAGCTAACCACCATGATTGGGTGACCCTGAAAGTAATGCTTAAGCTTCCGGCTCGCCATAAACACCCCATATACGAGCTTCTGCCAATGTGGATATCTTTGTTTAGATTCAATCAACACCTCACTGACATAGTAAACTGGCCGTTGAACCGGATGTTCCTTACCAACCTCCTTACGCTCCACCACAATTTCCACACAAACAGCCCGTGAGTTGGCGGCTACGTATAACAATAGCGGCTCTTTCTCAACTGGAGCAGCATGGACCGGCGGCTCAGCAAGCTGTTTCTCCAGATCCTCAAAATAGAGTTCGTAGCATCGCTCCAAACGAAATCATCCGTTTTCTTCATCATCTGATACAAAGGCATCGCCTTCTCCCCTAACCGACTTATGAACCGTCTCAAAGCAGCAACACGACCCGCCAGCCGTTGAATGTCATTGATGCATGTTGGTTTGGCCAGGGATGTGATTGCCTTAATCTTCTCCGGGTTAGCTTCAATACCTCGGTTGGACACCAAAAAACCCAAGAGCTTGCCAGCTGGGACTCCAAAAACACACTTGGCCGGGTTAAGCATCATTTTGTAGACCCGGAGGTTATCAAAGGTCTCTTTCATATCTGCGACCAAGGTTTCCTCCTTCCTGGACTTTACCACTATATCATCCACATAAGCATGAACATTACGCCCAATCTAATTGTGAAGGCAATTCTGCATACACCGTTGATAAGTCGCCTGGGCACTCTTAAGCCCAAAAGGCATAGACACATAGCAGAAGGCTCCAAACGGAGTGATCAAGGCTGTCTTCTCCTGGTCCTTAACTGCCATTTTAATCTGATGATAACCTAAATAAGCATCCAAAAAACTCAAACACGCGCAACCCGCCGTAGCATTAATGATCTGATCAATATGAGGGAGAGCATAAGGGTCAGCTGGACAAGCTTTGTTTAAATCGGTGAATCCACACACATACGCCGGGTGCCGTTCTTCTTGAGAACAAGCAACGGGTTGGCCAACCACTCTGGGTGAATAACTTCCACAATGAACCCGACCGCTAAGAGCCGGGCCACCTCTTCTCCGATGGCTTTGCGCCTTTCCTCGTTAAACCGCCGGAGAAACTGTCTGACTGGCTTGAACTTCGGATCAATATTGAGAGTGTGCTCAGCGAGTTCTCTCGGGACACCTGACATATCAGAAGGTTTCCATGAAAAGATGTCCCGGTTCTCATGGATGAACTCGATGAGCGTGTTTTCCTATTTCGGATCCAAGTTGGCACTGATGATGAACTGCTTGGATGTGTCGCTGGGCACAAAGTCAACCGTCTTGGTGTCATCAGCTGATTTGAATTTCAACACCGGCTCATGCTCCGTTGTTGGCTTCTTTAATGACGTCATGTCTGCCGGGTCAACATTATCTTTATAAAACTTTAACTCCTCTGTTGCACAAACAGACTCAGCATACGCAGCATCTCCTTCTTCACACTCCAGGGCTATTTTCCGGCTTCCATGCACCGTAATGGTGCCCTTAAAACCCGGCATCTTGAGCTGTAGATATACATAACACGGCCGAGCCATGAACTTAGTGTAAGCCGGCCGTCCAAACAGGGCATGATATGGGCTTTTGATCTTAACCACCTCAAAAGTTAACTTCTCCGCCCTAGAATCATATTCATCCCCAAAGGCTACTTCCAGCTCAATCTTGCCAACTGGGTATGCCGTTTGCCAGGCACAACACCGTGAAAAACAGTGTGGGATTGTTTAAGACTCTTATCAGTCAACCCCATCCGACGAAACGTCTCATAATAGAGGATGTTGATGCTACTGCCTCCATCCATGAGTACTTTAGTGAATTTATATCCACCAACCTGAGGTGCTACTACCAAGGCCAAGTGACCCGGATTATCAACCCAGGGAGGATGATCCTCTCTACTCCACACAATAGGTTGTTCTGACCACCGTAAGTAATGTGGAATCGCCGGTTCAACGACATTGACAGCCCTCTTGTGAAGCTTCTGGTCCCTCTTGCACAAGCTAGTGGTAAACACATGATATTGCCCACTATTCAACTGTTTTGGGTTGCTCTGATATCCAGACTGTTGCTGCTGATTACCCTGGCCGGGTTGTGGATTATAACCTCCTTGGTTACCCGTATGACCCTGACCGTGAAAGCCGCCTCCACCTGAACCGGCGCCCGGGCCATTAAAGCCGCCTCCACCTGAACCGCCGCCAGGGCCGTGACCTCCATCAAGTGCATTTGAATTTTTAAACGCCTTCATGATCGTACAGTCCTTCCACAGATGGGTGGCTGGCTTTTCCCGGGTGCCATGTCTTGGACAAGGTTCATTCAATAGTTTCTCAAGGGTGGGACCTGACCCGCCTGACCGAGGGGGTTGCCTACCCTTGCGCCGTTGATTGTTTCCCTACGTATTGGTGTTAGCCACAAATTCGTCAGTCTTACGTTTATTACCTCCTTGATTTGCCAGGTTATGCTGGTGACCCTTGCTGTTGCCGTTCTTTTTTCCCTTCCCTGTCTTTTCTTCATCAGACACAGGGTCCTTGGTACTATCAGAATCAGCATACTTGACGAGAACCGCCATCAACTGGCCCATGTCATTGCAGTCACGTTTAAGCCGCCCCAGCTTTTTCTTCAGAGGTTCAAAACGACAATTTTTCTCCAACATTAAGGCTGCTGAGCTGGCATCCATCTTATCAGATGAATGAATTATCTCCTTGACCCGGCGTACCCAATGGGTTGTGGACTCACCTTCCTCTTGTTTACAATTAGTCAGGTCCATGATTGACATAGGTTGCTTACATGTGTCCTTGAAGTTTTGAATGAACCGAGCCTTCAACTCCGCCCATGAGCCGATGGAATTGGGTGGCAACCCTTTTAACCAAGTGTGAGCCGTTCCATCCAACATCATGGTGAAGTACTTAGCCATTGCCGCATCGATGACCTCCAACAGCTCCATGGACATCTCATAACTCTCAATCCAGGCCCCAGGCTGCAAGTCGGCCGTGTAATTAGACACCTTACGAGGCCCCTTAAAGTCCTTTGGCAAACACTCATTACGTATGGCAGGCACTAGGCAAGGGACACCTCCGATTCTCGTGGCCACTCCTGCCTCAACCGAGGTTGCTGGATAAGCCGAAAAAGTCTGGTGAGCCGCCTGCTCCGCTGCTAGTTGAATCGCCCGCTCGGCCTCTTGTCGAATCCTCTCCTGTTCCACTAAGTTAAGGGCTCCCGCCTGCACCGGCTCATGCCTGTGCGGCTGGTTGTGGCATTGAGCATTGCTTGACATCTCAGCTGAGTCCATATGCCTGCTATAGCTCGGGCTTCGGCTCGGGCGAGGGGTTGAATGGATTCTGTCTCGACTATAAGAGTACGCATCCTGCTGTGCCAGAGCTGTTTGAAGAAGCTCCCTCACCCTTCGTGTCTCGACTGCTGTCGGAGAATTGCCTTCCATTGGGAGAGCCACCAAATGAGCCGACGCAGCAATGAGGTTTTCCAAAGGATTAGAGAAGTGACCCGGCAGGGTTGACGCATAATGAGGCGGAGCGGTATACATGCGAGGTGGTTCCATGGTCCGCGGCTGAACCGGTGCTCCGGGTGTCGTGATCCGATTTGCTTCCGGCGGGTTACTTGGACCGGACCCAGGTGTACGGAAAAGGTTCCTGGGATCGAGCGTCAGAGGTAGACGTGATTGAGTTTTCTGATGCCTTCTCCTCATGACCTCGTTTGACGCATTCAGATCCACTAAGAGCCGGAAAGTCTCTGCTTGAAGCTGCTAAGCACGAGCGTCCAAAGCCACCTGTTCCGCAGCCATCCTGACCTCTTTAGCTGCTAAGTTTTCCTTGGCCTGTGCCATCTCTTCGCGTACCCGAGCCACCTCCGCATCATGCTGAACTTTGTCTGCCAGTTCCACCACGGCAGTCAAAAGAACCATCAGCTTATCCGTGAGGTCCATTAATATCTGAGCCGGGGAGCGCGCGGGGTCTCCTGACCCAGCCGCCGCCGACCCGGTGGCCGCCGCTGCCGCAGCCGTGGAGTTCTGCCCGGCCTGGGTGCCTGCCATGAAGACTCCAGCTCGATTTGGCGGCTCAAAGGGGTCTGGAATACTGCTGCCATCGGAATAGCCCCCAAGCATGCCATCATGTAGCTGATATAACTAGTCCGTCTCACCTATTGATGATGTAGCGTCCGAACAGATGGCCGTCTCACCGCCATCCACTGATCCTTCCGAGTGTTCACCTCCATGGATGCAACCCACAAAAGCATGGTTTACGGCGAGTTGAACCTGGGTGGGTCTTGCATGCTGAGCCGTCTCGACGATGTTGGTGCAGATGTCCGGCTCAGGGTCTGATTCGTCGATCCGACCGATGAAGACATGAATCCCACCGAAGGGGACCCCGTACCCGTACTCAATTGAGCCAGCCTCGCGGCCCCAGCCTTCGTCGTTGATGTAGACCTTGCCGCGACGACTCTTGGTCATCCGGCTCACAACATATCCCTTGAGCCTATCGAAGCTGCCCTTCAAGAACTCAAATCCACTGTGCGCTGGCCCCACGATGGGCGCCAACTGTCGTGAAATTGTCACGGCAGATGTCCTAGAAGAAGGACTTAGTCGTAGGGCCATCACAACTAGGAAGCTTAAAGGGGTTAATCTGGACAAAGGACACGAGAGGTTTTATACTAGTTCGGCCCCTTACGATGAAGGTAAAAGCCTACGTCTAGTTGTGTTGATATTGCTGGGGTTTCGATCACCAAGAGGCTAGTTCGCCGGCTTGGTTGTCGATCTATTATTTCTTGCCCTAAGCCGCCACCGGGTCGTCCCCTTATATACACGGGTTGATGCCTGGTGGCCTACAGAGTCCCGGCTGGCTCATAAATCGTGTCCGGCTCGGTGACTTCTTTTACATTCCTTTCCTTACAAGTCTTTCCTTATATACGGCGGTTTACAATATTGGGCCTTAAACCGCCTCTAGGCCTTTAGGCCTTCTATAAGATTTAGTAAACTATCGTCTTGAATGTCTACTGGGATTCCTTTATGACCCGCCATTGGGGCTGACCCGGCCCCTCCTGGGCGAGTCATTACTGATAGCTATATCCCCAACAGAAAGGAACGGAGAGACTTCCCATCAATAAAAGGATACTTGAATACGAAATCTGAGTCCTTGAAGAAAAAGGGTGGGAGGGTGGGAAAACAAAGGCAACTTGGGACGAATGAAACAAACACCGTTGAGAATACTTAGAGTTGATCTTGAGAATGTTGAAATTGATCGGATCCACTTGAAGAGAGACACGCCGGTTGAAAAGGATTGACATGACAAACTCAATGATCAAGAAGGATTTGTATTCACATAGGAATATGAGAACACCACTTAGGAAAGGTATGGAATCAACACTTGACATTGAAGCAACTCGAATACCACAACCCAAAAAAAACAAAGGATTGACTTGCAGAATAAGCCGGAACAAACATATGATAGAGATTTCGTCCGAAGTTTTCGTGGTGGGGCCCACACGGGCTCGATCATACATCACCATCATGTACAAGGCAGTGCACAGGACATATGAAGCATCCCCGAGTCAGCATAGCCAAGGACTCTTTAAGACACAACGAGACCACTGTAAAACCAACCTTTGATAGGCAGACCACTAGACGTCGAACCCCAATCTCATATCATGCATCTGTCGGAAAGATATCCTAGGAGCTACTTGAATTCCCACTTATAAACTCCCGAAACTTTCTGGTTATGCAATCAGGTGTTGGGGATACAGGGGAAGCATAATATCTCACCCAAAACTAGCAAATCCTACATCCAGCTGTATCCATCCTTCAACACATAACCAAGAAACCTTCGGAAATCATTTACCTCAACCTTCGAAAAAGCATCCGTTATACGAGTTATGGCAGTACTCCCGAACTCCCGCCCCAGTACTGGGTGGCGTTGAGGTTATCTCACCAACAACTGCATAAAAGAGTTTTTCGATGTCGGCAAAACTCGGGTATTCCAGAACTGCAACGATAAAATTGTGATGACAACACCTCGAAGCTCAACTCCCCGGGACACTGCCACAACCCCTAAATGTCAGGAGGCACCAAGAACAATGTTCTCGTCACAAAACCATCAGAACGATTCCAAGATACCCGCGCGATCCTAAATTTTTTTAGTGAAATTTAGGAGAGAAGAGTCAAAACTCTACGTTAGGAGGCCTCACAAGAGCGACGAAGGGACCGAGGAGTAAAAAGAATCCTACTCTCCGATATATATAATCCTAAGACTCAAAACATTTTTCTAGACTCAACAACACCAACGATTCGATCAAGCAGGGGCTCCTAAGTCGGGGAAGGCTCTGATTACCAACTTGTAACACCCACGATGCGGCTATATCTCCCACGTGTCGGAGCACAACATAGAGGCATAACCGCATAGTAGGCACGTGACAAGAGGGGTAATCTTTACACATCCCATGTACTGAATAAGGAAGGGATAAATAGTTGGCTTACAATCGCCACTTCACACAATACATAAATATAGCATTACATCATCTAGAATACAAACAAGGTCCGACTACGGAACCAAATAAAGAAAGACAACCCTAATGCAAAAGATCCCCGATCACCCCGACTGTGCTCCACTACTGATCAACTGGAATGAAACAACACAACGAACACGATCTTCATCAAGCTCCCACTTGATCTCAGCTGCGTCATCTGCACTGGTATCAACGGCACCTGCAACTGGTTTTGGAAGTAATCTGTGAGTCACGGGGACTCAACAATCTCGCGATCAAGACTATTTAAGCTTATGGGTAGGAAAAGGGTAATGAGGTGGAGCTCTAGCAAGCACTAGCATATATGGTGGCTAACTTACGCAAATGAGAGCGAGAAGAGAAGCAAGGCACGGTCGAGAAGCTATAAAGATCAAGAAGTGATCCTGAAACTACTTACGTTCAAGCATAACCCGAGACCATGTTCTCTTCTCGGAATCCGCCGAAAAGAGACCATCACGGCTACACATGCGGTTGATTCATTTTAATTAAGTTAAGTGTCAGGTTTTCTACAACCGGATATTGACAATTCCCATCTGCCCATAACTGCGGGCACGGCTTTAGAAAGTTCAAACCCCTGCAGGGGTGTCCCAACTTAGCCCATCACAAGCTCTCACGGTCAACGAAGGATATTCCTTATCCCAGGAAGACCCGATCAGACTCGGAATCCCGGTTACAAGACATTTCAACAATGCTAAAACAAGACCAGCAAGACCACCCGCTGTGCCGACAAATCCCGATAGGAGCTGCACATATCTCGTTCCCAGGGCACACCGGATAAGCTAAGCGTACATGAGCCAATGTAACCCAAGTTGCCAAGGGACGGCCCTGCACGGTGCTCTAGTTTGGACCAACACTCAGAGGAGCACTGGCCCGGGGGTTTAAAATAAAGATGACCCTTGAGTCTGCAGAACCCAAGGGAAAAAGGCTTAGGTGGCAAATGGTAAAACCAAGGTTGGGCCTTGCTGGAGGAGTTTTATTCAAGGCGAACTATCAAGGGGTTCCCATTATAACCCAACCACGTAAGGAACGCAAAATCAAGGAACATGACACCGGTATGACAAAAACTAGGGCGGCAAGAGTGGAACAAAACACCAGGCATAAGGCCGAGCCTTCCACCCTTTACCAAGTATATAGATGCATTAAAGTAAACAAGATATAATAGTAATGATATCCCAACAATAATCATGTTCCAACAAGGAACAAACTCCATCTTCACCTGCAACTAGTAACGCTATAAGAGGGGCTGAGCAAAGCGGTAACATAGCCAAACAACGGTTTGCTAGGAAAGGTGGGTTAGAGGCTTGACATGGCAATATGGGAGGCATGATAAAGCAAGCGGTAGGTATCGCGGCATAGCAATAGAGCGAGCAACTAGCAAGCAAAGATAGAAGTGATTTCGAGGGTATGGTCATCTTGCCTGCAAAGTTCTCCGAGTTGATGAAAGCTTGATCCTCGTTAGCATACTCAACGGGTTCCTCAGTCGCGAACTCGTCTCCCGGCTCTACCCAAGACAAGAACACAAGCAAAGGAAACCACAATCAACCACGGTGCAATGCACAAGCAACATGATGCAAAACATGACATGATATGCGGGATGAGATATGCAATGCATATGCAGGCTCTGTAAGGAAAAGAATGAACCAGGCCTCAACTTGGCAAACCAAGTGTGCCGCTGGAAAGATGAGTTGATTTCGGTCGAAATCGATATAAAGATCACCGAAATCAGATGCACGGTTTACAAATGGCAAGCAAAACAAGAATGGCATAATTCTGCGATTAACAGCACGACGCCATCTAAAGTGCAACAAGAAACTAAGCTACTGCACTCTAACATAGCAACAAAGCACATGGCAGTGATCTACCCAAAATGCTTGACAATAGACGAACACTGAGCTACGGCTAAATCACACGAGAGCAGGTTCAAACAAGCATGTCAAAAGTGCACAAGATAACAGCATCACAGACTTAGTGAAATACTAACATGTCAGGAATTAACATCAGGAAGCAAAGTTTAGAGCAAGATATCAACATGCTACAGGAACATATCATAGCAAACAAAGGCATGGCATGAATCTACTCAAAGCATATAGAAAAGGTCCCTTACTTACCATAAGCCAAAATGGCACAGAAAACATGATGGCACCCATGTAAAGATAGCAAGTTTCGTTAACAGATTCAGACTTAGCAGAAAACTGGACATGGCATAAACAGAATTATGAAGGCATGTTTACGAGCTCGATTCACTCATCACAAGGCATTGAATGACAAGCTAAGCATACTACCAGCAAGAAGACATGTTCAAGAAGCTAAACATGGCAAGAACAATCTCATAGCATGCATGAAACAACTACAACAACCTTCGCAAAATTGATTAACACGTAAACAATCTGCCAGGAACATTTTATAGCAAAAGTAGAGCAATATTGAGTCATGCTAGGGCACTCCATAAATGCAAACAGGGGCATGGATGGATAGAGCACAACCATATGTCAAAATCATCCTTACTGAACATACTCAAAAGAAACATGGATCTCACTGTAGCAACATGAATACATGGCATAAAAATAACAATAGGACAAAGACTTAGTGAAATTCTAAGTCTCTGAAATCAGCAATATCACGAGAGCTACTTTGCATGCTTGTGTTAGTCACCACATTGATCACAAAAATACATGGCATACACCCCTGTAAATATGGCATGGCATAGCCGAAAACACATGTAGGGCTCAAGGCCATATGCAGCACACAATAATCATGGCAAAAATGACAAATGCTCATAAAGTGACAAGAATCAGGAACTAACATTTTATAGCACTCTTGCATCAATAATTTGGGCATCAAGATGGACTCAAACAAGCATGGCACCATGGAACAAAATGAAGAGCACAACCTAATGAACAATTTGATATATGGCACGCACAAAACGGAGCTACGGATGAGGAGATATGATGCAATGAACAGGGCTTGAAAATACTGCAGAAAAGGACATAGGGAAATTTGAGGGGGCGGGAAGTCAACCTTTATTCCAGATCTAGATCGGGACGGCTCGGTTCCCGAGGATCGCCGGAGTTCGTGCCGAAGAAGAGGAAGACGGTGGTCGCCAGAGTGGGGACTTCCCGGATCCGGGAAAGGTGGGGGTCACCGGGGCCGGATCCGTTGAGCGGCGGGGCCGAGACGCGAGTGCGGCGGCGAGCTCCCACAGCGGCGGCGGCGAGGAAGGACAGAGGCGGGGCGGAGCTGGTGGCGCACGACGGCGGCGGGAAGGTGCGCCGACGAGGCCGAGCGGGGCGCGCGGGTCTCCGGGTCGGCAGCCGACGAGGCAAAAGGGTGGCGCCGGTCGGGGCTGGGCGGCGCGCGGGTCGCGGCCGGCGCAGGCGGCGCGGTGGGGTCGGTGGCCGGCGGCGAACTCCAGCCAGCGAGGTGCGCGGCCTCTGGCGAGGTCCGGCATGGCGGCGCGTGGAGCCACGGGCGGCGCGGATCCGGGCTCCCGCGGGCTTGGGCGGCGGCGAGATCTGGGCCCGGGCGGGCCCGCGATGGGTGATGACCCACAAGTATAGAGGATCTATCATAGTACTTTCGATAAGTAAGAGTGTCGAACCCAACAAGGAGCAGAAGGAAATGATAAGCGGTTTCTAGCAAGGTATTCTCTGCAAGTACTGAAATAAGTGGTAACAGATAGTTTTGTGATAGGATAATTTGTAACGAGCAACAAGTAACAAAAGTAAATAAAGTGCAGCAAGGTGGCCCAATCCTTTTGTAGCAAAGGACAAGCCCGGACAAACTCTTATATGACGTAAAACGCTCCCGAGGACACATGGGAATATCGTCAAGCTAGGTTTCATCACCTTCATATGATTCGCGTTCGGTACTTTGATAATTTGGTACGTGGGTGGACCGGTGCTTGGGTGCTTCCCTTACTTGGACAAACATCCCACTTATGATTAACCTCTATTGCAAGCATCCGCAAAAACAACAAATGTATTAAGGTAAACCTAACCATAGCATGAAACATATCGATCGAAATCAGCCCCTTACGAAGTAATGCATAAACTAGGGTTTAAGCTTCTGTCACTCTAGCAACCCATCATCTACTTATTACTTCCCAATGCCTTCCTCTAGGCCCAAATAATGGTGAAGTTTCATGTAGTCGATGTTCACATAACACCACTAGAGGAGAGACAACATACATCTCATCAAAATATCGAACGAATACCAAATTCACATGACTACTAATAGCAAGACTTCTCCCATGTCCTCAGGAACAAAAGTAACTACTCACAAAGCATAAACATGTTCATAATCAGAGGGGTATTAATGTGCATATAGGATCTGGACATATGATCTTCCACCAATTAAACGAACTAGCATCAACTACAAGGAATAATTAACACTACTAGCAACCTACTAGTACCAATCCCGGACTTGAAGACAAGAATTGGATACAAGAGATGAACTAGGGTTTTGAGATGACATGGTGCTGATGAAGATGTTGATGGAGATTGCCCTCTCCCGATGAGAGGAGCGTTGGTGATGACGATGGCGATGATTTCCCCCTCAGGGAGGGAAGTTTCCCCGGCAGAACAGCTCCGCCAGAGCCCTAGATTGGTTCCGCGAAGGTTCTGCCTCGTGGCGGCGGAGTTTCGTCCGAGAAGATGGCTATTTAATTTTTTTCCCATCGAGAGACTCCATATAGCAGAAGATGGCCACCGGAGGGCCACCAGGGGGCCCACGAGGTAGGGGGCGCGCCTAGGGGGGTAGGGCGCACCTCCCACCCTTGTGGGAAAGGTGTGGCCCCCCTGGTGAGGTTCTTGCGCTCAGTATTTTTTATATATTTGGAAAACATCATCCGTGAAGTTTCAGGACTTTTGGAGCTGTGCAGAATAGGTCTCTAATATTTGCTCCTTTTCCAGCCCAGAATCCCAGCTGCCGACATTCTCCCTCTTTATGTAAACCTTGTAAAATAAGATAGAATAGGCATAAGTATTGTGACATAATGTGTAATAACAGCCCATAATGCAATAAATATTGATATAAAAGCATGATGCAAAATGGACGTATCAACTCCCCCAAGCTTAGACCTCGCAAAAAGCCGAAATCGAAAAATATGTCCACATGTTTAGAGATAGAGGTGTCGATAAAAATAAAATACGGACATGAGGGAATCATGATCATTCTTAGAACAACAACTTATAATTATTGTCATATAATCCCTTATGCTAGAGTAATAATTCAATCACAATATCAAGTATGAATCGTAAACTTCATTGAAAACTAACAAACTGCAATCTCAGTCATTGAAGCAATTGCAATTTATCATAACATAGGAAAGAGTCAATGTATAAGAGATTTTCAGCAAGTCCACATACTCAACTATCATATAATCTTTCACAATTGCTGACACTCACGCAATACTTATGGGTATGGAGTTTTAACCGGACACAGAGAAAGATAGGGGCTTATAGTTTTGCCTCCCAACGTTTTACCTCAAGGGTAATGTCAACAGTAATAGTTCATGAAAACTCGCATCCAATTAGCCATATATACCAAGATCTTTCCAACATATTGTGCTTGCCAAAGGATAAAATGTAAAAAGGAAGGGTGAAGATCACCATGACTCTTATGCAATATAGGAGATAAAAGTAAAAGATAGGCCCTTCGCAGAGGGAAGCAGAGGTTGTCATGCGCTTTTATGGTTGGATGCACAAAATCTTAATGCGAAAGAACGTCACTTTATATTGCCCCTTGTGATATGGACCTTTATTATGCAGTCTGTCGCTTTTATTACTTCCATATCACACGATCGTATAAAGCTTATTTCATCCGCACCAATCAATCATACATATTTAGAGAGCAATTTTTATTGCTTGCACCGATGACAACTTACTTGATGGATCTTACTCAATCCATAGGTAGGTATGGTGGACTCTTATGGCAAAACTGGTTTAAGGGTATTTGGAAGCACAAGTAGTATCTCCACTTGGTGCAATGAATTTGGCTAGCATGAGGGGGAAAGGTAAGCTCATCATGTTGGAAGATCCAAGAAAATATAATTTATCTCAGATGTAAGAAAACATAATCCATTACGTTGTCTTCCTTGTCCAATGTCAACTCTTTAGCATGTCATATTTTAATGAGTGTTCACAATCATAAAAGATGCCCAAGATAGTATATTTATATGTGAAGACCTCGCTTTCTTTATTACTTCCTATTAATTGCAACGATGACCAAAACTGTGTTTGTCAACCCTCAATAACTTTTATTCATCATACTCTTTCTATGTGAGCTCATTACTCTCTATAAGACTCACATGATCTCTTTGTTTCTTTTTATTTCTTTCTCTTTTCTTTTATTCACTTAGGATCATGGCAAAATAATCAAGACCTTGACTGAACACTAATCTTTATTATATAACTCACAGACTCGATTACATAGAATGATAATAAAGAAAAACTCACAACTAGATCATACTAAGAACTTTTATTCTACTAGATCAAGATACTACCAAAAGGATCATACTAAGAAAACGGTAAAGATAAAAGTGATGGTGATACGATACCGGGGCACTCCCCCAAGCTTGGCAGTTGCCAAGTGGAGTGCCCATACCAGATACTCAATTCTTCTTTGTTGGTGGAGACGGTGGTGATTTTGTTGATGGCGTAGGCTTGTCGTCCTTCTTCCAAGGCATAGGCTCACCATCATAGAAAGATGACCGGGTCTCCGGGATCCTCAAATCTGCAGCCAAACTTATCCTTTTGAATCTATATTCATACTCACAGTTTTGGTTTTGTAGGTCATAGATTTGAGCTTGAAGGTGCTCAATTTTCTCGTGAAGCTTGAAGATGGTCTCCCCGATGTTGTCGGCATCCAGCTTGTGTTTGTTGGTGAATTCTGTGATCATCATGTGGTTGGAGTTGAGTCCACGCTCCACCATCCCCTGACACTTGAAAACTGGTTGCTCCATTTCTTCGAGCCTCGTCTCCACGCTTCCGGTCCCCTTCGGTCCCTCATCATCACGGATGTGCAGCAACCCATCACGCATCTCAATGGTTTGAGGGTGTCGCTGCACCTCCGCGAGGTAAGGGTTGATGACCTTCTCAAAGAACTTGTCCTTGGGAGCACTTGGAGATGCCATGATAATCTAGATCTGTCAGAAAAACTGCTCGAAACAAAGACAAGAGATTTTTGCGTGATATGGGAGTCAAAACCCCCGGGAGATTATATAATGAATTTTTACCGACCAAAATACGTGTCGTGTACGAAAACGGAGTCCGGAGAGCACACGAGGTGCCCACGAGGTAGGGGGGCGCCCTCCACCCTCGTGGAGCCCTCGTGACCTTCCCGGACTGCTGCTTATTTTTCTATTTTTCTAAATATTCCAAAACGGAGAAATATTGCATTAAAAACTGTTTTGGAGTCGGTTTACTTACCGTACCACATACCTATTCCTTTTCGGAGTCTGAAACGTTCCGGAAAGTGTCCCTTATGTATTCCTCCGGGGTTACGGTTTCAATAATATTGGTTTCAACATTTATGGGATTACGTGAGATATAGTGTTTAATTCTTTGACTGTTCACCACCTTCGGATTTGTGCCTTCGAAGTTGTTGATTTTTATGGCATTGGAATGGTAGACCTCCTCGATAACGTAAGGACCTTCCCATTTAGAGAGATGTTTTCCTGCAAAAAATCTTAAACGAGAGTTGTATAGCAATACATAATCACCTACATTAAACTCACGCTTTTGTATCCTTTTGTCATGCCATGTTTTAACTTTATCTTTAAACAACTTGGCATTTTTGTAGGCTTGGGTTCTCCATTCATCACGTGAGCTAATATCAAAAAAACCTCTTCTCACCAGCAAGTTTAAAATCATAGTTAAGTTCTTTAATAGCCCAATAGGCCTTGTGTTCTAGTTTGAGAGGTAAGTGACATGCTTTTCCATAAACCATTTTATACGGAGACATACCCATAGGATTTTTATATGCAGTTCTATAGGCCCATAATGCATCATCTAGTTTCTTGGACCAATTCTTTCTAGACCTTTTAACAGTCTTTTGCAAAATTAATTTGAGTTCTCTATTACTCAATTCTACTTGACCACTAGACTGAGGGTGATAATTGGTGATGCAATTCTATGATTAACATCATATTTACTAAGCTTTTTACGAAAAGAACCATGAATAAAATGTGAACCAGCATCAGTCATTAAATATCTAGGGACTCCAAATCTTGGAAAAATAACTTCTTTAAGCATTTTAATAGAAGTGTTATGATCAGCACTACTAGTTGGAATAGCTTCTACCCACTTAGTAACATAATCAACAGAAACTAAAATATGTGTATATCCATTAGAGGAAGGAAAAGGTCCCATATAGTCGAAGCCCGAAACATCAAATGGTTCAATAACAAGTGAATAATTCATAGGAATTTCTTGACATCTACTAATATTACCAATTCTTTGACATTCATCACAAGATAAGACAAACTTATGGGCATCCTTGAAGAGAGTAGGCCAAGAAAAACCAGATTGTAGTACCTTATGTGCAGTTCTATCTCCAGCATGGTGTCCTCCATAAGCTTCGGAGTGACACTTGCGTAGGATCTGTTCCTGTTCATGCTCAGGTACACAACGTCTAATAACACCATCCACTCCTTCTTTATAAAGATGTGGGTCATCCCAAAGTAATGCCTCAAATCATAGAAGAACTTTTTCTTTTGCTGGTATGTGAAACTAGGTGGTATAAACTTGGCAACAATGTAATTAGCATAATCAGCATACCATGGAGCAGTATGAGTGGCATTTATGACATTTAATTGCTCATCAGGAAAGCTATCATCAATAGGTAGTGGGTCATCAAGCACATTTTCTAACCTAGACAAGTTGTATGCAACGGGGTTCTCAGCTCCTTTTCTATCAACAATATGCAAATCAAATTCTTGTAGCAAGAGAACCCATCTAACAAGTCTAGGTTTAGCATCTTTATTTTCCATGAGATATTTAATAGCAGCGTGATCAGTGTGAATAATTACTTTAGAATCAACAATATAAGGTCTGAACTTATCACAAGCAAATACAACTGCTAAGAATTCTTTTTCAGTAGTAGCATAATTTCTTTGAGCATTGTCTAGAGTTTTACTATCATATTGAATAACATTTAGTTTTTTATCAACTCTTTGTCCTAGAACAACACCTACAGCATAATCACTATCATCACACATAATTTCAAAGGGTAAATTCCAATCAGGTGGCTGAACAATAGGTGCAGAGATCAATGCTTTCTTAAGTATTTCAAATGCATCTACACAATCATCATCAAAAACAAATGGTATATCTTTTTGTAATAAATTAGTCAGAGGCTAAGAGATTTTTGAGAAGTCCTTAATGAACCTCCTATAAAAACTGGCATGACCAAGGAAACTTCTTATACCTTTGATGTCCTTGGGACATGGCATCTTTTCAATAGCATCAACCTTGGCTTTATCAACTTCAATACCTCTTTCAAAAACTTTATGCCCCAAGACAATACCTTCATTCACCATAAAGTGGCACTTTTCCCAATTCAAGACAATATTAGTTTCTTCACATCTCTGCAAAACTCGATCAAGGTTGCTCAAGAAATCATCGAAAGAAGATCCATAGACGGAAAAATCATCCATGAAAACCTCACAAATCTTTTCACAAAAGTCAGAGAATATACCCATCATGCATCTTTGAAAGGTAGCAGGTGCATTACATAAACCAAAAGGCATACGTCTATAAGCAAAAGTACCAAAAGGGCATGTAAAAGTAGTCCTTGATTAATCTTTGGCTGACACAGGTATTTGAGAGAAACCGGAATAACCATCTAGAAAGCAAAAATGTGTAAGCACTAGCTGGAGAGCACAGCCGTCATTTGCATTCATCACTGTTAATTTATATTGGGTATGACTATGATTGGATCTCTTTTACCATGAATTACAATGTCTAGTCAGTCCTTGATCTTTAAAGGTGCTCTGCATTTATGTTTTGCGGTCTCAGAAAGGGCTAGCGAGATACCATCTTGTTATATCATATTATGATTGTTTTGAGAAAGTGTTGTCATCCGAGATTTATTATTATGACTTGCTAGTTGATTATGCTATTGATATGAGTAATGATGAGACCTGAGAATTATTGCAAATGTGGTTAGTTATGATCTATGATGAACGCTTAAATGTTGGCTTTACATAGTTACAACAACAAGAGCAAACAGAGTTTGTAAAAGTTTTTATTTCTTTCTTTCATTTTGTCAACTGAATTGCTTGAGGACAAGCAAGGGTTTAAGCTTGGGGGAGTTGATACGTCTCCATCGTATCTACTTTTCCAAACACTTTTGCCCTTGTTTTGGACTCTGACTTGTATGATTTGAATGGAACTAACCCAGACTGACGCTGTTTTCAGCAGAATTACCATGGTGTTGTTTTATGTGCAGAAAACAAATATTCTCGGAATGACCTGATATTCCACGGGAGGTCTTAGAAAAAATAATAAAAAATCCTTGCCAAATATGAAGACCAGGGGGCCCACACCCTTCTCACGAGGGTGGGGGCGCCCCCCCCCCCTTGGGCGTGCCCCCCTACCTCGTGGGCCCCCTGAAGACCCTCCGACGCCAACTCCAACTCTATATATTTGCTTTTGGAGAGAAAAAAATCAGAGAGAAGAAATCATCACGTTTTACGATACACAGCCGCCGCCAAGCCCTAAAACCTCTTGGGAGGGCTGATCTGGAGTCCGTTCGGGGCTCCGGCGAGGGGGATTCGTCGCCGTTGTCATCATCAACCATCCTCCATCACCAATTTCATGATGCTCACCGCCGTGCGTGAGTAATTCCATCGTAGGCTTGCTGGACGGTGATGGGTTGGATGAGATTTATCATGTAATCGAGTTAGTTTTGTTAGGGTTTGATCCCTAGTATCCATTATGTTCTGAGATTGATGTTGCTATGACTTTGCTATGCTTAATGCTTGTCACTAGGGCCCGAGTGCCATGATTTCAGATCTGAACCTATTATGTTTTCATGAATATATGTGAGTCCTTGATCCTATCTTGCAAGTCTATAGTCACCTACTATGTGTTATGATCCGGCAACCCCGAAGTGACAATAATCGGGACCACTCCCGGTGATGACCATAGTTTGAGGAGTTCATGTATTCACTATGTGCTAATGCTTTGTTCCGGTTCTCTATTAAAAGGAGGCCTTAATATCCCTTAGTTTCCAATAGGACCCCGCTGCCACGGGAGGGTAGGACAAAAGATGTCATGCAAGTTCTTTTCAATAAGCACGTATGACTATATACGGAATACATGCCTACATTACATTAATGAACTGGAGCTAGTTCTGTGTCGCCCTATGTTATGACTGTTACATGATGAACCGCATCCGGCATAATTATCCATCACTGATCCGGTGCCTACGAGTTGTCCATATACTGGTTTACGCTTATTTACTTTTCCGTTGCTACTATTACAATCACTACAAAATACCAAAAATATTACTTTTGCTGTCTTTACTTTTGTTGCCGCTACCACCACTATCATATTACTTTGCTACTAAACACTTTGCTGCAGATACTAAGTTTCTAGGTGTGGTTGAATTTACAACTCAGCTGCTAATACTTGAGAATATTCTTTGGCTCCCCTTGTGTCGAATCAATAAATTTGGGTTGAATACTCTACCCACGAAAGCTGTTGCGATCCCCTATACTTGTGGGTTATCACCCATGCCTTTTCCTCCGAAACCATCCAAGAAAAAGGATGATGAGGATTTTGAGCGCTTTGCTGAAATGATTAGGCCTATCTTTTTGCGTATGAGATTAACTGATGTGCTCAAAACAAATCCTTATGCTAAATATATGAAAGATATCATTACTAATAAAAGAAAGATACCAGAAGCTGAGATTTCCACCATGCTTGCTAATTATACTTTTAAGGGTGGAATACCAAAGAAACTTGGAGACCCAGGAGTACCTACTATACCTTGCTCCATTAAAAGATATTATATTAAAACTGCTTTATGTGATCTTGGAGCCGGTGTTAGTGTTATGTCTCTCTCTTTATATCGTAGACTTGACTTGAATAAGTTGACACCTACCGAAATATCTTTGCAAATGGCTGATAAATCAACTGCTATACCTGTCGGTATTTGTGAGGATGTGCCTGTTGTGGTTGCAAACGTTACTATTTTAATGGACTTTGTTATTCTTGATATTCCCGAGGACGATAGTATGTCTATTATTATTGGAAGACCTTTTCTTAATACTGCAGGGGCTGTTATTGATTGCAACAAAGGCAATGTCACTTTTCATGTTAATGGTAATGAGCATACGGTACACTTTCCGAGGAAACAACCTGAAGTTCATAGTATCAACTCTATTGGAAAAATTCCATCGATTATATTTGGAGGTTTTGAATTTCCTCTTCCTACTGTCAAGAAGAAATATGATATTCTTATTATTGGGGATGTGCATATCCCCGTTGAGGTAACTTAGTATTATTCGAAATTTCTCCGGTTTCATGATTATCAGAATGAGTTTGTTAACAAGACTTGATCAACCTTGTTAGTGGATTCTTTTTGATGAGCATGAGATGGATGAAACTAGAAGCACAAACTTCTGTACCCCACTTTTACTTTCTGTTATTTATATTAAATAAAGTAAAAATAGTATTTTTTGTCTGTTTCCTGACTTATCCGTGCAATATAAAAATATCCTGAAAATAAAAGTCCTCAGAATGACATGCCAATTTAATATGATTTTTTCGGGAATATTTGAGAATTTACTATGCAAAAATTACCCCGGGAGGAGCTGCCACCTGGCCACGAGGGTGGTGGGCGCCCCCCCCCCCCTATAGGGCGTGCCCCCTGCCTCGTGGGCCCACTGTGGCCCTTCTCCACTTATCCCAGCACCCATCTTCTTCCTCTATCTCACACAAACCCGAAAAACCAACTCAAGCACGAGTTCCAGCCACTTTTGCTGTGATTTTCGATCTCCTTGCTCAAGGCACCTCTCTCAAAACTGCTTGGGGAGATTGTTCCTTGGTATGTGACTCCTCCATTGGTCCAATTAGTTTTTGTTCTAGTGCTTTATTCTTTGCAAATTTGTGCTGCATAGGTGACCATGTTCTTGAGCTTGCATGTCAAATTTATATGGTTCCAAGTAGTTCTAATGCTTGATATAGGCTCTAGGCACTTGTAGGAGTAGTTACTATCAGTTTTATTGAATTTGGTTTACTTTTATTTTGAAGTTACTAAAAATTTCAGAATTTTTCAGAGAAAAACAATATGTTTAGGAAGATGTTCCAAGGTGGTTCCTCTAAGAAGCAAGGACCCAGAATTGCTATGCGCGATACTGACGAGGATCCACCAAGAGACGCTCCAGTATGGCCTTGCGAATGGCCGTCGGAAAATTTTATGGACTGTGCGGGAATTAAAGAAGAATTCAGATCATATTTGCACAATGCCGGTCTTGAGGATTTTGAGGCTAACAAATGCCCCCAGTATCATGATCTCACAAGTTCATTTGTGAGGAGGTTTGAGTATTCATCTTCGCGTAATTCTCCTTCAGTCATGTTTCATCTTTATGACAAATCTTATACCATGGACCTAGAGGATTTCACTTCTGCTTGCGAACTTCCATCATGGGGCAGTATTAGGGATCCCCCTAAATCTGAATTTAGAAACTTTCTTGCTAGTATAACTGTGGGGGAATCCAGAGACATAATGCAGGCTACCATAGGGAGCATTCACTTTCCTGCTATACATTATTTTTCTCTCTTCATCGGTAGATGCATAAATGCTAAGGATGAAGCATGTCACATGTGTGTCCCTGATCTTAGCATTCTTAGGAGTGCTGTGTTAGGAAACCAATCTTATCATATGGGAGCCATTGTAGCTCGTAGGTTGCATCATAATAGACATAATGGAGATTTCTTTGGAGGAATTTATGCAATCCGCTTAGCTCATTTTCTTGAAATAGACATTCGTGAGGGTGATATGGAGTTGCCTCCTGCATATTTAGATTATAACTCTATGGCTTCACACCAGTTTGTCAAAAGGCCTGAATCACCTCTCTTATATCGCTTAATTTTTGATAAACGACGTGTTTTCTGTATTACTCTCCCTGCTCCTGCCTTCTTTGATTCACAGACAAAAGGAAGATATGTTATTACCAGAGAGGAGGCAGAAGAGTACGAGAGGAGAGCGGAGGCAGCCTGACTCCACGCTGCAGCTCAGCAGGCGATAACCGCTGCACATCAGTATGATCCCAACTATCCTTCCTCATCACAGTACGACCCCAACAACTATTATTATGGATATCCGCCAGGCCAGCCGTGGCCATAGACCAACTTGGGCCAAAAGCCTAAGCTTGGGGGAGTACGTATTTCTCACCAACATTACATTTATGTTCACACACACTCATTGCTAGATGTCGGTGCTCATACTTTTTCACTGTAATATCCATGCTAGGTTATTTTCTTTTTCCTGCTTTCTTCTTGTGTGTTTAGTAAACCTTAAGAAAAACCAAAAAAATTAGTAGTAGTTTATTTTTCTGCTGCAGTAGTAATAATTAAAAAGAAAACCCAAAAATATTTCCCGTTCTTCTTCTGCTTGTTGGGAGCTTTCCCGTGTAAATAGTTTTATTTCTTTTATTTTCTTTGGGGGTCAGTAGGAGAAGACCATAGTTAAATTTTTGAAGTGGCTCTTATATGCATTATTGTTGATTTAACCCAGAGCCCATATTGCCTTGTCGTCTCCTGTTTATTGAATGCTCGCAGATTCCATCTTAGTTCAATGCACGTGCACTCTTATTATTATTCACACCGTTCGGTCGTGCAAGTGAAAGGCAATTATGATGATATATGATGGACTGACTGAGATGAGAAAAGATGGTATGAACTCGACCTCTTTTGTTTTTGTAAATATGATGAGCCCGTCGTTCTTGATTCGGCTTATTATGAATAAACATGTTTGCAATGACAATTAGAGATCATAGTTGATTGTGCCATGCTTGATTAGCTATGAGTTATAATGATTTACCTTGTATGCCAACATGCTATTGAGATGATTATGATGTGGTATGATGGGGTGGTATCCTCCTTTGAATGATTTAAGTGACTTGACTTGGCACATGTTCATGCATGTAGTTGAAACAAAATCAACATAGCCTTCACTATATTTATGTTCATGGTGGATTATATCCTACTCATGCTTGCATCCAATGTTTATTAATTTTAATGCATGTACATGGCTGTTGTCGCTCTCTAGTTGGTCGCTTCCCAGTCTTTTGCTAGCCTTCACTTGTACTAAGCAGGAATACTGCTTGTGCATCCAAACCCTTAAACCCCAAAGTTATTCCAAATGAGTCCACTATACCTTCCTATATGCAGTATCTACCTGCCGTTCCAAGTAAATTTGTATGTGCCAAACTCTAAACCTTCAAATAATCATTCTGTTTTGTATGCTCGAATAGCTCATGTATCAACAAAGGTTGTCCTTATCTTCCATGTTAGGCGGGTTATTCTCAAGAGGAGTGGACTCCGCTCCTCACTCCCGAGAAAATGGCTGGTCACCGGGATGCCCAGTCCCATGCTTTATGCAAACTAAATCAAAATTATGTAGGGGAACGTAGCAGAATTTAAAATTTTCTACGCATCACCAAGATCAATCTATGGAGTCTTCTAGCAACGAGAAGAAAAGAGTGCATCTACATACCCTTGTAGATCGCGAGCGGAAGCGTTCAAGAGAACGGGGTTGATGGAGTCGTACTCGTCGTGATCCAAATCACCGATGACCGAGCGCCGAACGGACGGCACCTCCGCGTTCAACACACGTACGGTTGGGGAAGACGTCTCCTCCTTCTTGATCCAGCAAGGGGGAAGGAGAGGTTTATGGAGATCCAGCAGCACGACGGCGTGGTGGTGGAAGCAGCAGGATCTCGACAAGGCTTCGCCAAGCCCTAACGAGAGGGAGAGGTGTTACGGGGGGAAGAGGGAGGCGCCAGGGGCTTAGGTATGCAGCCCTACCCCCTCTTTATATAGGGGTCCAGGGGGCACCGGCCCCTCTAGATCCCATCTAGATGGGGGGGCGGCGGCCAAGGGGGGTGGCTTGCCCCCCAAGCCAAGTGGGGCGCCCCCCACCCCTAGGGTTTCCAACCCTAGGCGCGGGGGGGCCAAGGGGGGTGCACCAGCCCATCAGGGGCTGGTTCCCCTCCCACTTCAGCCCATGGGGCCCTCCGGGATAGGTGGCTACACCCGGTGGACCCCTGGGACCCTTCCGATGGTCCCGGTACAATACCGGTGACCCCCAAAACTTTCCCGGTGGCCGAAACTAGACTTCCTATATACAATTCTTCACCTCCGGACCATTCCGGAACTCCTCGTGACGTCCTGGATCTCATCCGGGACTCCGAACAACTTTCAGGTTACCGCATACTAATATCTCAACAACCCTAGCATCACCGAACCTTAAGTGTGTAGACCCTACGGGTTCGGGAGACACGCAGACATGACCGAGACGACTCTCCGGTAAACAACCAATAGCGGGATCTGGATACCCATGTTGGCTCCCACATGCTCCTCGATGATCTCATCAGATGAACCACGATGTCGAGGATTCAATCAATCCCGTATACAATTCCCTTTGTCAATCGGTACGTTACTCGCCCGAGACTCGATCGTCGGTATCCCAATACCTCATTCAATCTCGTTACCGGCAAGTCACTTTACTCATACCGTAATGCATGATCCCGTGATCAACCACTTGGTCACATTGAGCTCATTAGGATGATGCATTACCGAGTGGGCCCAGAGATACCTCTCCGTCATACGGAGTGACAAATCCCAGTCTCAATTCGTGCCAACCCAACAGACACTTTCGGAGATACCCGTAGTGCACCTTTATAGTCACCCAGTTATGTTGTGACGTTTGGCACACCCAAAGCACTCCTACGGTATCCGGGAGTTGCACAATCTCATGGTCTAAGGAAATGACACTTGACATTCGGAAAAGCTCTAGCAAACGAACTACACGATCTTGTGCTATGCTTAGGATTGGGTCTTGTCCATCACATCATTCTCCTAATGATGTGATCCCGTTATCAATGACATCTAATGTCCATAGTCAGGAAACCATGACTATCTTTTGATCAACGAGCTAGTCAACTAGAGGCTCACTAGGGACGTGTTGTGGTCTATGTATTCACACATGTATTACGATTTCCGGATAACACAATTATAACATGAACAATAGACAATTATCATGAACAAGGAAATATAATAATAACCATTTTATTATTGCCTCTAGGGCATATTTCCAACAGTCTCCCACTTGCACTAGAGTCAATAATCTAGTTACATTGTGATGAATCGAACACCCATAGAGTTCTGGTGTTGATCATGTTTTGCTCTAGGGAGAGATTTAGTCAACGGATCTGCTACATTCAGGTCCGTATGTACTTTACAAATATCTATGTCTCCATTTTGAACACTTTCACGAATGGAGTTGAAGCGACGCTTGATATGACTGGTCTTCCTGTGAAACCTGGGCTCCTTGGCAAGGGCAATAGCTCCAGTGTTGTCACAGAAGAGAGTCATCGGGCCCGACGCATTGGGAAAGACTCCTAGGTCGGTAATGAACTCCTTCACCCAGATTGCTTCTTGTGCTACCTCCTAGGCTGCCATGTACTCCGCTTCACATGTAGATCCCGCCACAACGCTTTGCTTGCAACTGCACCAGCTTACTGCCCCACCATTCAAAATATACACGTATCCGGTTTGTGACTTAGAGTCATCCAGATCTGTGTCGAAGCTAGCATCGACGTAACCCTTTACGACGAGCTCTTCGTCACCTCCATAAACGAGAAACATATCCTTAGTCCTCTTCAGGTACTTCAGGATATTCTTGACCGCTGTCCAGTGTTCCATGCCGGGATTACTTTGGTACCTTCCTACCAAACTTACGGCAAGGTTTACATCAGGTCTGGTACACAGCATGGCATACATAATAGACCCTTTGGCCGAGGCATAGGGGACGACACTCATCTTTTCTCTATCTTCTGTCGTGGTCGGGCATTGAGCCGTGCTCAATTGCACACCTTGCAATACAGGCAAGAACCCCTTATTGGACTGATCCATATTGAACTTCTTCAATATCTTGTCAAGGTACATACTTTGTGAAAGACCAATGAGGCGTCTCGATCTATCTCTATAGATTTTGATGCCTAATATATAAGCAGCTTCTCCAAGGTCCTTCATTGAAAAACACTTGTTCAAGTAGGCCTTTATGCTTTCCAAGAATTCTATATCATTTCCCATCAACAGTATGTCATCCACATATAATATGAGAAATGCTACGGAGCTCCCACTCACTTTCTTGTAAACACAGGCTTCTCCATAAGTCTATGTAAACCCAAACGCTTTGATCATCTCATCAAATCGAATGTTCCAACTCCGAGATGCTTGCACCAGCCCATAGATTGAGCGTTGGATCTTGCACACCTTGTTAGCATTCTTAGGATCGACAAAACCTTCCGGCTGCATCATATACAATTCTTCCTTAAGAAAGCCGTTAAGGAATGCCATTTTGACGTCCATTTGCCATATCTCATAATCATAGAATGCGGCAATTGCTAACATGATTTGGACGGACTTCAGCTTAGCTACGGGTGAGAAAGTCTCATCGTAGTCAACCCCTTGAACTTGTCGATAACCCTTAGCAACGAGTCGAGCCTTGTAGATGGTCACATTACCATCTGCGTCTGTCTTCTTCTTAAAGATCCATTTATTTTCTATGGATCGCCGATCATCGGGCAAGTCAGTCAAAGTCCATACTTCATTTTCATACATGGATCCTATATCGGATTTCATGGCTTCTAGCCATTTGTCGGAATCTGGGCCCGCCATCGCTTCCTCATAGTTCGAAGGTTCACCGTTGTCTAACAACATGATTTCCAAGACAGGGTTGCCGTACCACTCTGGTGCGGAACGTGTCCTTGTGGACCTACGAAGTTCAGTAGCAACTTGATCTGAAGTTTCATGATCATCATCATTAACTTCCTCTCTAGTCGGTGCAGGCACCTCAGGAACATTTTCCTGAGCTGCGCCACTTTCCGGTTCAAGAGGTAATACTTCATCAAGTTCTACTTTCCTCCCACTTACTTCTTTCGAGAGAAACTCTTTCTCTAGAAAGGATCCATTCTTGGAAACAAAGATCTTGCCTTCGGATCTGAGGTAGAAGGTATACCCAATAGTTTCTTTAAGGTATCCTATGAAGACGCATTTTTCCGACTTGGGTTCGAGCTTTTCAGGTTGAAGTTTCTTGACATAAGCATCGCATCCCCAAACTTTTAGAAACCACAACTTAGGTTTCTTCCCAAACCATAATTCATACGATGTCATCTCAACGGATTTCGATGGAGCCCTATTTAAAGTGAATGTGGCAGTCTCTAAAGCATAGCCCCAAAATGACAGCGGTAGATCGGTAAGAGACATCATAGATCGCACCATATCCAATAGAGTGCGATTACGACATTCAGACACACCATTACACTGAGGTGTTCCAGGCGGCGTGAGTTGTGAAACTATTCCACATTTCCTTAAGTGCGTGCCAAATTCATGACTCAAGTATTCTCCCCCACAATCTGATCGCAAGAACTTGATTTTCCTGTCACGTTGATTCTCAACCTCACTCTGAAATTCCTTGAACTTTTCAAAGGTCTCAGACTTGTGTTTCATTAAGTAGACATACCCATATCTACTCAAGTCATCAGTGAGGGTGAGAACATAACGATAGCCACCGCGAGCCTCAACACTCATTGGACCGCACACATCAGTATGTATGATTTCCAATAAGTTGGTTGCTCGCTCCATTGTTCCTAAGAACGGAGTCTTGGTCATTTTACCCATGAGGCATGGTTCGCACGTGTCAAATGATTCGTAATCAAGAGACTCCAAAAGTCCATCTGCATGGAGCTTCTTCATGCGTTTGACACCTATGTGACCAAGGCGGCAGTGCCACAAGTATGTGGGACTATCATTATCAACCTTACATCTTTTGGTATTCACACTATGAATATGTGTAACATTACGCTCGAGATTCATTAAGAATAAACCATTCACCAGCGGGGCATGACCATAAAACATATCTCTCATATAAATAGAACAACCATTATTCTCGGATTTAAATGAGTAGCCATCTCGAATCAAACGAGATCCTGATACAATGTTCATGCTCAAAGCTGGCACTAAATAACAATTATTGAGGTTTAAAACTAATCCCGTAGGTAAATGTAGAGGTAGCGTGCCGACGACGATCACATCGACCTTGGAACCATTCCCGACGCGCATCGTCACCTCGTCCTTCGCCAATCTCCGCTTATTCCGCACCTCCTACTTTGAGTTACAAATGTGAGCAACCGCACCGGTATCAAATACCCAGGAAGTACTACGAGTACTGGTAAGGTACACATCAATTACATGTATATCACATATACCTTTAGTGTTGCCGGCCTTCTTGTCCACTAAGTATTTGCGGTAGTTCCGCTTCCAGTGACCACTTCCCTTGCCAAAAAAACACTCAGTCTCGGGCTTGGGTCCATTCTTTGGCTTCTTCCCGGCAGCTTGCTTACCGGGCGCGGCAACCCCCTTGCCGTCCTTCTTGAAGTTCTTCTTACCCTTGCCTTTCTTAAACTTAGTGGTTTTATTCACCATCAACACTTGATGTTCCTTTTTGATCTCCACCTCCGCTGATTTCAGCATTGAATATACCTCAGGAATGGTCTTTTCCATCCCCTGCATATTGAAGTTCATCACAAAGCTCTTGTAGCTCGGTGGAAACGACTGAAGGATTATGTCAATGACCGCGTCATCCGGGAGATTAACTCCCAGCTGAGTCAAGCGGTTGTGCAAACCAGACATTTTGAGTATGTGCTCACTGACAGAACTATTTTCCTCCATCTTACAACTGAAGAACTTGTCGGAGACTTCATATCTCTCGACCCGGGCATGAGCTTGGAAAACCATTTTCAGCTCTTCGAACATCTCATATGCTCCGTGTTGCTCAAAACGCTTTTGGAGCCCCGGTTCTAAGCTGTAAAGCATGCTGCACTGAACGAGGGAGTAATCATCAGCACGCTGTTGCCAAGCGTTCATAACGTCTTGGTTATCTCGGATGGGTGCGTCACCTAGCGGTGCTTCTAGGACATAATCTTTCTTGGCAGCTATGAGGATGATCCTCAGGTTCTGGGCCCAGTCCGTATAGTTGATGCCATCATCTTTCAGCTTGGTTTTCTCTAGGAACGCATTGAAGTTGAGGGCAACATTAGCATGGGCCATTTGATCTACAAGACATATTGTAAAGATTTTAGACTAAGTTCATTATAATTAAGTTCATCTAATCAAATTATTCAATGAACTCCCACTCAGATAGACATCCCTCTAGTCATCTAAGTGAAACATGATCCGAGTCAACTAGGCCATGTCCGATCATCACGTGAGATGGACTAGTCAACATCGGTGAACATCTTCATGTTGATCGTATCTTCTATACGACTCATGCTCGACCTTTCGGTCTTCCGTGTTCCGAGGCCATGTCTGTACATGCTAGACTCGTCAAGTCAACCTAAGTGTATTGCGTGTGTAAATCTGGCTTACACCCATTGTATTCGAACGTTAGAATCTATCACACCCGACCATCACATGGTGCTTCGAAACAACGAACCTTCGCAACGGTGAACAATTAGGGGGAACACTTTCTTGAAATTATTGCGAGGGATCATCTTATTTAAGCTACCGTCGTTCTAAGCAAATAAGATGTAAAACATGATAAACATCACATGCAATCAAATAGTGACATGATATGGCCAATATCATTTTGCTCCTTATGATCCCCATCTTTGGGGCGCCAAGATCATCATCGTCACCGGCATGACACCATGATCTCCATCATCATGATCTCCATCATCGTGTCTTCATGAAGTTGTCTCGTCATCTATTACTTCTACTACTATGGCTAACGGTTTAGCAATAAAGTAAAGTAATTACATGACGTTATATGTTGACACGCAGGTCATAAATAAATTAAGACAACTCCTATGGCTCCTGCCGGTTGTCATACTCATCGACATGCAAGTCGTGATTCCTATTACAAGAACATGATCAATCTCATACATCACATATATCATTCATCACATCCTTTTGGCCATATCACACCACACGGCACATGCTGCAAAAACAAGTTAGACGTCCTCTAATTGTTGTTGCAAAATTTTTTACGTGGCTGCTATAGGTTTCTTAGCAAGAACGTTTCTTACCTACGCCAAAACCACAACGTGATATGCCAATTTCTATTTACCCTTCATAAGGACCCTTTTCATCGAATCCGATCCGACTAAAGTGGGAGAGACAGACACCCGCTAGCCACCTTATGCAACTAGTGCATGTCAGTCGGTGGAACCTGTCTCACGTAAGCGTACGTGTAAGGTCGGTCCGGGCCGCTTCATCCCACGATGCCGTCGAATCAAGATAAGACTAGTAACGGCAAGTAAATTGACAATAACAACGCCCACAACTGCTTTGTGTTCTACTCGTGCATAGAAACTACGCATAGACCTAGCTCTGATACCACTGTAGGGGAACGTAGCATAATTTAAAATTTTCTACGCATCACCAAGATCAATCTATGGAGTCTTCTAGCAACGACAACAAAAGAGTGCATCTACATACCCTTGTAGATCGCGAGCGGAAGCGTTCAAGAGAACGGGGTTGATGGAGTCGTACCCGTCGTGATCCAAATCACCGATGACCGAGCGCCGAACGGACGGCACCTCCGAGTTCAACACACGTACGGTTGGGGAAGACGTCTCCTCCTTCTTGATCCAGCAAGGGGGAAGGAGAGGTGAAGGAAATATGCCCTAGAGGCAATAATAAAGTTATTATTTATTTCCTTATATATCATGATAAATGTTTATTATTCATGCTACAATTGTATTAACCAGAAACATAATACATGTGTGAATACATAGACAAACAGAGTGTCACTAGTATGCCTCTACTAGACTAGCTCGTTAATCAAAGATGGTTATGTTTCCTAACCATGAACAAAAGAGTTGTTATTTGATTAACGAGATCACATCATTAGTTGAATGATCTGATTGACATGACCCATTCCATTAGCTTAGCACCCGATCGTTTACTATGTTGCTATTGCTTTCTTCATGACTTATACATGTTCCTATGACTATGAGATTATGCAGCTCCCGTTTGCCGGAGGAACACTTTGGGTGCTACCAAACGTCACAACGTAACTGGGTGATTATAAAGGAGCATTACAGGTGTCTCCAAAGGTACATGTTGGGTTGGCGTATTTCGAGATTAGGATTTGTCACTCCGATTGTCGGAGAGGTATCTCTGGGCCCTCTCAGTAATGCACATCACATAAGCCTTGCAAGCATTGCAACCAATGAGTTAGTTGCGAGATGATGTATTACGGAACGAGTAAAGAGACTTGCCGGTAACGAGATTGAACTAGGTATTGGATACCGACGATCGAATCTCGGGCAAGTAACATACCGATGACAAAGGGAACAATGTATGTTGTTATGCGGTCTGACCGATAAAGATCTTCGTAGAATATGTAGGAGCCAATATGGGCATCCAGGTCCCGCTATTGGTTATTGACCGGAGACGTGTCTCGGTCATGTCTACATTGTTCTCGAACCGTAGGGTCCGCACGCTTAACGTTACGATGACAGTTATTATGAGTTTATGCATTTTGATGTACCAAAGATTGTTCGGAGTCCCGGATGTGATCATGGACATGACGAGGAGTCTCGAAATGGTCGAGACATAAAGATTGATATATTGGAAGCCTAAGTTTGGATATCAGAAGTGTTCCGGGTGAAATCGGGATTTTACCGGAGTACCGGGAGGTTACCGGAACCCCCCGGGAGCTATATGGGCCTTAGTGGGCTTTAGTGGAAAGGAGAAAGGGGCAGCCCAAGGTGGGCCGCGCGCCTCCCTCCTCCCCTAGTCCTATTAGGACAAGGAGAGATGGCCGGCCCCCTCTCTCTCTTTCCCCCCTCGAGGAATCCTATTCCAACTAGGATTGGGGGGGGAATCCTACTCCCAGAGGGAGTAGGACTCCTTTGGCGCGCCCTCCTTGGCCGGCCGCCCCCTCCCCCTTGGCTCCTTTATATACGGAGGCAAGGGGGCACCCTAGAACACACAAGTTGATCCTCGTGATCGTTCCTTAGCCGTGTGCGGTGCCCCCTGCCACCATATTCCACCTCGGTCATATCGTTGTAGTGCTTGGGAGAAGCCCTGCGTCGGTAGAACGTCATCATCGTCACCACGCCGTTGTGCTGACGGAACTCATCCCCGAAGCGTTGCTGGATCGGAGCCCGGGGAGTGTCATCGAGCTGTACGTGTGCTAAGAACTCGGAGGTGCCGGAGTAACGGTGCTTGGATCGGTCGGATCGGAAAGAAGTAGTACGACTACTTCCTCTACGTTGTGTCAACGCTTCCGTTGCGATCTACACGGGTACGTAGATCATACTCTCCCCTCTCGTTGCTATGCATCACCATGATCTTGCGTGTGCGTAGGAAATTTTTTGAAATTACTGCGTTCCCCAACAGTGGCATTCGAGCCTAGGTTTTATGGTTTGATGTTATATGCACGAGTAGAACACAAGTGAGTTGTGGGCGATATAAGTCATACTGCCTACCAGCATGTCATACTTTGGTTCAGCGGTATTGTTGGACGAGACGACCCGGACCGACATTACGCGTACGCTTACGCGAGACCGGTTCCCCCGACGTGCTTTGCACATAGGTGGCTTGCGGGCGACTGTCTCTACAACTTTAGTTGAACCAGGTATGGCTACGCCCGGTCCTTGCGAAGGTTAAAACGGAGTCAAATTGACAAACTATCGTTGTGGTTTTGATGCGTAGGTGAGATTGGTTCTTGCTTAAGCCCGTAGCAGCCATGTAAAACTTGCAACAACAAAGTAGAGGACGTCTAACTTGTTTTTGCAGGGCATGTTGTGATGTGATATGGTCAAGGCATGATGATGAATTTTATTGTATGAGATGATCATGTTTTGTAACCGAGTTATCGGCAACTGGCAGGAGCCATATGGTTGTCGCTTTATTGTATGCAATGCAATCGCGATGTAATGCTTTACTTTATCACTAAACGGTAGCGATAGTCGTAGAAGCATAAGATTGGAGAGACGACAACGATGCTACGATGGAGATCAAGGTGTCGTGCCGGTGACGATGGTGATCATGACGGTGCTTCGGAGATGGAGATCACAGGCACAAGAAGATGATGACCATATCATATCACTTATATTGATTGCATGTGATGTTTATCCTTTATGCATCTTATCTTGCTTTGATTGACGGTAGCATTATAAGATGATCTCTCACTAAATTATCAAGAAGTGTTCTCCCCGAGTATGCACCGTTGCCAAAGTTCGTCGTGCCCAGACACCACGTGATGATCGGGTGTGATAAGCTCTACGTCCATCTACAACGGGTGCAAGCCAGTTTTGCACACGCAGAATACTCGGGTTATACTTGACGAGCCTAGCATATGCAGATATGGCCTCGGAACACGGAGACTGAAAGGTCGAGCGTGAATCATATAGTAGATATGATCAACATAATGATGTTCACCATTGAAGACTAATCCATTTCACGTGATGATCGGTTATGGTTTAGTTGATTTGGATCACGTGATCACTTAGAAGATTAGAGGGATGTCTATCTAAGTGGGAGTTCTTAAGTAATATGATTAATTGAACTTAAATTTATCATGAACTTAGTCCCTGATAGTATCTTGCTTGTTTATGTTGATTGTAGATAGATGGCTCGTGCTATTGTTCCGTTGAATTTTAATGCGTTCCTTGAGAAAGCAAAGTTGAAAGATGATGGTAGCAATTACACGGACTGGGTCCGTAACTTGAGGATTATCCTCATTGCTGCACAGAAGAATTACGTCCTGGAAGCATCGCTGGGTGCCAGGCCTGCTGCTGGAGCAACACCAGATGTTATGAACGTCTGGCAAAGCAAAGCTGATGACTACTCGATAGTTCAGTGTGCCATGCTTTACGGCTTAGAATCGGGACTTCAACGACGTTTTGAACGTCATGGAGCATATGAGATGTTTCAGGAGTTGAAGTTAATATTTCAAGCAAATACCCGAATTGAGAGATATGAAGTCTCCAATAAGTTCTACAGCTGCAAGATGGAGGAGAACAGTTCTGTCAGTGAGCATATACTCAAAATGTCTGGGTATAATAATCACTTGATTCAATTGGGAGTTAATCTTCCAGATGATTGCGTCATTGACATAATTCTCCAATCACTGCCACCAAGCTACAAGAGCTTCGTGATGAACTATAATATGCAAGGGATGAACAAGACTATTCCCGAGCTCTTCGCAATGCTGAAAGCTGCGGAGGTAGAAATCAAGAAGGAGCATCAAGTGTTGATGGTCAACAAGACCACTGTTTTCAAGAAAAAGGGCAAAGGAAAGAAGAAGGGGAACTTCAAGAAGAACGGCAAACAAGTTGCTGCTTAAGAGAAGAAACCCAAGTCTGGACCTAAGCCTGAAACCGAGTGCTTCTACTGCAAGCAGACTGGTCACTGGAAGCGGAACTGCCCCAAGTATTTAGCGGATAAGAAGGATGGCAAGGTGAACAAAGGTATATGTGATATACATGTTATTGATGTGTACCTTACTAGAGCTCGCAGTAGCACCTGGGTATTTGATACTGGTTCTGTTGCTAATATTTGCAACTCGAAACAGGGACTACGGATTAAGCGAACACTAGCAAAGGACGAGGTGACGATGCACGTGGGAAACGGTTCCAAAGTCGATGTGATCGCGGTCGGCACGCTACCTCTACATCTACCTTCGGGATTAGTATTAGACCTAAATAATTGTTATTTGGTGACAGCGTTGAGCATGAACATTATATCTGGATCTTGTTTGATGCGAGATGGTTATTCATTTAAATCAGAGAATAATGGTTGTTCTATTTATATGAGTAATATCTTTTATGGCCATGCACCCTTGAAGAGTGGTCTATTCTTGTTGAATCTCGATAGTAGTAACACACATATTCATAATGTTGAAGCCAAAAGATGCAGAGTTGATAATGATGGTGCAACTTATTTGTGGCACTGCCGTTTGGGTCATATCGGTGTAAAGAGCATGAAGAAACTCCATGCTGATGGACTTTTGGAACCACTTGATTATGAATCACTTGGTACTTGCAAACCGTGCCTCATGGGCAAGATGACTAAAACGCCGTTCTCCGGTACTATGGAGAGAGCAATAGATTTGTTGGAAATCATACATACAGATGTATGTGGTCCGATGAATATTGAGGCTCGTGGCGGATATCGTTATTTTCTCACCTTCACAGATGATTTAAGCAGATATGGGTATATCTACTTAATGAAACATAAGTCTGAAACATTTGAAAAGTTCAAAGAATTTCAGAGTGAAGTTGAAAATCATCGTAACAAGAAAATAAAGTTTCTACGATCTGATCGTGGAGGAGAATATTTGAGTTACGAGTTTGGTGTACGTTTGAAAAATTGTGGAATAGTTTCACAACTCACGCCACCCGGAACACCACAGCGTAATGGTGTGTCCGAACGTCGTAATCATACTTTATTAGATATGGTGCGATCTATGATGTCTCTTACAGATTTACCGCTATCGTTTTGGGGTTATGCTTTAGAGACGGCCGCATTCACGTTAAATAGGGCACCATCAAAATCCGTTGAGACGACGCCTTATGAACTATGGTTTGGCAAGAAACCAAAGTTGTCGTTTCTTAAAGTTTGGGGCTGCGATGCTTATGTGAAAAAGCTTCAACCTGATAAGCTCGAACCCAAATCGGAGAAATGTGTCTTCATAGGATACCCAAAGGAGACTGTTGGGTACACCTTCTATCATAGATCCGAAGGCAAGACATTCGTTGCTAAGAATGGATCCTTTCTAGAGAAGGAGTTTCTCTCGAAAGAAGTGAGTGGGAGGAAAGTAGAACTTGACAAGGTAACTGTACCTGCTCCCTTATTGGAAAGTAGTACGTCATAGAAAACTGTTTCAGTGACACCTACGCCAGTTAGTGAGGAAGCTAATGATGATGATCATGAAACTTTAGATCAAGATACTACTGAACCTCGTAGATCAACCAGAGTAAGATCCGCACCAGAGTGGTACGGTAATCCTGTTCTGGAAGTCTTGCTACTAGATCATGATGAACCTACGAACTATGAAGAAGCGATGGTGAGCCCAGATTCCGCAAAATGGCTTGAAGCCATGAAATCTGAGATGGGATCCATGTATGAGAACAAAGTATGGACTTTGGTTGACTTGCCCGCTGATCGGCAAGCAATTGAGAATAAATGGATCTTCAAGAAGAAGACTGACGCTGACGGTAATATTACTGTCTACAAAGCTCGACTTGTCGCAAAAGGTTTTCGGCAAGTTCAAGGGATTGACTACGATGAGACCTTCTCACCCGTAGCGATGCTTAAGTCTGTCCGAATCATGTTAGCAATTGCCGCATTTTATGATTATGAAATTTGGTAGATGGATGTCAAAACTGCATTCCTGAATGGATTTCTGGAAGAAGAGTTGTATATGATGCAACCAGAAGGTTTTGTCGATCCAAAGGGAGCTAACAAAGTGTGCAAGCTCCAGCGATCCATTTATGGACTGGTGCAAGCCTCTCGGAGTTGGAATAAACGCTTTGATAGTGTGATCAAAGCATTTGGTTTTATACAGACTTTTGGAGAAGCCTGTATTTACAAGAAAGTGAGTGGGAGCTCTGTAGCATTTCTGATATTATATGTGGATGACATATTACTGATTGGAAATGATATAGAATTTCTGGATAGCATAAAGGGATACTTAAATAAGAGTTTTTCAATGAAAGACCTCGGTGAAGCTGCTTACATATTAGGCATTAAGATCTATAGAGATAGATCAAGACGCTTAATTGGACTTTCACAAAGCACATACCTTGACAAAGTTTTGAAGAAATTCAAAATGGATCAAGCAAAGAAAGGGTTCTTGCCTGTGTTACAAGGTGTGAAGTTGAGTAAGACTCAATGCCCGACCACTGCAGAAGATAGAGAGAATATGAAAGATGTTCCCTATGCTTCAGCCATAGGCTCTATCATGTATGCAATGCTGTGTACCAGACCTGATGTGTGCCTTGCTATAAGTTTAGCAGGGAGGTACCAAAGTAATCCAGGAGTGGATCACTGGACGGCGGTCAAGAACATCCTGAAATACCTGAAAAGGACTAAGGATATGTTTCTCGTATATGGAGGTGACAAAGAGCTCATCGTAAACGGTTACGTTGATGCAAGCTTTGACACTGATCCGGACGATTCTAAATCGCAAACCGGATACGTGTTTACATTAAACGGTGGAGCTGTCAGTTGGTGCAGTTCTAAACAAAGCGTCGTAGCAGGATCTACATGTGAAGCGGAGTACATAGCTGCTTCAGAAGCAGCAAACGAAGGAGTCTGGATGAAGGAGTTCATATCCGATCTAGGTGTCATACCTAGTGCATTGGGTCCAATGAAAATCTTTTGTGACAATACTGGTGCAATTGCCTTGGCAAAGGAATCCAGATTTCACAAGAGAACCAAACACATCAAGAGACGCTTCAATTCCATCCGGGATCTAGTCCAGGTGGGAGACATAGAGATTTGCAAGATACATACGGATCTGAATGTTGCAGACCCGTTGACTAAGCCTCTTCCACGAGCAAAACATGATCAGCACCAAGGCTCCATGGGTGTTAGAATCATTACTGTGTAATCTAGATTATTGACTCTAGTGCAAGTGGGAGACTGAAGGAAATATGCCCTAGAGGTAATAATAAAGTTATTATTTATTTCCTTATATATCATGATAAATGTTTATTATTCATGCTAGAATTGTATTAACCGGAAACATAATACATGTGTGAATACATAGACAAACAGAGTGTCACTAGTATGCCTCTACTAGACTAGCTCGTTAATCAAAGATGGTTATGTTTCCTAACCATGAACAAAAGAGTTGTTATTTGATTAACGAGATCACATCATTAGTTGAATGATCTGATTGACATGACCCATTCCATTAGCTTAGCAACCGATCGTTTAGTATGTTGCTATTGCTTTCTTCATGACTTATAATGTTCCTATGACTATGAGATTATGCAACTCCCGTTTGCTGGAGGAACACTTTGGGTGCTACCAAACGTCACAACGTAACTGGGTGATTATAAAGGAGCATTGCAGGTGTCTCCAAAGGTACATGTTGGGTTGGCGTATTTCGAGATTAGGATTTGTCACTCCGATTGTCGGAGAGGTATCTCTGGGCCCTCTCGGTAATGCACATCACATAAGCGTTGCAAGCATTGCAACCAATGAGTTAGTTGCGAGATGATGTATTACGGAACGAGTAAAGAGACTTGCCAGTAACGAGATTGAACTAGGTATTGGATACCGACGATCGAATCTCGGGCAAGTAACATACCGATGACAAAGGGAACAACGTATGTTGTTATGCGGTCTGACCGATAAAGATCTTTGTAGAATATGTAGGAGCCAATATGGGCATCCAGGTCCCGCTATTGGTTATTGACCGGAGACGTGTCTCGGTCATGTCTACATTGTTCTCGAACCGTAGGGTTCGCACGCTTAACGTTACGATGACAGTTATTATGAGTTTATGCATTTTGATGTACCGAAGATTGTTCGGAGTCCCGGATGTGATCATGGACATGACGAGGAGTCTCGAAATGGTCGAGACATAAAGATTGATATATTGGAAGCCTATGTTTGGATATCGGAAGTGTTCCGGGTGAAATCGGGATTTTACCGGAGTACCGGGAGGTTACCGGAACCCCCCGGGAGCTATATGGGCCTTGGTGGGCTTTAGTGGAAAGGAGAAAGGGGCAGCCCAAGGTGGGCCGCGCGCCTCCCCCCTCCCCTAGTCCTATTAGGACAAGGAGAGATGGCCGTCCCCCTCTCTCTCTTTCCCCCCTCGAGGAATCCTATTCCAACTAGGATTTGGGGGGGGGGGGAATCCTACTCCCAGAGGGAGTAGGACTCCTTTGGCGCGCCCTCCTTGGCCGGCCGCCCCCTCCCCCTTGGCTCCTTTATATACGGAGGCAAGGGGGCACCCTAGAACACACAAGTTGATCCTCGTGATCGTTCCTTAGCCGTGTGTGGTGCCCCCTGCCACCATATTCCACCTCGGTCATATCGTTGTAGTGCTTAGGCGAAGCCCTGCGTCGGTAGAACGTCATCATCGTCACCACGCCGTTGTGCTGACGGAACTCATCCTCGAAGCTTTGCTGGATCGGAGCCCGGGGAGCGTCATCGGGCTGTACGTGTGCTAAGAACTCGGAGGTGCCGGAGTAACGGTGCTTGGATCGGTCGGATCGGGATGAAGACGTACGACTACTTCCTCTACGTTGTGTCAACGCTTCCGTTGCGATCTACACGGGTACGTAGATCATACTCTCCCCTCTCGTTGCTATGCATCACCATGATCTTGCGTGTGCGTAGGAAATTTTTTGAAATTACTGCGTTCCCCAACAAGAGGTTGATGGAGATCCAGCAGCACGACGGCGTGGTGGTGGAAGCAGCGGGATCTCGGCAGGGCTTCGCCAAGCTCTAACGAGAGGGAGAGGTGTTACGGGGGGAAGAGGGAGGCGCCAGGGGCTTAGGTACGCAGCCCTCCCTCCCCCTCTTTATATAGGGGTCCAGGGGGGTGCCGGCCCCTCTAGATCCCATCTAGATGGGGGGCGGCGGCCAAGGGGGGTGGCTTGCCCCCCAAGCCAAGTGGGGCGCCCCCACCCCTAGGGTTTCCAACCCTAGGCGCATGGGGAGGCCCAAGGGGGGCGCACCAGCCCATCAGGGGCTGGTTCCCCTCCCACTTCAGCCCATGGGGCCCTCTGGGATAGGTGGCCCCACCCAGTGGACCCCAGGGACCATTCTGATGGTCCCGATACAATACCGGTGACCCCCAAAACTTTCCCGGTGGCCGAAACTGGACTTCCTATATACAATTCTTCACCTCCGGACCATTCCGGAACTCCTCGTGACGTCCCGGATCTCATCCGGGACTCCGAACAACTTTCAGGTTACCGCATACTAATATCTCAACAACCCTAGCGTCACCGAACCTTAAGTGTGTAGACCCTGTGGGTTCGGGAGACACGCAGACATGACCGAGACGACTCTCCGGTCAATAACCAACAGCGGGATCTGTATACCCATGTTGGCTCCCACATGCTCCTCGATGATCTCATCGGATGAACCACGATGTCGAGGATTCAATCAATCCCGTATACAATTCCCTTTGTCAATCGGTACGTTACTCGCCCGAGACTCGACCGTCGGTATCCCAATACCTCGTTCAATCTCTTTACCGGCAAGTCACTTTACTCGTACTGTAATGCATGATCCCGTGATCAACCACTTGGTCACATTGAGCTCATTATGATGATGCATTACCGAGTGGGCCCAGAGATACCTCTCCGTCATACGGAGTGACAAATCCCAGTCTCGATTCGTGCCAACCCAACAGACACTTTCGGAGATACCCGTAGTGCACCTTTATAGTCACCCAGTTACGTTGTGACGTTTGGCACACCCAAAGCACTCCTACGGTATCCGGGAGTTGCACAATCTCATGGTCTAAGGAAATGATACTTGTCATTCGGAAAAGCTCTAGCAAATGAACTACACGATCTTGTGTTATGCTTAGGATTGGGTCTTATCCATCACATCATTCTCCTAATGATGTGATCCCGTTATCAATGACATCTAATGTCCATAGTCAGGAAACCATGACTATCTTTTGATCAACGAGTTAGTCAACTAGAGGCTCACTAGGGACATGTTGTGGTCTATGTATTCACACATGTATTACGATTTCCGGATAACACAATTATAGCATGAACAATAGACAATTATCATGAACAAGGAAATATAATAATAACCATTTTATTATTGCCTCTAGGGCATATTTCCAAGAAATTAATTGCAAACAAAACTCCCCCTGGGACCTGATGTATGTTGGAGGCACTCGTTGTTTCGAGCAAGCCATGGATTGATGCTTGTTGGTGGAGGGGGAGTATAAACTTTACCATTCTGTTTGGGAACCGCCTATAATGTGTTTAGCATGGAAGATATCGCCATCTCTTAGTTGTTACGTTGACAATGAAAGTATACCGCTCAAAATACAATTTATCTCTATTTCAAAACCTAGCTCTGGCACCTCTACAAATCCCTGCTTCCCTCTGCGAAGGGCCTATCCATTTACTTTTATGCTGAGTCATCACCCTCTTACTAAAAAGCACTAGCTGGAGAGCACAGCCATCATTTGCATTCATCACTATTAATTTATATTGGGTGTGACTATGATTGGATCTCTTTTACCATGAATTACAATGTCTAGTCAGTCCTTGATCTTTAAAGGTGCTCTGCATTTATGTTTTGCGGTCTCAGAAAGGGCTAGCGAGATACCATCTTGTTATATCATATTATGATTGTTTTGAGAAAGTGTTGTCATCCGAGATTTATTATTATGACTTGCTAGTTGATTATGCTATTGATACGAGTAATTGTGAGACCTGAGAATTATTGTAAATGTGGTTAGTTATGATCTATGCTGAAAACTTGAATGCTGGCTTGACATAGTTACAACAACAAGAGCAAACAGAGTTTGTAAAAGTTTTTCTTTCTTTCTTTCTTTCAGTTTGTCAACTGAATTGCTTGAGGACAAGCAAGGGTTTAAGCTTGGGGGAGTTGATACGTCTCCGTCGTATCTACTTTTCCAAACACTTTTGCCCTTATTTTGGACTCTAACTTGTATGATTTGAATGGAACTAACCCGGACTGACGATGTTTTCAGCAGAATTACCATGATGTTGTTTTATGTGCAGAAAACAAATATTCTCGGAATGACCTGATACTCCACGGGAGGTCTTAGAAAAAATAATAAAAAATCCTCGCCAAATATGAAGACCAGGGGGCCCACGCCCTTCTCACTAGGGTGGGGGACGCCCCCCCTAGGGCGCGCCCCCCTACCTCGTGGGCCCCTTGGAGACCTTCCGACGCCAACTCCACCTCCATATATTGAGTTTCGATGAGAAAAAAATCGAGGAGAAGAAATCACCGCGTTTTACGATACGGAGCCGCCGCCAAGCCCTAAAACCTCTCGGGAGGGCTGATCTGGAGTCCGTTCGGGGCTCCGGAGAAGGGGATTCGTCGCCGTCGTCATCATCAACCATCCTCCATCACCAATTTCATGATGCTCACCGCCGTGCGTGAGTAATTCCATCGTAGGCTTGCTGGACGGTGATGGGTTGGATGAGATTTATCATGTAATCGAGTTAGTTTTGTTAGGGTTTGATCCCTAGTATCCATTATGTTCTGAGATTGATGTTGCTATGACTTTGCTATGCTTAATGCTTGTCACTAGGGCCCAAGTGCCATGATTTCAGATCTGAACCTATTATGTTTTCATCAATATATGAGTGTTCTTGATCCTATCTTGCAAGTCTATAGTCACCTATTATGTGTTATGATCCGTTAACCCCGAAGTGACAATAATCGGGATACTTACCGATGATGACCGTAGTTTGAGGAGTTCATGTATTCACTATGTGTTAATGCTTTGTTCCGGTTCTCTATTAAAAGGAGGCCTTAATATCCCTTAGTTTCTGTAAGGACCCCGCTGCCATGGGAGGGTAGGAAAAAAGATGTCATGCAAGTTCTTTTCCATAAGCACGTATGACTATATACGGAATACATGCCTACATTACATTGACGAATCGGAGCTAGTTCTGTGTCACCCTATGTTATGACTGTTACATGATGAACCGCACCCGGCATAATTATCCATCACTGATCCGGTGCCTACGAGTTTTCCATATACTGGTTTACGCTTATTTACTTTTCCGTTGCTACTGTTACAATCACTACAAAATACCAAAAATATTACTTTTGGTGTCTTTACTTTTGTTGCCGCTACCACTACTATCATATTACTTTGCTACTAAACACTTTGCTGCAGATACTAAGTTTCCAGGTGTGGTTGAATTGACAACTCAGCTGCTAATACTTGAGAATATTCTTTGGCTCCCCTTGTGTCGAATCAATAAATTTGGGTTGAATACTCTACCCTCGAAAGCTGTTACGATCCCCTATACTTGTGGGTTATCAGCTTACAGCTCCGATTGCGGCTTGCACCGGCGGGTTTGCCAAGACCTCCGAGGAAACGCCCCCATCCCTTGCTACTGTAAGCAAGGGGTTCGTCGATCTTGCTGCACCCGAGCTCTCAGCTCCAAAGTTGATGAAGCGGCGTGCGCTGCTGGCCTCCGGAACCACTACTCCACCCCTACTGCTGCTCCTTTTGAAAGGGGATGCGCGCATCGCTGCCGAGTACCTCATCTCTTGAAGGTCCTCAGGCAGCTTACAATCGCGCTGGTTGTGTCGTAACTGACCGCAGAAGCTACAAAACCTAGGCAGCCTCTCATACTTAACACTCATCAGGTACATCTTTCTTTTCTCTAAGTCATGGGACTCTAATTCACTACGCAGAGGTTCATCAACATCATGATTCACCCTGACACGCATATAGTCTCCCCAAATTCTTCCCTCCCTGTCCGCATCCACTTCGAGGACTTCTCCAAGCTTTGCTCTGAGCTCCCGGGCCACCGTCTCAAAGAGCATGATCGGTGGTGCGTCGTAGATGCGTGCCCAGATCGGCATGTGGGCCACCTCGACGTCGTCGGGGCTCACGCTCCCGTCCATCGCCGTCATCAAGAAGGCGTCCCCCTTGTGAGTCCAGGGGCCGTTGTTGAGGATGAATCGGAGGTCGCCTTCGCGCTCGAACTTGAGGAGGAAGCGGTTGTTCTTTAGTGGGGTGTAACTGAGGCGCCCCCTCAGTCCCCACTTGCCCTTGAGCTCCTGGAATAGTCCCACGATGCTGAAGACTTGCACCGAGAAGAACAGCCCGACGGCTATCCACCTCGAGCGCATGGCCGCCCTCTCCCTTGACAGGTTCAGCTCGACGACGTTTGGCGCCTGCATCTCCACGCTGGTGGGAAACACCGGAGCCACAACATGAGCATTCGCTCCATACCTTGCGACTTGGGTCCCCTCCACACCTTGGCCTTCAGGGGTGCGGTAGGGATCGCCACCTGCCCTTGACGATCCACCTCGCGGCAGCGGCCTCGAACCATGGCCTGGACGACCATTGGAGCCGACCTCCTCACGGCTCTCCATCGGGGCCTTGTTCTTGCCATTATCCTGGTGCTCCATTGTCAACGAACTTGATGTTTCTGTGCTCTGGGGAGTTTGGATGGGTCTAGCCGTCTCCCTTTGCCGCCCTTTTAAACTACTTTGTTCCTCCTTTATTCCAGGGATCGATTCAGACTGATTTGGCAGGGCCTGATCTGCTTCCTCTCCATGTGCTGCAATGGTGCCTGATATGCGATCCTCTATCTTTCCCTTGTCTGGTGGATCCGTAACCTTCCCGTCGCTCTGAATCCAATCCGACGAGATCTGGCTTCCCTCCAACATCCTGCATGTTAGATCTTTCCTCATCAGCTCCATCCTGCCCTTGATTCTATCCATAATCCTCTGATTCCCGGCGATACTCTCCTGGGTTTTCTTTCGCTCTTTCCTTTCTGCAGCGATATTCTTGATTTTATTCCTCGTCGTGAGCCACGCATCACGCAGTCCGAAGGGATCCTCCCGATCCGTCTTGCTCCTCGGACCTTGGTTCAATCCTCCCTCTCCCTCTAGATCACACCCTCTCTGCTCTTGATCTAGATCCCCAACACCAGTTGCGGATCGCCTCCGAATCGCCCCGTCAGGGGCTCCGCTAATCACGCGTGCCATGGGGTGTTGACGAGCGAACCTAGGCGGATTATGTGGAAATCTACTTGTATATGTAGTATTCAACGTCCATCAGTGAATTAGTCTTGTGAAAGCAGCAAATAGACATTGAGGTTTACAAATCGATGTAACAAAATATCAAACATTAACTTGGTCATTTCGTTATTTCAGCTTGTAGACTGTATGGAAAGGCATATGGAGTATAAAGATTTGAGCACTAGATCAATGGCACGGAAAAAATGATTAATTGCTACAGGATACAGCAAATTCTAGTCAACTAAGATTGACATAAAGAAGAAATTCTGAAGGTGTATGAAAGCACTTCGACTAGATTCAGCATTCAGTGTTCGGCTATAGCTTCTGGGATAACTTTTTAGATGGTGACTTGTCAACATTTGATGGGCGGCAGCGTGGACAGGCTCCTTGCCGGCGAGAGGGGAGAGGAAGACGTTGCTGCAGGTGTTGTGGGCATTTCATCGAACAGTTGGTGTGCCGGAACTACTCTTTACGGCCCTGGTCGCCTCCCTCCTACGAGTCCTCTTACTGCCCTTGAAGTCGATGCTCGAACCAACAAAGTCAGCAGTAACCACCAAATTATCTTGGTCCGTGGCATGAATCTCCAGAAGTTGTACGATTTGTTAGACCGAGAGCGCAAGACGGCGACACAGCACCTAGCTAGTGACCTGAGGCGTGGTCGGTGGCGTTACCGGAGGCGGTCGCTGCACTTGACGTAGGCGCGGCCCTGAGCTCGGTAGTGGTGCTTCACCACGGGGGGAGGACGCCGCCGATGGACAGGGTACATACAGGTTGAGGCAGCGGAAAATTGCAAGGGTGGCCCGCAGGCCCTGGATTTGCTGATCTTGGACCGGGCTTTTCTGTTTTCCTTTTTTGTTTCTGAACCCAACAAATTTAACCAACGTTTTCAAAAAACCGACAGTAAATAAATGTACAATATAAAACTACCATGGATGTAGGGACAAATTGTTTTTAGGCTATGAAGAAACAAGGAGGTTGCAAAGAAATACTCCTTCCGTTCACTTTTGCAAGACATTTTAGACATTTATAAGACAACACAAAAAACAATTCAATTTCAGCTGTCTAAGACTTAGAAGAGTGAACAGAGGGAGAAGTACATTTTTAGCAAAAAGGCTATGAAGGTTTTTTTGGAAATGAAAAAGGGTTTTGTTTCAAACAAAAGAATTTATGAAAAAAAATTGAAATCAAAACAAGAAGTTATGAAGAAATAGAAGATGAGCAGTAGAAGCATATAACATAGGAGGCAAACAATTTCACCGTATTTAAGGATTTTAGAAGAGGAGCAGCAGAAGCATATAACACAGTAGGAAAACACCGAATTCAAGGATCGAAGAAGATGAGCAGTAACATAGGAGGCAAACAATTTCACCAAATTTAAGGATCGATTGCATTCAGCAGTTCTCAGACCAGCTCGGCCAGCCACAAACACTCACTCGATATAACCGATGGCGACCTGACAGTAACATTGTGTTCTGCCAGGGGCAACTAAGATAGATTATCATAGGTGATCCATTAAAACCACCAGCAGCTCAACTGACAGACTCACACTCAAAGAGTTTCAATATCCTAACTAAATTTATTTATTCCTGCCTAAGGCAACCAGCCGATGCGCGACGAATGGCTCCTAGTTGGGGGCGAAGAAAATCTCAGAGTCCAGCCTCTTGGACCGGAAGAGCTTCTCCATCTCCGGCGTGGTGTTGAACGACGCCTCCAGCACCTCCGGCGAGATGGCCTTCCACACCGAGGTCTTCCCAGCAAGGTGGCTGAAGATCGGGCTGCAGTAACACACACAAATCGTATCATTAGATCACCATGGATGACGAATTGGTTTTTCGAGAAGCACAGTAGAAAGTGTTTGTTTCAGGAAACCCTTACTTGGGGGTGGTGATGATGGAGAACCACTCCATGCCGGAGGCATCAGCGATCTTGGACACGACATGGAAGCGGGGCACAATGAAGAGGCTGCCGCCCTCAATGCGGGTCTCCAGCACGCGCTTGCCATCAGGGCCGACAACCTGAACACGGCCGCTGCCGCGGACGATGTAGGTCACCTGGTAGGCCGAGTCACAGGAGAAGCCCGGGGAGCACATGGAGTGGGCGTCGATCCTGACAAGGTCAGCACCGAGCCCAACCTCCTTGACCAGAGGCAGGTTCGCGGTGTTGAGCACCACCACGCGGCCACCGTTGGGGATGTCCACGTCCAGCTTGGCCTGAAGGCAGTTAAGAGCCATGTCCTTGCGGTCAGCATCGACCGGCACCGGGAGCTTCTGTCCAGCAGTGAGCTTCACAATGCCAGACGCAGGCTGGCTGGAGACAAGCTTGGCGGCATCGTCCTCCTTGAGGTCCCACGCGCGGCCAACGAACTCTGTGGAAAAGCCGGTGAAGATGCCGCTGGCACCGGTGAGCTGGAAGTTGGTAAACTGGCCGGGCCTGTGGCCCTTGGAGGTGTCACCGAGGAAGAGGACGACGAGCTCCGCGGCAGACTCAGGGGTGTTGTGCCACCAGGTGACCACACCGAAGGGGAGCGCCAGAGCGTCGCCTTCCTTCACGGCAACCACCTTCTCCTTGGTGGCCTCAGGCAGGACGATGCCAACGGTTCCTTTGCCTATCCATCATGCAACAAAACAAGCAAAGCATTAACAGTGCTGCCATCATGAAATTCCAATAATAATTTACAGCAAAGAAATTCCAAAACAGACACTAGTGTGGCATCGTCATAGAAAAACCAGCATCACAGATCAATCGTGGATAGAAACCAGCGTCAATCAACAGCTTGTACATATGTAATTCATCAAGAAAAGGTTCAACAGGTTGCTACTACTAATTAGTCCTAGCACAACGAAATACCATAACAGGGCAAATATTTGGATGTTACTCTGTTCAGGACATGCATGATGAAAACAGGAAGTGCTGGTACGAAATTCCTCAGAAAAACAAATCCTAACAGTGACTTACTGCAACGAAATTCCCAAAACAGAGAATGTGACACTAGAAAAGGTCGGATCATGAGCTGTGTTACGATCAGAGGAGCCGACATGCATGACAGGTTGTGGCATTACAAAAGGATTTGATTAAACCAACAGGCTAGAGCACGAGTACTGTGTGTTGAATAGATTTAATCAAAAGGATAAACGGGAATAATTCAGTAAAGTACTGCAATATTATCTGTTATTGATTCCAAATAAGTGGGATCTGACGCAGACACTTAGACCTGACGAAACTATACAACAACTAGGCACGATTTCAGAACTGACCGCATCGTGCAGTCGAATAATTCGGGAGGGCGACTCTGCTAAACTCCAATCCACTACTGCAATCGATCTAAACTAGAGAGCCATCTACAATTCAGTAAAGCACTAAAATATTAGTTGCTGTTTGTTAAACTGACGAAACCAAACAACTAGCACGATTTCATCAGAACCGACCACATGGACGTACTCGGCAGATGATTCATGAGAACGAACGACTCCATTCGGTTCCAATCTACCACTGTATTTTTCGATCTAGATGTGCGAACAGGAACCAACAAATTCGATCGATCCGCGACCATCGACGAGAGTAGGACCCACAATTCAGTCCCCGAACAGAGCAGCAACCGACACGTCCGATCGATCGATCGAACTCGGAACGGGGGAGGGGAGATGGGGGTCGGCGTGATAGATGGAGAGATATACCTTGGAGGACGTAGGCGACCTTGGCGGAGTCGGAGTAGCTGGGGAGCGACATGCCGCCGGCGGCGAGCGAGAGCTTGGCGGCGCCGATGGAGGCGACGCCGAGCATGGGCAGCTCGGCGGGGCTCCACTCGTAGTAGGCGCCGCCGTCGCCGCCGTAGGCCTTGGCCGGCTGCCTCGGGGTCAGATCCACCGCCATCGCCGCGAGCGAAAAAGCAGAAGCCGCTACGATCGATCGAGAGGCTGGTTGGAGGTTGCCGGGAGGAGCAGGAGGGTGTGATGAGGCGATGTGGGATCGGCCGATCGGGCGCCGGGTATTTATAGCCCCGGGGTTAGAAGGAAGGGCGGTGGCGGTGGTGGATAGGATTAACGGCCGCGGTAATCGGGGTGGATTGGGATCAGTAAAACAGAGTCGTTTATCCCTACGAACGGGCGGGCGGGTAACGAACTTCCTCTTCCTCCGACCGACGGGGCCCACAGATCCACGTCAGAGGATTAATCTGTTCTCCGGGTTGCCAGTGTATGGACCCCCTTTGCTCCGAGTAGATGTTTGAACTTTTTTTTTCCTTGGCTTTGGCTTCTGATTGAAGAGAAAGAAAGAAAGAGGTTAGAGTTGGATCCCGGCTGTTTTTGAGCTCGGATAAGAGTGGAGTTGTTCCGAACAAGATGCCGAGATAAGATCGTGACGGCTCACCGCAACGGCAGTTTAGGATCGTGATTGCGCCGTGTCTTCTCAACGGATAGTAGTTATAGATGAAGGACTTATTGGCTCCTTTTTCGAGGAAATAGTAAAGAAAATCGCCGTGCAAGACTAACGGGATTTTTTGTGCGCGGAGAATCTCGCGGGCGAAAAGAGCAATCGAAAGATATCCCCAAGAAAGAAAAAATAAAAATAATAAAAAACACGACACACGTATGGCGTGAGCGGCCGTGGGCACGGGGAAGCGCACGTCTGTCGGTCTGCAGACCCGTGCGGAATCGTCCCAGCGCACGCACGCGCCTCTTGCCTGTCGGTCGATTCGGTTGCGGAGCAGAATGGGCTCTGAAATCCTAGCAAATCTTTCTTTCTTTCTTTCCGGTTCAGAAGATACAGCTTTTGGAGGCATCTGGGAGCAGTTGAGAGACGCGACAGACCTGTAAACGTGCCCATCATCAATCACCCGTCAGCACGAACCGCGAACCTGTTTCTTTCTTTTCTTTCTCACGGAGAATGATTAGGGCATGTACAATGATTGATAAGACAGTTTTATCTTAAGTCTTGCATATAATTTAAAGATGACAAAAAAGTATGTCTACAATAGGTTATATCTTAGTTTTATCTTCAATAACTAGCAATTCCTTAAAACATGGTGAGACAAATTGTGCTAAGAGATCATCTCTTGTCTTATCTTAAATAAGAGAAGACAAGCCTTTTCTTACGAGTTCTCTCTCCTCCACCTCATCATTTATCCTACGTGGCAATTCTAAGATAGCACCATTGTAAATGCCCTTAGGAATATAATCCATCCACCGATGATCACACGTTTCTGGTGTCAACTGTGTGTCCGATGTCCCACTCCTTAACGTCCTCACGCACAAGATGCTGAGGGTGCCACATCGCCATGCCTCCTTGCTGTCCCACCTCACACTCACAGGTCAAGTCACATCGGACACACAAGGAACAGTGTCGCATGTTACCACGGACCCAAGTAGCAAAAAAAAACATCCAAAAGTAAATCAAGCCCAGAATGTCGACCAGCCAGATCCAAGGACGACCCTACCTATGGGCTGGGCTGGCAATAGAACAGCGGTACAGCCACGCATGTCTCAGAAAGCTGTTATGTGATTCTCAAAAAAAAAAAACAACTTGAAGAGCAAGCACACAAATACGGAACAGCTTCAAAATATTATAATTGGGTTGAAGCATACAGAACGAGAGCTGGGCTTTGGCCCAATGGACAGGGTACCAGTATCACCCCTGACATCCAGTGTTCGATTCCTTTGTGGAACGAATTTCTGGAATTTCTCGCTAAGGAAGGCTGAAAATTATAATTCCTTGTGACATTTTTTTGTCCTTATGACATTTTTTTTTGTCGAGAAAAGATAGGGAAAAAAGACACTGGCTATTACGTCCTCGCGTCGCGACGTCCAGGAATGCGGTTTTTTTTTTGGATGCTAGGAATGAGATTTTCATACAATCTGAAACCTCTCACATACCCAAGCCTCTATATCTGGGAAAGATTTTGCCCTCACGTTCGTCCACTTGGTTGACCGCGACGGTTAGCCCTACGGAAGGATGGTAACTACATAGCTAGCTCAAAATAGCCACGAGTAACTTCTCCTCGACTTGTTTACCAACAATTCTGAAAAATAACAAGACAAACTAACTAATCTGCCAAACAAGAATCTCAAACATAAGAGACATGGCAGACTAACAAGAGAAGATGGTCCAACTTTTAGATTGCTTGAACCCACAAAGCCGGAAGAAAATAATCCAACTGCATTCAACATCTTAGGTATCATGACATAGCTAGTACAAAAAAAACGAGAAAAATAGATCAAACCCCCAAGCTACATTCAACATCTTTGCTGCTACTGCTCCATGGTTGATGGGTTTGCTTGCGATTTAAATGAGGCTGCCAAGTTTGTGACTAAACTACATTCCAGTTCCAGATGGTTGCGGGAGGTTCGAGGATCGGCGTTGAAGATGCCCTTAGAGAGCATGGTTGATACCGTAGCCAATAATCGATGAGGAGTTGTCATGTCATCTAGAGGCAACCTAATAACCGGTGCGCGTACGATAGTAAATTTTAAATGTGTACTGCATTATTAATAATTGTCTCATCTTACAATCTTACAAGTGCCTCTTTTTTGGTCCACAGGGTGAGAAAATCACACCTGTAGCAAATGAAATATCATGTACTCTCTTCGGTCCTTTTTACTCTGCATATTAGGTTTGACCGAAGTCAATCTCATTCAATTTTGACCAAGTTTATACAAAAAATTATAGACATTCACATAACAACACCAATATCATTAGATTCATCTTGGAATATATTTTCATATTATATTTATTACATATTATAGATGCTAATAATTTCTAATATAAATTTGGTCAAACTTAGCAAAGTTTGACTTTCGGCAAATCCAATGTGCAGAGTAAAAAGGACCGGAGGGAGTATCTTATATCCTATTAGTAGGAATAAGAAGAAAAAAATGTTCTTTTGTTCACATCATAGGAACTGTGATTCATCAGCACAAGAGATGGGTTCTGAAATCCTGGCAGATCGTCCCGGTTCCTCAGAAGGAAGGAAACCTTTGCATCCGGGAACAGTGACAGACCAAGCCTACCAATCAACGAACCTGAACCTTTTGCTTCTTTCTAAGCGAGAATGATTAATTAGGAACCCATCCATGGCGGTTTTGAAAAAGAACCCATCCATGGTTGAAATTTGACCCAAAAAATGGCTGAAATTGGATTTCTACATTTTTTGAAATATGTTTGTCTAAAAGGTTTGAAACTTTCGCATATTGGTCAGCAATGGTAGTTTTGATTTTACATACCTTTTTTTCATATTTTTTTCTGGACAATTTAAATTTTTGGTTAAAATTCGGTAAAATATCCGCCTCGTGTGCCAAAACCACTTTAGAGCAACTCCAACAGATGCGCAACGCGCGGCGCGCTGAAACAAGTTTTACAGTGCCAAAATAACATGTTTTTGCGCGCAGCAAAGCGCTGGCTCCAGCGGCAGCTCCAAAATATTGCGCGCGCGAGCCGCTTCAACAGGCTGCAAAAAAAGACGCACGCGAGCAACAAGAGCACATACGAACAATATTGAAACAACATATAGATAAAATTCAACAATACAAATATCATAGTTCAACCCAAACACCACAAACTAGTCTTACGATACAAAAAAAAAAGATAAGCTAAGGTGCAAATAAAAACTAGAAACTACTCCGAGTTGTCCTCCTCCTCGGTGGTGTTGTCCGACGTCGACAGAAACACATCATCTCACCGAGGATTGTTGTCGTCAAAGAACGACGCATGTCCCAGTTCACACTGCGATATCGCCAGTACCTTTCCCCGATGCCTGTCCGCCCGGTCCGCGCGGTGCTTTGCCCTCCTCTCCGCCCAGAAGGCGTTTTCGTTGACGACGTCCTGCGGGTAGCGCTGGCGTCATTCTGCCATGGCTAGCTCGTCCGCCTCGGTGATGAGGAGGCAACATTGTCGTCTGCAGTGTTCGTGACCGTCCTTATCAGTAACTAGCCGCAACGGAGGCACGAGGTCCTGCGCCTGCTGGCACGTCCGCGCGTCGTCGAAGTTCATGTGCAAGCTTGTCCTAAAGAGGCGCCACACCGCCGCGTCATATGCGCGGTCGGCCTCGTGCACGGTCTCGAACGTCCCGAGACTGAGACGCACACCACTGGAGCGGATCTCCGCGTAGAACATGCCGGAGGGGCAGGCGCGGACGCCTCGGTAGCCGAAGCTGCTCCGGGCGCGTAGCGGCATGTCAACGGCGGAGGAGTCGGCGACAGAGGAGAAGGCGTCTACGAGAAGGGTGCGGTGGCGGCAGCGGGGCGCTAGATGCGAGGAAGAAGGGGGTGGCAGGGGGAAGATGGGAGAAGGAAGCGCTCGAGTGGGTGTTTGGCCGGCTTGGGCGCGCGCGTCACGTCAAAACTGCCGCGCACGCGTGATTTTTGAACCCTGCGGCATCTGCTGGAGCTCGAGTGGGTGTTTGGCCGGCTTGGGCGCGCGCGTCACGTCAAAACTGCCGCGCACGCGTGATTTTTGAACCCTGCGGCGTCTGCTCGAGCACGCGAAACGCCTCCGAGCGCACGATATTTACCACGGCTGTTGGAGATGCTCTTAGATAAGTGAGGGGAGCAATTACACGGATCCGGTATTGAAGTTTAATTTGTTGAAGAAGCTGGTGCCTGAATCAGCCTGATGGTCACACATCAGGTGTGGGAAGTTCAATTTGTTGAATCAAGTGAGGGGGCAATTTTCTACTTTCTACATCTCCAGTTTTAATTAATTCCCACTACTGATGCAGAAGCCGCTGCTGCCTGCCCCATCTCACGAGTCACATCGGAGACACTGAAGAAACGGCGTACCACATCTTACTTCCTCGGAGGCGCTCCTCCACTCTCTACAGCATAACAAATCTGAATTTTACGCAGCTCCATTATTCATTCACACGAAAGAGGTTCACACCACAATACTTGCACTCCAGCTAGAACCAGACCACACACATATCACCCACACCCACACACACAAGCCAGGCAGGGCACAGTCCAGGCAGCAAGTGCACGTCTTGCGACAACCAGAGCACATCAAGGCTCGCTCGCATTATTCCAACCTAGACAGATGAGGCCCGTCGCTACTCACACGACGGGGGTGGGCCGGGTCTCCGAGCGGCGGGAGGGCTTACGGGTTCACTTTCGGCGCCCACCCGGCGATCAGGTTCTCCTTGGTCGCCTTGGTCTTGACGAACGACTCGCGGCTGAAGAGAGCCTGCGTGAGGGGAAAACATAGTCATGAGCCTCGGCAACTTCATCTATGGACAAAGATTTTGGAAGTGGCAAAAGAAGGTAACGTGTGTTACCTCGGTGTAGGCATGGACGCCGGTCAGGGTTTCAGGGACCTTCCAGCCCTTGAAGTGCTCCAGGGCGACCTGGAGATGGTAGAGCTTCGGAGCCAGGCTGAGATCGACAGCGGAGATGTTCGCCCCATTGATGTAGGGTCCCTGCCAGCAAAAGTTTTGTTAGATCAAGATCAGGCCAGATGTTCAGACTGAACAAACAAAGGCCCCACGTCTTGCACGATTAGGAAACGTGACAAAATGAAATTATTGCAGACAGGATGAGTGCTGAGATAGTGAAGCTAGTGAGTGCAGCTCGAATATAATGGATTGGTTGTGGAAGCATGTGTTATGTCCATTCCACTGCAGAAATCAACTGCCACATCAACTGCGAAGACAGTTCCGCCTACTTACATGGGCCTTCAGGTGCTCTTCGAGCGCCTGCAGCTCATCAACAAGTGCCTTCTCCGAACCATCGCTGGCATCCTTGCTCTTCAAGAACGTGACAAAGGTGGAGAAGATCTTTGATCCCCTGTTTATCACAAGCCACAACCAAGTTGAGAAACCATACTCAGAACATGGTAAAAGAAATGGAGAGTGGCTACTAAACTACTTTGTTGGTGAAACAAGATGGCATCAAAACTGATTTTGTCGTTCTTTTAGTAGACAGAAATAAATCATGTTACTACAGTCATTTCACTAAGTTATCAGAATCAATTACTTGCCAGATGCTATTGTAGCCAACTCTCCTCTCTACGGATGCATAAATACCTTAATTCAGAGGAAATCATGTCCAAATTGTCCATGAAACCAACTAAAGTTTCAAATCCAAAGGCATCTAGAAGCTCTTTTTATTTTCTTTTTTAAATAGGGAAGAGAGCAAGTTTATTACTAGCACCACTAAGCTGTTAAAATAGCATAATAGACCTTGCAAGAAAAGAGAGATAAAACAATTTCTATTGTAACTAACCGCAGAAAAATGCAACTCCCTTATTACGAGATCATGCAAAAAAGTTGTCACAAAACTACTAACAATCACAATTCCCAACGCCAAAGACCTTATAAGTATATAAAACCTAGCAGCAACATGCCAAATATATCGCCGAAATGAAAGCAAATTTCTTCTTACGAGACCATATAAATAACAAGGATCTCGAAATGCAAGAAATAGCAAAGTTTTTAAACTTAAGAGATGCAAAAGTGGATTTGGCGATGTGCCATCAAGGAACTTACGAACTTACACTGATGCATATTCAGCAGGGGTCACAAGTGATGGAGTTGGGTACTTCTCCTCAATGACTTGAGTGATCACATCAGAATCAGCAATCCATTTACCATCACCACCGTTATACACAGGCACCTTGCCCTCTGGATTGATCTTCAGGAACCTGAAAGAGTCATTACAGTAGATTAGTTTAAGTTTGCAAACAGGGGTAAGCTCCACAATCTCAACACCATCGAATCCCTACAGACTCAGTCTGAAAAATGTAACACTATTTTCTTAATCAGATCACTGCCGATGCTAATGCTCCAGAATGTCATAAAAATGGTGACCAAGACTAATAACTCCGCACGTGAAAGCATGAAACATTCTGTATTTCATTTGCTCACTATATAGTTGCTTCTATTTGCCGAAAAAGAGTACGATTATGTGGCCGCAAAAGGCTGAATTTCTATTGAAGAATACTACACGTACAACACTTTGTACGATTTACAAGTCAGCAGAGCCATTCATCACGTCTGGTGTGTGGATCAGGACCTTTGGATCAGTTGTTGTACAAGGATAAAGCTAACTGTCATACGTAAAGTAGTTTCGATTTCTATTATGTTCGTCTAGACACAGTAAGGAACACTACCACGTTCATATAGACTGAAAAAGATTAACAATGCTTACAAGGAAATTGTGATTATTAAGGCAACAATCTTACAAAAGAAGGAACAACAACTGTGGGTTTGCTCCCCCACCCTGTGAAAAGCAAGGTTACAGACTGTGAAAGGCCATGCTACAAATTGAGATCCTCCTTTTGATCATTTCAACTTTTCCTTTTGATCATTTCATTTTTACAGATAAAATATAGGAAAAATGCATGCAGAACAGACCAGGCTCCTCGAAATAGTAAATGAAAGTAATTCCAAAGTGCTCAGTAAATCTGACTGACAACAAATAGAAGTTAAATGCAACACTTTGGTCATATGGTCCATTGGGGATTACGTCTAATGGCTTTAAGCTTGCAACCTAGCAAAAAGTAGGCCAGAATACTGTCCAGTATCAACCCAAAGGCTTGTTGCAAATCAAGCTACCCCAACATGCACATCTGCATAGATAAAAGCCTCAACCCCATATAAGAACTAGCAAAATGGAAATGGTAGCTGCTCTTAGATTTTTTTTTCAATGCTAATCAAATGCACAATGTTTTATTTGCTTCATAGGAAAATCCTAGTTACATGTATCATGCAGCACTCGTTGTTGCAGAATAATGTCTGTAATGCTTTAATGCCCAAGAAGTTGCAATAGTTGGCAATTCATCTTGGCACATTTGGCCCATAAAAAATTCAAGTTAAGCATTTCAATTACCCTATATTAGCTACTGTTAGTTAGTTCTAATTTTCAAATTCTTCCGAGCTTATGCCTGGACAGTGCAAATGCATTGGGTAAATCACCTTCAAGATGTAGCCCACTAGTCAGACCAGAAATTCATCCTATAAACTCTGTTCTTCTGAAGTGAGATCGAAATACTGAACCCCTTGTGCAGAAGTAAACCAAAGAGTTTTTCTAATTCCTTTTTACCATCTGAACCCCTTGTGCAGCAGCTAATCAAGAGGTTTTCTGATTCTTTTTTATGAAAATTACTAGATAGATATTTAACTGTGTCTCTGATTTTATCTCGAAATATGTTACGGTAACTTTCAGTTCTAGCACATTCTGCATGTACACCCAACTCCAGTCCAGGGCCACACATTCTGCACTAGATAGGCCAAATCTGTCACATCACAGCAGGCATCTAAGCGACGCATAAGCCTCACCCATGGTGACCACAAGAAAATTCCAAGTCCCGCACTGCTGTGCTTCATCATAGATAAAATTCATCCTGTAAATCTGTTTCTATGGAACAAGATGGAAATACTGAACTCTTGTGCAGAAGTAAACCATGAGAATTTCTAGTTATTTTTTATCGAAATGCTGAACCCCCTGTGCAGCAGTAAACCAAGAGATTTTCTAGTAATTTTTTTTAATCAAAGTTGCCAGAGAGATATTTAACTATGTCTCTGGTTTTTATCTTCAGCTACCTTACGGTAACAACTTTCAGTTCTTAACGCATTATCCATTTACACCCAATTCCAGGGCTACATCCCCCCTGTATCCACAAAATCTGCCACATCATAGAAGGCATCTAAGCGACACGCAGGTCTCACACATAGCAACTAAGTACGATAAAATTCCCAGTCCCACACTGCTCTGCTTCACCCAACGCGAACAAACTAGTAACGACTTAAGGAATTTTGGTGGCGTGAAACTGAAATTCTAGTGGGGAGGGAGGGAGGGGGAGGGTCGGACCAGTCGGGCTTGTTGCTGACGTCGATGAGCTTCATCTGGTAGGGCACCTTCTTCTCCTCCAGCGTGAGCAGCACCCTCTGGGAGAAGGGGCCTGGACACCCCACCAAAACCAAAATCAGTTAGGGTAGGGCTCCGCCGCGGAATCGACCCGGCGAGGAAGCACGGAAGGGAAGGGGGACTCACAGTCGCCGAGCGTGTCGGGGTGGCCGACGGCGGCCTTGACGCAGACCTCGGTCATGTTGGCGGCGACGGGGAGTCCGGTTAACAGCACCAGCAGCAGGAAAGTGGAGAGGGCGAGCGCGGTCGATCTGCGGCGAGGCCTGGGCGCACCAGTATTTATGAGGGGGTGGTGCGAGCAGGTCTCGCCGGAGGTAGCGGCGCGTGAGGGACGTGACCCTGCCATGCGGGCCCGCGTGGCGGTGGTTGTCCGGGTTCTGGAGACTTCCGGAGCCGGGACCGGACCGGACCGGACCGGCCGGGTCGGTGGAGGTTGAGGAGGAGTGGTGAAGCACGGGAGGGTGAGCATGGGCGGTTCACTGGATTGTTTTTTTTTTTCTGAGGGGGCTATAGGTTATTTATATAGCGCGCGCGTGGACCGCGTGGGGGGTATGATTTGGACCGGCCTTGCTGCTTTCGGCCGGTTAAAAGCGCGACGCGACAGGACAAGTCGGCATGCTCCTCGTAATGTCGCTAGCCTCGAGTAATGCCGCGCTTTCAAAAAAAAAAAGAATAATGCCGCCGCGCTTTGCCTCCGCCCGGTCCGGAGGTCGGCAACGTAGGAGTACTTACGTGTTCCCTTGAGGCCCTGGTGGCGGCAGGCACGGCACGAAGCTCACGCTGCGGCCAGGAGCCCATCACCTTCGCATCTTTCGTATTCGTGTGGTGCGGTGTCATGCATTTAGCCGTTTAGCCGTACCAGATGGGATCGACTGGACCCGCTGCTATGCGATGCAATCAGTGTGCGTGTGCCGCACGCAGGCTGGTGGGGGGTACGGTACAGGGTACCCGTGGCCGGCTCCACCGGCGGCAAACCCACCATGTGTTTGTCCATGTGCGTCGTGCCCACCACCACCGAGAACGCATCAGATGCACCCACAACACTGCACGTGTGGTGCTACCAATGCACCTGATACCCGTGTAAGACTTTAAAAAGAATATGTTCCATGAATGTGCTATTTTTTTAAAAAAATGAACATTAAAAAATGTGCAACGTTTGTTCGGTGCACTGGCAACACCACGAGCACCGGAACACTAGATATTCTCCCCGCCGCCACCTTACAAAAACAAGTTCTAACATGGGCCACCGAAAACCCAACCCTCGGACATGTAAAGAGGATGTGAACCATCACGGGTTCCAGCATGGGTCGTGAAGCGCTGCGCAACGGCGAACGTGAGAAAAGAGGGTCTGGCTGGCCAGCCCATTTCTTTCTTGCTTGGTGCCTTCGCGAACCTCCGAGACCTTGAAAAATCTCTATCTCCACTACTTAAACGCATCCTCATAGGGAAACTTAAACTCCTATAACTGGACATAGCAAATTTAGTTTCTTATATGTTCATGGGCGCATCTAAATAATGTCAGGCATCCACGGTCGTTCCCTTCACACCGAAACCTCCGAATCAATATAATCTCATGAGACATAGATCAACATAAGAAAGATAAGCTCAACACGTAGCATTCATACCATCGGACGTAGCAAGTTCACAACATAAGATAGTACGATAGCTGATACAAACTACGACTAGATAGGAGTACATAAGGACAACTTTCACCACTTCTCTGCGTGACCAATTCCCTTGTCACCTACGAAGCAACGGTAGTAGGCGAAGTCACCGTGGATGGAGGTGTCAAAGGAGTCGGACCAGGAAGGGAGCACGGTCAAAAGACAAACATAATTATAACCATTGAGTTTTCTTTCAGCATGAAAAGATCTACTACACACATAATTAACCTCGCTTGCACATGCCAAAAATCACCTGCCTGTGTGCCAATCTTCAAATGAGCTCGTCCCACCCCATGAAACCTTGGTGGAAATGCGGTGGCGACGCTTCAGGGGCATGAAAGGAATGAAACAAATTCCATAGAAAAGAAATAGGAAAAAACCCATCAAGATCGGTACCTATCTAGATCCCCAGCTTCGACATCAAAACTCCTTCGCAATTTACAACCATTCCCGCGAGGACTGCGAGAAACGGGAGACGCAAAGGGAAACGTTTGGAGCTGTTTTGACCGCCAGGGGAAATGGCCCGCGCCTTCAATTTTGCCACGTGGACCCGACAGGTGGGGCCGAGCAGTCAGAAAACGAGTTAAAACAAGCAAAATCGCTAAGTCAGTACTCCCTCCGTTTCTTTTTAGTCTGCATATAAGATTTGGTCAAAGTCAAACTTTGTTAACTTTGACTAAGTTTATAAAAAAAATATCAAGATTCACAATATGAAATCAATATATTACCAGATGCATCATGAAATGTATTTTCATACTTTATAGTTATAGTATTATAGATGTTTATATTTTTCGATATAAATTTGGTCAAACATTGTGTAGTTTGACTTTGACCAAATCTTATATGCAGAGTAAAAAAAAACGGAGAGAGTACAATCAGTTAGACACCAGCCTAAAAACGGTGTTTTTTTTTAAATCTTAACAAGCTAGGATGGCTCCTGCCAACCTAGCAGAATGTGATTGTTTTCTACTTTCTCCGTTCTTAAATATTTGTCTTTCCTAGATATTTCAATAAGTGATTACATATGAAGCAAAATGAGTAAATCTACACTCTAAAATATGTCTATATACATCCGTATGTGATAGTCCATTTGAAATCTCTAAAAAGACAAATATTTTGAAATGGAGAAAGTAGCAAATATGTTTCTATAATTTACTGTATCATGCATCTACTATCTATTACCACTATAAAAGGAAGAGAAGGGCAGATCCAAACAATCACATTCATCCATCATCAAAATCTAATAACCCTTAATCATTCTATGTTTAACGCTATCAACCACGCAATAAGCTCACAGTCTATGGATGCCCTGCAGTAAAAAAGAAAGGAAACCGCCCACTCGCACGACCTCCTCCTTCTCCCGCATGACCTCCTCCTCCTCCCGCAGCCGCGTCGTTCGCCTCCCGCCGTCGCGCCCTTCACCGCCTCCTCGCGCCGCCGGATCCACGGGAAGCGGCCGCGGGTCGCCGGGAGCCTCCCCAGCCGCACGGCCTCCTCCTCCTCCCCAGCCGCGGCTCGTCGGGAGCCTCCCCTGCCGCCGGAGCAGCCCCGCCGTAGCTTGGCCGCCGCCACTCCACCTCCACCACTCGCCCCCGCCGCGGGAGCCGCCGTGGGACAGCCGGAGCCACCGCGGGAGCCGCCGTGGGCGTGAGCTGCCGTCCCGTCCATCCTCTCCCACCTCCCGCCCATCCCGCCCTCCGCTCACCGATCCTCTTCTCCGCCGCCCGCCTTCCTCTGCTCCTCCTCTGCCGCCGACGATCTCATCCGAGCCAGTAAGTTTTCTTTACATTCAAGTGTGCATTGTTTGAACAACATGTTTGTGGTTCTGTTCTTTCCACACAAGATAATCTGTTACATACATGATCCTTCTGGCTATGATTATTTTAGTGCATACATACATGATCCTTCCACACAGCAGGAACAATTATTCTGGAACAATTGCCGTATGTGAATTATCATGATCCAACGCCAATGCCACACTCAGCGCTAAAAGGGTTACAGTTTATGAGGACATATTGAATTAGTGAGGATTTCAGAAATTTGTAGTCCAAGCAACTCATACATTTGAAGTTTTGTTGCTTACCTTCCCATCCCATTTTGTGCTATGCTCCTGAAGTTGCCTAACTACAGGAAAAGGAGGCCAAAGTTTTGCTATATGGGTTATCCAAAATAGTATCGGCAGCGATGTTTTGTTTTGTCACAACTACTCAAATATATAATCTAAATAATCTAAATATATAATCTGCACATTGTAGTTTGAGTTAAAGAATACCACATTGTAGTTTCAATTAAAAATTAAAAAAAACCCACGTGTTTTGTTGTTTCAAGAGATTGAGTCATGGGTTGTGAGCAAGCATTATATATTGACATGAAAGGTAGATCTATTTAGATCATGAAGGTTTGCGCACTGTGATGCAAAGGCCGTATGCATCGACAAGGTGAAGGTGGGAAGGTGGGGCTTACCGGGATGGGTTGAGAGGAGGCAGTGGAGAGAGGAAATGAGAGAGGCGGATGGTGAATATAGGATGTTGATAGAATAGATGAATTTGCGCGTGCAGGTTATCTGTTCCAAGGTCTGCTCGGGGTATGCAGCCTTGTTGGAACTACTGGAGTTGGAATCTTCAAAGTTTGAGTTTAATCCTTTCTAATCAATGAATGTTATTGATGGAATTTTCCAACTCTGTTCTCGACTATATGGAACCTCTTGCTATTAAATTGAAGTACCAATCATGGCTCTTGGGTCTTCTGTACATGTATGTGTACATTACTTACTAATGGTATATGCACTAGACCTTTCTGTATAGGATGACCCATTTCCAGGCATAGGCATACAAAGGTTTCAATTTTGAAATTTGGCAGGCTTAATTAAAGAATTCAATTTCCTCCTATTTTTGTATGAAGATGTCTTTCTATTCATACAAAGTACTATTTTGTGTGTGTCATGCATAGCCAAGACAACCTAACTATCTGATCTTTGGGATGCTAATTTGTGCACACACAATAAAAACCAGCAGCAACGACAATGATTCCTGTAAAGATCAATACCTGCTACATCTTCATTGTTTCCTTTGATAATGAATTCTTGCTACAGCTACAGTGGATCCTGTGATGCATTGCGAGGCCTGCAACGGCTTCGATTTTTAACATTTTTAGTTTTAGTCCAGCAATGAAACGCATGTTTCTATCTAAAATTTTCTTCCTCTGTTGATCACCAGGTTCCTGAAGCATTGTATTTCCAGTTAAAGGATGTAGTGATGTTACAGAGGAGCGCGCGGCTGGCCGGCCTATGTGATGTTCCTGCCTGCGGCTGCCACCAGGCTGTGCATGCGGCTTGCTTTGTTCAGGTCCTCTCAATTTCAGGAGAGGAAGTGAACTCGATTAATACTGTCAATTTTGGAAGCATTTTTTGTGATTCTGGTTCAGCATGGATAATGCTGTTTAGGACTGTAAACATTGTCATGGTTAATTTTAGTTGCTAGATGGAAAAGCAGTGCTACAAATTTTAGAACTAGGACGTCGTTTTCCACGGTTCTACCAAGTTATTTGCATTGTACAGTCACAGTTCTAAGCTTAATCTTATTAGTTCTGTAGCATTGCAGATCAGTGTCTTTTTTCCTAGCAGATCAATACCTTTGGTCGGATTTAGCTTATTTGATAGTGAACAAAACATAAATGGTGTGAATATAACGAATAATTACGCGGTGTGACCTATCAAAACTATTAATGTGAATTTTTCAGTTCTCATTTTTACACTTTTTATTCTTCCCTTGAGATCCACTGTTTGCTCTTCTAACAGTATAATACTAGCTGTGCACTTGCAGCCCCTTTCAGTTGAGCTGGGTCCTGGTATCCTCGGGAACATTTTTTAGGGAATCCAGGTAAGCTCAGCATGATAAATTGATAATCAGTCCATTCTGTTGATTTACTCTTTATCTGTGTCACTTGTCACAACCTCGTTCCTGTTAAATTTGAAGCGCCCACTAAAAGCTATTGCTATTAGATCTAAAGACGATGCACTCTGGGAATTTAAGTGAAAAAAGTTGGGTAATGCATTTAGCATATTCTAACTGTGAACGAGGGACATTCCTGTTAATCTTTGGAAGGCCCTCTAAAATATCTCCTTTTATTATTTGCTTCAGCTGTTGGAGATGTTCTCGCAGTCGGAGATCTATATGATGTAAGTTCTTATGATGTTGAATTTTCTTTTATGGATATTACTGTACAGAGGATAGAAGCTTTGGGCCTGTGTGCACATGCTAATGTTCGCTGACTCTATTGTAGACTGTCTTCGAGAACAATTTGATGAACCACAGTGTCGCCCTTCCACCTGGTTCTATGGGGAAAGTAAATTACGTCGCTTCAGCTGTTCAATACAGCCTATAGGTTAGTGGAAGCTATCACTTTATTCCAATTTCTAATTTATCTGCATGTGTTCTACCCATGCTTAACTTTATTTGAAACACTACTCTTGTCATGTATGCAGGATACAGTGCTAGAGTTAGAATTTCAGGGCATGAAAAAGCAATTTACTATGCTTCAGGCAAGAAAGTTATTTCATACAACTCTTTTTAGGAAAGTTGGTACTCCCTCTGTAACTTCTTATAAGATCTTTTAGAGTCCATGATAGTGTCAAAAAACGTTTTATTTTAAATTACAGAGGCAGTAGCTTATTGTGTTGAACTTATTGAACAACAGTCATGGCATGTGTGTACACCAAGACCTGTTGCATCAAAGCTTTTTGCGGATACACCTCTTCTTACAGGACAACTTTGTGTACAACTTATCTTTAGCTTCAATTTCCATAATAAAATGTGTTCTTTTGTTTTATCATCATGGTTTCTCTTCTTACGTAACCAAACATTCTCAGATGTTAGTTTCTTATTGCCCTCTGAGTCCATTAAATCTTAGTCTTATCTATTTTGTGATGGTTCCAGCGTGTGCTTGATGCATCCCTTGGTTCTTGGAGGAACATGTGCTATTCCTGGTGCTTTTGGTCGTGGAAAAACTGTTATTAGTCAGGCACTTTCCAAGGTGATCACTAATTCTCCATTCTTTACTGCCCTGATGTAATAGCTCCAGAGAATTGCTCCTTCCATATATTTCTTGGTGGCATCTCTATACTGACTGTTGAGTTTAACAATCTCTGTAGTACTCCAGTTCTGAAGCTGTGGTTTATGTGAGATGTGGTGAAAGGACAAATGAGATGGCTGGGGTTCTCATGGACTTGCCCCAATTGACAATGACGTTGCTCAACGGACGTGAAGAGTTTGTCATGAAGAGAACAACATTGGTTTCTAACGCGTCTAACATGCCCATCGCTGCTCATGAAGCCTCCATTTATACAGGTAAAGGTGTAATGCCTTGATAGCCGTGGAAGTAAAACGGATTTATTGATTAAGATGGCTGCTACCTTTTGAGCACTGTGTTGGTTTTCCCTTGAAGAGAAAAAGGGTGATGCAACAAAGTAGCGTCAGTTTTTGAGAACCAAGGTATCACTCTAGTAGAGGCTACGCGCGAGTCCCTCGCACCTGCACAAAACAAATAAATCCTTGCAACCAAATCGATAAGGGGTTGTCAATCCCTACACGGTTACTTACGAGAGTGAGATCTGATAGATATGATAAGATAATATTTTTGGTATTTTTATGATAAAGATGCAAAGTAAAATAAAAGGCCATGAAAATAACTAAGTATTGGAAGATTAATATGATGAAGATAGACCTGGGGGCCATAGGTTTCACTAGTGGTTTCTCTCAAGAGCATAGGTATTTTACGGTGGGTGAACAAATTACCGTTGAGCAATTGACAGAATTGAGCATAGTGTTGGGTAACGTAGTAATTTCAAAAAAATTCCTACGCACACGCAAGATCATGGTGATGCATAGCAACGAGAGGGGAGAGTGTGATCTACGTACCCTTGTAGATCGACAACAGAAGCGTTAGCACAACATGGTTGATGTAGTCGTACGTCTTCACGGCCTGACCGATCAAGCACCGAAACTACGGCACCTCCGAGTTCTAGCACACGTTCAGCTCGATGACGATCCCCGGACTCCGATCCAGCAAAGTGTCGCGGAAGAGTTCCGTCAGCACGACGGCGTGGTGACGATCTTGATGTACTACCGTCGCAGGGCTTCGCCTAAGCTCTGCTACAATATTATCGAGGACTATGGTGGAAGGGGGCACCGCACACGGCTAAGAATATGATCACGTGGATCAACTTGTGTCCCTAGGGGTGCCCTCTGCCTCCGTATATAAAGGATCAAAGGGGGGGTGTGGCCGGCCAGGAGAGGGCGCGCCAGGTGGAGTCCTACTCCCTTCGGGAGTAGGATTCCCCCCTTTCCTAGTTGGAATAGGATTCGGGAGGGGGGAAAGAAGAGAGAGAGAAGAAAAAGGGGGGCGCCGCCCCCTTCTCCTTGTCCTATTCGGACTAGGGGGGAGGGGTGCGCGGCCCATCCCTGGCCACCTCTCCTCTCTTCCACTAAGGCCCACTAAGGCCCATATACCTCTCGGGGGGTTCCGATAACCTCCCGGTACTCCGGTAAAATCCCGATTTCATCCGGAACACTTCCGATATCCAAATATAGGCTTCCAATATATCAATCTTTATGTCTCGACCATTTCGAGACTCCTCGTCATGTCCCTGATCCTATCCGGGACTCCGAACTCCTTCGGTACATCAAAACTCATAAACTCATAATATAACTGTCATCGAAACCTTAAGCGTGCGGACCCTACGGGTTCGAGAACAATGTAGACATGACCGAGACACGTCTCCGGTCAATAACCAATAGCGGAACCTGGATGCTCATATTGGCTCCTACATATTCTACGAAGATCTTTATCGGTCAGACCGCATAACAACATACGTTGTTCCCTTTGTCATCGGTATGTTACTTGCCCGAGATTCGATCGTCGGTATCTTAATACCTAGTTCAATCTCATTACCGGCAAGTCTCTTTACTCGTTCCGTAATACATCATCTCACAACTAACTCATTAGTTGCAATGCTTGGAAGGCTTATGTGATGTGTATTACCGAGAGGGCCTAGAGATACCTCTCCGACAACGGGAGTGACAAATCCTAATCTCGAAATACGCCAACCCAACATGTACCTTTGGAGACACCTGTAGAGCACCTTTATAATCACCCAGTTACGTTGTGACGTTTGGTAGCACACAAAGTGTTCCTTCGGCAAACGGGAGTTGCATAATCTCATAGTCATAGGAACATGTATAAGTCATGAAGAAAGCAATAGCAACATACTAAACGATCGGGTGCTAAGCTAATGGAATGGGTCATGTCAATCAGATCATTCACCTAATGATGTGATCCCGTTAATCAAATAACAACTCTTTGTCCATATTTAGGAAACATAACCATCTTTGATTAACGAGCTAGTCTAGTAGAGGCATACTAGTGACACTCTGTTTGTCTATGTATTCACACATGTATTATGTTTCCGGATAATACAATTCTAGCATGAATAATAAACATTTATCATGATATAAGGAAATAAATAATAACTTTATTATTGCCTCTAGGGCATATTTCCTTCAGTCTCCCACTTGCACTAGAGTCAATAATCTAGATCACATCGCCATGTGATTTAACATCAATAGTTCACATCTTTATGTGATTGGTTCACATCTCCATGTGACTAACACCCAAAGGGTTTACTAGATTCAATAATCTAGTTCGCATCGCTATGTGATTAAGACCCAAAAAGTGATCATGTTTTGCTTGTGAGAGAAGTTTAGTCAACGGGTCTGCCACATTCAGATCCGCATGTATTTTGCAAATTTCTATGCCAACAATGCTCTGCATGGAGCTACTCTAGCTAATTGCTCCCACTTTCAATATGTATCCAGATTGAGACTTAGAGTCATCTGGATCAGTGTCAAAACTTGCATCGACGTAACCCTTTACGACGAACCTTTTGTCACCTCCGTAATCGAGAAACATATCCTTATTCCAGTAAGGATAATTTTGACCGCTGTCCATTGATCTACTCCTAGATCACTATTGTACTCCCTCTCTTAACACAGTGTATGGTATATAATAGATCTGGTACACAGCATGGCATACTTTATAGAACCTATGACTGAGGCATAGGGAATGACTTTCATTCTCTTTCTATCTTCTGCCGTGGTCGAGCTTTGAGTCTTACTCAACTTCACACCTTGTAACACAGGCAAGAACTCTTTCTTTGACTGTTCCATTTTGAACTACTTCAAAATCTTGTCAAGGTATGTACTTATTGAAAAAACTTATCAAGCGTCTTGATCTATCTCTATAGATCTTGATGCTTAATATGTAAGCAGCTTCACCGAGGTCTTTCTTTGAAAAACTCCTTTTCAAACATTCCTTTATGATTTGCAGAATAATTCTACATTATCTCTGATCAACAATATGTCATTCACATATACATATCAGAAATTCTGTAGTGCTCCCACTCACTTTATTGTAAATACAGGCTTCATCGCAAGTTTGTATAAAACTATATGCTTTGATCAACTTATCAAAGCGTATATTCCAACTCCGAGATGCTTGCACCACTCCATAAATGGATCGCTAGAGCTTGCATATTTTGTTAGCATCTTTAGGATTGACAAAACATTCTTGTTGCATCACATACAACTCTTCTTTAATAAATCCATTAAGGAATGCAGTTTTGTTTATCCATTTGCCAGATTTCATAAAATGCGGCAATTGCTAACATGATTCGGACAGACTTAAGCATAGATACGAGTGAGAAACTCTCATCGTAGTCAACACCTTGAACTTGTCGAAAACTTTTGCGACAATTCTAGCTTTGTAGATAGTAACACTACTATCAGTGTCCGTCTTCCTCTTGAAGATCTATTTATTATCAATGGCTTGCCGATCATCGGGCAAGTCCACCAAAGTCCACACTTTGTTCTCATACATGGATCCTATCTCAGATTTCATGGCCTCAAGCCATTTATCGGAATGTGGGCTCATCATCGCTTCCTCATAGTTCGTAGGTTCGTCATGGTCAAGTAACATGACCTCCAGAATAGGATTACCGTACCACTCTGGTGCGGATCTCACTCTGGTTGACCTACGAGGTTTGGTAGTAACTTGATCCGAAGTTACATGATCATCATCATTATCTTCCTTACTAATTGGTGCAGGAGTCACAGGAACAGATTTCTGTGGTGAACTACTTTCCAATTATGGAGCAGGTACAGTTACCTCATCAAGTTCTACTTTCCTCCCACTCACTTCTTTCGGGAGAAACTCCTCTAGAAAGGATCCATTCTTAGCAACGAATGTCTTGCCTTCGGATCGTTGATAGAAGGTGTACCCAACTGTCTCCTTTGGGTATCCTATGAAGACATATTTCTCCGATTTGGGTTTGAGCTTATTAGGATGAAACTTTTTCATATAAGCATCGCAACCCCAAACTTTAAGAAACGACAACTTTGGTTTCTTGCCAAACCACAATTCATAAGGCGTCGTCTCAACGGATTTTGATGGTGCCCTATTTAACGTGAATGCAGCTGTCTCTAATGCATGACCCCAAAACGATAGTGGTAAATCGGTAAGAAACATCATAGATTGTACTATATCCAATAAAGTACGGTTATGATGTTCGGACACACCATTATGCTGTGGTGTTCCAGGTGGCATGAATTTGTGAAACTATTCCACATTGTTTTAATTGGAGACCAAACTCGTAACTCAAATATTCGTCTCCGCGATCAGATCGTGGAAACCTTATCTTCTTGTCACGATGATTTTCCACTTCACTCTGAAATTCTTTGAACTGTTCAAATGTTTCAGACTTATGTTTCATCAAGTAGATATCCCCATATCTGCTCAAATCATCTATGAAGGTCAGAAAATAATGATACCTGCTGCAAGCCTTAATATTCATTGGACCACATACATCAGTATGCATGATTTCCAACAAATCTGTTGCTTGCTTCATTGTTCCGGAGAATGGCGTTTTAGTCATCTTGCCCATAAGGCATGGTTCGCAAGCATCAAGTGATTTATAATCAAGTGATTCTAAAAGCCCATCAGCATGGAGTTTCTTCATGCGCTTTACACCAATATGACCTAAACGGCAGTGCCACAAATAAGTTGCGCTATCATTATTAACTTTGCATCTTTTGGTTTCAATATTATGAATATGTGTATCACTACGATCGAGATCCAATGAATTTGTTTCATTGGGTGTATGACCATCGAAGGTTTTATTCATGTAAACAGAACAACAATTATTCTCTGATTTTAATGAATAACCGTATTGCAATAAACATGATCAAATCATATTCATGCTCAACGCAAAAACCAAATAACACTTATTTAGGTTCAACACTAATCCCGAAAGTATAGGGGAGTGTGCGATGATGATCATATCAATCTTGGAACTACTTCCAACACACATCGTCACTTCACCCTTAACTAGTCTCTGTTTATTCTGCAACTCCTATTTCGAGTTACTACTCTTAGCAACTGAACCAGTATCAAATACCGAGGGGTTGCTATAAACACTAGTAAAGCACACATCAATAACATGTATATCCAATATACCTTTGTTCACTTTGCCATCCTTCTTATCCGCCAAATACTTGGGGTAGTTCCGCTTCCAGTGACCAATCCCTTTGCAGCAGAAGCACTTAGTCTCAGGCTTAGGTCCAGACTTGGGCTTCTTCACTTGAGTAGCAACTCGCTTGCCGTTCTTCTTGAAGTTCCCCTTCTTCCCTTTGCCCTTTTCTTGAAACTAGTGGTCTTGTCAACCATCAACACTTGATGTTTTTCTTAATTTCTACCTTCGTTGATTTCAGCATCACGAAAAGCTTGGGAATCGTTTCCGTTATCCCTTGCATATTATAGTTCATCACGAAGTTCTACTAACTTGGTGATGGTGACTAGAGAATTCTGTCAATCACTATCTTATCTGGAAGATTAACTCCCACTTGATTCAAGCGATTGTAGTACCTAGACAATCTGAGCACATGCTCACTAATTGAGCGATTCTCCTCCATCTTTTAGCTATAGAACTTGTTGGAGACTTCATATCTCTCAACTCGGGTATTTGCTTGAAATATTAACTTCAACTTCTGGAACATCTCATATGCTCCATGACGTTCAAAACGTCTTTGAAGTCCCGATTCTAAGCCGTTAAGCATGGTGCACTTAAACTATCAAGTAGTCATCATATTGAGCTAGGCAAACGTTCATAACGTCTGCATCTGCTCCTGCAATAGGTCTGTCACCTAGCGGTGCATCAAGGACATAATTCTTCTGTGCAGCAATGAGGATAAACCTCAGATCACGGATTCAATCCGCATCATTGCTACTAACATCTTTCAACACAATTTTCTCTAGGAACATATCAAAATAAACATATGAAAGCAACAACGCGAGCTATTGATCTACAACATAGATATGCTAATACTACCAGGACTAAGTTCATGATAAATTAAAGTTCAATTGATCATATTACTTAAGAATTCCCACTTAGATAGACATCCCTCTAATCTTCTAAGTGATCACGTGATCCATATCAACTAAACCATGTCCGATCATCACGTGAGATGGAGTAGTTTCAATGGTGAACATCACTATGTTGATCATATCTACTATATGATTCACGCTCGACCTTTCGGTCTCCGTGTTCCAAGGCCATATCTGTATATGCTTGGCTCGTCAAGTATAACCTGAGTATTCCGCGTGTGCAACTGTTTTGCACCCGTTGTGTTTGAACGTAGAGCCTATCACACCCGATCATCACGTGGTGTCTCAGCACGAAGAACTTTTGCAATGGTGCATACTCAGGGAGAACACTTCTTGATAATTAGTGAGAGATCATCTTAAAATGCTACCGTCAATCAAAGCAAGATAAGATGCATAAAAGATAAACATCACATGCAATCAATATAAGTGATATGATATGGCCATCATCATCTTGTGCTTGTGATCTCCATCTTCGAAGCACCGTCATGATCACCATCATCACCGGCGTGACACCTTGATATCCATCGTAGCATCGTTGTCGTCTCGCCAATCTTATGCTTCCACGACTATCGCTATCGCTTAGTGATAAAGTAAAGCATTACAACGCAATTGCGTTGCATACAATAAAGCGACAACCATATGGCTCCTGCCAGTTGCCGATAACTCGGTTACAAAACATGATCATCTCATACAATAAAATTTAGCATCATGTCTTGACCATATCACATCACAACATGCCCTGCAAAAACAAGTTAGACGTCCTCTACTTTGTTGTTGCAAGTTTTACGTGGCTGCTACGGGCTTAAGCAAGAACCAATCTTACCTATGCATCAAAACCACAACGATAGTTTGTCAAGTTGGTGCAGTTTTAACCTTCGCAAGGACCGGGCGTAGCCACACTCGGTTCAACTAAAGTTGGAGAAACTGTCACCCGCTAGCCACCTTTGTGCAAAGCACGTCGGGAGAACCGGTCTCGCGTAAGCGTACGTGTGATGTCGGTCCGGGCCGCTTCGTCCAACAATACCGCCGAACCAAAGTATGACATGCTGGTAAGCAGTATGACTTATATCGCCCACAACTCACTTGTGTTCTACTCGTGCAAATAACATCAACACATAAAATCTAGGCTCGGATGCCACTGTTGGGTAACGTAGTAATTTCAAAAAAATTCCTACGCACACGCAAGATCATGGTGATGCATAGCAACGAGAGGGGAGAGTGTGATCTACGTACCCTTGTAGATCGACAACAGAAGCGTTAGCACAACATGGTTGATGTAGTCGTACGTCTTCACGGCCTGACCGATCAAGCACCGAAACTACGGCACCTCCGAGTTCTAGCACACGTTCAGCTCGATGACGATCCCCGGACTCCGATCCAGCAAAGTGTCGCGGAAGAGTTCCGTCAGCACGACGGCGTGGTGACGATCTTGATGTACTACCGTCGCAGGGCTTCGCCTAAGCTCTGCTACAATATTATCGAGGACTATGGTGGAAGGGGGCACCGCACACGGCTAAGAATATGATCACGTGGATCAACTTGTGTCCCTAGGGGTGCCCTCTGCCTCCGTATATAAAGGATCAAAGGGGGGGTGTGGCCGGCCAGGAGAGGGCGCGCCAGGTGGAGTCCTACTCCCTTCGGGAGTAGGATTCCCCCCTTTCCTAGTTGGAATAGGATTCGGGAGGGGGGAAAGAAGAGAGAGAGAAGAAAAAGGGGGGCGCCGCCCCCTTCTCCTTGTCCTATTCGGACTAGGGGGGGAGGGGCGCGCGGCCCATCCCTGGCCACCTCTCCTCTCTTCCACTAAGGCCCACTAAGGCCCATATACCTCTCGGGGGGTTCCGATAACCTCCCGGTACTCCGGTAAAATCCCGATTTCATCCGGAACACTTCCGATATCCAAATATAGGCTTCCAATATATCAATCTTTATGTCTCGACCATTTCGAGACTCCTCGTCATGTCCCTGATCCTATCCGGGACTCCGAACTCCTTCGGTACATCAAAACTCATAAACTCATAATATAACTGTCATCGAAACCTTAAGCGTGCGGACCCTACGGGTTCGAGAACAATGTAGACATGACCGAGACACGTCTCCGGTCAATAACCAATAGCGGAACCTGGATGCTCATATTGGCTCCTACATATTCTACGAAGATCTTTATCGGTCAGACCGCATAACAACATACGTTGTTCCCTTTGTCATCGGTATGTTACTTGCCCGAGATTCGATCGTCGGTATCTTAATACCTAGTTCAATCTCATTACCGGCAAGTCTCTTTACTCGTTCCGTAATACATCATCTCACAACTAACTCATTAGTTGCAATGCTTGGAAGGCTTATGTGATGTGTATTACCGAGAGGGCCCAGAGATACCTCTCCGACAACGGGAGTGACAAATCCTAATCTCGAAATACGCCAACCCAACATGTACCTTTGGAGACACCTGTAGAGCACCTTTATAATCACCCAGTTACGTTGTGACGTTTGGTAGCACACAAAGTGTTCCTTCGACAAACGGGAGTTGCATAATCTCATAGTCATAGGAACATGTATAAGTCATGAAGAAAGCAATAGCAACATACTAAACGATCGGGTGCTAAGCTAATGGAATGGGTCATGTCAATCAGATCATTCACCTAATGATGTGATCCCGTTAATCAAATAACAACTCTTTGTCCATATTTAGGAAACATAACCATCTTTGATTAACGAGCTAGTCTAGTAGAGGCATACTAGTGACACTCTGTTTGTCTATGTATTCACACATGTATTATGTTTCCGGATAATACAATTCTAGCATGAATAATAAACATTTATCATGATATAAGGAAATAAATAATAACTTTATTATTGCCTCTAGGGCATATTTCCTTCACATAGTTATGAGAATATCTAGGTATGATCATGTATATAGGCATCACGTCCGAGACAAGTAGACCGACTCCTGCCTGCATCTACTACTATTACTCCACACATCGACCGCTATCCAGCATGCATCTAGAGTATTAAGTTCATAAGAACAGAGTAACGCCTTAAGCAAGATGACATGATGTAGAGGGATAAACTCATGCAATATGATGAAAACCCCATCTTGTTATCCTCGATGGCAATAATACAATACGTGCCTTGCTGCCCTACTGTCACTGGGAAAGGACACCACAAGATTGAACCCAAAGCTAAGCACTTCTTCCATTGCAAGAAAGATCAATCTGGTAGGCCAAACCCAACTAATAATTCGAAGAGACTTGCAAAGATAACAATCATACATAAAAGAATTCAGAGAAGATTCAAATATTGATCATAGATAAACTTGATCATAAACCCACAATTCATCGGTCTCAACAAACACACCACAAAAGAAGATTTCATCGAATAGATCTCCACAAGAGAGGGGAGAACTTTGTATTGAGATCCAAAAATAGAGAAGAAGCCATCTAGCTAATAACTATGGACCCGTAGGTCTGAGGTAAACTACTCACACTTCATCGGAGAAGCTATGGTGTTGATGTAGAAGCCCTCTGTGATCGATGCCCCCTCCGGCGGAGCTCCGAAACAAGCCCCAAGATGGGATCTCATGGATACATAAAGTTACAGCAGTCGAATTAGGGTTTTGGCTCCGTATCTGATCGTTTGGGGGTACGTAGGTATATATAGGAGGAAGAAGTACGTCGGTGGAGCAACAGGGGGCCCATGAGGGTGGAGGGCGCGCCTGGGGGGGTAGGCGCGCCCCCTACCTCGTGGCCTCCCTATTGGTTGCTTGACGTAGGGTCCAAGTCTCCTGAATCTTGTTCGTTCCAGAAATCACTTTCCCGAATGTTTCGTTCCGTTTGGACTCCGTTTGATATTCCTTTTCTTCGAAACCCTAAAATAGGCAAAAAACAACAATTCTGGGCTGGGCCTCCGGTTAATAGGTTAGTCCCAAAAATAATATAAAAGTGTATAATAAAGCCCAATAATGTCCAAAACAGTAGATAATATAGCATGGAGCAATCAAAAATTATAGATACGTTGGAGACGTATCAAGCATCCCCAAGCTTAATTCCTGCTCGTTCTCGAGTAGGTAAATGATAAAAACAGAATTTTTGATGTGGAATGCTACTAGTCATAATTTCAATGTAATTCTTCTTAATTGTGGCATGAATATTCAGATCTGAAAGATTCAAGATAAAGTTTAATATTGACATAGAAATAATAATACTTCAAGCATACTAACTAAGCAATTATGTCTTCTCAAAATAACATGGCCAAAGAAAGTTCTGTTGGAAATATGCCCTAGAGGCAATAATAAATTGATTATTATTATATTTCCTTGTTCATGATAATCGTTTATTATCCATGCTAGAATTGTATTCATAGGAAACTCAGATACATGTGTGGATACATAGACAACACCATGTCCCTAGTAAGCCTCTAGTTGACTAGCTCGTTGATCAATAGATGGTTACGGTTTCCTGACCATGGACATTGGATGTCATTGATAACGGGATCACATCATTAGGAGAATGATGTGATGGACAAGACCCAATCCTAAGCCTAGCACAAGATCATGTAGTTCGTATGCTAAAGCTTTTCTAATGTCAAGTATCATTTCCTTAGACCATGAGATTGTGCAACTCCCGGATACCGTAGGAATACTTTGGGTGTGCCAAATGTCACAACGTAACTGGGTGGCTATAAAGGTACACTACGGGTATCTCCGAAAGTGTCTGTTGGGTTGGCACGAATCGAGACTGGGATTTGTCACTCCGTGTAAACGGAGAGGTATCTCTGGGCCCACTCGGTAGGACATCATCATAATGTGCACAATGTGATCAAGGAGTTGATCACGGGATGATGTGTTACGGAACGAGTAAAGAGACTTGCCGGTAACGAGATTGAACAAGGTATCGGGATACCGACGATCGAATCTCGGGCAAGTATCGTACCGATAGACAAAGGGAATTGTATACGGGATTGATTAAGTCCTTGACATCGTGGTTCATCCGATGAGATCATCGTGGAACATGTGGGAGCCAACATGGGTATCCAGATCCCGCTGTTGGTTATTGAGCGAAGATCGTCTCGGTCATGTCTGCATGTCTCCCGAACCCGTAGGGTCTTCACACTTAAGGTTCGATGACGCTAGGGTTATAAAGGAAGCTTGTATGTGGTTACCGAATGTTGTTCGGAGTCCCGGATGAGATCCCGGACGTCACGAGGAGTTCCGGAATGGTCCGGAGGTAAAGATTTATATATGGGAAGTCCTGTTTTGGTCACCGGAAGAGTTTCGGGGTTTATCGATAACGTACCGGGACCACCGGGAGGGTCCCGGGGGTCCACCAAGTGGGGCCACCAACCCCGGAGGCTTGCATGGGCCAAGAGTGGTGAGGGACCAGCCCCTTAGTGGGCTGGTGCGCCTCCCACAAGGGCCCATGGCGCCCAAGAGGTGGGAAGGGGGCAAACCCTAAAGGGGATGGGCCTTAGGGCCCATCTAGCTGCGCCTCCCTCTCCCATCCCCTCTTGGCCGCCCCCCTTGCTCCCCATCTAGGGCCGCCGCCCCCCCTAGGGGTGGGAACCCTAGAGGGGGCGCAGCCTCCTCCCCTTCCCCTATATATATGAGGCCTAGGGGCTGCCCATAACACAGGTGATTTGATCTCTCGTTGGTGCAGCCCTGCATCTCTCTCTCCCTCCTCTTCTGTGGTGCTTGGCGAAGCCCTGCAGGATTGCCACGCTCCTCCATCACCACCACGCCGTTGTGCTGCTGCTGGATGGAGTCTTCCTCAACCTCTCCCTCTCTCCTTGCTGGATCAAGGCTTGGGAGACGTCACCGGGCTGTACGTGTGTTGAACGCGGAGGTGCCGTGCGTTCGGCACTTGGTCATCGGTGATTTGAATCACGACGAGTACGACTCCATCAACCCCGTTCACTTGAACGCTTCCGCTTAGCGATCTACAAGGGTATGTAGATGCACTCTCCTTCCCCTCGTTGCTGGTCTCTCCATAGATAGATCTTGGTGACACGTAGGAAAATTTTGAATTTCTGCTACGTTCCCCAATAGTGGCATCATGAGCTAGGTCTATGCGTAGTTACTATGCACGAGTAGAACACAAAGTAGTTGTGGGCGTCGATATTGTCAATTATCTTGCCGTTACTAGTCTTATCTTGATTCGGCGGCATCGTGGGATGAAGCGGCCCGGACCAACCTTACACGTACTCTTACGTGAGACTGGTTCCACCGACTGACATGCACTAGTTGCATTAGGTGGCTGGCGGGTGTCTGTCTCTCCCACTTTAGTCGGATCGGATTCGATGAAAAGGGTCCTTATGAAGGGTAAATAGCAATTGGCATATCACGTTGTGGTTTTTGCGTAGGTAAGAAACGTTCTTGCTAGAAACCCATAGCAGCCACGTAAAACATGCAAACAACAATTAGAGGACATCTAACTTGTTTTTGCAGGGTATGCTATGTGATGTGATATGGCCAAAGGATGTGATGAATGATATATGTGATGTATGAGATTGACCATGTTCTTGTAATAGGAATCACGACTTGCATGTCGATGAATATGACAACCGGCAAGAGCCATAGGAGTTGTCTTTATTTATTTATGACCTGCGTGTCAACTTAAACGTCATGTAATTACTTTACTTTTATTGCTAACCGTTAGCTGTAGTAGTAGAAGTAATAGATGACGTGACAACTTCATGAAGACACGATGATGGAGATCATGATGATGGAGATCATGGTGTCATGCCGGTGACGATGATGATCATGGAGCCCCGAAGATGGAGATCAAAAGGAGCAATATGATATTGGCCATATCATGTCACTATTTGATTGCATGTGATGTTTATCATGTTTATACATCTTATTTGCTTAGAACGACGGTAGTAAATAAGATGATCCCTCATTAAAATTTCAAGAAAGTGTTCCCCCTAACTGTGCACCGTTGCGACAGTTCGTAGTTTCGAAGCACCACGTGATGATCGGGTGTTAGATTCATACGTTCATATACAACGGGTGTTGACGAGCCTAGCATGTACAGACATGGCCTCGGAACACATGCAAACACTTAGGTTGACTTGACGAGCCTAGCATGTACATACATGGCCTCGGAACACAGAAGACCGAAAGGTCGAGCATGAGTCGTATGGTAGATACGATCAACATGAAGATGTTCACCGACGTTGGCTAGTCCGTCTCACGTGATGATCGGACACGGCCTAGTTGACTCGGATCATGTAATCACTTAGATGACTAGAGGGATGTCTATCTGAGTGGGAGTTCATAAGATGAACTTAATTATCCTGAACATAGTCAAAAGGATTTTGCAAATTATGTCGTAGCTCGCGCTTTAGTTCTACTGTTTAGATATGTTCCTAGAGAAAAATTAGTTGAAAGTTGATAGTAGCAATTGTGCGGACTAGGTTCGTAAACTGAGGATTGTCCTCATTGCTTCATAGAAGGCTTATGTCCTTAATGCACCGCTCAGTATGCTGAACCTCAAACGTTGTCTGTGGATGTTGCGAACATCTGACATACACATTTTGATAACTACGTGATAGTTCAGTTAAATGGTTTAGAGTTGAGGCACCGAAGACGTTTTGAAACGTCGCAAAACATATGAGATGTTTTGAGGGCTGAAATTGGGATTTCCGGCTCGTGCCCACGTCAAGAGGTATAAGACCTCCGACGATTTTCTTAGCCTACAAACTAGGGAGAAAAGCTCAATTGTTGAGCTTGTGCTCAGATTGTCTGAGTACATCAATCATTTGAATCGAATGGGAGTTGATCTTCCAGATGAGACAGTGATGTTTCTCCAAAGTCATTGCCACCAAGCTGCTAGAGCTTCGTGATGAACTATAATATATCAGGAACATGTATGATGATCCTTGAGATATTCGCGATGTTTGACACCGCGAAAGTAGAAATCAAGAAGGAGCATCAATTGTTGATGGTTGGTGAAACCACTAGTTTCAAGAAGGGCAAGGGAACAAAGGGATACTTCATGAAACGGCAATTCAGCTACTGCTCTAGTGAAGAAACCCAAGGTTGAACCCAAACCCGAGACTGAGTGCTTCTGTAATAAGGGGAACAACCACTGGAGCAGAATTACCCTAGATACTTGGTAGATGAGAAGGCTGGCAAGGTCGATAAAAGTATATTGGATATACATTGTGTTGATGTGTACTTTACTAGTACTCCTAGTAGCACCAGGGTATTAGATACCGGTTCGGTTGCTAAGTGTTAGTAACTCGAAACAAAAGGCTACGGAATAAACGGAGACTAGCTAAAGGTGAGATGACGATATGTGTTGGAAGTATTTCCAAGGTTGATCAAATATCGTACGCTCCTTCTACCATCGAGATTGGTGTTTGTGTTGAGCATAGACATGATTGGATTATGCCTATCGCAATACGGTTATTCATTTAAGGAGAATAATGGTTACTCTGTTTATTTGAATAATACCTTCAAATGGTCTTACACCTGAAATGAATGGTTTATTGAATCTCGATCGTAGTGATACACATGTTCATGCCAAAGGATAGTAATGATAGTACCACCTACTTGTGGCACTGCCACTTAAGTCATATCGGTATAAAACGCATGAAGAAGCTCCATGTTGATGGATCTTTGGACTCACTCATTTTTGAAAGGTTTGAGACATGCGAACCATGTCTAGTGGTGTATATGCATGAAGAAACTCCATGCAGATGGATCGTTTGGACTCACTTGATTTTGAATCACTTGAGACATGCAAATCATACCACATGGGCAAGATGACTGAAAGCCTCGTTTTCAGTAAAATGGAACTAGGAAGCAACTTGTTGGAAGTAATACATTTTGATGTGTGCAGTCCAATGAGTGCTGAGGCATGTAGTGGATATCGTTATGTTCTTACTTCACAGATGATTTGAGTAGATGTTGAGTATATTTACTTGATGAATCACGAGTCTGAATTATTGAAAGGTTCAAGTAATTTCAGGGTGAAGTTGAAAGATCGTCGTGACAAGAGGATAAAATATCTATGATATGATCATAGAGATGAATATCTGAATTACGAGTTTGGCATAAGACATTGTGGAAATTGTTTCACAACTAATACAGCCTGGAACACCATAGTGTGATGGTGTGTCCGAACATCATAACTGCACCCTATTGGATATGATGCATACCATGATGTCTCTTATCGAATTACCACAATAGTTTATGGGTTAAGCATTAGAGACAACCACATTCACTTTAAATAGGGCACCACGTAATTCCGATGAGATGACACCGTATGAACTATGGTTTAGAGAAACCTAAGCTATCATTTCTTAAAAGTTTGGGGCTGCGACGCTTATGTGAAAAAGTTTCAGGCTGATAAGCTCGAACCCAAAGCAGATAAATGCATCTTCATAGGACACCCAAAACAGTTGGGTATACCTCCTGTCTCAGATCCGAAAGCAATAAAGGATTGTTTCTAGAATCGGGTCCTTTCTCGAGGAAAAGTTTCTCTCGAAAGAATTGAGTGGGAGGATGGTGGAGACTTGATGAGGTTATTGAACCGTCACTACAACTGGTGTGTAGCAGGGCACAGGAAGTTGTTCCTATGGCACCTACACCAATTGAAGTAGAAGCTTATGATAGTGATCATGAAACTTCGGATCAAGTCACTACCGTACTTCGTAGGATGACAAGGATGCGTACTACTTCAGAGTGGTACGTAATCCTGTCTTGGAAGTCATGTTGCTAGACAACAATGAACCTACGAGCTATGGAGAAGCGATGGTGGGCCTGGATTCCGATAAATGGCTTGAGGCCATATAATCCGAGAGAGGATCCATGTATGAAAACAAAGTGTAGACTTTGGAAGAACTACTTGATGGTCGTAAGGCTGTTGAGTGTAGATGGATTTTAAAAGGAAGACGGACAATGATGGTAAATGTCACCATTAAGAAAGCTCGACTTGTCGTTAAGATGTTTTTCGACAAGTTCAAGGAGTTGACTATGATGAGACTTTCTCACTCGTAGCGATGCTAAGAGTCTGTTGGAATTATATTAGCGATTACTGCATTATTTATGAAATCTTGCAGATAGGATGTCAAAACATTGTTTCCTCGACGATTTTCTTGAGGAAAGGTTGTATGTGATACAACCGAAAGGTTTTGTCAATCCTGAAAAGATGCTAATAAGGATGCAAAGCTCCAGCAATCCTTCTGAGGACTGGAGTGAGCATCTCGGAGTTGGAATGTACACTTTGATGAGATGATCAAAGATTTTGGGTTTATACAAAGTTTATGAGAAACTTGTATTTCCAAAGAAGTGAGTGGGAGCACTATAGAATTTCTGATGAGTATATGTTTTAACATATTGTTGATCGGAAATGACGTAGAATTTCTGGAAAGCATATAGGGTTATTTGGAAAGTGTTTTTCAATGAAAGCCTGGATTAAGCTACTTGAACATTGAGCATCAAGATCTATAAGGATAGATCAAAACGCTTAATGGTACTTTCAAATGAGCACATACCTTGACATGATCTTGAAGTTGTTCAAGATGGATCAGTCAAAGAAGGAGTTCTTGCCTGAGTTGTAAGGTATGAAGTTAAGACTTAAATCTCGACCACGACAGAATAGAGAGAAAGGACGAAGGTCGTCCCCTATGCTTAAGACATAGGCTCTACAGTATGCTATGCTGTGTGCCGCACCTGAAGTGTGCCTTGCCATGAGTCAGTCAAGGGGTACAAGAGAGATCCAAGAACGGATCACAGGACAGTGGTCAAAGTTATCCTTAGTAACTAGTGGGCTAAGGAATTTTCTCGATTATGGAGGTGGTAAAAGAGTTCGTCGTAAAGGGTTACGCCGATGCAAACTTTGACACTAATCCAGATTATTCTGAGTAGTAAACTGGATTCGTATAGTAGAACAGTTATTTGGAATAGCTCCAAATAGAACGTGGTAGCTGCATCTAGGAGATGACATAGAGATTTGTGAAGCACACACGGATCTGAAAGGTTCAGACCCGTTGACTAAAACCTCTCTCACAAGCAACATGATCAAACCCAGAACTCTTTGGGTGTTAGTCACATGGCGATGTGACCTGTGAGTGTTAATCACATGGCGATGTGAACTAGATTATTGACTCTAGTGCAAGTGGGAGACTGTTAGAAATATGCCCTAGAGGCAATAATAAATTGATTATTATTATATTTCCTTGTTCATGATAATCGTTCATTATCCATGCTAGAATTGTATTGATAGGAAACTCAGATACATGTGTGGATACATAGACAACACCATGTCCCTAGTAAGCCTCTAGTTGACTAGCTCGTTGATCAATAGATGGTTACGGTTTCCTGACCATGGACATTGGATGTCATTGATAACGGGATCACATCATTAGGAGAATGATGTGATGGACAAGACCCAATCCTAAGCCTAGCACAAGATCATGTAGTTCGTATGCTAAAGCTTTTCTAATGTCAAGTATCATTTCCTTAGACCATGAGATTGTGCAACTCCCGGATACCGTAGGAATACTTTGGGTGTGCCAAACGTCACAACGTAACTGGGTGGCTATAAAGGTACACTACGGGTATCTCCGAAAGTGTCTGTTGGGTTGGCACGAATCGAGACTGGGATTTGTCACTCCGTGTAAACGGAGAGGTATCTCTGGGCCCACTCGGTAGGACATCATCATAATGTGCACAATGTGATCAAGGAGTTGATCACGGGATGATGTGTTACGGAACGAGTAAAGAGACTTGCCGGTAACGAGATTGAACAAGGTATCGGGATACCGACGATCGAATCTCGAGCAAGTATCGTACCGATAGACAAAGGGAATTGTATACGGGATTGATTAAGTCCTTGACATCGTGGTTCATCCGATGAGATCATCGTGGAACATGTGGGAGCCAACATGGGTATCCAGATCCCGCTGTTGGTTATTGACCGGAGATCGTGTCGGTCATGTCTGCATGTCTCCTGAACCCGTAGGGTCTACACACTTAAGGTTCGATGACGCTAGGGTTATAAAGGAAGCTTGTATGTGGTTACCGAATGTTGTTCGGAGTCCCGGATGAGATCCCGGACGTCACGAGGAGTTCCGGAATGGTCCGGAGGTAAAGATTTATATATGGGAAGTCCTGTTTTGGTCACCAGAAGAGTTTCGGGGTTTATCGGTAACGTACCGGGACCACCGGGAGGGTCCCGGGGGTCCACCAAGTGGGGCCACCAACCCCGGAGGCTTGCATGGGCCAAGAGTGGTGAGGGACCAGCCCCTTAGTGGGCTGGTGCGCCTCCCACAAGGGCCCATGGCGCCCAAGAGGTGGGAAGGGGGCAAACCCTAAAGGGGATGGGCCTTAGGGCCCATCTAGCTGCGCCTCCCTCTCCCATCCCCTCTTGGCCGCCCCCCTTGCTCCCCATCTAGGGCTGCCTCCCCCCTAGGGGTGGGAACCCTAGAGGGGGCGCAGCCTCCTCCCCTTCCCCTATATATATGAGGCCTAGGGGCTTCCCATAACACAGGTGATTTGATCTCTCGTTGGTGCAGCCCTGCATCTCTCTCTCCCTCCTCTTCTGTGGTGCTTGGCGAAGCCCTGCAGGATTGCCACGCTCCTCCATCACCACCACGCCGTTGTGCTGCTGCTGGATGGAGTCTTCCTCAACCTCTCCCTCTCTCCTTGCTGGATCAAGGCTTGGGAGACGTCACCGGGCTGTACGTGTGTTGAACGCGGAGGTGCCGTGCGTTCGGCACTTGGTCATCGGTGATTTGAATCACGACGAGTACGACTCCATCAACCCCGTTCACTTGAACGCTTCCTCTTAGCGATCTACAAGGGTATGTAGATGCACTCTCCTTCCCCTCGTTGCTGGTCTCTCCATAGATAGATCTTGGTGACACGTAGGAAAATTTTGAATTTCTGCTACGTTCCCCTACAAGTTCATCCCTACAAAATCATATAGTTTAGTCATGCTCCATTTTCGTCACACAAGAATGCTCTCATCATGCACAACCCCAATGGAAATCCAAGCAATTGTTTCATACTTTAGTAATCTCAAACTTTATAAACCTTCACGCAATACATGAGCGTGAGCCATGTATATAGCACTATGGGTGGAATAGATTATAATGATGGGGGTTATGTGGAGAAGAAAAAAAGGAGAAAGTCTCACATCAACGAGGCTAATCAATGAGCTATGGAGATGCTCATCGATTGATGTTAATGCAAGGAGTAGGGATTGCCATGCAACGGATGCACTAGAGCTATAAATGTATGAAAGCTCAACAAAAGAAACTAGTGGGTGTGCATCCAACTTGCTTGCTCACGAAGACCTAGGGCACTTGAGGAGGCCCATTGTTGGAATATACAAGCCACGTTCTATAATGAAAAATTCCCACTAGTATATGAAAGTGACAAAATAAGAGACTCTCTATCATGAAGATCATGGTGCTACTTTGAAGCACAAGCGTGTAAAAAGGATAGTAGCATTGTCCCTTTTTATTTCTTTTTTTGGGCCTGCATTCCTTTTTTGGCCTTTCTCTTTTTTTATTGGGACAATGCTCTATTAAATGATGATCATCACACTTCTATTTATTTACAACTCAATGATTACAACTCGATACTAGAACAAGGTATGACTCTATATGAATGCCTCCGGCGGTGTACCGGAATATGCAATGAATCAAGTGTGACATGTATAAAAAATTATGAACGGTGGCTTTGCCACAAATACGATCTCAACTACATGATCATGCAAAGCAATATGACAATGATGAACGTGTCATGATAAACGAAATGGTGGAAAGTTGCATGGCAATATATCTCGGAATGGCTATGGAAATGCCATAATAGGTAGGTATGGTGACTGTTTTGAGGAAGATATAAGGAGGTTTATGTGTGAAAGAGCGTATCATATCACGGGGTTTGGATGCACCGGCGAAGTTTGCACCAACTCTCAATGTGAGAAAGGGCAATGCACGGTACCGAAGAGGCTAGCAATGATGGAAGGGTGAGAGTGCGTATAATCCATGGACTCAACATTAGTCATAAAGAACTCACATACTTATTGCAAAAATCTACATGTCATCAAAAATCAAGCACTACGCGCATGCTCCTAGGGGGATAGATTGGTAGGAAAAGACCATCGCTCGTGCCCGACCGCCACTCATAAGGAGGGCAATCAAAGAACACCTCATGTTTCAAATTTTTTACATAACGTTTACCATACGTGCATGGTAGGGAATTGCAAACTTCAACACAAGTATTTATCAATTTCACAACTACTCAACTAGCACAACTTTAATATCACTACCTCCATATCTCAAAACAATCATCAAGCATCAAACTTCTCTTAGTATTCAACACACTCATAAGAGAATTTTATTATTAATCTTGTATACCTAGCATATTAGGATTATTTAAGCAAATTACCATGCTATTTAAGACTCTCAAAATAATCTAAGTGAAGCATGAGAGATCAATAGTTTCTATAAAACAAATCCACCACCGTGCTCTAAAAGATATAAGTGAAGTACTAGAGAAAAACTATATAACTCAAAAGATATAAGTGAAGCACATAGAGTATTCTAATAATTTCCGAATCATGTGTGTTTCTATCAAAAGGCGTGTACAGCAAAGATGATTGTGGTAAACTAAAAAGCAAAGACTAAAATCATACAAGATGCTCCAAGCAAAACACATATCATGTGGTGAATAAAAATATAGCTCCAAGCAAAGTTACCGATAGAAGTAGACGAAAGAGGGGATGCCTTCCGGGGCATCCAAGCTTTGGATTTTAGGTGTCCTTAGATTATCTTGGCGGTGCCATAGGCATACCCAAGCTTAGGCTCTTGCCACTCCTTGTTCCATAATCCATCAAATCTTTACCCAAAACTTAAAAACTTCACAACACAAAACTTAAAATAGAAAATCCCGTGAGCTCCGTTAGCGAAAGAAAACAAAAGACCACTTCAAGGTACTGTAATGAACTCATTATTTATTTATTTTGGTGTTAGACCTACTGTATTCCAACTTCTCTATGGTTTATAAACTATTTTACTAGCCATATAATCATCAAAATAAGCAAACAACACACGAAAAACAGAATCTGTCAAAAACAGAACAGTCTGTAGTAATCTGTAGCTAGCGCAAGATCTGGAACCCCAAAAATTCTAAAATAAATTTATGGACGTGAGGAATTTATCTATTAATCATCTTCAAAAAGAATTAACTAAATAGCACTTTCCAAATAAAAATGGAAGCAGTTCTCGTGAGCGCTAAAATTTCTGTTTTTTACAGCAGGATTAACAAGACTTTCCCCAAGTCTTCCCAACGGTTCTACTTGGCACCAACACTAATTAAACACAATCAAAACAGAGGCTAGATAAATTATTTATTACTAAATAGGAGCAAAAAGCAAGGAATAAAAATAAAATTGGGTTGCCTCCCAACAAGCGATATCGTTTAACGCCCCTAGCTAGGCATAAAAAGCAAGAATAGATCTATGTATTGCCATCTTTGGTAGGCAATCCATAAGTGGATCTCATAATAGATTCATAAGGTAATTTAATTTTCTTTCTAGAAAAGTGTTCCATGCCTTTCCTTAACGGAAATTGGAATCTAATATTTCCTTCCTTCATATCAATAATTGCACCAATCGTTCTAAGGAAAGGTCTACCAAGAATAATAGGACATGAAGGATTGCAATCTATGTCAAGAACGATAAAATCTACGGGCACATAATTCCTATTTGCAACAATAAGAACATCATTAATTCTTCCCATAGGTTTCTTAATAGTGGAATCCGCAAGGTGCAAGTTTAGAGAGCAATCATCAAAATCACGGAAATCTAACAAATCACACAAAGTCTTTGGGATTGTGGAAACACTAGCACCCAAATCACACAAAGCATATCATTCATGATCTTTAATTTTAATTTTAATAGTAGGTTTTAACTCATCATAAGGTTTTCTAGGGATAGAAACTTCCAACTCATGTTTTTCTTCATAATATTGCATCAAAGCATCAACAATATGTTTAGTAAAAGCTTTATTTTGGCTATAAGCACGAGAAGAATTTAGCACGGATTGCAACAAGGAAATACAATCTATCAAAGAGCAATTATCATAATTAAATCCCTTGAAATCCAAAATAGTAGGTTCATTAACATCTAGAGTTTTGATCTCTTCAACCCCACTTTTATCAAATTTAGCATCAAGATCTAAAAACTCCGAATTTTTGGAACGCCTTCTAGGTAAAGGTGGATCATATTCAGTCCCAGCATTACCAAGATTCATATTGCAAAACAAAGATTTAATAGGGGACACATCAATAACTTTTATATCTTCATCTTTATTATCACGGAAACTAGAAGAACACACTCTTATAAAGGAATCTTTCTTAGCACGCATCCTAGCGGTTCTTTCTTTGCACTCATCAATGGAAATTCTCATGGCTTTGAGAGACTCATTGATACCATGCTTAGGTGGAATAGATCTAAGTTTCAAAGAATCAACATCAAGAGAAATTCTATCAACGTTCCTAGCCAACTCATCAATCTTAAGCAATTTTTCTTCAATCAAAGCATTGAAATTCTTTTGCGAAGTAATAAATTCTTTAATATTAGATTCAAAATCAGAGGGCATCTTATTATAATTTCCATAAGAATTGTTGTAGGAATTACCATAATTATTAGAGGAATTGCTAGGATAAGGCCTAGGATTAAAGTTTGCTCTATACGCGTTGTTACCAAAATTGGTCCTACCAACAAAATTCACATCCATAGATTCATTATTATTCCCAATCAAAGTAGACAAAGGCATATCATTAGGATCAAAATAAACACTTTTATTAGCAAATAGTTTCATAAGTTCATCCATCTTTCCACTCAAAACATTAATTTCTTCTATCACATGCACTTTCTTATTAGTAGATCTTTTAGTGTGCCATTGAGAATAATTAACCATAATATTATCTAGGAGTTTAGTAGCTTCTCCTAAAGTGATTTCCATAAATGTGCCTCCCGCGGCCGAATCTAAAAGATTTCTAGAAGAAAAATTCAATCCGGCATAAAAATTTGTATAATCATCCACAAATTCAAACCATGAGTAGGGCAATTACGTATCATTAATTTCATCCTCTCCCAAGCTTGTGCAACATGTTCATGATCAAGTTGCTTAAAATTCATAATATCGTTTCTAAGTGAGATGACCTTAGCGGGAGGAAAATACTTAGAGATAAAAGCATCTTTGCACTTATTCCAAGAATCAATACTATTTTTAGGCAAAGACGAAAACCAAGATTTAGCACGATCTCTAAGCGAAAAAGGTAATAGCTTCAATTTAACAATATCATTATCCACATATTTCTTCTTTTGCATATCACACAAATCAACGAAACTATTTAGATGAGTAGCGGCATCTTCACTAGGAAGACCGGAAAACGGATCTTTCATGACAAGATTCAGCAAGGCATCATTAATTTCACAGGATTCGGCATCGGTAAGAGGAGCAATCGGAGTGCTAATAAAATCATTGTTGTTGGTATTAGTAAAGTCACACAATTTAGTGTTATCTTGAGCCATCGTGACAAGCAAGCAATCCAACACACAAACAAACAAGAAAGGGGCAAGAAGAGGCAAACGGGAAAGAGAGGGAGGATAGAGAGAGAGGGCGAATAAAACAGCAAGGGTGAAGTGGGGGAGAGGAAAACGAGAGGCAAATGGCAAATAATGTAATGCAGGAGATAAGGGTTTGTGATGGGTACTTGGTATGTTTGATTTTTGCGTAGACCTCCCCGGCAACGGCGCCAGAAATCCTGCTTGCTACCTGTTGAGCACTGCGTTGGTTTTCCCTTGAAGAGGAAAGGGTGATGCAGCAAAGTAGCGTAAGTATTTCCCTCAGTTTTTGAGAACCAAGGTATCGATCCAGTAGGAGGCTACGCGCGAGTCCCTCGCACCTGCACAAAACAAATAAATCCTCGCAACCAATGCGATAAGGGGTTGTCAATCCCTACACGGTCACTTACGAGAGTGAGATCTTATAGATATGATAAGATAATATTTTTGGTATTTTTATGATAAAGATGCAAAGTAAAATAAAAGGCAATGAAAATAACTAAGTATTGGAAGATTAATATGATGAAGATAGACCCGGGGGCCATAGGTTTCACTAGTGGCTTCTCTCAAGAGCATAGGTATTTTACGGTGGGTGAACAAATTACTGTTGAGCAATTGACAGAATTGAGCATAGTTATGAGAATATCTAGGTACGATCATGTATATAGGCATCACGTCCGAGACAAGTAGACCGACTCCTGCCTGCATCTACTACTATTACTCCACACATCGACCGCTATCCAGCATGCATCTAGAGTATTAAGTTCATAAGAACAGAGTAACGCCTTAAGCAAGATGACATAATGTAGAGGGATAAACTCATGCAATATGATGAAAACCCCATCTTGTTATCCTCGATGTCAACAATACAATACGTGCCTTGCTGCCCCTACTGTTACTGGGAAAGGACACCGCAAGATTGAACCCAAAGCTGTTCACACACGAACACCTCAACATGTACCCTCGATGCCGGGGGTGATGCACCGCAGCTCACGTCGAAGGAGACCCGTCCGGAAGCGTGGTACGCAAGCAATCCAGCGGGTGCTTTTGAGGACCCGAAACCCCACACGCCCGGGAGGGACCCCGTCAGGGCGCGCGGCAGCTATGGGCTGCCCTAGGTCGACCTGATCGCCCCTAGGGCCTCGAGGTTCGCCGCCCTGCAAAAGAACAGACGAAGAACGAGGAAGAAGAAGAACTAGGGTTAGGGAGAAAAGATAAAAGATAAAAAGTGATAGATGATTTGATCGATTGTGTGTTGTTCAATCGGCCGTTGTCGTGGTTCTAACTCTGACAGTGATGTAGGGGGGTGTGTATGGAGAGGCTAGATCTCAGCTATTGGGAAGTTGTAAACACATGAGGATTACGAGTTCAGGCCCTTCTCGGAGGAAGTAACAGCCCTACGTCTCGGTGCCCGGAGGCGGTCGATTGGATTATGTGTATATGAATAACAGGGGTGCGAACCCTTCATACTGAGGAGGGGGGTGGCTTATATAGAGTTCGCTGGCCCTCTCCTGCCCTCAGTGATGCAGGGTTTAAGGTACATTTAAGGTTGGGCGTTACTGGTAACGCCCCTAATAAAGTGCTATAATGACCATAAAGACTACTTAATAGCCGACCGTTTGCCTGCGGAGTGACTTTAGGTCTCCTGGCAGTCGAGTGGTTGGCTTCATGGTCAAGTGATAGCTTCTTGGTCGAGTGTCTTGAACCCGTCGAGTGGGATACCTTCAAGTCGATTGAAAGGTGACTTCTTCTAGGGATGTCCTTGGGTAGGGCTCCTTGGACAGGTCCGTGCCCCTACCCTAGGTACATAGCTTCATCATTAGCCCCCGAATGGATCGAGGTTAGAGTGGGGAAAGAGTTGGGGATCTTTCCGACTGGTTCTTTGGGCTACATGAGTGCCTTGTTTTGGGTCAATCGTCACGGATGACGTCATCAACCTCTTTCAGTCGCCTTGATCCATTCCAGGCCTTTCGTCGAGTGAATTTCTTTACTTGTGACATACCGAGTGTCGGCGCGAGCGGGGTCTTCTGTTTTGACAAGTTGTTCTGCAGCCCGCGGATGTCGCGGGATTCGGATTTCAGGAAGCGCGCGGGACGGGAGCGGCCGCAGTAATCGGAAGCGATAAAGCGGAAGCTCCTTGATTGCCGCGCCACCTTTTCGCCACATACTGCGCGCGCGTCTGCTGCGGGATTTGACTGGAAAGCTTGGGCCTACCAGTCAGCCACTCAGGAGCGGCCTCTTATAAGTCGCCGGCTCGGGGTTTCCAAACAGTGTGCTTTCTTCTTCCTCTCTCCCTTCGCAAGTTCCTCCTCCACCTCCGCTCTCACCTTAGCGCCGCAGGCCCGTGCAAGATTTGCCGGCGACGATGGCGAAGGACAAGACATCCGCTCTGGAGCGCGCGAAGAAGGCGGCGGCGCAGGGAAAGGGGAAGAGGTCTGCTCGGGGCGGATCCTCCTCAAGGTCTGCTCTGCCCCGAGGCTGGATCCAGGGCGATTGGATGCCGTCGGTGATTCGGCAAGAAGATCTCGACGACATGGTCGAGGGGGGAGTCATTCCCCACGAGGCTGCGCGTCTCCCGGGGAGAGATATCGAACCTCAATCCCGCGACGGTGAGTGCGTGCTCCTAGCCACCCATGTCGACCGCGGGTTTTCTCTGCCGCCCCACCCTTTTTTCCGAAGCTTCCTGAACTTCTTCGGAGCGCAGCTCCACCACTTCACTCCCAACTCCATCGTATACCTTGCTTCTTTCATCTCCATGTGTGAGGGTTTCTTGGGTTGCCACCCCCATTGGGGACTCTTCAAGCACATCTTTACCTGCCGTTCCCAATCGGTCAAGAAGGCCAAGTCGAGTGACGAAAGGACACAGGTGATCCAGCTGTGCGGGGGCCTGGCGATCCAGACGAGGGGAAAGAGTTGTTTTCCATCTATCACTTTCCTAGAGTCGGTCCGCGGTTGGCAGGCGACCTGGTTCTACTGTCAAGACCAGGCAACCCCAGGACAGTCGATTGGTCTTCCCCCTTTCTCTCTCGACCGAGCTGAAAAACCTGCTTCTTTGAAAGTGACGCCGGAGGAAAAGGCCCAAGTCAAAGTGCTGGCTGGTCGAGTGGTTGAGCTTGTCTGTGAGGGCGTGACTGGTATGGACTTGCTGGAGGTCTTCCTCCAGAGGCGCATCCAACCGCTCCAGGCTCATGACCACCCGATGTGGCTGTACTCGGGTTTTGACGACACCACTCGGGTCCACCCGGAGGAGGTCACTGACGAGATGCTGGAGGGGTGGCTGTCGAGCATCACGGGGAACAAAGACAACCCCCGAGGAGCCAGGAGGGTTGTTCCATTCGACAACTCATATGAAGTGGATCAGGTCTGACTTTATGCTCCCGACTGAGATCTTGTTTTCTTCATTGGGTAGGTCGATTGACCTTCGTCTTGTCCGTTGTTTTCCAGGCGACTACCGAGATGTACTCGACGCCCAACGGGGCACAGGAGCCAACTGAGGAAGGGGAGGCGAGCGGAGGTGAGAGTGGAGATGACCAAGGCGAGTGGGAGTCCGACGGTGAAGGAGAGGGAGACGACAACGTCGACTCCAGCGAAGAGGAGGAGGAGGTTGAACCCCCCCCCCCCCCCGCCCGGAGGGGCGATCCAAGCTCACACACGATCCAGCGCGGGAACGTGGCAAGGCGACTGCTCCCGTTGGGCAGTCGTCGAAACGCCCTCGGGCCTCTTCTCCTACGCCGACTGGGAAGGCTCCCAAGCACCCACGCGCGATGCCGTCCAAGCCGCCCAAGGCTCTGCCCAAGATGAAGATGGCTGTCCCTACCATTTCCGGGTAATAACAAAACTTGCTTTCCTTTGTCGACCGTGGACAGACCCTTGGTCGATTCATTGAGCCAACTGACTGACTTTCGAGATTTGCAACGCTGCTACTTCTGAGATCTCCGCCAAGGACGACGACCAAGAGATGGAGGATGCTGTTACCTCCAACCCTGGTACGATTACTGACGTTCCGCTTTGAGTCGACTGAACATTTATTGCAACTCTGGTCGATTGAACGTTTTCCTTGTAGCTCCTCCTCATGTTATCGACCTCCCGGATGACGACGACAACGAACCACTGAGAGTGAGGAGGAACAAGAGGGCGTCGGCTGACAAGACCCCCCAATCCGCTCCGGCGTCTGAGGCCGTAGCTCGGGATGGTGGTGATGTTGGGGAACGTTGCAGAAAACAAAAATTTTCCTACTCGTTTCACCAAGATCATCTAGGAGTTCATCTAGCAACGAGTCATTGGATGCATCTACATATCTTTGTAGATCGCGCACGGAAGCGTTCAAAAGAACGGTGATGATGTAGTCGAACACGACGTGATCCAAATCACCGATGACCAAGCGCCGAACGGACGGCACCTCCGCGTTCAACACACGTACGGGACGGGAGACGTCTCCTCCTTCTTGATCCAGCAAGGGGGAAGGAGAGGTTGATGAAGATCCAGCAGCACGACGGCGTGGTGGTGGATGCAGGGCGTCACAGTAGCAGGGCTTCGCCTATACTACAAGGGAGAGACGTAACGGGGAGAGAGGGAGGCGCCAGGGGCTGGTGTCAAGTCCCTCCTCTCCCCCACTATATATAGGAGGGCCAAGGGGGGGTGGTGCGCAGCCTAGGAGATCCAATCTCCTAGGTGCGGCGGCCAGGGGGAGGTTTCCCTCCCCCCCAAGGCACCTCGGGGTGCCTTCCACTAGGTGGACTCCTCCCCATGGAAACCCTAGGCGCATGGGCCTAGTAGGGCTGGTGCCCTTGGCCCATCTAGGCCAAGGCGCACCCCCTACAGCCCATGTGGCCCCCCGGGACAGGTGGCCCCACCCGGTGGGCCCCCGGGACCCCTCCGGTGGTCCCGGTACAATACCGATAACCCCGAAACTTGTCCCGATGGCCGAAACAGCACTTCCTATATATAATTCTTTACCTCCGGACCATTCCGGAACTCCTCGTGACGTCCGGGATCTCATCCGGGACTCCGAACAACATTCGGGTTACTGCATATACATATCTTCACAACCCTAGCGTCACCGAACCTTAAGTGTGTAGACCCTACGGGTTCGGGAGACAAGCAGACATGACGAGACGACTCTCCGGTCAATAACCAACAGCGGGATCTGGATACCCATGTTGGCTCCCACATGCTCCACGATGATCTCATCGGATGAACCACGATGTCGAGGATTCAATCAACCCCGTATGCAATTCCCTTTGTCAATCGATATGTTACTTGCCCGAGATTCAATCATCGGTATCCCAATACCTCGTTCAATCTCGTTACCGGCAAGTCACTTTACTCGTACCGTAATGCATGATCCCGTGACCAGACACTTGGTCACTTTGAGCTCATTATGATGATGCATTACCGAGTGGGCCCAGTGATACCTCTCCGTCATGCGGAGTGACAAATCCCAGTCTTGATCCATGTCAACCCAACAGACACTTTCGGAGATACCCGTAGTCTACCTTTATAGTCACCCAGTTACGTTGTGACGTTTGGTATACCCAAAGCACTCCTACGGTATCCGGGAGTTACACGATCTCATGGTCTAAGGAAAAGATACTCGACATTGGAAAACTCTAGCAAACGAACTATACGATCTTGTGCTATGTTTAGGATTGGATCTTGTCCATCACATCATTCTCCTAATGATGTGATCTCGTTATCAATGACATCCAATGTCCATAGTCAGGAAACCATGACTATCTGTTGATCAACGAGCTAGTCAACTGGAGGCTTACTAGGGACATGTTGGTGTCTGTTATTCACACATGTATTACGATTTCCGGATAACACAATTATAGCATGAATAAATACAATTATCATGAACAAGGAAATATAATAATAATGCTTTTATTATTGCCTCCAGGGCATATTTCCAATAGTCTCCCACTTGCACTAGAGTCAATAATCTAGTTACATTGTGATGAATCGAACACCCATGGAATTCTGGTGTTGATCATGTTTTGCTCTAGAGAGAGGTTTAGTCAACGGATCCTCTACATTCTGGTCCGTATGTACTTTACAAATCTCTATGTCTCCATCTTGAACATTTTCACGAATGGAGTTGAAGCGACGCTTGATGTGCCTTGTCTTCTTCTGAAACCTGGGCTCCTTGGCAAGAGCAATAGCTCCAGTGTTGTCACAGAAGAGTTTGATCGGCCCCGACGCATTGGGTATGACTCCTAGGTCGGTGATGAACTCCCTCACCCAAATTGCTTCATGTGCTGCCTCCGAGGCTGCCATGTACTCCGCTTCACATGTAGATCCCGCCACGACGCTTTGCTTGCAACTGCACCAGCTTACTGCCCCACCATTCAAAATATACACGTATCCGGTTTGTGACTTAGAGTCATCCAGATCTGTGTCGAAGCTAGCGTCGACGTAACCCTTTACGACGAGCTCTTCGTCACCTCCATAAACGAGAAACATTTCCTTAGTCCTTTTCAGGTACTTTAGGATATTCTTGACCGCTGTCCAGTGTTCCTTGCCGGGATTACTTTGGTACCTTCCTACCAAACTTACGGCAAGGTTTACATCAGGTCTGGTACACAGCATGGCATACATAATAGAACCTATGGCTGATGCATAGGGGATGACGCTCATCTCTTGTATATCTTCTGCCGTGGTCGGGCATTGAGCCGAGCTCAATCTCACACCTTGCAAAACAGGCAAGAACCCTTTCTTGGACTGGTCCATATTGAACTTCTTCAATATCTTATCAAGGTATGTGCTTTGTGAAAGACCTATGAGGCGTCTCGATCTATCTCTATAGATTTTGATGCCTAATATATAAGCAGCTTCTCCAAGGTCCTTCATTGAAAAACTTTTATTCAAGTAGGCCTTAATGCTGTCCAAGAGTTCTATATCATTTCCCATCAAAAGTATGTCATCTACATATAATATGAGAAATGCTACAGAGCTCCCACTCACTTTCTTGTAAACGCAGGCTTCTCCATAAGTCTGTGTGAACCCAAACGCTTTGATCATCTCATCAAAGTGAATGTTCCAACTCCGAGATGCTTGCACCAGCCCATAAATCGAGTGTTGGAGCTTGCACACCTTGTCGGCATTCTTAGGATCGACAAAACCTTCCGGCTGCATCATATACAATTCTTCCTTAAGGAAACCATTAAGGAATGCCGTTTTGACGTCCATTTGCCATATTTCATAATCATAGAATGCGGCAATCGCTAACATGATTCAGACGGACTTCAGCTTCGCTACTGGTGAGGAAGTCTCATCGTAGTCAACCCCTTGAACTTGTCGATAACCCTTAGCGACAAGTCGAGCTTTATAGATGGTCACATTACCATCCGCATCTGTCTTCTTCTTAAAGATCCATTTATTCTCTATGGCTCGCCGTTCAACGGGCAAGTCAGTCAAAGTCCATACTTCGTTTTCATACATGGATCCTATCTCAGATTTCATGGCTTCTAGCCATTTTTCGGAATCCGGGCCCGCCATCGCTTCTTCATAGTTCGAAGGTTCACCGTTGTCTAACAACATGATTTCCAAGACAGGGTTGCCGTACCACTCTGGTGCGGAACGTGTCCTTGTGGACCTTCGAATTTCAGTAGGAGCTTGATCAGAAGTATCTTGATCATCATCATTAACCTCCTCTCTAGTCGGTGCTGGCACCTCAGGAACATTTTCTTGAGTTGCGCCATTTTCCTGTTCAAGAGGTAATACTTCATCAAGCTCTACTTTCCTCCCACTTACTTCTTTCGAGAGAAACTCTTTCTCCAGAAAGATTCCGTTCTTGGCAACAAAGATCTTGCCTTCGGATCTTAGGTAGAAGGTATACCCAATAGTTTCTTTAGGGTATCCTATGAAGACGCATTTTTCCGACTTGGGTTCGAGCTTTTCAGGTTGAAGTTTCTTGACATAAGCATCGCATCCCCAAACTTTTATAAACGACAGCTTAGGTTTCTTCCCAAACCATAATTCATACGGTGTCGTCTCAACGGATTTCGACGGAGCCCTATTTAAAGTGAATGCGGCAGTCTCTAAAGCATAGCCCCAAAAAGATAGCGGTAAATCGGTAAGAGACATCATAGATCGCACCATATCTAATAGAGTGCGATTACGACGTTCAGACACACCGTTACGCTGAGGTGTTCCAGGCGGCGTGAGTTGTGAAACTATTCCACATTTTCTTAAGTGTGTGCCAAATTCGTGACTCAAGTATTCTCCTCCACGATCTGATCGTAGAAACTTGATTTTCCCGTCACGTTGATTCTCAACCTCACTCTGAAATTCCTTGAATTTTTCAAAGGTTTCAGACTTGTGTTTCATTAAGTAGACATACCATATCTAGTTAAGTCATCAGTGAGGGTGAGAACATAACGATAGCCACCGCGAGCCTCAACACTCATTGGACCGCACACATCAGTATGTATGATTTCCAATAAGTTGGTTTCTCGCTCCATTGTTCCTGAGAACGGAGTCTTGGTCATTTTACCCATGAGGCATGGTTCGCACGTGTCAAATGATTCATAATCAAGAGACTCTAAAAGTCCATCTGTATGGAGCTTCTTCATGCGTTTGACACCAATGTGACCAAGGCGGCAGTGCCACAAGTATGTGGTACTATCATTACCAACTTTACATCTTTTGGTACTCACATTATGAACATGTGTAGCATTACGCTCGAGATTCATAAAGAATAAACCATTCACCATCGGAGCATGACCATAAAACATATCTCTCATATAAATAGAACAACCATTATTCTCGGATTTAAATGAGTAGCCATCTCGAATTAAACGAGATCCTGATACAATGTTCATGCTCAAACTTGGCACTAAATAACAATTATTGAGGTTTATAACTAATCCCGTAGGTAAATGCAGAGGTAGCGTGCCGACGGCGATCACATCGACCTTGGAACCATTCCCGACGCGCATCGTCACCTCGTCCTTCGCCAGCCTCCGCTTATTCCGTAGCTCCTGCTGTGAGTTACAAATATGAGCAACGGCACCGGTATCAAATACCCAGGAGTTACGACGAGTACTGGTAAGGTACACATCAATCACATGTATATCACATATACCTTTTGTTTTGCCAGCCTTCTTGTCTGCTAAGTATTTAGGGCAGTTCCGCTTCCAGTGACCGCTTCCCTTGCAATAAAAGCACTCAGTCTCGGGCTTGGGTCCATTCTTTGGCTTCTTCCCGGCAGCTTGCTTGCCAGGCGCGGCAACTTCCTTGCCGTCCTTCTTGAAGTTCTTTTTACCCTTGCCCTTCTTAAACTTAGTGGTTTTATTGACCATCAACACTTGATGTTCCTTCTTGACTTCTACCTCCGCTGATTTCAGCATAGCAAATACTTCAGGAATAGTCTTTTCCATCCCCTGCATATTGAAGTTCATCACAAAGCTCTTGTAGCTTGGTGGAAGCGACTGGAGGATTCTGTCAATGACCGCATCATCTGGGAGATTAACTCCCAGCTGAGTCAAGCGGTTATGCAACCCAGACATAGTGAGTATGTGCTCACTGATAGAACTATTTTCCTCCATCTTACAGCTGAAGAATTTTTCGGACACTTCATATCTCCCGACCCGAGCATGAGCTTGGAAAACCATTTTCAGCTCTTCGAACATCTCATATGCTCCATGTCTCTCAAAATGCTTTTGGAGCCTCGGCTCTAGGCTGTAAAGCATGCCGCACTGAACGAGGGAGTAGTCATCGGTACGTGCCTGCCAAGCGTTCATAACGTCTTATTCTGCAGGGAGAACAGGTGCGTCACCCAGCGGTGCTTGTAGGACATAATCTTTCTTGGCAGCTATGAGGATGATCCTCAGGTTCCGGACCCAGTCCGTATAGTTGCTGCCATCATCTTTCAGCTTGGTTTTCTCTAGGAACGCGTTGAAGTTGAGGACTACGTTGGCCATTTGATCTACAAGACATATTGTAAAGTTTTAGACTAAGTTCATGATAATTAAGTTCATCTAATCAAAATATTAATGAACTCCCACTTAGATTAGACATCCCTCTAGTCATCTAAGTATTACATGATCCGAGTTAACTAGACCGTGTCCGATCATCACGTGAGACGGACTAGTCAACGTCGGTGAACATCTTCATGTTGATCGTATCTTCTATACGACTCATGCTCGACCTTTCGGTCTTCTGTGTTCCGAGGCCATGTCTGTACATGATAGGCTCGTCAAGTTAACCCTAAGTGTTTTGCATGTGTTCCGAGGCCATGTCTGTACATGCTAGGCTCGTCAACACCCGTTGTATGTGAATGTAAGGATCCATCACACCCGATCATCACGGCGTGCTTAGAAATGACGAACTTTAGCAACGGTGCACAGTTAGGGGAGAACACTTCTTGAAATTGTTATGAGGGATCATCTTATTTACTACCGTCGTTCTAAGTAAACAAGATGCAAAACATGATAAACATCACATGCAATCAAATAATAAACGTGACATGATATGGCCAATATCACATAGCTCCTTTGATCTCCATCTTGGGGCTCCATGATCATCTTGTCACCGGCTTGACACCATGATCTCCATCATCATGATCTCCATCATCGTGTCTCCATGAAGTTGCTCGCCAACTATTACTTCTACTACTATGGCTAACGCGTTTAGCAATAAAGTAAAGTAATTTACATGGCGTTTCTCAATGACACGCAGGTCATATAAAAGAATAAGGACAACTCCTATGGCTCCTGCCGGTTGTCATACTCATCGACATGCAAGTCGTGAATCCTATTACAATAGCATGAACATCTCATACATCACATATAGATCATTCATCATTCATCACAACTTTGGCCATATCATATCACAAACCACTTGCTGCAAAAACAAGTTAGACGTCCTCTAATTGTTGTTGCAAGTTTTACGTGGCTGAATTAGGGTTCTAGCAAGAACGTCTTCTTACCTACGTTAAAGCCACAACGCGATTTGTCAACTTCTATTTACCCTTCATAAGGACCCTGTTCATCGAATCCGCTCCAACTAAAGTGGGAGAGACAGACACCCGCCAGCCACCTTATGCAACTAGTGCATGTTAGTCGGTGGAACCGGTCTCACGTAAGCGTACGTGTAAGGTTGGTCCGGGCCGCTTCATCCCACAATACCGCTGAAGCAAGATAAGACTAGTAGCGGCAAGAAAGTTGACAAATCTACGCCCACAACAAATTGTGTTCTACTCGCGCAAGAAGAACTACGCATAGACCTAGCTCATGATGCCACTGTTGGGGAACGTTGCAGAAAACAAAAATTTTCCTACTCGTTTCACCAAGATCATCTAGGAGTTCATCTAGCAACGAGTCATTGTATGCATCTACATACCTTTGTAGATCGCACACGGAAGCGTTCAAAAGAACGGTGATGATGTAGTCGAACATGACGTGATCCAAATCACCGATGACCAAGCGCCGAACGGACGGCACCTCCGCGTTCAACACACGTACGGGATGGGAGACGTCTCCTCCTTCTTGATCCAGCAAGGGGGAAGGAGAGGTTGATGAAGATCCAGCAGCACGACGGCGTGGTGGTGGATGCAGGGCGTCACAGTAGCGGGGCTTCGCCTATACTACAAGGGAGAGACGTAACGGGGAGAGAGGGAGGCGCCAGGGGCTGGTGTCAAGTCCCTCCTCTCCCCCACTATATATAGGAGGGCCAAGGGGGGTGGTGCGCAGCCTAGGAGATCCAATCTCCTAGGTGCGGTGGCCAGGGGGAGGTTTCCCTCCCCCCCAAGGCACCTCGGGGTGCCTTCCACTAGGTGGACTCCTCCCCATGGAAACCCTAGGCGCATGGGCCTAGTAGGGCTGGTGCCCTTGGCCCATCTAGGCCAAGGCGCACCCCCTACAGCCCATGTGCCCCCCCGGGACAGGTGGCCCCACCCGGTGGGCCCCCGGGACCCCTCCGGTGGTCCCGGTACAATACCGATAACCCCGAAACTTGTCCCGATGGCCGAAACAGCACTTCCTATATATAATTCTTTACCTCCGGACCATTCCGGAACTCCTCGTGACGTCCGGGATCTCATCTGGGACTCCAAACAACATTCGGGTTACTGCATATACATATCTTCACAACCCTAGCGTCACCGAACCTTAAGTGTGTAGACCCTACGGGTTCGGGAGACAAGCAGACATGACGAGACGACTCTCCGGTCAATAACCAACAGCGGGATCTGGATACCCATGTTGGCTCCCACATGCTCCACGATGATCTCATCGGATGAACCACGATGTCGAGGATTCAATCAACCCCGTATGCAATTCCCTTTGTCAATCGATATGTTACTTGCCCGAGATTCGATCGTCGGTATCCCAATACCTCATTCAATCTCGTTACCGGCAAGTCACTTTACTCGTACCGTAATGCATGATCCCGTGACCAGACACTTGGTCACTTTGAGCTCATTATGATGATGCATTACCGAGTGGGCCCAGTGATACCTCTCCGTCATGCGGAGTGACAAATCCCAGTCTTGATCCATGTCAACCCAACAGACACTTTCGGAGATACCCGTAGTCTACCTTTATAGTCACCCAGTTACGTTGTGACGTTTGGTATACCCAAAGCACTCCTACGGTATCCGGGAGTTACACGATCTCATGGTCTAAGGAAAAGATACTCGACATTGGAAAACTCTAGCAAACGAACTATACGATCTTGTGCTATGTTTAGGATTGGGTCTTGTCCATCACATCATTCTCCTAATGATGTGATCTCGTTATCAATGACATCCAATGTCCATAGTCAGGAAACCATGACTATCTGTTGATCAACGAGCTAGTCAACTAGAGGCTTACTAGGGACATGTTGGTGTCTGTTATTCACACATGTATTACGATTTCCGGATAACACAATTATAGCATGAATAAAGACAATTATCATGAACAAGAAAATATAATAATAATGCTTTTATTATTGCCTCTAGGGCATATTTCCAACAGGTAACACCACTCGGGCTTCTGTGACTTTCGCCATTCCTCTGACGAGTGTGCGGCCCTCGGCGTCGACTGCAGATCCGTCTTCGCTTTTTGCCGCATACCCCGTCCCTGAGGACCAAGCGACTGCTGCAAAAGAGGCTATACGCCAGGCGGGGATCATGATGGAGCAAGTGAAGGTGGCTCGGGAGGCCAGCCAAGCAGCTTACGACGCAAGTTCGGCTCTTCAGAGTAACGTCCAGGTCAGTCGACTCAACACTTGGTCTGTTCACGATATGCTATTTGAAGAATCTCTTTTCCGAAGATCTTTGTATCTGTACACCCACTGGGTGTGTTTTACAGTGGGGGCACGCTGAGTGCACCCACTGGGTGTAGTCCCCGAGACTACGGTGGACTGCTGGCAGTCGACTGTAGTCTTTATATTGTGTTGCTGTAGCTGTATTTCTTCACTCGGTCTAGTCAGGCCATGTCGAATGGGACCGTATTCGGTCGACTGCGGGCAGTCGAATTTTTTTTTACAGTGGGGGCACGCTGAATGCACCCACTGGGTGTACTCCCCGACACTACTGTCGAATGTTCTTGATTCGGCTGTAGTCTTAGAAACGTCATCATTGTCTCTTAGTTGCTCGGAAGCAACTTGTCTTGGACGTCTGTCGACTGATTTTTCTTTTTACAGAAATCTTGCGAACTTGTAGCTCGCTATACTGAGCTGGAGAATCAGCAGATCTAGCTCAACCTTAACTTGAAGCTTGCTCAGGAGAATTTGAAGAAGGCGCAGGAAGAAGCAAAAGGTATGGCTGGTGAGGTTCTCCATTCTTGACGAGTGGCTTTTCTTTCTTGTCCATTCTTGATGTTGATTTCACTCAACGCACCGCAGATAAACTGGAGGAAGCTCTGAAGAAGAAGGATCAAGATCTTGCAGAGGCACAGAAGGAGGTCTTGAACAAAGCGAGGCTTGCTAAAGAGAAACTGGCTTCGGTCGGAGCTCTTGAGCAGGAGAACTCCAGACTGAAAGCTGCTCTCGAGGTAGCCAATCAAGAGGTCAGCCAACTGAAGAACGACAACGTGGCTCTGCACGACAAGGCAGGTGAGCTGGCGGGGAAGAGGAACGATCTGGAGGCTTATCTCGGTGGACTCGCCAAGAAGCTGTTCGTCGTGCTCGAAGGTAATTACTCTGCCCCAACTGTCTTGCAGTTACCAAGTCTGTGTAGGGTCACTGTCTTATTCTTGAATCGTGTTTGCAGAATTCTGTCAGAACTTTGAAGAGGATACCAGTCGAGTGGAGCCAGGCTTGGACCCTGCTAACTCCCTTGTGAAGGACGAGGCTGCAATGAACGTGCTCCGTCTGGAGTCTCGTATTGCCAGCGTGGTTGACTATCTTGCTCGACTGAAGGTTGCGATGTCACGGATCGACACATCACTCTGGCCTGGGACGACGCTTCAGAACGACCTCGAGTCCCTGATGGCTCGACTTAATGAAGTCCCAGGTCGAGTGGCGGAATGGAAGAAATCTTCTGCTAGATGTGGTGCTGATGTCGCTCTGTCTCTGGTCCGCGTCCATTGCAAGGAGGCGCGAGAAGAAAAGCTGGCCGCCATCCAAGTTGCCAATACCAGGAAGCACAACTTTCAAGACTTCATGGAGACTTTCATTGCTGCTGCCACTCGTATTGCAGACGGGATCGACTTGGACAAGTTCGTCGCCCCTTCCAGTCCTCCTCCTGAGGAATGAAAAACTTTTATGCTTCACTTTAAATTTGCCTCGGAATGCCGAGTGGATTTGTAATCGTTAAACTCCGCCGAGCCGAGGGCTCGAGTACTTTGATCTGAGGTCTGGGACCTTTTAGGCTTTATCTGATCTTGATTTCTCATTGAATATCTTCATGATTTGATTCGTCGAGTGGAACTTGATCTTCACTCGGAATAACCTTGTATTTGCGGCGCAACTCCGAAGGAGAAGGTAGCAGTCGACTTGCGCCTCGTCGTCCTTGCGGATTGGGTTGTGTCCTGTACTTAGGCGAGCACTGGGCTGCAGCTAAGCCTCCGAGTGGGAGGTTTGCTCTCCACTCGGTAGGATTTTTAAACACTTAGGCGAGCGCTGGGCTGCAGCTAAGCCCCCGAGTGGGAGGTTTGCTCTCCACTCGGTAGGATTTTTAAACACTTAGGCGAGCACTGGGCTGCAGCTAAGCCCCCGAGTGGGAGGTTTGCTCTCACTTGGTAGGATTTTTAAACACTTAGGCGAGCACTGGGCTGCAGCTAAGCCCCTGAGTGGGAGGTTTGCTCTCACTCGGTAGGATTTTTAAACACTTAGGCGAGCACTGGGCTGCAGCTAAGCCCCCGAGTGGGAGGTTTTCTCCCACTCGGTAGGATTTTCAAATACTTAGGCGAGTGCTTGGACTGCAGCTAAGCCCCCGAGTGGGAGGTTTGCTCTCCACTCAGTAGGATTTTCAAATACTTAGGCGAGTGCTTGGACTGCAGCTAAGCCCCCGAGTGGGAGTCTGGCTCGCCACTCGGTAGGATTTTTAAACACTTAGGCGAGCACTGGGCTGCAGCTAAGCCCCCTGAGTGAGAGGTTTGCTCTCACTCGGTAGGATTTTTGAACACTTAGGCGAGCACTGGGCTGCAGCTAAGCCCCCGAGTGGGAGGTTTGCTCGCCACTCGGTAGGATTTTTAAACACTTAGGCGAGCACTGGGCTGCAGCTAAGCCCCCGAGTGGGAGGATTGCTCTCCACTCGGTAGGATTTTTTCAAACTTAGGCGAGTGCCTGACTGCATCTAAGTCTCTAGGTGGGAGAACTTAGGCGAGTACTGGACTGCAGCTAAGCCCCTGAGTGGGAGGATTGCTCTCCACTCGGTAGGATTTTTTCAAACTTAGGCGAGTGCCTGACTGCAGCTAAGTCTCTAAGTGGGAGAATTTAGGCGAGTACTGGACTGCAGCTAAGCCCCCGAGTGGGAGGATTGCTCTCCACTTGGTAGGATTTTTTCAAACTTAGGCGGAACGGATTCGCAGCTAAGTCACCCACTGGGGGATTTCGTATGCAAACAAAAGTGACAGCAATTATTGGAACACTCTTGTCTTTGGTAAAAATAAACTGCAGAGATTTTTTCTTATTACATCTCGTCCAAGGGAGAACTCAAGTGTAAAAGGGGCGGAGTAGTTCCGCATTCCAAGCTCGTGGCTCGTCGATCTGGCGATCAACATTGTAGAGGTGATATGCTCCATTGTGGAGGACTCTGGTGACGATGAAGGGGCCTTCCCAAGTAGGAGCAAGCTTGTGTGGTTTCTGCTGATCCACTCGGAGGACCAAATCTCCTTCTTGGAAGGCTCGGCTCTTCACATTTCTGGCATGAAATCGACGCAAGTCTTGCTGATAGATGGTCGATCTGATCATAGCCATTTCCCTCTCCTCCTCTAGGAGGTTGACTGCGTCTCGCCGGGCTTGCTCTGCTTCGTCTTCATTATAAAGCTCGACTCTGGGGGCGTTGTGAAGTCGATCGCTCGGCAGGACGGCTTCGGCTCCGTAAACCAGAAAGAATGGCGTTCTTCTAGTCGACCAGTTCGGGGTGGTCCTCAGTCCCCACAAAACTGATGGAAGCTCGTCGACCCAAGCGCCTGCTGCGTGCTTGAGATCACGCATCAGTCAAGGCTTCAGTCCTTTGAGGATTAGACCATTTGCTCTTTCAGCTTGTCCATTCGACTGAGGATGCGCGACCGACGCGTAGTCGACTCGTGTGCCTTGAGAGGCGCAATAAGTTCTGAACCTGTCTGAATCGAAGTTTGACCCATTGTCAGTGATGATGCTATGCGGGACCCCGTATCTGAATATCAACTCTCTGACGAAACTGATAGCAGTGCTAGCATCAAGATTTTTGATAGGCTTGGCTTCAATCCATTTGGTAAACTTGTCGACTGCCACAAGCACATGTGTGAATCCGCTCCTGCCTGTTCTCAGTGGACCAACCATGTCCAGTCCCCAAACAGCAAAGGGCCAGACGAGTGGAATGGTCCTCAGAGCTGATGCTGGCTTGTGCGACACGTTGGAGTAGAACTGGCAGCCTTCAAACTTGTCGACTATCTCTTTCGCCATTTCGTTTGCCCTGGGCCAGAAAAAACCCGCTCGGTATGCTTTGGCCACAATGGTCCAAGAGGACGCATGGTGACCACAGGTCCCCGAGTGGATATCATCAAGGATCATCTGACCTTCTTCTGGCGTTATGCACTTCTGACCGATTCCAGTTGCGCTTTCTCTATACAACTGTCCTTTTATGACTGTGAAAGCTTTAGATCGACGGACGATCTGTCGAGCCTCTTCTTCGTCCTCTGGAAGTTCTTTCCTCAAGATATACGCGATGTATGGTATCGTCCAGTCGGGAGTGATAGCCAAGACCTCCATGACTAGGTCGACCACAGCAAGAATTTCGACTTCAGTCGGATCTGTGGCACTTTTCAGTTGCGGGGCTTCTTCTGTAAAAGGATCCTCCTGGACCGACGGCGAGCGGATGTGCTCCAAAAACACATTGTTGGGAATGGCTTCTCTCTTGGAGCCTATCTTCGCCAGATCATCAGCTGCTTGATTTTTCAGTCGGGGGATGTGATGAAGCTCTAACCCCTCGAATTTCTTTTCTAACTTTCTTACTGCGTTGCAGTAGCCAGTCATAGTTGGGCTTCTGACGTCCCACTCCTTCATCACCTGGTTGACCACCAAATCTGAGTCGCCATAGACCATGAGGCGCCGGACGCCGAGTGAAATGGCCATGCGCAACCCATACAAGAGTGCTTCATATTCTGCTTCATTATTGGAGGAATCAAAGTGAATCTGGAGAACGTATCTGAGCTTATCTCCTCGGGGGGAGACCAATACTACCCCAGCACCGGAACCATTCATCATCTTAGATCCATCGAAGAACATGGTCCAGTGCTCCGAGTGAACTTGAGTCGGAAGTTGCTGTTCAATCCACTCGGCGATGAAATCTGCAATTGCTTGAGACTTGATAGCCTTCTTTGCTTCAAACTTGATATCTAGGGGAAGGAGTTCAATCGCCCACTTCGCCACTCGACCAGTTGCATCTCTGTTGTGCAAAATCTCTGACAGCGGAGCGTCGCTGATGACTGTAATGGAATGGTCAGAGAAGTAGTGTGCAACCTTCTTCGTGGTCATGTAAATCCCATATACAAGCTTCTGGTAATGGGGATATCTTTGCTTCGAAGGAGTCAAAACTTCAGACAAGTAATATACTGGGCACTGAACTCTGAAGGCCTTCCTTCTTCTTCTCGCTCGACCGTAAGTACTGTACTGACAACTTGTCCTGTGGCCGCAATGTAAAGCAGCAGAGGCTCTTTACTGATTGGGGCAGCAAGCACCGGCTGGGTGGAGAGCAAAGCTTTGAGCTCTGCGAACGCTGCATCAGCTTCTAGAGTCCACTCGAACTTGTCAGGCTTCTTCATCAGTCGGTAAAGAGGCAACGCCTTTTCACCGAGACGAGAAATGAATCGACTTAGAGCGGCCAAGCAACCTGTAAGCTTCTGGACATCGTGTACACGCACAGGGCGCTTCATCCGGAGTATGGTGCCAACTTTCTCGGGATTGGCGTCGATTCCTCGTTCGGAAACGAGGAAATCGAGTAACTTTCCACCTGGAACTCCGAATGTGCACTTTGATGGATTGAGCTTGATATCATATCTCCTGAGGTTAGCAAAGGTTTCGGCAAGGTCAGTCAGTAGGTCGGAACCTTTCCGTGACTTAACCACAATATCATCCATGTATGCTTCTATGTTCCGACTGATCTGAGTGAGCAAACACTTCTGAATCATCCTCATGAACGTGGGCCAGCATTCTTGAGGCCGAAGGGCATGGTGATGTAACAGAAGCACCCAAATGGGGTGATGAAAGCCGTTTTGATCTCGTCGGGTCCATACAGACGGATCTGATGGTACCCTGAATAAGCATCTAGAAAAGACAAACGCTTACACCCCGCGGTCGAGTCGACTACCTGGTCGATGCGGGGGAGAGGGAAATGATCTTTCGGGCAGGCCCGACTGATATGTTCAAAGTCAATGCACATGCGAAGTGACTTGTCCTTCTTGGGGACCAAGACAACATTGGCGAGCCACTCGGAGTGGTAAATCTCTCGGATGAACTCCGCTGCTAAGAGCCGAGCCACCTCCTCGCCAATAGCTTTCCTCTTCTGGACGGCGGACCGTCGAAGATGTTCTTTCACAGGCTTGAACTTCGGGTCGACTTGTAGACGGTGCTCAGCCAGCCCCCTGGGAACTCCAGGCATGTCAGAAGGCTTCCATGCGAAGATGTCCCAGTTCTCACGGAGGAACTGGATGAGCGCTTCTTCCTATTTGGAGTCGAGCGTCGTTGAGATGTGAGTCGGGGCAGCATCGGGGTCGGTCGGGTGAATGTGGGCTGGCTTTGTTTCACCGGACGACTGAAAAGCAGATTCTGAAGCAGGCTTCTTGGCTCATAGCAATTCACTCGGATCAGCAGTCTTCTGGTACTCTTGCAGCTCAACAACTGCCATCTGAGCGTCAGCAATCTTTGAGTCTTTCTGAAAACACTCTTCTGCCTTCTTCCGATTGCCTGTAACAGTGATCACACCTTTGGGACCAGGCATCTTCAATTTGAGATACACATAACATGGTCGAGCCATGAAGCGTGCGTAAGCTGGCCTGCCCAAAATGGCATGATAAGCACTTTGGAAGTCCACAACCTCGAATGTCAACTTTTCCTTGCGGTGATTCTTTGAATCACCGAAAACCACATCAAGAGCGATCTGGCCGAGTGATTCGGCTTTCTTCCTAGGAATGACTCCGTGGAAGCTCATGTTACTGGTACTGAGCCTGGACATCGAAATGCCCATTCCTTTCAATGTTTCAGCATACAATATGTTCAGGCCACTGCCACCATCCATTAGGACTTTGGTCAGTTGAGTGCCTTCGACAACTGGGTCGACCACCAAAGCTTGCCTCCCAGGGGTGGCAATGTGCGTAGGGTGATCAGACTGGTCGAATGTGATGGCAGTCTGAGACCACTTCAGATAACTGGGTGTTGCCGAAGCAACCATATTCACCTCACGGTTAATGACTTTCAGTCAACTTTTGCTTTCGACATCAGCAAAAATCATCAGGGTGGAATTGATTTGGGGGTATCCATCGTCACTATCTTCCTTGTCCTCAACTCTGTCTGACTCTTTTTCCTTATCTTTGGACTGTTTGCCCTGAAACTGCTGGATCAGGAGCCGGCACTGTCGAGTGGTATGCTTTGGGTAAATAAAATTACCCTCTTCATCTTTCTTGGTGTGGATGTGACATGGAAGATCCAAAACACCATTTCGATCTTGATCCTTGACTTTCTTGGGCTTCCAGGGGACTTTGGGTTTTCCCTTGAAATTTCCCTGGGTTACGGCCAGGGCCTCCCCAGGGCGGCTGGCTCGGCCTTCCGCTTCTGTTTCCTACTGGAGTTTCCTCCAGTTTCTTGGGCGACTGCCTTGTGCTTGCCACTCCGGAGTCGATCTTCGTCTTCACCGTTAGCGTATTTGGTGGCAATCTCCATCATCCGGTTCAGAGACATCTCTCCAGTTCGACCGAACTTTAGATTCAATTCTCTGTATTTAACGCCTTCTTTAAAGGCACAAACTGCTTGATGGTCAGGCACATTCTCAACTGTGTGATGCAACGTGATCCACCTCTGGATGTAATCCCTCAGAGTTTCATTCGGTTTCTGTACGCAAGAACGCAATTCTGTAAGGCCTGTGGGTCGCTTGCATGTTCCCTAAAAGGTTGTGACAAACACTCGGGAGAGGTCCTCCCAAGTGTAGATGCTGCTGGGTGCCAACTGATTTAGCCACGCTCTGGCTGAGCCCTCTAACATGAGAGGCAAATGCTTCATGGCCACCTCATCATTGCCGCCGCCAATCTGTACAGCCACTCGGTAATCTTCGAGCCAAGTGTCAGGCTTAGACTCACCGGTGAACTTGCTGACTCCAGTCGCCAACCTGAAGTTGGGAGGAATCACTGCGGCTCTGATGGCTCGACTGAAACACTCTGGCCCCGAAACATGTACTCTGCTGCTGGCAGGCGCATCTCTGTTGTGGCCTTCCCGATGAGCTCTGTTCCTGTCAACCAAACCTTGAACGAGGATAGATCTCGCGTCAAAGCCTGGGTCCCTGGGGTCGACTGGAATCCTCTGCCCAACACTATGAGGGCGCCTGTCATCTCGATGTCGAGGCGCATATGACCCACTCCTCGGGGGAGGGGTTGGCACTCGACGTCGATTATCATGATCGGATCGGTGATCATACTGCTCATTCCTTCTGTACTGATCATGCCGGTCACCACGTCCCTCATGCCTCGGGGGCGATCTCGGGCTGTGAGCCGACTGGACTGTATCTGTTGCAACGGATCGACTGTGGATCCTATTCCGCGACTGAGAAACAGCGGAATTCTGGTTTCCCGCCGCCCGGAGCAACGCTCTGATCTGCAACAAGCCCCTGCCAGCCTCCGACTGGGAGGGCTGAATCGATTCTGCTATACGGGCCGCGGCGGCCAAATTCTGAACTGGGGTTCGGTATACCTGCGTCGGCGGGAAGAGCTGACGTCGACTAGACTCGGGAGCCCCTGACGCGCTTGCTCGTCGAGTGCTCGCTGGAGATTCTCCAGTCGAGTGCGCTCGGCCAAGTTAGCCAAGCGCGCGTCCTCCAAGGCCCGGGCCTCGGGGGTCTCTCCGACGATAGGAGTGTGGAGCGCGTCCATGTTCCGGCGGCGAAGCTCCTCTCGCTGTAATGACGTGAGAGGTTCAGGGAGATACTCATCGTGGGGATGCGACGGGTCGCCCCCACCCGCGCCTCCATCAGCGCGAGGGAAACCGGGAGGACTGTGCGTTCCATCGACCGCCAGAACCTCAGCCGCTGGGTCGCTGCTATCGCACTCGGATGTGGTCTCCACGGAACCAGTCGACAGGTCGAACAGGCCGCAAAGGGATTCGTCGGGCTCGATTGCCGCGACTTGTGGGGCGGCCGACTGGCGAGCCACGGCATGCCTCACCCACCTCCGAAGTCTCGACCGACCGGAGCGCTTGTGCCGGTGGGAGATAGAGCGGGGAGACGACACGGGGGCCGACCGATACTGGGTCGACGGCTGCCGCAGGAGGACGCCACGAACGCATGCGCGGAAGTGCGTCGCACCGCGGACGGGGAGCGCGTCGATGTCGAGTGGTGCCTCCTGAAGCCAGGTGGAGTCGTCGGCGATGAACGTGAGCGCGCCGAGGCAGATCTCGCGTCCCTCCACCAAAACTCCGCACGAAACCATGATCAAAGGGATCAGAAAAATCGCAACTTCTCCAATCAGGCGCTAAGATTCCTGCCCCACGGTGGGCGCCAAGTGTCGTGGTTCTAACTCTGACAGTGATGTAGGGGTGTGTGTATGGAGAGGCTAGATCTCAGCTATTGGGAAGTTGTAAACACACGAGGATTACGAGTTCAGGCCCTTCTCGGAGGAAGTAACAGCCCTACGTCTCGGTGCCCGGAGGCGGTCGATTGGATTATGTGTGTATGAATAACAGGGGTGCGAACCCTTCATACTGAGGAGGGGGGTGGCTTATATAGAGTTCGCCGGCCCTCTCCTGCCCTCAGTGATGCAGGGTTTAAGGTACATTTAAGGTTGGGCATTACTGGTAACACCCCTAATAAAGTGCTATAATGACCATAAAGACTACTTAATAGCCGACTGTTTGCCTGTGGAGTGACTTTAGGTCTCTTGGCAGTCAAGTGGTTGGCTTCATGGTCGAGTGATAGCTTCTTGGTCGAGTGTCTTGAACCCGTTGAGTGGGATACCTTCAAGTCGATTGAAAGGTGACTTCTTCTAGGGATGTCCTTGGGTAGGGCTCCTTGGACAGGTCCGTGCCCCTACCCTAGGTACATAGCTTCATCAGCCGTCACCCCTTAGATATATAAGAGGCGGCTGGACTTCCCATGCAAGGAAAAGGCTTGGATTCACGTTCAAAACCCTAGTCAAATTCGGATTGGTTTTGTCCGAACTTTCCAAAACTGTTCGGTTTAAACTGGCTGCACCTTGCGGGTCCTTTTTGTGGTGGTAAACGATCTCGGATGGAAACGAGCCCAAAAGCAATCTTGACCATTTCGACGAGACGAACAACTTTCATGTTGAACGTTTTTCTATTTGAGGCCATCTTCTGGGCCAAAAACGGTCACGCAGAACACCTGTTCGCTCGCGCTACCCATCAGACCTATGTCTGGTGGGGCGCGCCACATCTCGCCTCGTGACAGGGCTGCACTCCGATAGCTCTAACTTTTGCATATGAACTCGGATTAGGACGATTTTTATATCAAAATCGACCGTTTCAACGAGACGAAGACAACTTGTGTTGATCATTTTTCCATATGAGGAAATATTAATTGGTTTTCAAGCCATTCTTTAATCTGGTGTCAACATGAGCATCTCTGAAGTTGTCATAACTTTTGCATCCGAACTCCATTTTAGACCATCTTCATATTCATCTTGATCTTCTCGAAGAGAGCCATCTCATAGTGACTTTCAATAGTAAGTTTGAATTACTCTTGACATAGCTTCAAGCAACTCTTTATAAACGTGCCACTTTTGAGCGTCAACACATGCCTCCCTGTTTTTCGGCAAAGCCAGCGTGCCGAAAAATAACTTGTACCAAGTTTGTTCTAAGGACAATGTCAACACTCCATCGGGAATTTATATGTCCTTAGGACGATAAGTATATATCGACCATGTCTTATGTGAACTTTCTGATGCAAACTTGGGTGAAACCTTCTCAGCTTCATTAACAATGCGGTGATAAAGTACCATAGATACGTATCTCAAGGTCATCCTCCGAACCATATTGTTCACCCTTTTGCTAGGATTTTTTAGATAATCAACAATACTTTCTCCAATCCTTACTTTTGCCTGCTTAAAAATTTCATTAGTGGCCGAAGCTATGGACTTCGGTTCGGCCTTACCTATATTGACGAGACTAAGCATCGGCTATTGAGAGAAATGCAATACAACATGATTAACATAGTAGCCAGATGTTTGCTGTGCCAATTCTTTCGAATTGTCATGTCTAAATATATGAACAATTTTAAAGCAAACCAAGGTAAATTTTGCATCTAGACATACTCCAAGATAAACTATGAGTGATTCGTCAAAACATTGATAAACCCTGAATATTTGTTGCACTACTCATAACGAATCACCGAAAGCCTCAATATGTATAGCACCTATAGCCAGTAAAAGACTCAATCCGAATAACAATGCATATTCGGCTTTCATTAATCGTGCATAAAAATATTCTAAGAGGCATGGGGCTTAAAAAACAGTACCATAAAGAAATATATAAACAACACCAACACTTTGGCCATTGCTACGAATTGAACCATCAAAACATAATCTCCATGGTACTAGAAAGACAAGGCTAATATCAACATTATGCATGTCATTAATCTGATGTTTAGTAATAAAATCAGTTATGATTTGGCCTCTTATAGATCTTAGAGATGCATAAGCCAAATCATATCCAAACAAAGTATAAGCCCACTAGCCAATTCTGCAATTATGAATTGGGCTATGCAGCATATATTCAATGACATCGGTCACTATGTCCCAACTCCATTCAATCATAATATAGGCATACATATAAATTTCCATGAGCACGTACCTTGTCTCGCTCTCCAATCGAACTAAGAACGATGTTAGAATACTACACCGGCCATGTATTGACATACACTTAGGATGATAGATAAATATCGGCCATTACCATGTAAACTTCATTCAAAACACATACAGCCGAAATAAACAAATGAAATGACAAATCAAGTATTTCGGCCATTTGGATCAGCAACAAACTTGTAGCTAATCAAATGTATAGTGACTTGGTAATACCCTTTCATGATGTAAGAAATTATATTGCATCCATGTATTAAAATAAGCCCATTGAGGGTTACCAATCATACCTGATGACGAATTCCATGGCATAGGTGTTAATGGCATAGTTGAAGAATATGGATAATGTGTAGACCAAAGATGTTGAAACCTTCGGCTTGGTCCTTCATAGTTTTCACTCCTTTCCTTATTCACCTTTGCCGCACTTCTTGTAATGGAAGCCTGCACATAATTCTTATTTTGAGCACTTCCTTTGGGAACCCATGTCATGTTCTTTCTTCAAGTTCTTCTGCACTAAGTTTTTGTGATTTCTTCTTTTGCCAATACGATAAGCTGAGCAGGCATCTCGACTGTGATTCTGTTTTGACCAATGGCAATTCCTTTTTGGCCTTGTGCACTCTCAACTTCTTTTCTTCAGATTTGGCACTTCGACTCTCAATAATTGGTTGCTTTGTCTCATTGTCTTTAGTAGCCAATGTCAACACATTAATTGGCTCTTTTTCATTTGAGATCAAATCTGAAGTTGCACTCTTACGACCATCTCTTTTAACACGGTAAACTTGCTTGACCACCTCTTTCTTCTTCCTTGAGCTCTGGATCGGTTCCTTATGATTAAAACGGTCTTTAACATGTGATTGTTCAAATGTTGATCTTCTCGGAGCTGCATAATATTGATGAGATGGTCTAAAATAAGATGGATAATGTGCCCTTCTATCATACCTGTCCCATGAGGGATATGGATCTATATGAGCATAGGGAGGCATCCATGACATTGGCATTGGCGGCCCAAAATAAGGATATGAATATGTTGCATTAAAATTCTCACTTTGCCAATACCAATCCTCATATTTGCGCCTTGGGGGTGATCTTGGTTTCTTTGCACGATTTGGCCGATAAGCATTCTTCTCTTCACTCTTCTTTCGATATTTATCTAATAGTTCAGTGAAGGTGATTTTTGATCTCTTACACTTGCGCTTATTTCGGCCTTTGTTTTCTTTCGGTTTGCTTTCATTGATCATTGGATTTGCTTGCTGCCCCTAGTCCTTGGCGTCTCCATTGTAGCTTCGATGGAATTTTTGCCCTCAAGATTATGTTCATTATGCTCTTCAACGACTTCTTTACTTGAAAGCTTGATCCCATCACCTGCTGTTTTTACCTTCTCTTTAAATAGATCGGCTTGAAGTAGCTGATGCAAAAACTTTCTGCCATCGGGACCAATCAGAATAGATTGGTCATCTCTTGGTGTCTCAACAAATTTTAATCGTCCTTTATCAATGGCCGATTTAATTATTTGACGAAACATGTTATAATCCTCAAATTTATGCTTGGACGAATCATGCAACTTACAATATATTTGTCCCTGGGCGAATGGCTCAACATGGTGAACAAGAATTCTAATATAATTATTTGTCAACAACAAATCAAATATTTGATCACACATGCTTTACTTGAAGGTAAACTTTTTATTCTCTAGCCGATCTTGTTGTGAGAACGGCTTTGGAGTTAAGCAAACGAATGGTTCAGATTTTGTATCACCCCATTCGGCTATGCATTGTGTTTTACATTCTCTTACCGATGTCATTGGATAAGATATTATACTAGCATCGGTTTTCTGAAAAAAATCTAGCCTTGGCTTTAAGTTTCTGAAACAAAAATAGTTTAACATGCATGCCTCAATTGAGACCAAGAGTAAGCCAAGTATGAAACAAGCAAAGCTACCCATGTAGATACGAACTTTAAATAAAGCAACGGGGAAATCTTTGGCTGCAACAATAAGTAATTATCGGTCTGTATAAATGGCGCAATGGGTTAACCAATATGTTCTACAGCGATTTTATTGCTAACAAGTAAATTACCCTTCTTCATTGGTCTTTCAAAATTACTTAAGAGGATTTTTCTAATAGATGCATCAACAATAAAGTTTTGACCAAATCTAAAAATAGGTAAATTACTTGCTAAACATACCTCTTCAAATATATTAGGAGAGCATGATGGTGGTGTGACTTGAACAATATCTTGATCCGCCTTTGGATGGCTCCCCAATGCCTCTTCATCATCTTTTTCTTGATTCCGTGCATCATTATACTGAAGATTTTTGTCGGCTGTACTTTGTTTGGCCACTTGTTCTTGTTCTTGAAGCTCATCAATTTCTATGGCACGAAACTCATAGGGCAGGAAGTAGGTTCCATTGACTTCAGAAAAATCAAGCACCGTTGTTTTCCTATGCTTGCCATGCCCTTTATCAGTCATGCTTGCCTCGTTGGATTTGATGGGTTCAGAATATATACTTCTTGATTCGGCTTTTTCAACCGAAGCACTTTCATGTTCTGAATCATCTTTCCTTACATCGGTTATATCAATTGGCAAGGCTTCTTTTCTTTGAGCCAATTCCCTATCAATTCTCTCTTGGCGAAGTACTTGCACTCTATCGCGCAAAGGTTTAACTCCCCTCTCAATTTCAGCCCGCTCTAGATCAGTTTGCCCCCCAATGCTTTTAGGATCTTTCGGCAATGAAGTGTTAAATGTTGCCGAAATTTTCCAATTGTATAGGGGGTGTATAATATGCTGCGGTACTAGGTGGAGGTGTATGCACTGCCGTATAACCATATGCTCTCTCAACAATACTATCAATTGATGAAGTTTCATCTTCCTGCAAAACTCTAGCCTTTATTGCAGCATAATTAGGAAACAAACCCTTTTCATATTGTTCAAGGCATAGAGCACTAATTCTCTTGTTTTGTGCCAAGCTCTTTTTTAATGCAGCCACAACCGCTTCTGGAAGGGATTGCTCCGCAATACTTTCAAATTATTTCGGTAATGATTCGTGAGTGTTGCCGAAATTCTTGAATTGCGTGGAGTATGCATTATATGCTATAGTATTTGATGATGGCACATGTGTTCCTGTAAATTTTTCACTTATTCGGCTATGACCATGAAGATGCGGGGCCGGATTATGAACATCTACAGTTGCATACGGTGCTAAAAATTACTAACATGAGGTGTAGCATATGATGGTTGAGAGTAACTGGCCGAATAGCTAGTAGTAGCATGGCCAATTCTCCCATCAATCGGCAAGGTTGGATTCACATATTGCAAATTAGTTGCCGATGAATAACAAGGTGAAACACTTTCTTGTATGCTATTGGAAATTTTAACATGAGGTGTTTCAAATTGATTAACCAAACCCATCATGTTGTTCATCGGCATATGGATTTGTGGGGTTGCCGATGCATGAGAGTTTGGATACATATGTTGTACGTTGCTAAAATCATAAGAATTTGAAGCGTGAAGATTGCTTTGCATCCGCCCTTGCGCATAATTATATGCATGATTGATAAAACTAGGGCTAGCCGATACATTATGCTCATTAGGTGATCCAGCAACAACATATGGATTATTTGCATCTACAAAGGGGAATTGGGTATTCATATTACCTTTGTAGATTGCATCAACTTGATGACGATCTCTTCGTAGCAAGAACGGGTCGGAGACCGTTCAAAGCTTCTGTCCCCAACGGAGTCGCCAAAAAGTGTGTTCGCACACGAACACGTCAACGTGTACCCTCGACGCCGGGGGTGATGCACCGCAGCTCACGTCGAAGGAGACCCGTCCGGAAGCGCGGTACACAAGCAATCCGGCAGGTGCTTTTGAGGACCCGAAACCCCACACGTCCGGGAGGGACCCCGTCAGAGCGCACGGCAGCTATGGGCTGCCCTAGGTCAACCTGATCGCCCCTAGGGCCTCGAGGTTTGCCGCCCTGCAAAAGAACAGACGAAGAACGAGGAAGAAGAAGAACTAGGGTTAGGGAGAAAAGATAAAAGATAAAAAGTGGTAGATGATTTGATCGATTGTGTGTTGTTCAATCGGCCGTCACCCCTTAGATATATAAGAGGCGGCTGGACTTCCCATGAAAGGAAAAGGCTTGGATTCACGTCCAAAACCCTAGTCAAATTCGGATTGGTTTTGTCCGAACTTTCCAAAACTGTTCGGTTTAAACTGGCTGCACCTTGCGGGTCCTTTTTGTAGTGGTAAACGATCTCGGATGGAAACGAGCCCAAAAGCAATCTTGACTGTCTCGACGAGACGAACAACTTTCATGTTGAACGTTTTTCGATTTGAGGCCATCTTCTGGGCCAAAAACGGTCACGCAGAACACCTGTTCGCTCGCGCTACCCATCAGACCTATGTCTGGTGGGGCGCGCCACATCTCGCCTCGTGACAGGGCTGCACTCCGATAGCTCTAACTTTTGCATACGAACTTGGATTGGAACGATTTTTATATCAAAATCGACCGTTTCGACGAGACGAAGACAATTTCTGTTGATCATTTTTCCATACGAGGATATCTTAATTGTGTTTCAAGCCATTCTTTAATCTGGTGTCAACATGAGCATCTCTGAAGTTGTCATAACTTTTGCATCCGAACTCCATTTTAGACCATCTTCATATTCATCTTGATCTTCTCGAAGAGAGCCATCTCATAGTGACTTTCAATAGTAAGTTTGAATTACTCTTGACATAGCTTCAAGCCACTCTTTATAAACGCGCCACTTTTGAGCGTCCACAAAAGGTAAGCACTTCTCCCGTTGCAAGAAAGATCAATCTAGTTGGCCAAACCAAATTGATAATCCGAAGAGACTTGCAAAGATAACCAATCATACATAAAAGAATTCAGAGAAGATTCAAATATTGTTCATAGATAAACTTGATCATAAACCCACAATTCATCGGTCTCAACAAACACACCGCAAAAGAAGATTACATCGAATAGATCTCCACAAGAGAGGGGAGAACTTTATATTGAGATCCAAAAAGAGAGAAGAAGCCATCTAGCTAATAACTATGGACCCGTAGGTCTGAGATAAACTACTCACACTTTATCTGAGAGGCTATGGTGTCGATGTAGAAGCCCTCCGTGCTCGATGCCCCCTCCGGCGGAGCTCCGGAACAGGCCCCAAGATGGGATCTCGTGGATACAGAAAGTTACGGCGGTGGAATTAGGGTTTTGGCTCCGTATCTGATCGTTTGGGGGTACATAGGTATATATAGGAGGAAGAAGTACGCCGGTGGATCAACAGGGGGGCCACGAGGGTGGAGGGCGCGCCCCCTACCTCGTGGCCTCCCTGTTGGTTGCTTGACGTAGGGTCCAAATCTCCTGGATCTTGTTCGTTCCAGAAATCACGTTCCTGAAGGTTTCGTTCCGTTTGGACTCCGTTTGATATTCCTTTTCTTCGAAACCCTAAAATAGGCAAAAAAATAGCAATTCTGGGCTGGGCCTCCGGTTAATAGGTTAATCCCAAAAATAATATAAAAATGTATAATAAAGCCCAATAATGTCCAAAACAGTAGATAATATAGCATGGAGCAATCAAAAATTATAGATACGTTGGAGACGTATCACTGGCTCATTATATTAGGGTTGTCTTGATCTTGCTTACTCCAGTGCTTCACCAGTAGTGCTGCACAACATGTGTGGTGTGCCAAGCCGTGTTTTCAAGTTGTGTCCTCGGCCCTCCCGGTCGTAATGCTCATCTAGCATGAAGCTTGAAAGTTTATCCAAACCAACACCATGTATTCTTATGGATGTATGAGTCAACTCATTGTAGGTGAAGCTTTTCTCTTGCGCACAACTTACTTTATTTTATGCTTTATCAGTGTAATGTCCAGTTTCATTTGCAGGTATACCATTACTCTTCTCATGGTATTGTAGATGCATCATGTGTAGCTTTTAGCCTTGCAAATTAGAGGTCTAATTTATACATGCATATTGTCAGAATATTGGTGCGTTCAAAAGACTATGGGTGGAATTAACAAACTGGCTGAAAATATGAAACAAATCCAGGATGCTTTGTCAGCTTTTCGTGGAGATTCTGCTAATTTCAACAAGGTAATATTTAAGATTAATTAAAATCTTACATTTCATAGTTTTTTTTTGAATCACTTATCATCTATAATATTGCACACAAAACACTTGCATGATTAACCAGAGGAGGAACTTCAAGAATTGGAGGGAGCAGTGTGTGTCTGGTCAATAGGCAAGCAGTTCCCCCTGCTCCATCGGAAGCTACAATTGAAGAGGTTGCTGCACTACAACATACACGTATGGAGGACAATGTGACATGCCGTACGACCAAACATGTAATCTTGACCAAGTTGCCTTTGCATCCGAGGAATCAAAGATGCTCAACAGACTGCATGCTGCTTAGTTGCCTATCAAGTTCGTGATTGATTCTGGTTTTGGCTCCCAAAAACTTATGTTGAGGTGCTTTCCGTTGAACAGATGACTGCCGCCAATGAAGGCTGCAAATAAAGAGCTGAAAGGGATGATGAAGATTGTCAGGATTGAAGATATAGATGTATGCAGCATCCTGTTGTCTTCCAGATTCTTCATGTTTTCAAGATCTTCAGCTTATTTTGTTTGGATTACATCTGAATCCGTACCTACTTTCATAATCGGCAGAGCATGCAAAACGAGATGGTGGGTCTTATGGATGTGAGCAATGAAATACAAGGAACTCTTGGTAGAAGCTACAATGTCCCAGATGACATCGGTGAGGAGGAACTTAACTTATGGGGGGTATGGCTCTTATTTCGTAGTTGGCTATTCTCAGATATTTCAAAAGCTTACCGAGTCAACTAATTTTCCTTACAGTGGTTACCAGCTGGGAACCCCTCAATTTAAAGTTTTGTAGTTGAATTTGATTCAGCACGCTCTCCAGTTCATATCAGTCTTAGATTTCATCTGAAACATTTCTTTTTCACTTTTGTTGTAAGACTGGCTTTGCGTTGTGCATGTGTTTATTTACAGACAAGACAGTTCTGTTTGCTGCACGGATGAAGAGAGTTAGGTGGTTACTGCTGTTTTTGATGGTTCGAGCATCGATTTCAGGGAGAAGAGTCACAAATTTGGAGGAGGGAGGCGAGCAGGGCACCATAAAGACAGTTCCCACACACTAGCAGTTCGATGAAATGATGAATCTAGCCGCCCACTACATGTCGGGGCGACGTCGTCTTCTCCCCTCCTGCGGGTGCTCCCCTGTCCATGCTGCCACCATGCCTCCTGCGCTGCCTAACCACTGGTCTTGAGGATAAATCTTTGGATTACATGCTGGAGCACTTCAGTTTCTATTTGTCTCCCTGCTCATGTCCTAATGAGGGGAAAAGAAGCAAATGCTGGAGCACGGGGATGCACAGTGGGTGGGACGATTAAGATTCAAAATAAGTTTAGCTTCAGAGCACATGATCGGTGTCCTTCCTCTGTTTGGCTATAATTTACCGGGATCAGTTTTCTCCTAATCATACACCATGCTTTTAATTGACTTGGAATATATTACATGCTTTTAATTGACTTGGAATATATTACTCCCTCTGCTCCATATTTGTACTAAATCAGCGACAAGTAATATGGAATGGAGGGAGTACATTATGTTTGTTTGCAATTTCAGGAAGACATTGAGATATGGCAACAGGCGAGCTTTGTTGGAGTATTTGGCACGCCTGGAACGTTGGTGTATAAGGTGTCTATTAATTTAGCAGTGAGGCAACAGACTATAGGCCTACTATATACAGGTAAACACGAGCCTTGCTTGTACATGTTTGGTTGGTTGTCTGGCATGAGCTAGATGAAGCTTCTCGTGTTAAGTATCTTAAAAACGGGGGATAGATCTTCTCTGTCCATGATAATGGTGATAATCAGCTTCGATGCTTGTAGCAGTAGTATTGCTATCACAGAAGGTGCAATACCTTCTGATCAAGTGATATCGTAATATTTTCGAGTGGTATCATAACTCCTCTTCTGTACATTTATGTGTTTACTTCGAGAAATTTCTTCCCATTGTCAAGAAAATGCTGCTGCTATGTTTTATTTTTTTCATCACACCTTATTGTATCCGTGCTCCATGTCAATCTCGACAACCAAAGCTTGAAATTAAGTTTAGCAGTAAATTATTTGCTGTTCCATCCTAGGGACATGGACTACATACTCCTGGATACAATGCTACATCATGAGGACAAAGGACTTCACACTCCTGCCCTACAGCCCTCTGTAAGTCCTTTTGACTTAGTACTATGGTAATTTTCTTCTTTTATGCACCTAGCTCCACGCGTTTACATTCATTTGTTCTCGTCTGCGCATTGACCACTTGATCATTATGATTGTTTCTTCTTTGCTCAGGGTATTTTACTTTGATTCCTGTAGAACAATAAATCGGAACTAAATGATATAGTGCCATTTTTGGATTACATTTTTTTTCATCATGTTCGTGGGAGCAAAGGTAGATAAAAAGAGACAAATATCTGTACCCCATTCCAAGTACCCTGGCAGACAACAGCCGACAGAAAGTGTCACATATGGGTATTACATCTAAACAAATATAAGCATAGAGACCACATACATTTTACAAGCAACCGGCCAAACAAATCATATTAATGCCTGTTAGAAATGGGCAAGTAAACAAATATACAAAATATCAAGAAGACGATACACTAATTTTTACGTGGAAAATATTTGCGGGAAATAACACAGGCACACAATGGTGATCTTTCACTGTATCAAGAGAGTATCTACAAAGACATAGACTTACAATGAATCATCAACTCATCCCGAGGTATATATTGTTGGAGCAAAAACGGGAGGTAGAAGAATTAGTGAACATTCAGGATATTTGTGCTGCATAAAGCGTTGCAGCTTTTCTGCTTTGTTCTCCTTTTTATTTGAACAGCTCATGAGCTCAACTAGCTAACACAAAGATCCTAATCTTGGGCCATGACCAAGCTTCACAGACGTGCCATCCCACGTCCCTTGACCATGCCTCAAGTTCTAAGCCACTACGGTCGGTACTCGTGCCATCCCACAGGGTGATCGTAACAGCATACAGCTACTGATCTGGCCTTGTCGTGAACAGGCTCACGCTGCATGGACCAGTTTTATTGTTACTAGAAATAAAACCTACAAGATTACATGAATGGGTTTCATACTATAACATATATAGGTGGCATATGAGTGACTCGAAGCAAAACGGAAACCTAAATCAGCTTGCACTACGATTGACCATGGCTTCTCACTAGGATTCGGATCATATATCCTTTACTTGCTGTAATGTAAGTGCACTGAAAGGCATATGAGTGTTTGGTGTGCCTCCTGCATGGTTGGCCTTGCTTGTGGAGAAGATTCCAAGCAAGAAAAGGCCAGCTTAATGAGCAGAGATAAGTTGTTCTCTTCTGTTGTTGTTGGTGTGGTCGGTCGTTGGTCCAAAATATCTTTCACCAGCATAGCTTGTTTCCCGCTTGGCAAACTACTGCCTAATTTATCCCTTGGATGCTTCCCCATCACTAGCTCTAGCACAACCACACCAAAGCTATATACATCACATTTCTCTGTCACAACAGATGTGTATGATAGTTCTGCACAAAATCAAAACATTAGAATTAGGAACAAATGAACTGACATGAATGTTTCTGATGTGAGAAGAAAGGTTATACTTGTACATACCAGGAGCTATGTAGCCATATGTTCCTGCTAGTGCACTCCAGTTTGATGAATCGGGCTTAAGAATCCTTGCTGTGCCAAAATCCGAGACAAAAGCCTTGAAGGTTATATCAAGTAAGATGTTGTTGCTCGTGATATCTCGATGGATTATGGGTGGACTGCATTCATGGTGCAAATAAGATATTGCTTGAGCCACATCAGTTGCAAGAGTAATTCTCTTCTGCCAATCTAATTCCTTTGCTAGCTCCTCATTTTCCAATGTCCCGTGAAGGCTGCCCCGCTGAATATACTCGTAGACAAGAAATTTATACACCGGATGGGAGCAGAATCCATACATTTTGACGATGCTTCATTGTCGGATCTGTGATAAGATTTCCATTTCACTGTGAAATCTTCTTTCGTCATCCAACTCTTCTTGAGTCTGATGAAGCTTCTTCACAGCAACTAGATGCCCGTCTTGGAGTTGTGCCTTGTAGACTTTGCCGTATCCTCCTGTTCCAATGATGTACTTCTCGTCGAAGTCTTCTGTTGCCCTTACAATATCATCAAATGCTAATCTTCCATCAAAATTCCAAACGGAGAATAGGTCCCTTCCTTTAGCAGCAACACTTTCCAGTGGTTTTCTCTTGTTACGACTAAGAATTATTATGACAACAATTGCAGCAACAACGCCGAAACCCACCACAGGAATAATTGGCAAAAGCAAACCAAGTGTCTTTCGCTCATGGTGACCAACTACTGGAGTTGAATCACAAGGTGGCAGGCCAGAGAGGTTACCACACAAACCTTTATTGGGAAGAAACCAACTTGCTGAAGCATTTTGGAGTAGCCGGGCTGTTGGGACTGGTCCTTCCAGGTCGTTGTAGGACACATCGAGTGTTGAAAGGCTCACCATCCTTGCCAAGGAGGGTGGAATGCTGCCACTGAACTGATTATGTGATAAATTCAGAAATTCTAGCATCTCCAACTTCCCAAGTTGCTGCGGCAACACACCACTGAGGTTATTGTTGCTCACATCTAACATGATCTGCAGGCTTGCTAAATTTCCAATTGCTAAACTTGTTGTTGTTGATCTTTAAGGACTGTAGTTTTGTACATGCCCCTATTTCCTCAGGCATTGATCCACTCAGTTTGTTCCCAGATATATCAAGGTATCCTAAATTGTTTAGCTTTTCTATCTGTGTAGGTATGGATCCGGATAATTGGTTCCATGATAAGTTCGGGCTATATATATTAGTTAAAATCCTGATTTCTGGTGGAATCTCACCGCTGAGATGATTATAATCGAGTCTTAGTTTTTCTAGGTTGGACAATTTATAAAGGATTGGAGGTATGGAACCTATGAGCATATTTTTTGCTAGATTTAGTATTGTTAGTCGGGTAGATGCACCTAGATTTGGTGGGATCTGCCCACACAGTCTATTCGATGCCAAGCTCATCTGTATGAGTTGTGGATATACACCAAAATGCTGAGATATATCTCCTGTTAGTTGGTTCGACAAAAGGTCAATTTTAGTCAAACTCGTACATGTCTTTAAACTCCTTGGAATGGGTCCATTGAACATATTATGAGAGACACCGAGATATTGAAGTTTGCTGCCTGAAATTATATTTGCAGGTAAAGGTCCTGAAAGTGAGTTGTTAGACAACCCAAGGTTAAGAAGGTTTATGAGATCTCCAAACTCTTGAGGAAGAGAACCTGATAATTTGTTACTAAAGATTTGTATTTCTTGGATGCTTTGCAATTTCCCACAAGTTTTCGGTATTGATCCCGAAATTTGGTTCTGAGACAAGTTTAAATCTTCGAGGTTCACCAGATTGCCAATCTCGTTGGGGATGGAACCTGTTATCTGATTATCAAAGAGGTGTAGTAGTGCTAGCTTGGTTATGTTTCCTATGCTGTCAGGAATAGAACCAGATATTTGGTTGTTAGACAAGTCTAATTCTTGGAGATTCAGCAAGATGCCCAATTCTAAAGGTATTGGACCTGTGACTTGATTTTTATAGAGAAAAAGTTGGTTCATCTTAGTAAGATTAGTTATGGAGATTGGAATTGGACCTGAAAGATCATTTGACTCAAGTTGAAGAATTTGCAAATGGACTAGCCTTCCTAGTTCTTGGGGTATAGGCCCTGAAAGTTGATTACCAAATAGGGCTAAAGTATTTAGTTGGGTCAGATTTCCAAGGGTTTTTGGTATCAAACCACTTAAGGTGCTATTGCTTAGCTGTAGAAGTTGTAGGTTGACAAGACTTCCAATCTTCTCAGGAATGGGACCTGATACCATGTTTTGGTGAATGACAAGATCAGTTAACATTGTTAGGTTGCCCAGAGATGAAGGGATATGTCCTGTGGGTCAATATATGCGAGGAATGGAAGAGCCGAGAAGTTGAGCTCACCAAGAGTGCCATGGATGCCAGCATCTGGTAGGGAGATGTTGGTCACCACCCAGGGCATGCGGCGGCCATGGCGAACAGCAGTGCACATGATGCCTGTCCAGTTGCATGGGCTGGTGTTTTCATGCCAAGAGCTCATCTGCAGCGGTGGGCTCGCGAGTGTAGCTTTCCAGTGGAGGAGGGCCATGTGTTGAGACCTCAGTGAGATCCCTCCATGGCGCGCCGCATGTGCTTCTTGCAAGAGAAGAAGGCATGGCACCAGCAGTAGGCAGAGGTACAACAATGGTGTCAAGGGAGTTCCCATTTTGCTGCCTGGTGTTTGCATGTTGTGTTTGGTTGGGGATTTGATTCAGCACACACTGCAACTGTATTTATACTTAACTAGTGTTTCGAGGTCCTCTGTTCTCCAGTGTTTTTCTCAATCTCTGCCAGCTGGATGCCTATTAGCTCTTGTTCGGACGCTAGCACACCCCTTTGGCAGCTGCTGCTGGGCAGCCTGTTTTTCTTCTTCAGCGTCGGCAGCCTTTTTTTCTTTTTTTCTTTTTTCTCATAAAAATGACACATGGCAATTGAAGGCAGTGTAACACCCTCGATGCGGCTATAGCTCCCATGTGTCGAGGCATGACTTAGAGACATAACCGCATTGAAAGCAATGTCGCAAGTCAGGCAATCATTACAACAACCCATGTAATATATAATAAAAGGGGAAGAACATAGTTGGCTTACACTCGCCACGTCACATCAAAGTACATAAATAACATCCATCAGACAAACACTCATGGCCCGACTACGGCGCCAAAAATGGAAAAGAACCCAACATGCGACAAGGCCCTGAATCAAACCCCAACTAGGCACCACTACTGATCATCGGGAAAGGAAACATAATAACGCTGAGAGTCCTCGTCAAACTCCCACTTGAGCTCGTACTCGTCACCTGGAGCGAAATCACCTGGACCTGCATCTGGAATTATAGTATCTGTGAGCCACGGGGACTCAGCAATTTCGCACCCTCGCGATCAAAACTATTTAAGCTCATAGGAATGGATGAGGCAAATATATGTGGAGCTGCAGCAAGCGACTAGCATATATGGTGGCTATCTTATACGCAAAAGAGAGCGAGAAGAGGAGGCAAGGCGCGAGCGAGAATCTAGAGGAACAACATGCGCAAGCATTACTCCAACACCGTGTCCACTTTCCGGACTCCGCCGAAAAGAGGCCATCATGGCAACACACTCAGTTGATTCATTTTAATTAATTAAGGTTTAAGTTATCTACAACCGGACATTAACAAATTCCCATCTGCCCATAACCGTGGGCACGGCTTTCGAAAGTTCAATCCCTGCAGGGGAGTCCCAACTTAGCCCATGACAAGCTCTCACGGTCAACGAAAGAATAGACCTCCACCCGAGACACACCGATCAGACTCGGTAACCCGGTACAACAAGACAATTCGACAGGTTAAAACAAGACCAGCAACACCGCCCGAATGTGCCGACAAATCCCGATAGGAGCTGCACATATCTCTTTCTCAGGGCACACTCAGATTGTCCTGGGTACGGGTAGGCCAGCCCAGAGTTGCCCCTGGTGGCCACCGGTAGCTGACAGGTGGACCAACACTCAGAGGAGCACTGGCCCGGGGGGGGGGGGTAAAATAAGATGACCCTTGAGTCTGCAGAACCCAAGGGAAAGAAAAGGCTAGGTGGCAAATGGTAAAACCAATGTTGGGCATTGCTGGAAAAGCTTTAATCAAGGCGAACTATCAAGGGGTTCCCATTATAACCCAACCGCGTAAGGAACGCAAAAATCCGGGAACTTAACACCGATATGACGGAAACTAGGGCGGCAAGAGTGGAACAAAACACTAGGCGAGAGGCCGAGCCTTCCACCCTTTGCCAAGTATATAGATGCATTAAGATAACATAGCAATATAATGGTATCCCCAACAAGTAAATAAAAGATGTTCCAACAAGGAACGGCCTCCAAACTTCACCTGCAACTAGCAACGCTATAAGAGGGGCTGAGCAAAGCGGTAACATAGCCAATCAACGGTTTGCTAGGACAAGGTGGGTTAGAGGTTTGACATGGCAATTGGGAGGCTGACAAGCAAAAGGTAGGCATCGTAGCATTGGCAAAGCAAGAGCGAGCAAACTAGCATAGCAAAGATAGTAGTGATTTCGAGGGTGTGATCATCTTGCCTGCACAGTTGTCAGAGTTGACTGGATCCTCACAAGCAAACTCAACGGGCTCCTCGGTAGCGAACTCGTCTCCCGGCTCTACCCAAACAAGACAAACAAGCAACAAGGATACAATCAACCACGTGCAAGACCAAGCAATATGATGAAATGATGATATGCTATGCGGGATGCGATGCGGGATGCAAAATGCAAGATATGACAGGAAATGCATGAACCTGGCCTCAACTTGGAATTCCAAGGGTGCCACTGGATAGAGGGGATGAAATCGCTTGAAAACGATATAAAGATCATTGGAATCGGAGTTACGGTTTGGAAATGGCAAGCGTTTTAAGATATGACACCGGTCTGCGATTTACAGCAAGTAGGCATCTAAATGCAACGAAATGAACATGCTAAAGCCACCAAACAAGACAAAAAAATACATGGTAGGGATGCACACAAGATGCTTAACAAAAGACTAGCACTGAGACACGGCCAATTCATCCATTAAGAGGTTCAAACAAGCATGGCAAAAACGCAAATGCAAAACAGATTCCAGACTTAGTGAAATTAACACTAGTCTGAAATTTCAGATCACGATGCTCTCTTCGGAGCAGCAAAACAACATGATACATGACCTGTACATGACAAGTAAGAACATGGCATGGAGCTACTCAACAATCTTAACAAAACACCCAAAGTGACCTGGGGCCAAAAGGGTTCACAAAATATATTAACGGGCACACGAACATAGCATAAAACACAATCAGTTTTCAGACTTAGTGAAAACTGAGACATGCTGAAATATAACTCACGAAGGCATGTAAACAAGCTCGATGCACTCACCACGGTGCAAGTCATGGCAAGGCAGGCATACACCCATTAAGAAGGCACAAAATACAAGCTAGACATGGCAAGAACAATGGCATAGCATGCACGGATCAACTACAACAACGCCGGCAAAATCGCAAACGAGTTGACGATCTGCCCAGATTCACCATGAAGCAAAAGTAGAGCTCGATTGACTCAAGCTATGGTGCTCCATAATTGCAAACAAAGATATAGATGGATAGAGCATAACATGAATAACAAAAGTCCCTTACTGATCATCCTCAAAAGAGGCACTGATCACTAGGAAACAAGCTGAACATATGGCATCATGAACTAAAATATCCCAGACTTAGTGAAAACAACAAAGTCCCTGAAAACAGATTTCCCGGGTGCCTCTCTTTGCGAGCTTGCACAAGTCACCACACATATCCTAAAAATGCATGGGTTGCACCTATGGAAAGAAGACAAAATTCTTAACAAAACATATGAAGGACTCACAGGCATATCATGCACACAATAATCATGGCAAAAATGACAAAAGTCTAAGATGAACTAGCAGATCTGACAATTAACTCACGAAGCCTCCTTCTAACAGCATTTTGGGCACCAAGATGAGCTCAAATGAAAATGATGCAATGGAATGAAATGATGTACTCGTCGAGAAGAACATTTTGATATATCATATGTCCAAAACGGAGCTATGGATGCAAAGTTACGGACGGTCAAAGTATGCATAAAAAATCTGGAAGGAGAGGGAAAAGTCAACCGCGTCCAGATCTAGGGTTCCTCGGCACGCGAACCGAGGTCCGATCTGAGTTCGCCGGAATCGTGCTCCTGTTCACCGGCGATGACGGGGGAGGAGGCGGCGGCTTGCCGGAGTGCGAGGGAGGCCGGAGGACGGGGCGGCGGAGCCGGCCGGTGGCGGCGAGACGGCGGTGTGGAGGAGGAGGCCGGGCCGGGCGGTGGAGAGGCGGCCGCGGCGGCGCGGTCCGGCGCGGTGGCAGTGCGGTGGCGCGGGCGGCCGGCGATGGAGGAGAAGGGCGGCGGGCGGCGGCTCGTCTCCTCGGGCCGGGAGGGCTGGCGATGGGCCCCGCGGGCCCTGACGGCGGCGGCGAAGTGGGGCTCGCGGGTGCTGACGTGGCGGCGGCGGGTGGATCGGACGTTGTCCGGTGCGGCCGGACACGTCCGGTGCGGCTGAGATCTGGGATTAGGGTTTGGACGGGGAAGAAGATCCGAATTTGGAGGGGGCTATATATAGGCATAAGTGGAGCTAGGAGAGTCCAAATGAGGTGCGGTTTGCGGCCACGCGATCGTGATCGAACGCTCTAGGACATGGAGCAGAGTTTGGTGGGTTTTGGGCCAAATTTGAGGGGTGTTGGGCTGCAACACACACGAGGCCTTTTCGGTCCCTCGGTTAACCGTTGGAGTATCAAACGAAGTCCAAATGATACGAAACTTGACAGGCGGTCTACCGGTAGTAAACCAAGGCCGCATGGCAAGTCTCGGTCCAATCCGGAAATGTTTAATCCCCACACACGAAAGAAAGCTAGAAATGACCTCCGGATGAGAACGAAGCGTCGGAATGCAAAACGGACAACGGGGAAAATGCTCGGATGCATGAGACGAACACGTATGCAAATGCAATGCACATGATGACATGATATGAGATGCATGAAAACGAAAACAACACACGGAGACAAAGACCCGAACCCGAGAAATAAATATAACTTAACGCCGAAAACGGCAAGAGTTGGAGTACAAATTGGGAAAGTTACACCCGGGGTGTTACAACACTCCACCACTACGAAAAGATCTCGTCCCGAGATCTAGGACTGAAAGAACTCCGGGTACTCGGAACGGAGGTGATCCTCGCGTTCCCAGGTAGCTTCACGGTGGGAATGGTGAGACCACTTGACTTTGAGAAATTTGATTGACTTGTTGCGAGTCTTGCGTTCAGTCTCTTCAAGAATAGCAACTGGGTGCTCACGATAAGAGAGATCTTCTTGGAGCTCAATGTCCTCGAAGTTGACGATGCGGTCAGGAGTCTTGAAGCACTTTCGAAGCTGAGAGACGTGGAACACATCATGAACATTTGCAAAGTTTGAAGGAAGCTCGAGTTGATAGGCGAGGTCGCCTCTCTTGCTGACAATCTTGAAAGGTCCCACGTATCTAGGGGCAAGCTTCCCTTTGATACCGAAGCGACGAGTACCTTTCATAGGAGAGACACGGAGGTAAACATGATCTCCGATCTCGAAAGCCAAATCACGGTGCTTACTATCATAGTAGCTCTTCTGGCGGGATTGGGCTGCTTTGAGGTTATCACGAATGACTTTGCACATTTCTTCTGCTTCTGTGATTAAGTCATTACCCAGCAGCTGACGTTCACCGGTTTCAGACCAGTTGAGAGGGGTACGGCACTTCCTGCCATACAGAATTTCAAAAGGGGCCTTGCCCGAACTTGCTTGAAAACTGTTGTTATAGGAGAATTCAGCATAAGGAAGACAATCCTCCCACTTCATGCCGAAGGAGATCACACAAGCCCTGAGCATATCTTCAAGAATTTGGTTGACACGCTCGACTTGACCGCTTGTTTGAGGATGGAAAGCTGTGCTGAAGCGGATGTTGGTGCCCATGGCCTTCTGAAAAGAATCCCAAAACTTCGAGGTAAAGATACTGCCACGGTCTGAAGAGATCACTTGAGGAATACCGTGCAGAGAGACAATGCGAGAGGTATAGAGTTCCGCCAATTGAGCCGCAGTGATCGACTCTTTGATAGGCAGAAAGTGAGCCACTTTGGTGAGCTTGTCGATGACAACAAATATAGCATCATTGCCACGCTTGGACTTTGAAAACCCAGTCACGAAGTCCATTTCAATGTGGTCAAACTTCCATTCTGGAATGGCAAGAGGTTGGAGGAGACCAGCTGGCCTTTGGTGTTCTGCCTTCACTCTTCTGCAGACATCACATTCATTCACGAATTGAGCGATCTCGCGCTTCGTTCGAGTCCACCAATAAGCTTTCTTGAGGTCCTGATACATCTTCGTGCTCCCAGGGTGGATGGAGAGGAGAGAATTGTGAGCCTCGTTCATGATCACTTTACGAAGTTCACCTTTGGGCACAACAATACGATCCTCGAAGAAGAGAGTGTCCTTGTCATCAAGGCGGTAGCACTTGTACTTGGACTGACTCTTGGCAATCCCAATCTTCACCTTTTTCACCATAGCATCAAGAAGCTGGGCTTGGCGAATCTGGTCTTCTAAGGTAGGAGAGACTTGAAGGTTGGCGAGGAAACCTTGAGGAACAACTTGCAGATTAAGCTTGCGGAAAGCTTCACAAAGCTCGGGTTGATAAGGCTTGAGAATCAGACTGTTGCAGTAGGCCTTTCTGCTCAAAGCGTCAGCAATCACATTGGCCTTGCCTGGAGTATACTCAATACTCGGATTATACTCTTGAATCATTTCGACCCATCGAGTTTGCCTTAGGTTGAGATTAGGCTGAGTGAAGATGTACTTGAGACTCTTGTGATCAGTGAAAATGTCCACTTTTCTTCCCAATAGAAGATGTCTCCAAGTCAAAAGAGCATGCACAACTGCCGCCAACTCGAGATCATGAGTGGGGTAGTTCTTCTCATTAGGCTTCAACTGGCGAGATGTATAAGCAACAACTTTCTTCTCTTGCATCAATACTGCGCCAAGACCTTGGAGAGAGGCATCACAAAAGACCTCGTACGGCTTGGATTCATCAGGCGGAGTCAAAACTGGAGCAGTGATCAACTTCTCTTTCAAAGTGTTGAAAGCAATATCACACTCCGGAGACCAAACATACTTGACGTGCTTCTGAAGAAGATTTGAGAGAGGCTTCGCGATCTTGGAAAAGTTTTCAACGAATCTTCGACAGTAGCTTGCGAGACCGAGAAAACTGCGGAGTTGCTTCACATTCTGAGGAGGTTCCCAATTCACAATTGCGGATACCTTCTCGGGATTCACGGAAATGCCCTTGGCAGAGATGATATGACCAAGATAAATAACCTCATCGAGCCAAAATTCACACTTGGAGAACTTGGCATAGAACTGATGTTCCCTGAGTTTATCGAGAACCAAACGCAAGTGCTTGGCATGATCTTCCTTGTTCTTCGAGAAAACCAGAATGTCATCGAGATAGACCAAAACGAAGTCATTGGTGTAGGCGTTGAAGATGAAGTTCATCATGCGAGAGAACGTCGGAGGAGCGTTGGCGAGGCCAAAAGACATGACAGTGTATTCATATGAACCAAAGCTTGTTCTGAATGCTGTCTTGGGAATATCTTCTTCACGAATGCGAATCTGGTGATAACCCATACGGAGATCAAGCTTGGAGAATACTTGGGCACCTTTGAGTTGTTCGAATAGCTCATTGATGTTGGGAAGTGGGTATTTGTTCTTGATGGTCTTCTTGTTCACTGGACGGTAATCAACACAAAGTCGGTCCGTTCCATCCTTCTTCTTCACAAAAAGAACACCACAACCCCACGGAGAAGTAATAGGCCGGATGAGACCCAATCTTTCTTGCTCATCGAGTTGCTTCTTCAGCTCCTTCAACTCTTCAGGTCCGAGCTTGTAAGGACGTTTGCACACAGGTTCCGTGCCAGGCTCAAGTTCAATCACGAATTCAACTGGCCGGTGCGGAGGCATTCCTGGGAGCTCTTCTGGAAAGACGTCTTGATATTCGCAAACGACTGGAATTTGAGAGATGGCATCCAATTCACCCTTATCATTGAGAGAAAACAGACGGATAGTATTATCCCGAGCAGCAAAGACAATTACATCCTCAGACGAATGAGTCAATTGAATCTGCCTGGCTGCACAATCAAGATGTGCCTTGTGCTTAGAAAGCCAATCCATCCCGAGAATAAGATCAATATCCGAGTCACCGAGAACCGTAGGAGAAGCCAAGAACTTGTAGTCACCCAAAGTGATAGAAACATCCGAAACGATGGAGTTAGCCTGCATGCGCTTGCCGGGAGAGACAACTGCTAAAGGACTAGGCAAAACTTGTGAAACCAATTCATGCCTATTTGTAAACGGTCTCGAGATGAAGCAATGCGATGCACCAGTGTCAAAAAGAACTTTTGCAGGAATATCATTAACAGGAAGGTTACCCATGATCACATCTGACGAGTCCTCTGCCTGAGCTGCATTCATCAAATTGACCTTGGCATGCTTGGGGTTATGCTTGACCACAGCTGTACTTGCCGACCTGACAGGAGGAGGAGGAGGAAGACGCCTCTGGTTGAAACACTTGTTGGCATAGTGACCCTTCTGTTGGCACTTGTTGCACGTGACCTCTGAAAGAGGACGGTGATACGGAGCACTCGATCTTGGAGCTTGAGACGAAGCCTTGTTCTGAAAGCCTGGGTTGGGTGGGTGGGAAGAACCACTGCCACCTTTGCTCTTCTACTGATACGGTTGACGGAACGGAGGAGGAGGAAGCCAAAACTTCTGCTGCTTAGCCACTTGAGTAGAGGAAGAAGGAGTAACATCTCTGACTCGCTTCCTGGAAGCATCACACCTCAACTGAGCAGCCTCTTGCTTCAGTGCCATGTTGTAGAACTCATCGTATCTCAAAGGCTCAAAGAGAACAAGAGCGAGCTGAATATCTTCTCTGAGACCACCCCTGAACTGATATATCATGCTCTTCTCATCAGGCACGTCCTGCTTGGCAAAGCGGGCAAGCTTATGGAACAATTTGTTGTAGTCATAGACAGACAAAGAGCCTTGCTTCAGATTGCGGAATTCCTCACGCTTGCTTTCAACCACGCTCTGCGGAATGTGATGAGCACGGAAATCTCGACGGAAATCATCCCAAGTGATAACACGTCCACCTCTGGAATCCTTGTACTGCTGGAACCATTCTGCAGCTTGATCTTTGAGTTGGAAGGAAGCGAACTTCACAAAGTCCTCAGGCCTGACGTTACTGCACTCGAAATGCTTACACAGATCCACAAGCCAATCGTCAGCATCGGTTGCCTCAACACAATTGCTGAAAGTCTTTGGCCCGTTAGCAAGGAACTGGTTGAGTGTAGCAAAGTGACTCTGGTTGCTTCCTTGATTCCCTTGACTGCCTTGATTGCGCTCTTGGAGAATTTGCATGATCAGCTGAGTGTTTGCATTGGTTGCGGCCATCACAGCTTGCCATGCCTCTGGAGGAGGTGGAGGCGGTGGCGGATCTTGATTCTGGTTCTGACTGGTGCTCTTAGCGGGAGCCATCCTGAAGAGGTTGACCACCGTTAGCACATAGACAGATAAATATTGAAGCTGAATCCAACGGAATGAAAATTGCAACATATAGTCTCCACATCCGAACAAAATGAACGAATGCATTCCTCTTCAAATGGTCACATATCCATAAATTGAGAAGCCACGTAGAATTAAGGTAGAGAAATAAATCAACAAGGTACGGATCAAGAACGAATAATCGGTAAGAAATCCCAATCTCAAACCAATATCCGTGGAAGAAGAACTAGAGCTACAAGAATTCCCACTTATGAAACTCCCGAACCTTTCCGGTTATGCAATCAGGTGTTGGGGATACAGGGGAAGCATAATATCTCACCCAAACTAGCAAATCCTACATCCAGCTGTATCCATCCTTCAACACATAACCAAGAAAAACTTCGTAAACCATCTACCTCAACCTTTGAAAAGCATCCGTTATACAAGTTATGGCGATACTCCCGAACTCCCTCCCCAGTACTGGGTGGCGTCGAGGTTATCTCACCAACGAACTGCATAAAAGAGATTTTCGATGTCGGCGAACATATCTCAAGTATTCCAGAATTGCAACGATAAAATTATGATGACAACACCTCAGAGCTCAACTCCCCGGGACACTTCCACTAAACCCCTGACAGGAGGCACCAAGACAGTATTCTCATCATAAGCCATCGGAACAAATCCAAGATACTCGCGTGATCCTAAAATTTTTTTTAGTGAAATTTGAGAAGAGAAGAGTCAAAACTCTACGTCAGGATGTCTTACCAGAGCGATGAGGAGACTGGGAAGTAAAAAGAATTCCTAAACTCTCCGATATATAATTCCTAAGGACTCAAAACATTTTTCTAGACACAACTCGGCTGCTAAGACGATCAAGCAATGGGGCTCCTAAGGTCGGGGAAGGCTCTGATTACCAACTTGTAACACCCTCGATGCGGCTATAGCTCCCACGTGTCGAGGCACGACTTAGAGACATAACCGCATTGAAAGCAATGTCGCAAGTCAGGCAATCATTACAACAACCCATGTAATATATAATAAAAGGGGAAGAACATAGTTGGCTTACACTCGCCACGTCACATCAAAGTACATAAATAACATCCATCAGACAAACACTCATGGCCCGACTACGGCGCCAAAAATGGAAAAGAACCCAACATGCGACAAGGCCCTGAATCAAACCCCAACTAGGCACCACTACTGATCATCGGGAAAGGAAACATAATAACGCTGAGAGTCCTCGTCAAACTCCCACTTGAGCTCGTACTCGTCACCTGGAGCGAAATCACCTGGACCTGCATCTGGAATTATAGTATCTGTGAGCCACGGGGACTCAGCAATTTCGCACCCTCGCGATCAAAAGTATTTAAGCTCATAGGAATGGATGAGGCAAATATATGTGGAGCTGCAGCAAGCGACTAGCATATATGGTGGCTATCTTATACGCAAAAGAGAGCGAGAAGAGGAGGCAAGGCGCGAGCGAGAATCTAGAGGAACAACATGCGCAAGCATTACTCCAACACCGTGTCCACTTTCCGGACTCCGCCGAAAAGAGGCCATCACGGCAACACACTCAGTTGATTCATTTTAATTAATTAAGGTTTAAGTTATCTACAACCGGACATTAACAAATTCCCATCTGCCCATAACCGTGGGCACGGCTTTCGAAAGTTCAATCCCTGCAGGGGAGTCCCAACTTAGCCCATGACAAGCTCTCACGGTCAACGAAGGAATAGACCTCCACCCGAGACACACCGATCAGACTCGGTAACCCGGTACAACAAGACAATTCGACAGGTTAAAACAAGACCAGCAACACCGCCCGAATGTGCCGACAAATCCCGATAGGAGCTGCACATATCTCTTTCTCAGGGCACACTCAGATTGTCCTGGGTACGGGTAGGCCAGCCCAGAGTTGCCCCTGGTGGCCACCGGTAGCTGACAGGTGGACCAACACTCAGAGGAGCACTGGCCCGGGGGGGGGTAAAATAAGATGACCCTTGAGTCTGCAGAACCCAAGGGAAAGAAAAGGCTAGGTGGCAAATGGTAAAACCAATGTTGGGCATTGCTGGAAAAGCTTTAATCAAGGCGAACTATCAAGGGGTTCCCATTATAACCCAACCGCGTAAGGAACGCAAAAATCCGGGAACTTAACACCGATATGACGGAAACTAGGGCGGCAAGAGTGGAACAAAACACTAGGCGAGAGGCCGAGCCTTCCACCCTTTGCCAAGTATATAGATGCATTAAGATAACATAGCAATATAATGGTATCCCCAACAAGTAAATAAAAGATGTTCCAACAAGGAACGGCCTCCAAACTTCACCTGCAACTAGCAACGCTATAAGAGGGGCTGAGCAAAGCCCAATCAACGGTTTGCTAGGACAAGGTGGGTTAGAGGTTTGACATGGCAATTGGGAGGCTGACAAGCAAAAGGTAGGCATTGTAGCATTGGCAAAGCAAGAGCGAGCAAACTAGCATATCAAAGATAGTAGTGATTTCGAGGGTGTGATCATCTTGCCTGCACAGTTGTCAGAGTTGACTGGATCCTCACAAGCAAACTCAACGGGCTCCTCGGTAGCGAACTCGTCTCCCGGCTCTACCCAAACAAGACAAACAAGCAACAAGGATACAATCAACCACGTGCAAGACCAAGCAATATGATGAAATGATGATATGCTATGCGGGATGCGATGCGGGATGCAAAATGCAAGATATGACAGGAAATGCATGAACCTGGCCTCAACTTGGAATTCCAAGGGTGCCACTGGATAGAGGGGATGAAATCGCTTGAAAACGATATAAAGATCATTGGAATCGGAGTTACGGTTTGGAAATGGCAAGCGTTTTAAGATATGACACCGGTCTGCGATTTACAGCAAGTAGGCATCTAAATGCAACGAAATGAACATGCTAAAGCCACCAAACAAGACAAAAAAATACATGGTAGGGATGCACACAAGATGCTTAACAAAAGACTAGCACTGAGACACGGCCAATTCATCCATTAAGAGGTTCAAACAAGCATGGCAAAAACGCAAATGCAAAACAGATTCCAGACTTAGTGAAATTAACACTAGTCTGAAATTTCAGATCACGATGCTCTCTTCGGAGCAGCAAAACAACATGATACATGACCTGTACATGACAAGTAAGAACATGGCATGGAGCTACTCAACAAGCTTAACAAAACACCCAAAGTGACCTGGGGCCAAAAGGGTTCACAAAATATATTAACGGGCACACGAACATAGCATAAAACACAATCAGTTTTCAGACTTAGTGAAAACTGAGACATGCTGAAATATAACTCACGAAGGCATGTAAACAAGCTCGATGCACTCACCACGGTGCAAGTCATGGCAAGGCAGGCATACACCCATTAAGAAGGCACAAAATACAAGCTAGACATGGCAAGAACAATGGCATAGCATGCACGGATCAACTACAACAACGCCGGCAAAATCGCAAACGAGTTGACGATCTGCCCAGATTCACCACGAAGCAAAAGTAGAGCTCGATTGACTCAAGCTATGGTGCTCCATAATTGCAAACAAAGATATAGATGGATAGACCATAACATGAATAACAAAAATCCCTTACTGATCATCCTCAAAAGAGGCACTAATCACTAGGAAACAAGCTGAACATATGGCATCATGAACTAAAATATCCCAGACTTAGTGAAAACAACAGTCCCTGAAAACAGATTTCCCGGGTGCCTCTCTTTGCGAGCTTGCACAAGTCACCACACACATCCTAAAAATGCATGGGTTGCACCTCTGGAAAGAAGACAAAATTCTTAACAAAACATATGAAGGACTCACAGGCATATCATGCACACAATAATCATGGCAAAAATGACAAAAGTCTAAGATGAACTAGCAGATCTGACAATTAACTCACGAAGCCTCCTTCTAACAGCATTTTGGGCACCAAGATGAGCTCAAATGAAAATGATGCAATGGAATGAAATGATGTACTCGTCGAGAAAAACATTTTGATATATCATATGTCCAAAACGGAGCTACGGATGCAAAGTTACGGATGGTCAAAGTATGCATAAAAAATCTGGAAGGAGAGGGAAAAGTCAACCGCGTCCAGATCTAGGGTTCCTCGGCACGCGAACCGAGGTCAGATCTGAGTTCACCGGAATCGTGCTCCTATTCACCAGCGATGATGGGGGAGGAGGCGGCGGCTTGCCGGAGTGCGAGGGAGGCCGGAGGACGGGGCGGCGGCGCCGGCCGGTTGAGGGGGGGCGGCGGAGCCGGCCGGTGGCGGCGAGACGGCGGCGTGGAGGAGGCGGCCGGGCCGGGCGGCGGAGAGGCGGCCGCGGCGGCGCGGTCCGGCGCGGTGGCAGTGCGGTGGCGCGGGCGGCCGGCGATGGGGGAGAAGGGCGGCGGGCGGCGGCTCGTCTCCTCGGGCCGGGAGGGCTGGCGATGGGCCCTGCGGGCCCTGACGGCGGCGGCGAAGTGGGGCTCGCGGGTGCTGACGTGGCGGCGGCGGGTGGATCGGACGTTGTCCGGTGCGGCCGGACACGTCCGGTGCGGCTGAGATCTGGGATTAGGGTTTGGACGGGGAAGAAGATCCGAATTTGGAGGGGGCTATATATAGGCATAAGTGGAGCTAGGAGAGTCCAAATGAGGTGCGGTTTTCGGCCACGCGATCGTGATCGAACGCTCTAGGACATGGAGCAGAGTTTGGTGGGTTTTGGGCCAAATTTGAGGGGTGTTGGGCTGCAACACACACGAGGCCTTTTCGGTCCCTCAGTTAACCGTTGGAGTATCAAACGAAGTCCAAATGATACGAAACTTGACAGGCGGTCTACCGGTAGTAAACCAAGGCCGCATGGCAAGTCTCGGTCCAATCCGGAAATGTTTAATCCCCACACACGAAAGAAAGCTAGAAATGACCTCCGGATGAGAACGAAGCGTCGGAATGCAAAACGGACAACGGGGAAAATGCTCGGATGCATGAGACGAACACGTATGCAAATGCAATGCACATGATGACATGATATGAGATGCATGAAAACTAAAACAACACACGGAGACAAAGACCCGAACCCGAGAAATAAATATAACTTAACGCCGGAAACGGCAAGAGTTGGAGTACAAATTGGGAAAGTTACACCCGGGGTGTTACAGGCAGGGATACCTAGAAGGCACCTATGGTGTACGCCTACTCGTATCTTCCCCAATTCCCCTCCTGAATGGACTTGAGTTAACATCGTAGTAGAGTTTTCATTTGATGGCATCTCCTGTATTTGTTGTTTATTTGATCATGCAACCTGTATTCAGTTGTGATGTGTGTTTAAGCTATTCTCTAAAATGTTTCCTTATTTGCTTTTCAGTAAGTATAGAGAACAAACGAAATTGGACTCGTAACTGGAATTGTCGGAAAAAATCCATGCTGGAATTCTATCTATGGTAGAAATAAAGGTATCAGCATTAAATTGTGGTCAATACAAATCCTGGACTGCAATTCTTTTGCTGGAAGTCATGTGTGTGAGGAAAAATGAGGCAGTGGCTGCAGCTTTTGCTGAATTCAAAGCCTGTACAGCCAAGCAGCATCTTGACCACACAAGCTGAAGCAAAAATCCAAGCTCAAGTGGGTTACTGGCGCTTTCTGTACGCGTTGAGCATCTATGGCCTATGTTTTTTTTTTTACATAATGGGCTTGTTTGAAACTTCTGCTCAGTGTCCCAGAGACAGCACCTAACAAAGCTCCATTTGCTTTGTTTCCAGTCACTGTGCCTGAAGCTTGTCTCTCAACCAGTAGAATAATTTGCCCAGCTTGCTTTTTTCTGATCTCGTGCTTGCTTTTTTCTGCTTGAGCAGGAGGATGAACTGGGACTGCATGCCTACAGTAGAGTGGCGCAGGCACTAATTTGAACATGAATCTCGGCGTAAATGCTCTGCGCTTTCGTTTGTGCATGGACAGATTCGGTGTATGTTTCCGCATATACCACTACAATTCGTTGAACGATGGAATGTCTCTTCACAGATAGGGAGCTGTTGTTAGCATGTCTGTGATGGCACTAGCTGAGTTGAATTTCGAAGAATTTTTGAGGTTGAATTGGTATCCACTTCTCTTTTAGTCTTTATATCAGTATCATACACGTACTGAATTGGAGAAAGCAAGCACAGATGGCAACCTCGTCTGATCAACCTCCATTAGAAAGTGATAAAGGGAGCTGTTCTCTCAACTCGACGATTGTCCATAGAATATTACCTTAGCTGCTAATTTTCCTGTATAATAAGCAGGCACCTAACCCAGGTGAAGGATGACATGATGAGAAAGAAAAGCACAAGCCTGATTGTTTAGTTTCAGGCAGCACTGCAATGCAAATGCAAATGCCATTTTGTTGCCTATTGTTTGCATGTTGTGTTTGGCTGGGGTATGTGATTCAATACACACTGCAACTCTAGTGTTATGAGGTCCTCGCGAACACACACCAGTTGAGTGGAAGCTGTTGCTGGATGACTATTCTTCAGTGTCTATCGCCATCTTTGCCTACTGGATGATTATTAGCTCTTGTTTGGATGCTAGCACACCCCTTTGGCAGCTGCTGCTGGGCAGCCTGTTTTTCTTTTTCTCATGTCTGTTGAAAAATGAAAGCATTTGAAGGCAGGGTACCCACAGATGCCTACTCGTATTTTCCCGATTCCCCTCTGTCACAACGTGTTTACTGAATAGACTCGAGTTAACATTGCAGTAGAGTTTTCATTTGATGGTATCTTCTGTGATTGGTTTGATGTTATTTCTTGCTTATTTGATCATGGAACTTGTAACTGTTTCAGTTATGGAAATTCCATAAAGAAATTGAATCAGCTTTTCTTAATCTATTCTCTAAAATGTTTCCCTTTTTTGCTTTTCAGCTGGTACATAGAAGAAAAGATTTAGCTGAAGGAATTGTGGGAATTCGGTGCTGGAATTCCATCGATGGTAGAAATGAAAGGTCTCAGTGCTGAATGGTGGCCAATACAAATTCTGGGCCACATGTCTTGCTGGAAGTCATGTGTCTGAGAAAAACGAGGCAGTGGCTGCAGCTTTTGTGGAATTCAAAGGCTGCGCAGCCAAGGGGAATTTTCACCACACAAGTTGAAGTAAAAAAAAACAGGCTCAAGTGGGTTATTGGCGCTTTCTGCAGTAATAATCCATAAAAACAGGCTCAAGGAAAAAAAGGCTTTAAGCATGACAGTCACGGTAATCAATAAAAACAGGCTCAAGGGAATGCAAACAGTAATCAATATCCACTCGCTCGTCGCCCTCGGGTCATCTGTCGAACCGTCCCAATCAAAAATCTGAGAAGGCACTTGCGAGGCAGAAGAATACTTACCTGTTTTGGAATAACGGCGAGTGATAGTAGCTCATGGACTTGTGTCTGGAATTGTGGGATGCTGGAATTCCATGGATGGTAGAAATAAAGGTCTCAGTGTTGAATTGTGGTCAATACAAATCCTGTACCACAAGTCTTTGCTGGAAGCCTGTGGCTGCAGCTTTTGTGGAATTCAAAGCCTGCACATCAAGCTAATAAGTGGGCTACTGGCGCTTTGTGTAGTGATCAGAAGGGTGCGAAATCCACTCGTCGACCTCCCATCATCCGTCGAATCGGCCAATCAAAATCTGACAAGGCACTGAGCAAGGTAGAAGAAGACTTTGTTTTTGGAACAATGGGAGGTGCTCTCTGTACGGTTATTAATTAGCATGTCAGTCACTGCACTAGCTGAGTTGAATTTCGACGGGGTTTCTAGGTTGAATCGGTATCCGCTTCTCTCATCTGACCAGGGAGCTGCAGAAACATTACTATGGCTGACCTGCATTGTAAGCGAAAAGGGAACAGTACATGCTGCAAAATTAATCTGATAATACTAGACACCAAGTTTCAGAAAGCAGTGGACTGCTCGTCTTTGTCCTAGTACTGGGACAAAGAGGCTGGACTCCAAGATGCTGGAGGCGACGCTGGAGATGGAGAAGCTCTTCTGGTCCAAGAGGCTGAACTCCGAGATATTCTTCGCCCCCAACTAGGAGCCATTCATCACATATCGGCCGGTCGCCTTAGGAAGGAATAAATAAATTTAGTTAGGAGATTGAAACTCTTTGAGCGTGGTGAGTCTGTCGGTTGAGCTGCTGGTGGTTTTTTTTTTGAGCATCAGTACAGACACAAGCTTAGAAAAATCTTTTCTGTTTAGTTAGGAGATTGAAATTGTTTAGTTACTCCTTATTGCGTGCTTCTTTTCTGTTTTGTCATAACTTTCTCTTTTGTGACTATTTCTTCACTTCTGTTCTGGAAGACAGTTTGAGGATTTAGAAAATTCTATTTTGACGTTTAGAAAAAAACTTTTCGTTTACAATCTTTGTAGCAATTTTTATTTTTATTTTTCATCTTTGTATGGCTTCAGTTGTTTTGGGCTGCCTCATGTTTATTCTGAGCAGGCCCTCACTTGTGGACAGACCCTGTTTATTTCTTTAGACAAAGGAAAAACACTTCGATATTAATACCCTGTTGTATAAAACTACGCCCATATCTATATCTATACTACTATTAAACAAGCAAACATATTCACCGCTAACTACACCCAGACTAATCTACACACAACAGCGCGGAGAAATTACAGCCTCTTGATTAGATCACTTAATTTAATATAACCGTTTAGATTACACTAACCCTGAGCCAAAATCGCGTTTAGCATTTTTTCTGGGCGGACGAAAACTCTGCCGTCCCGAGAAGTACTCATCAAAATCCCTACGCGAGGACGTAGCGTCCATCTATCCCCACCTCTGTCGTTCCTATCGCCCTCCCTCTGCCACCGCCGGTGCTCTAGGGAGGATCAAGCCCCCGCCTGCCGTTCCCCACACCTCCCTCCTCTCTTATCCTCGTCGCTGCCATAGGATGCCGCCGGACGAAGCTCGGCCTGCGTCGATAGCGTCGGGTCCCTCTCCTTCCTCGGGCGGCGGCGCAAGACACAGCTGGCTCGCCCTGCGCCGGCGACGGCGGGGTCCCTCTCCTTCCTCGGGCAGCGGCGGCGGTGCAGGACACAGCGGGCTCGGCCTGCGCCGGTGACGGCGGGGACCCTCTCCTCCCTCAAGCAGCGGCGGCGGCGCGACACGCAGTGGGCGGCCATGGATGCAGCGCTGGGTGCGGGGCGTGGCGGCTCTTGTGGGACAGGCGCGCAACGGTGCCGTGGCGGCTGCCGTGTCCGATGCTCTGCACTGGAGGCAGAGCGGCACCGTCACCTGGCCAAGGACCAGGGCAGCTTTCCGAGTGGTGGAACGTCTTCGTACAGCGCGGGTGAGGTTGTGTTTCCTCTGCGTTGTACATTTGGATCCCGGAGTGTACGGCGATAACTGTGATGTTGTCGCCAATCTCACATCTTGTTTCTTCAAATTGTGTTCTTTGAAATCTAAAGTGTGCATCTGTGAATGATAGTTCCTAGAGCGCAGTGTGGTTAGGGGCGACCAAAACGTATCGGGATGTACTGGTTGACAATGTTTGATCTACTTTGATTCCGATATAGGCCTCTCTTTCTTCAATCATTTACTGTTGCTTTTTTCTCATTTCTTTGGCAGATTTCACAGCTCGCAAGTTCCAGTGTCCAAATGTTGATTTCAAACTTCAGATCCACAAGATTGGTAAGAAGTGCAATATTCTTTCTGCACACCTGCCTTGAGGTAGTAACAAAATCATTTGTGGCATGTTTAACTCAGTTGTTTGTGTTTACATAGGAGTGGAGTTCCAACTCTGCCAGTAAAACAAGATTAAGTGGGAGGGGCTGAAATTCTTTTGCATGGAATGTTTAACTGAATGATTTAAGATGGCCTTAAATTCTTTAGCTTGCAACTATTTAATGAAATTATTTTTAAGTGGGCTATCACAGTGACACCATACCTTGAGTACCACTTACTACATATGAAAAATAGATTATGATAATTGACCTTTCATGATCGGATCTCAGGCAATCATGATATTGTATTTTGCAGTTTTAATAATTCTGACTGGAGAGGTATTTCGTGACTTGTGAATGACAGGTTCAATACATAAAAAATCGTGTTCTATTTGTTATGTGCCATTCTGCGCAAGAACTTCATCCTCATTATGCTTTTCCCCCCTTTCATTTGAGTTAGTAAAGTGGTTTCTGCAAGACCAATATAATCTGGTAATGTTATTGCAATGCCACTGAAATTCTGTCGTGCTCATCAAACTCTTTGACCTTGCAGACTATAAAATATAGATTTCATTATTGGATTATCAAGTGGTTCAGAAGATTGGTTTCTCTTGCAAGCAGAGGATTTCCCTCACTGTATGGACCAGAAATTGAACGTATTATTGGTGTCTTTGTTACACGATCCGTGCCGTGTCGGGAACTCCTCTGCTACATACTCTTCTCCTGATTTTGAGATGAATAACCTACCATTTCAATCTGTGAAATATTGCTGAATTTTGTAAAATGTCAGATCATGGTACTTACAACCAATGGAAACCATAGAATTGATGTTCATGAAAGTGGACCAATTACTGTATTGAGGAAATGTAGCATGTAAGATTTAGAGTACTTTCATATGAGAATGCTTTGCGCTACCAGGCGTTGATGATCTTTGTATATTTCAATGGGCCTTTGCGAAGGATCTTCACGTTAAAGGCTCCTCCTATTCTCAAGATGCGGTAAGCTTTGAGATTGATTTCTTTTTTGTTTCCCTTTCATTTTGGAGAAAGCAACTGACTTTCTGCTATATGGTTTCCCTTTTGTTTCAGAGCAAGCAACTTGCTTAATCTCTCAAGCAATTTACTCATATGTGTGATTGGAAAGATGACTGACATTTGATCTACGACACTACTAACTGAAGACGATTTTATGTTATGAGACTTTGGCCTGATTTCATAGATGTACTAAATTCTGAAGTTTGTTGTATGACACTACTATCTGACAAGTACATCTGTTCACACTTACTTGAGTGTACCCTATGTGTCAATTTGTGGTCTGTGATTTTAATATGTGTTTTTCCTTGTTCATGATAATCGTTTATTATCCATGCTATAATTGTATTGATAGGAAACTCAGATACATGTGTGGATACATAGACAACACCATGTCCCTAGTAAGCCTCTAGTTGACTAGCTCGTTGATCAATAGATGGTTATGGTTTCCTAACCATGGACAGTGGATGTCGTTGATAACGGGATCACATCATTAGGAGAATGATGTGATGGACAAGACCCAATCCTAAGCCTAGCACAAGATCATGTAGTTCGTATGCTAAAGCTTTTCTAATGTCAAGTATCATTTCCTTAGACCATGAGATTGTGCAACTCCCGGATACCGTAGGAGTGCTTTGGGTGTACCAAATGTCACAACGTAACTGGGTGACTATAAAGGTGCACTACGGGTATCTCCGAAAGTGTCTGTTGGGTTGGCACGAATCGAGACTGGGATTTGTCACTCCGTGTAAACGGAGAGGTATCTCTGGGCCCACTCGGTAGGACATCATCATAATGTGCACAATGTGATCAAGGAGTTGATCACGGGATGATGTGTTACGGAACGAGTAAAAAAACTTGCCGGTAACGAGATTGAACAAGGTATCGGGATACCGACGATCGAATCTCGGGCAAGTATCGTACCGCTAGACAAAGGGAATTGTATACGGGATTGATTAAGTCCTTGACATCGTGGTTCATCCGATGAGATCATCGTGGAACATGTGGGAGTCAACATGGGTATCCAGATCCCGCTGTTGGTTATTGACCGGAGAACGTCTCGGTCATGTCTGCATGTCTCCCGAACCCGTAGGGTCTACACACTTAAGGTTCGATGACGCTAGGGTTGTAAAGGAAGTTTGTATGTGGTTACCGAATGTTGTTCGGAGTCCCGGATGAGATCCCGGACGTCACGAGGAGTTCCGGAATGGTCCGGAGGTAAAGATTTATATATGGGAAGTCCTGTTTTGGTCACCGGAAGAGTTTCAGGGTTTATCGGTAACGTACCGGGACCACCGGGAGGGTCCCGGGGGTCCACCAAGTGGGGCCACCAACCCCGGAGGCTTGCATGGGCCAAGAGTGGTGAGGGACCAGCCCCTTAGTGGGCTGGTGCGCCTCCCACAAGGGCCCATGGCGCCTAAGAGGTGGAAAGGGGGCAAACCCTAGAGGATATGGGCCTTAAGGCCCATATTGGTGCGCCTCCCTCTCCTCTCCCCCTCTTGGCCGCCACCCTTGATCCCCATCTAGGGCTGCCGCCCCCCCTAGGGGTGGGAACCCTAGAGGGGGCGCAGCCCCTCCCCTTTCCTATATATATGAGGCCTAGGGCTGCCCATAACACACGCGATTTGATCTCTGGTTGGTGCAGCCCTGCATCTCTCTCTCCCTCCTCTTCTGTGGTGCTTGGCGAAGCCCTGCAGGATTGCCACGCTCCTCCATCACCACCACGCCGTTGTGCTGCTGCTGGATGGAGTCTTCCTCAACCTCTCCCTCTCTCCTTGCTGGATCAAGGCGTGGGAGACGTCACCGGGCTGCACGTGTGTTGAACGCGGAGGTGCCGTGCGTTCGGCACTTGGTCATCGGTGATTTGAATCACGACGAGTACGACTCCATCAACCCCGTTCACTTGAACGCTTCCGCTTAGAGATCTACAAGGGTATGTAGATGCACTCTCCTTCCCCTCGTTGCTGGTCTCTCCATAGATAGATCTTGGTGACACGTAGGAAAATTTTGAATTTCTGCTACGTTCCCCAACAGTGGCATCATGAGCTAGGTCTATTGCGTAGATTCTATGCACGAGTAGAACACAAAGTAGTTGTGGGCATTGATTTTGTTCAATATGCTTGCCGTTACTAGTCTTATCTTGATTCGGCGGCATCGTGGGATGAAGCGGCCCGGACCGACCTTACACGTACTCTTACGTGAGACAGGTTCCACCGACTGACATGCACTAGTTGCATAAGATGGCTAGCGGGTGTCTGTCTCTCCCACTTTAGTCGGATCGGATTCGATGAAAAGGGTCCTTATGAAGGGTAAATAGCAATTGGCATATCACGTTGTGGTCTTTGCGTAGGTAAGAAACGTTCTTGCTAGAAACCCATAGCAGCCACGTAAAACATGCAAACAACAATTAGAGGACGTCCAACTTGTTTTTGCAGGGTATGCTATGTGATGTGATATGGCCAAAGGATGTGATGAATGATATATGTGATGTATGAGATTGATCATGTTCTTGTAATAGGAATCACGACTTGCATGTCGATGAGTATGACAACCGGCAGGAGCCATAGGAGTTGTCTTAATTTATTTATGACCTGCGTGTCAACATAAACGTCATGTAATTACTTTACTTTATTGCTAACCGTTAGCTGTAGTAGTAGAAGTAATAGATGACGTGACAACTTCATGGAGACACGATGATGGAGATCATGATGATGGAGATCATGGTGTCATGCCGGTGACGATGATGATCATGGAGCCCCAAGATGGAGATCAAAGGAGCTATATGATATTGGCCATATCATGTCACTATTATTTGATTGCATGTGATGTTTATCATGTTTTTACATCTTATTTTCTTAGAACGACGGTAGTAAATAAGATGATCCCTTACAACAATCTCAATAAGTGTTCTCCCCTAACTGTGCACCGTTCCTAAAGTTCGTCGTTTCTAAGCACGCCGTGATGATCGGGTGTGATGGATCCTTACGTTCACATACAACGGGTGTTGACGAGCCTAGCATGTACAGACATGGCCTCGGAACACAGAAGACCGAAAGGTCGAGCATGAGTCATATAGAAGATACGATCAACATGAAGATGTTCACCGACGTTGACTAGTCCGTCTCACGTGATGATCAGACACGGCCTAGTTGACTCGGATCATGTAATCACTTAGATGACTAGAGGGATGTCTATCTAAGTGGGAGTTCATAAGATGAACTTAATTATCCTGAACATAGTCAAAAGGATTTTGCAAATTATGTCGTAGCTCACGCTATAGTTCTACTGTTTAGTTATGTTCCTAGAGAAAATTTAGTTGAAAGTTGATAGTAGCAATTATGCGGACTAGGTCCGTAAACCGAGGATTGTCCTCATTGCTTCATAGAAGGCTTATGTCCTTAATGCACCGCTCAGTGTGCTGAACCTCGAACGTTGTCTGTGGATGTTGCGAACATCTGACATACACGTTTTGATAACTACGTGATAGTTCAGTTAAACGGTTTAGAGTTGAGGCACCGAAGACGGTTTTTGAAACGTCACAAAACATATGAGATGTTTTGAGGGCTGAAATTGGGATTTCAGGCTTGTGCCCACGTCAAGAGGTATAAGACCTCCGACGATTTTCTTAGCCTACAAACTAAGGAGAAAAGCTCAATTGTTGAGCTTGTGCTCAGATTGTCTGAGTACAACAATCATTTGAATCGAGTGGGAGTTGATCTTCCAGATGAAATAGTGATGGTTCTCCGAAGTCATTACCACCAAGCTGCTAGAGCTTCGTGATGAACTATGATATATCAGGGACATATATGATGATCCTTGAGATATTCGCGATGTTTGACACCGCGAAAGTAGAAATCAAGAAGGAGCATCAATTGTTGATGGTTGGTGAAACCACTAGTTTCAAGAAGGGCAAGGGAACAAAGGGATACTTCATGAAACGGCAATTCAGCGGTTGCTCTAGTGAAGAAACCCAAGGTTGAACCCAAACCCGAGACTAAGTGCTTCTGTAATAAGGGGAACAGCCACTGGAGCAGAATTACCCTAGATACTTGGTAGATGAGAAGGCTGGCAAGGTCGATAGAAGTATATTGGATATACATTGTGTTGATGTGTACTTTACTAGTACTCCTAGTAGCACCAGGGTATTAGATACCGGTTCGGTTGCTAAGTGTTAGTAACTCGAAATAAAAGCTACGGAATAAACGGAGACTAGCTAAAGGTGAGCTGACGATATGTGTTGGAAGTGTTTTCCAATGTTGATATGATCAAGCATCGCACGCTCCCTCTACCATCGAGATTGGTGTTTGCATTGAGCATAGACATGATTGGATTATGTCTATCGCAATACGGTTATTCATTTAAGGAGAATAATGGTTACTCTGTTTATTTGAATAATACCTTCAATGGTCTTACTCCTAAAAATGAATGGTTTATTGAATCTCGATCGTAGTGATACACATGTTCATGCCAAAAGATAGTAATGATAGTACCACCTACTTGTGGCACAGCCACGTAAGTCATATCGGTATAAAACGCATGAAGAAGCTCCATGTTGATGGATCTTTGGACTCACTCATTTTTGAAAAGTTTGAGACATGCGAACCATGTCAATTGGTGTATATGCATGAAGAAACTCCATGCAAATGGACCGTTTGGACTCACTTGATTTTGAATCACTTGAGACATGCAAATCATACCACATGGGCAAGATGACTGAAAGCCTCGTTTTCAGTAAAATGGAACTAGAAAGCAACTTGTTGGAAGTAATACATTTTGATGTGTGCAGTCCAATGAGTGCTGAGGCGTGTAGTGGATATCGTTATGTTCTTTCTTCACAGATGATTTGAGTAGATGTTGAGTACATTTACTTGATGAATCACGAGTCTGAATTATTGAAAGGTTCAAGTAATTTCAGTGTGAAGTTGAAAGATCGTCGTGACAAGAGGATAAAAGATCTATGATATGATCATAGAGATGAATATCTGAATTACGAGTTTGGCACAAAATTAAGACATTGTGGAAATCGTTTCACAACTAATACAGCCTGGAACACCATAGTGTGATGGTGTGTCCGAACATCATAACTGCACCCTATTGGATATGATGCATACCATGATGTCTCTTATCGAATTACCACAATAGTTTATGGGTTAAGCATTAGAGACAACCACATTCACTTTAAAAAGGGGCACCATGTAATTCCGATGAGATGACACCGTATGAACTATGGTTTAGAGAAACCTAAGCTGTCATTTCTTAAAAGTTTGGGGCTGTGACGCTTATGTGAAAAAGTTTCAGGCTGATAAAGCTCGAACCCAAAGCGGATAAATGCATCTTCGTAGGACACCCAAAACAGTTGGGTATACCTCCTGTCTCAGATCTGAAAGCAATAAAGGATTGTTTCTAGAATCGGGTCCTTTCTCGAGGAAAAGTTTCTCTCGAAAGAATTGAGTGGGAGGATGGTGGAGACTTGATGAGGTTATTGAACCGTCACTTCAACTAGTGTATAGCAGGGCGCAAGGAGTTGTTCCTGTGGCACCTACACCAATTGAAGTGGAAGCTTATGATATTGATCATGAGACTTCAGATCAAGTCACTACCAAACCTCGTGGGATGACAAGGATGCGTACTACTTCAGAGTGGTACGTAATCCTGTCTTGGAATTCATGTTGCTAGACAACAATGAACCTACGAGCTATGAAGAAGCGATGGTGGGCCCGGATTCCGATGAATGGCTCGAGGCCATAAAATCCGAGAGAGGATCCATGTATGAAAACAGAGTGTAGACTTTGGAAGAACTACTTGATGGTCGTAAGGCTATTGAGTGTAGATGGATTTTAAAAGGAAGACGGACAATGATGGTAAATGTCACCATTAAGAAAGCTCGACTTGTCGTTAAGATGTTTTCTGACAAGTTCAAGGAGTTGACTACGGTGAGATTTTCTCACTCGTAGCGATGCTAAGAGTCTGTTGGAATTATATTAGCAGTCACTGCATTATTTATGAAATCTTGCAGATAGGATGTCAAAACATTGTTTCCTCGACGATTTTCTTGAGGAAAGGTTGTATGTGATACAGCCGAAAGGTTTTGTCAATCCTGAAAAGATGCTAATAAGGATGCAAAGCTCCAGCAATCTTTCTGAGGACTGGAGTGAGCATCTCGGAGTTGGAATGGACACTTTGATGAGATGATCAAAGATTTTGGGTTTATACAAAGTTTATGAGAAACTTGTATTTTCAAAGAAGTGAGTGGGAGCACTATAGAATTTCTGATGAGTATATGTTTTAACATATTGTTGATCGGAAATGACGTAGAATTTCTGGAAAGCATATAGGGTTATTTGGAAAGTGTTTTCATTGGAAAACCTGGATTAAGCTACTTGAGCATTGAGCATCAAGATCTATAAGGATAGATCAAAACGCTTAATGGTACTTTCAAATGAGCACATACCTTGACATGATCTTGAAGGTGTTCAAGATGGATCAGTCAAAGAAGGAGTTCTTGCCTGAGTTGTAAGGTATGAAGTTAAGACTTAAAGCTCGACCATGGCAGAATAGAGAGAAAGGACGAAGGTCGTCCCCTATGCTTAAGACGTAGGCTCTACAGTATGCTATGCTATGTACCGCACCTGAAGTGTGCCTTGCCATGAGTCAAGGGGTACAAGAGTGATCCAAGAATGGATCACAGGACAGCGGTCAAAGTTATCCTTAGTAACTAGTGGACTAAGGAATTTTCTCGATTATGGAGGTGGTAAAAGAGTTCGTCGTAAAGGGTTACGTCGATGAAAGCTTTGACACTAATCCAGATTATTCTGTGTAGTAAACTGGATTCGTATAGTAGAACAGTTATTTGGAATAGCTCCAAATAGAACGTGGTAGCTGCATCTAGGAGATGACATAAAGATTTGTAAAGCACACACGGATCTGAAAGGTTCAGACCCGTTGACTATAACCTCTCTCACAAGCATAACATGATCAAACCCAGAACTCATCGAGTGTTAATCACATGGTAAATGTGAACTAGATTATTGACTCTAGTAAACTCTTTGGGTGTTAGTCACATGGGGATGTGACCTTGAGTGTTAATCACATATCGATGTGAACTAGATTATTGACTCTAGTGCAAGTGGGAGACTGTTGGAAATATGCCCTAGAGGCAATAATAAATTGATTATTATTATATTTCCTTGTTCATGATAATCGTTTATTATCCATGCTATAATTGTATTGATAGGAAACTCAGATACATGTGTGGATACATAGACAACACCATGTCCCTAGTAAGCCTCTAGTTGACTAGCTCGTTGATCAATAGATGGTTATGGTTTCCTAACCATGGACATTGGATGTCGTTGATAACGGGATCACATCATTAGGAGAATGATGTGATGGACAAGACCCAATCCTAAGCCTAGCACAAGATCATGTAGTTCGTATGCTAAAGCTTTTCTAATGTCAAGTATCATTTCCTTAGACCATGAGATTGTGCAACTCCCGGATACCGTAGGAGTGCTTTGGGTGTACCAAACGTCACAACGTAACTGGGTGACTATAAAGGTGCACTACGGGTATCTCCGAAAGTGTCTGTTGGGTTGGCACGAATCGAGACTGGGATTTGTCACTCTGTGTAAACGGAGAGGTATCTCTGGGCCCACTCGGTAGGACATCATCATAATGTGCACAATGTGATCAAGGAGTTGATCACGGGATGATGTGTTACGGAACGAGTAAAAGAGACTTGCCGGTAACGAGATTGAACAAGGTATCGGGATACCGACGATCGAATCTCGGGCAAGTATCGTACCGCTAGACAAAGGGAATTGTATACGGGATTGATTAAGTCCTTGACATCGTGGTTCATCCGATGAGATCATCGTGGAACATGTGGGAGTCAACATGGGTATCCAGATCCCGCTGTTGGTTATTGACCGGAGAACGTCTCGGTCATGTCTGCATGTCTCCCGAACCCGTAGGGTCTACACACTTAAGGTTCGATGACGCTAGGGTTGTAAAGGAAGTTTGTATGTGGTTACCGAATGTTTTTCGGAGTCCCGGATGAGATCCCGGACGTCACGAGGAGTTCCGGAATGGTCCGGAGGTAAAGATTTATATATGGGAAGTCCTGTTTTGGTCACCGGAAGAGTTTCGGGGTTTATCGGTAACGTACCGGGACCACCAGGAGGGTCCCGGGGGTCCACCAAGTGGGGCCACCAACCCCGGAGGCTTGCATGGCCAAGAGTGGTGAGGGACCAGCCCCTTAGTGGGCTGGTGCACCTCCCACAAGGGCCCATGGCGCCTAAGAGGTGGAAAGGGGGCAAACCCTAGAGGATATGGGCCTTAAGGCCCATATTGGTGCGCCTCCCTCTCCTCTCCCCCTCTTGGCCGCCACCCTTGATCCCCATCTAGGGCTGCCGCCCCCCCTAGGGGTGGGAACCCTAGAGGGGGCGCAGCCCCTCCCCTTCCCTATATATATGAGGCCTAGGGCTTCCCATAACACACGCGATTTGATCTCTGGTTGGTGCAGCCCTGCATCTCTCTCTCCCTCCTCTTCTGTGGTGCTTGGCGAAGCCCTGCAGGATTGCCACGCTCCTCCATCACCACCACGCCGTTGTGCTGCTGCTGGATGGAGTCTTCCTCAACCTCTCCCTCTCTCCTTGCTGGATCAAGGCGTGGGAGACGTCACCGGGCTGCACGTGTGTTGAACGCGGAGGTGTCGTGCGTTCGGCACTTGGTCATCGGTGATTTGAATCACGACGAGTATGACTCCATCAACCACGTTCACTTGAACGCTTCCGCTTAGCGATCTACAAGGGTATGTAGATGCACTCTCCTTCCCCTCGTTGCTGGTCTCTCCATAGATAGATCTTGGTGACACGTAGGAAAATTTTGAATTTCTGCTACGTTCCCCAACAGTTGTCATTATCCTCGACAGATAATTCAAATGTTCGATTCATGGCTTGCTACAATAGATGATTTTCTGAATCTAATGTATTATTTTGCTGCTGTTGTTAGGTTGTTAATTCATCAAGCCCGACTACTGAGTATACATATTGTGTTCATCTTCCCTGCCTTCTTAGGAAAAATCATGTACCGAAGTCTGAAGGTAAGCTATTCTTTATTTACATTTTATTTGTTTCTTCCTGCTAACCCAGGTTCTAATTAAATGCAAGAGCTTGTGTAATGCTCATTTGCAAGCTACAGGGGCATGCTCATTTACTCTTTTAACATAAATTGTTTGCTATCCGTAGCTGATGTTAATTCTTTGCTGGATCTTATGTCAGTAGGGTGATCAATGTAATTGCCTGGAATCATTGGGTCTCCCTTTAATTCTGTCATCTTCTGTATAGTGGTATTAAATATATCTGTGATGAATTGGCAGATAAATTTAGGTATCAAATATACTCTTATCATTGCTAAATGCTGCTTATCCTTTGTGCTTCTTCACTGTATCCCATCAGATAAGCTAGCACGAGTACTAAATGTTTACTTGTTATTAATATATATATTTTTCTTCACCGGGCAAATTGATTTGTACCACTGAAGTGTGACAATGGGTTTAGTGCATTTTTTGTTGCTTTTACTCTTCTTTTCCGGCAATTGTTAATATGTAGATACCTTATCACACACTTTCTACGAAAAGTTCAGGCAATATAACAGACCAGCTCATCTTTTCGTCGCAGATGAAGAACCAAGCATGCCACCGGAACCGCCGGATCGGCCGCCTGCACCACACCTCAAACCTCCATGCGCCAACGCTGGGAAGTCCAGTCCTCCATGCTCCGCAAAGAAAGTGAAAGAATTACGAAGAAATAAAGAAAAAGGAAGAAAAAAGAAGAGGAAAACATATATTTGTTTGTTTATAGAGTTGTGTGCATTCTTGTACGGTAATACTGTGTTTATTGCCTGCCTTGGTGATGGGGCAGGGAAGGTAAGTGGGGGCTAACATGTGGCCGAGGCAAAAAAAATAAATTTGGGTGAAAAACAGAAGAGAAAGTGGGGGCTCCTATCCCCTGGAACCAAGTTTTTCATTAAATTTTCAGGGAATTTTTTTCTTTAATTGGATGAATTCGAATCTATAGTTGTTGGTTGCAGTGTCCATTCTGTACGAGGTAGCACTATTTTTGCATGAAGGGATTGTTCTTTGGTTGTTGATTTGGCTCTCCAAAATCGAGATTTGTTTGTATTGTTCTTTGGTTCTTATATGTTGTTCTCATTAAATAATAACATGGTAGGAGAGGAGATGATTCATTGTTGAGTCACTGCTGCATATGGCATGTTATCAGTTAATGGGTTAACTGATAACATGATAGGACTAATGATTTTATCATCATCACATTTATTTCACCACTTCTACATTTCAGTTAGTTATTGCAAAGCGTTTTTCATTTACGTAAAGATACAAATTGATGTGGTCATAGGTCAGCTTATATTTCCTATCATACAAGTTGTATGGCCTTGGAAGTGACGTTTTGATTATGTGCAAACTCATCTCGGAGAGAGTCGGAAATCAGTTCGTTTAAAAAGGGTGGTGATCATGGCTGGACACTCGATTCTTCACGTATTTGTTGGATCACAAAGATGTCTCACATTTGAAAATACAATTTGATTGGCATGACAACATTTTGTATTCCTTTGATTTTTTTTTTCAAGACTTGTTTCAATAATATACTATGTGAACTTATCTGATAATGGTTTGAGACGTGCGTTGCACGTGCATGCTAACTAGTGCTGTTTAATTACTCGTTTGCCTTTGGAGTACATTTCTTTTTCCTGTTAATTACTCGTTTAATTACTCGTTTGCATGGTTTGAGACGTGCGTTGCACGTGCTTCTTTTTCCTGTTTCTTCAGAACTTTCTTTTGTAATTATTTCTTCAGAACATCTTCCGTTTTGGAATACATTTTGAGGATTTAGAAAGCACTTTTTTGTGATGCCTTTGCATGGCTTCACTTTTGTTGGGCTGCTCTCCTGTTCACTTTGAGCAGGCCCCCACTTATCCTATTTCCTATTTCTTTTTTGACATTATGTATCAGTCTACATACTCTTTTTGATATACAAAAACTTTGAAAATCTAGCTTCCAGTTGCTTGTTTTGGCAGAACCAAAATGTTCACATCAGAAGGACGATAAACTACGCCCACATGCTGCTAAATAACTTGATCTTGAGCTTTCGGCGACCAAATCAAGCTTGACTTGTTGTACAAACTGAAAAAATTAACCTGTGCGATTAACACGCTGTGCTTGTTTCCTCGCCGGAGTCGTTGCTCCTAGAGTTGTCACTCTGGTCGACAATGGAGAAAGACGCCGTGCTGGTGTGCACTGTCCTGGGCTTCCTCGGCTCAGTCGCGGTCACCATCGGCTTCGTCGCCAACAACTACAGCTCCAAGGCATGGATCCAAGATCCAACACAATTCTCATTTCATCAACTCAATCCATCTGTGCTAACTGAGTGTATGTGCAGTCCGTGGAGGCACACGTTTCCGTCACATCAAAGAAAAAGAGGAAACTTCAATTATTCTAGAAGCACGCAAGAGGTACTTTTGGGAAATTTTGATATATTGTCACAATCTTTGATACATCAAAGCATATTTTACTCACACTCGAAGCAAATTTTAGCAGTGACAAGTGCATTTCCCTTTTAGTAGCACTAGAAACAATTTTTTTCGTTCTCTAAGAACTAAAATAACGTGAAAACAAACCCACTAGTAGCCAAATTCTCAACTCGCGGGCATCAATCAACACCCAAAAGGACTGTGGATTTTTTTTATACCCACATGCAGCTACACCTTCTATCTAGGTCATTCATTTTGCGTCAAGATTCATGCCATCCTTATATAGAAACTTCTCCTTTTGTTTCTTCCAAGCAAAAGGACATTTAACCTTGAAATTTTGTAGACAACTATACACAAGCGCCACTCTTTGTATAAAATATTTTTGATTTTTTAGATGAAGCATAAATTGGTCAAATTTCAAATTTTGAATGACTTGTACCATTTTTTAAAATATCTATTGCGCCAAAAAATCCTAAATATTTCTCCACATGGTAGTGCTGGTGATGTTGATGTGCAAAGTTTCGAGTTCAAATGTTATTTTTGGGAGAAAAAAAAGAGAAGTTTGCTTGAACAAAATTTGATGCAAAAATGAACGGCCATGATAGAAGGTGTATTGGTATGGTAGTAGAATCACAACTTTCCTGCACACAAAATCATAAGAAGAAAATAGAATGAGCAAAGAATAGTAGTTAAACCGCCAGTAGCCCATGTAGCATTTTTTTCTTTTCTCTGGATTTTCCAGCGTTTTCTTCTCGTTTTTTTTACCTTTTTATGTTTTTGTGTTCTTTTTCTGGTTTCCTTTGTTCCTATTTTTTATTTCATGGAAATTTCTAAAAAAAAATTGTAATGGCATTTTTTAAATTCATGATATTTTATAAAATTCAGAAGCATTTCAAAAACATTGTGAACATTTTGTAAAAGCACAAACATTTTCTTCAATGCAAAAATATTTTTAAAAATCTGTTAGTTTGTGATTTTTCCCTAATATTGAAAAAGGGGGCAACTTGATTTTCAGAACCAAGCGATTCCTGTTCTCTTCAGCCGGTCGTTCCTTTAGATTTGTGTTTTTTCGTGCAAAGTAATGTCAGGCGGCAATACTAAATAGGCCAGGGCCACAGTGGAATTTAACTCTATCCTGTTGTATTGTATTAACGGCCCCCCTGGTGTTGGTATGGTAACAAGCCGTGGTCTTGCTTTTCTAGAGAGCTACTAACAATAGGGCGCGCCTCGAATACAATTCGGCTCATGTAGTGTCGATTGCATGCAGAGCTGCAAATCGGTGCACACCCCTACCCCTTCAACAGATTTTTAGTAGGACGGCCCATATACAGATGCTCCTTTGTGAGACATTCCCCAACCGGTTTTGGGAGGTTCCCAGAAGCTTTCCAATCTGTTTTCGGTAGGTTCTGGTTGTTTTTACTTTCTTTTTCTTTAGTTTTTTCTGTTCTTTTTCTGGTTTCCTTTGTTCCTAATTTTTGTTTCCTGCACATTAGTAAAAAACATGGAACATTTTCTACATTCCCATGAAGATTTGTAATGAACATTTTTCAAATTCATGGTTTTTTAAATAAAATTCATAAGCATTTCAAAAAACACCATGAATATTTTGTAAAGGAGAAAACATTTTCTTAAATGGAACTTTTTTATTAAAAATATATTAGTTTGTGATTTTCCCTAATATTGAAAAAAGGGCAACTTGTTTTTCAGAACCAAGCAATTCTTGTTTTTTTCAGCCAGTTTTTTTGACCCGTTTTCCAGCCAGTTTTACCTGTAGGCGTGTGTATTTTCGTGCAAAGTAATGTCAGACGTCAATACTAAATAGGCCAGGCCCACAACAGGATTTAACTCTATCATGTTGTATCGTAGTAATGGGCCACCTGTTGGTGGAATGGCAATGAGTTGCGATCTCGCTTTTCTAGAGTGCAACTAAGAATAGAGCACGACTGCGAATCCTATTCGGCACATGAACACTCTAGTAGTTTTACTTCCTGTTTATTTAGACATGAATTTAGAACTTCAAATGTTGAAGCATACAATCTAGCAAAGCATGCTTTAACTCTGGGGAACGGTCGCCATGTTTGGTTAGGCCACCCGGGAGATATTTCTTTCGTCCATATAAGTATGACGGGTCATTAATAAAGCTTTGCGAGGTTGTCTCAAAAAAAAAACATGTAGCGCCGGTTACAGGCAAAGCTGCAAAACGGTGCACACCCCTACCCCTTTGATTGGTTTTTAGTACTTTAGTAGGCCGACCCATATACGGATGCTCCTTTGTGAGATGTTCTCCAACCTACCAGTCTTTTCAGAAACTTCTGGTTTTCTTTTTCTGGACCGGTTTTATTTGGGTTTATCTTTTTCGTTCTTTTTCTATTTCTTTTCTATTCATATTTTTTGTTTCTTTTATCCTTTTATTTTTCTTGTTACTTTTTCTTCTCTTTTTTTCCTTTTTAAAAATTCCTGATTTTTTTTCAAATTCATGAACTTTTTAGAAAAATACCGTGAACTATTTTTCAATTTTGCGAACTTTTTTTCATATTCGTGAACTTTTTTTTTCAAAATCTGGTGTTTTTTTTCAAAATTGTGTTTTGTTTTTCAAAATTGATGAATTATTTCCAAATTCATAACTTTTTTGAAAACCTATGAAGTTTTCTTCAAATTCGTGCATTTTTTTATTATCACAATCGATGAACTTTTTTCGAATTCGTGATTTTTTTTTTGAAAATTCAGTGAACTTCTTTCGAATTCGTGATTGGCTCGGACCCGGCCGAAGCAAATGCATTACCGCGACACCTCCATAGACGTCTAGGACCTCCACGAGCAGGGTTAGGGGCTGCCACCCCACCCCATAGCGACGTACTGGAGCCGGAGCACCCTCCTGCCGCCACCATGGCGCCACTAGGAAGGACCATAACCGCGGGCAGGAGGAGCCCTGAGATGTGCATCCGGGCCAAGCCACCACCACCAGATCTTCTCGCCATCATGGTGGGGACCGAACACGCGAGGAGGGCCCGGGCCACCCGCGCAAAGACTCCGCCACGGGCGCGCCCTCTGCACAACGGATGAAGACCTCGCCGCCTCCATCATCCCTTGCTCGGGCTTTGCCCAACAGCGCCCCGGGACGTCGAGGAGATTGGAGGCGGAGTCGGCGGCTAGGGTTAGGAGCGGGAGGGAGGGGCGCGGGCGAGGGCCGTTTTTGTTTGCCACGTAGCAGACGTCATACAAAGGGAGTATGTGTTATGTTGTCTAACCATCCAAAATGGTATGAGATGGCATATTTCCAAGCACGTTAACTCTGTAGTGGCATGCTTCAAAATCAAAGAATAGTTTGGCATATTTCAAAACTAGAAAGTTTGTAGTGGCATATATCAAATTTGCAAACTTGTACTGTAATAATGGAGGTTAGGCCTCCAAAAGTACACGAGACATAGAAATACATGTGAGCCCACAAGTGGTGGCAAGTACAAGCACCATCGTTCAAAAGTACCACTCCAATACAAGATAGCAAAATAGTGACAATAACAATAGAACAAGATTCAAATTTAGGCGCACGTCTCACTGGTCTCAGCACGGGGTGGAGAGTGGAAGGGCACCGCATAAAACAATCGACAAAGGGAACCGAGGGGTCAGCACAAGCGACAGTTTGGAGAGAATTGAACCGCGAGACGAGGGAGCCTGGACGCACTCAACCTTGTAAAATGGGCGGCGACGACGTCGTCGTTGGAGGTGATTGACGCCTGTTTTCAAATTAAATGAATGATGCAAACTTGGAAACACTTGAAATGTTTAAACATCACAAATAATTGAAAGAAATTAGAAAAAAGGTACTCCCTCCATTTTTATATACAAAGCCACAAAATCAAATTACAGGTATCAAGATAAAAATTATGCGTGCTTTACATGCTAATTTGTTTTCTCGATTACTAAGTTAATTAATAGGGTGCATGCACATTAGAGGAAATCGAGTAGCTAGGAGGGAGGAAGTAGTTGAGGGTGTCATTAACATCTACTACATGCATGCTAGTAATTAAACCATGGGTTACTAGTACGAAAAAACATCATTAATATTTGCCTCGATTACTGTTGGTGGTTTTGTATAGATGCAAAATGTGTTTTTCATAGTGGTCTTGTATACAAAAATGGAGAGAGTATTTTTGGAATGCATTGGCGGGATCTTTACCTTTCCATTTCTTTGTAGTTGTGTTTCTGAATCTCTATTCTAATTCCTTCCAGCGGATATGTGCAATCTTTGGCCAGCTTTCTCCGTCAGGTGCTCGGCAGCTCTCCTTCAAAAGTTCACAACCCCATATACCTATGTGCTGGATGGTGGATGGCAGATCTGGTAAAGACGATATGTTGAGGCAATTGCGGATCTCAAGTTTGGTCAGGCTAGAGAGGCACTTCAGATTTCCTGGGAGGGACCTCATTTCGCAGGACCATAACCTCAACCACTCGACCGATGTGAAGTTTGCAGATTCCTCAAACGAAATGGATGCATCCTTGCAGTTTTCAAGAGAGAGAAATGGTGGAAATGTGAAACCTTCACTAGAACACATGTGGTTGAGCATCCCAGGGCTGCTAACAGTGAGTGATTTCTTGACTCTAAACTGTGCGATGCACTCTTCAGTTAGCTTCGGAACACCTGTCAAATGTACATGGTGAAGTTGCAGGGAAGACAGACCTTCGATAAAGCACAGATCTGGGAAACCTCCTAGTGAAAGTGATTCAAGGGAGGTCAGATGACCGATCAACAAAGATGCAGAGCTTTTGCACCCAAACATGGAAAGATTCATCAGGTACGGCAAGTCAGTACTGAAGAAATTAGCTGCGACCGTGCACCACTGTATACGGAGACTCTCAAGACATAATGGCATAGAATCTGCTCCACGTGCCAAGTCTACAGAAGGGCAGCTTGTCAATTGAAAATTTGAAAGAGAGGTAGCAGCTCGTAACCCCCCTAATGATCTGAGACACCAGCAGGACCTAATGTGAAGGAGGTTGAGCTTTGTCAGGCGTTGTAGAACCACTTGTGATGGAAGTGTAGTTAAAGTCATAATCTCTACTAAACTCAAATATCTTAGGGAACTGAGGCCATCAAGGCAAGTAGCTAGTGCCCCATCTGTAATACTGCATGAAGAAAGAGTAAGTATACGAAGTCCTGATGGTGTAGCCAGCGACAGCGTTGTGCCCCTTTCGTGAATGAGTCTCATCCTCTGCTCGTGGCAACATATCCATGCCTTGATAACAACCTCTTTCAGCATTACCCCGTCTTCTCTTTCCACAACACTTGCAATGGTTTGAACATGTGGCATGTCAGTATCCATCAATGCCGTCAACTGCTTCAGAGATGAATGTTCTGATGATAATACTTCCCTAATTTGTGATCCTGCATCCACCTCCCATATCAAAGCAAGTTGCGATGCTAAATAATCTGTTCTCATGATGTCCTCCCTCTGATTATACTGTTCCAATTCATCACTGGTAATAAACATAAGCAGTGGGCAACTTCTAATTGATAGGCGTGTAAGCATTGCTGGAAGATCAGGCAGTGTTTTCAGAGCCGAGACATTCTTGAGCTTCAGATAGGAGCAATGCCGGAAGAGCTCGGCATTGACTGGTAGGCCTTCTAACGCACTGCAATTGACAAGCTTAAAAGATTCCAAATTCTCAAAATACGAAACCTCAAGTAACCAACTTGGATACTTGGCAGATTTGTAACCCTTGATTTTAAGGCCATTCAATTGAGGCGGTGGCGTCAAACCTTCTAAAATCTCAAACTGTAAAGTATCATCTGTGTTCATGCCATCATTGCAACTCCAAACAAGGCCTAAGCTTCCAAGATGAACTTTTTGATATAGCTTCGATTCTAAGGCTTCATCCTTTCCGGTGACGTTCTCAAGATTTCTGACTCTTAAACTACCGCCCAGCTGTTTCATGTCTCTGAGCTGTCGTAGCTCAAATCCCTTCTCCTTTTGCACACAAAATTCTTTAACATGTTGGAGCGAAGTTAGCTTGCCTATATAAGGGATCTGAGGAAGAGCTTTTGGAAACACCACATAAGTCAGATCACGATATGCTTCAAGATATTGTAACTTGCTTAAATTGCAGAGTTTGTCAGGCAAACTCTTAACTTTATGGTTCAACTGAAGTAACTGTAGGTGGTAAAGAACACATAATGATCCAGGCAATTCGGTAATGGAAGTTTTGGTGAGGTTTAAATACCGAAGGTGCTTGAGCTCACCAACAGATTCAGGTAGCTTGCTACTATTGTAAAAGCACAAATAGAGTACACGTAGCTTCTTCAAGTGTTGCAGTACCCGATGGAAAATATCAGCCACATCATCTGTAAGTGGGTCAATGCAGATAACAGTGCGCAAATGATGTAGCCTGCAGATACTGTGCTGATGTTGTTTCATACTCTCAACACGAACAGATAGATGTCGAACAGTGCATGGTATGCCTGTCACATTATCATCCTCTAATCTGAAGCAGTCTTCTTTAGAGAGTGACTCTGCCAAATCATGAATAAGATCATGCATAATGTAGCATTTGTCCTTATATTTTTCAGAAAATGGTTGCAAGAAAGACCCGGAAACTATCTCATTGAGGTAATCTTGTCCAACATCTACCATTCTCCTGTTCTGTTGGCATGGATCAACAAATCCCTCCGCAATAAGCAGGTGAACTAACTCATCTATGTTATACTTGTGCCCTTTCGGAAACAAGCTGCAATATATAAAGCACCTCTGCAGGCGTGGATCTAACTTTTGATAACTCCACAACAGGGTTGTTTTGGGCTCGCTTAAGTTGTCGATCTTTAAAGTTAGAGCTTCTTTCCAGTTAGAGATACTCATTTTCCCTTTCAACTGGGAACCAACAACTTTTGCAGCCAAAGGAGATTTTCCAAGCCTTTTAGCTATCATCTCTGCAATTTCATCTAGCCTTCCACGCAACTGTGGATTTCTGATTTCTTGTCCAGAAAAGGCATGGTGTCTGAAGAGTGCCAGGAACTGAGTGTCTTTCATGCTTTGCAAATGGAACAACTTCTCACAGCAAAGAGCAGCTGGAAATGTATGCCGTCGGGAAGTTACCAAAACTCTGTTTCCCCTATGCTGAGAAACTAGAGGAGCTAAAAGTAGGTCCCATTCCATCTCACTGTTTGAATCATCAAACCAAACATCATCCAACACAAGCAAGAATTTCTCCGATTTCTGCAGTATGTCCCTTAGTTGGCACTGGAGAGTATCCAGATTATCAACACGTGGGCACTCCCTCTTAGCAGCGGATTCAATGATCTCCTGTGTATGACGACGGACATCAAGTTTGCGTGAGATGCACACCCACATCCGGACATCAAAATGATTCTTTACCTTCTTATTATTGTAAACATGTTGTGCCAAGGTGGATTTCCCCATGCCTCCTGCTCCAACAATGGCCAAACCCGAATACAGAGCTGAATTAGCCGCACCACCAACCGGCTTAGTAAGAAGCTTTATGATATGATCGCGATCCTTGTTACGACCTATAACTTTCAGAGGAGGAAATGATGTGGTCGGAGGAACAACGGATGTTTGTCCAACAAGGCTTTCTTCACTATAGTTACCAGCTGGTAAACAAAGAAGTTCACGGAACTCCTTCCCTTTTCCCAGAATGACCTTCAGTTCATTCAGCTGGCGAATTAGCTTCTTCTTCTTCGAGCCAAGATTGGATAGCCTAGATAGAGCATGAAAAGGCTTACAAAAAGTGCTGTTGGGCGAGGCACGTGAATCTCTCCCACTCTTAGCTTTTCGCTTGAGGAGGTTATACTCATGCTCATCCAGCAAGTCCTCTGCGTTATAGAAGGCTTGTTTGAGCTCCTCCAGCCATTTGTCCAGCTTGGCCCTGTGGTTGCATCTGTCAGCTGCTTCAATCATCAGCTCGAACTGTGGCATGATGGTGGTCTCCAGTTCACGGATCTCACTCTCGATGTCCACCCCAACGTATGCTGAAGCATCGGCAAGGAGCTTCTTCAAGATCGGCGATACCACCAACTGTAAACCAATCAGCGCCACCCCTACCATTGCAGATCTTTGTTATCAGAGAAAAAGCTATGGTTTCCCCTCTTTCGTTTTGCTTTTTGTTATCTTCCTATAGGGAGATTATAATTGTGGGTATGAAACGAACTGATGAAATGAAAGATGGGCAATAGAGGTGCCGGAGGGGGAAACAATCAGTGCAGCAATGGATGAAAAACCTGTACAAGTGGGGAACGACAAGATAAATTAGCGAATTGCAAAAGAGAAACGAAATACAGCGCAAACGCAGGGTTATCTTTCTTCTTTTGTGCCACCAGGCCAGAAGGGATGGTCTGAAACTTACACGCATGATCAACCTAAGAATCAGAGTTATTGGAGCGGCACAGCGACGGCGGCAGATGCAAGCTTGTGGAAGAGGCAGATTGGAGCTGGTGTTGTACTGCAAGAGAAATGAGATGCGGAATTCTCCAAGCAGTAGGTCAACAAGATAACAGCTGATATGTTCCCTTGGACACGGCTCTCAAACAGCTAGTTGCCTTTTCTTAATTCAGCTGAGCTGTACTGGCTCAAAAACTAAACAATAACCACTAATCAATGAAATACTCCCTTTGTCCCGCAATGTAAGATGTTTTTTGACAGTGTCAACAAATGTCTTACATTATGGGACGGAGGGAGTATATGCAAGTACCTGACAAAATGAAAACAACTGACAGTTCACTAATGTTATCAAGTTACCTGAACCAGAGCATATGATATTTTGTATACCAATTAGAATCCCACTCGTTTGCATACCATGGAGGAGTCAAAGAAGTCAAGAACTATCCCCGTAACTGTAATAGACCTGCCCAACCTACAAGAGCTGTAGTATATCAAAATCAAGAAAAGTCGATGAAATGGTGGGTTAGGTTACCTGCTTCTCCTATTTAATTTGTTCCCCATCAGCATCACTGGCCTTTCACGCGTACCAAATGCCATCGGTTCAGTTTTCAATGCTATGAGCAAGAATAAAATATACCCCATTGGTCTTGGATCTACAGACTACAGGAAATCCAACACAACATATAATTCTTTGCACAAGGGTAACATGATTTGCATCAGATTGGTGTCCACATATTAGATGGTAAAGATGGAGGTATTCAGCTATTACAATAATCATATATACAGAGGGGGGGGGGGGGGGGGGGGTGAAGAATAACTATTCCTCACCCAGGGTGATGAATATTACAAAAAGAATTACATAGAACAATGTATACAAAAAATGTTTCTCTTGTATATAAAAAATAAATAAATAAACTGTGTATGAAAAAGTTAATCAAGTATTTAGTTTTTTAATAAATCATTTTGAAAATGTTAATCAAGTATATAAAAATGTTAATCAAGCATTTAAAAATATTAAATGCATATAGAAAAAGATATTTTTATGTACACGACAAATATATTCAAAACGCGTAGAATGTGTATGAAATTTTTTTGACATGTATTTTAAAATGTTAACCATGTATAGAAAAATGTTCCTGGTGTATCTAATTTTTTACAAGATACATTAAATAAAAGTATAAGTACAAGATAAACTTCTTCCAAAAGATTAACAGGCCTGCTAAAAATCAGTCGACTGAGATTTAACCAAGTCTCAGTCGACCATGCAGCATTTTATTCCATCATTTGCAACTATTTTTCTACCGGTTGCAATATCCGTCTTGCTGGTTGTAGCATGTCGTCCCTCAACGGTTGAAGCACGTTATCTCACTAGTTGCAACATTCTTCATTGACGGTTGTAGCATTTCAGTCGGACAGGTTGTAGCATTTATTGTTGTTGCTTGCAATACCGTCGCAACATTTTTCGTCGCAGTTTGTAGCATCCAGCTGTGCCGCTTGTAGCAAAAAAAAAAAAAACACGCTGACGTCACTCGACTGAGACTTTGTTAAGTCTCAGTCGACTGAGTTCTAGACACACCTAAAAATTAATTCTGTATTCCCAAGAAACTTAAAATTTATACAAAATGTTGTTGATGTATAAAACATTGATATAGTGTGTCTGATAAAATATTTGTTTCCATTAAAAAATGTTCACCATTTATTAAAAAAAATTACATGCATTCAAAAATGTTTATATTATATTTAAAAAATGTTCAACATGTGTTAAAAAAATTATGACATATACAAAAAGTACAATATGTATCGGAAAATTAGACATAAAAAGTACAAGTTTTATAAACATGTTAGCCATGTTCTTCAAAAATATTAAACATGTCTATAAAATATGGTTTTAATGTATACGTAAAATTTGAAAGTGTACTGGAAAAAGATGACATGCTGAACAAAAAAGAGACCGATGAAATACAACAAAGAATATAAGAAAACAAAGAAACCCAATAAAAATAAAAATAAAAACAGAACAAAACCAAAATAAAGAAATGAGCACTGAAGAAAACCAATGTAAAAGATTGAAAATAGTTAAAACCAAGAAGAAAAATGAACAAAACTAATGAAAAAGAAAGAAACAAAGAAAAACGAAGGAAACTAGAGAAAGAAAAAAAAGAAATAAAAAAACAAGGAAATAAAGAAAATCAAAGGAAAAAAAATAAAAACCAGCGAAAACCATGAAAGAAATGAAGAAACCCATGAAAATATATAGAAAATAGGAAAACAAAGAAACCGGAGAAGGAAAAGAAAAGACCAGAAGAAGAAAAACCGGATGAGAAAAAAAACTGAATGAAGCGGACGCACTCAATCCCCAAGCGAGCGAGCTCGAACGAAAAAACGGTACAATGGGCCGGCCCAGTATATTCATCCAGGAAAAAGCTTCAGGCGTGACAAAAGCTGCTCTCGTATTAAGCGAGATACAGCCCTTGCGCTAACGATACCCTTCCTTGAGAATAGAAACCAACGATATCCCTTCAGGGACCCCCGTAGAGTCACTTTTGATGTTTTGGAAGTGCGCTAAGGGCATCTCCAACAAGTTGTATGTTAGTCTTGTTGGTAGAATGTTCATATCATCAACCAACAAGCTATTATACAACTACTCCAATGAGTTGTATGTAAACTATTCAATAGATGGTAAGAAAATAAATGTGATTGCTCTCTATTTCACCTAGGAACTTGTGCAAAGGTTGTTGATGAAACTACATACGACTTTGCTCTCTCTCTACATTTAATACATGCCACATCATCAATATGTCCTAGATGGCAAATTTACCAACACCTATCTTACAACTGTTGGAGATGCCCTAAGTGGTGCGTCTCGTCGTCGCTACATGTCGCATGCTTGGCTCTTTCTATGGATTTCGTTTTTATTTTTTTTCTGAATGTGTTTCTGGTTAGATTGTGTTTCTTCGTTTTTTGAACTTTTCTGTCTTCAGTAGGATTTGGAGATTTTCTTGCGAAGCACAATTGCGCGTCTCGAAAAATGGAAAAAAAATATGCTTCCACGAGAAGCGCAGATTTGCTTTTCGTGGAACTACATATTTTTTCCCTTTTCAAGAAGTAGAGAAGCACAACTGTGCTTCTCACTGAAGTGCTGTGCTTCATGAAAAGAGGAAGAAAAAACATATGTACTTCCACGAGAAGCATAACTGTGCTTCTCGAAAAGAAAAAAAATATGGAAAACCACAACTGTGCATATGGGCTTCGGTCTTTTCAAAAACATTGTGAAATTTTTTCAAAGGCACAAACATTTTCTTGAATGCAAAAATATTTTTAAAAATCTATTGAAGTTTGTGATTGTTCCCTAATATTGAAAAAAATGGGCAGCTTGCTTTTTAGAACTAAGCAATTCCTATTTTCTTCAGCCGGTTGCCCCTTTAGGCGTGTGTTTTCTCATTGTTTTAGGCAAGCATGTGTTTTTTCGTGCAAAGTAATGTCACGCGGCAATAGGGGTGGACCAACGAGCAGCTCGGCTCGTTAAGCTCATACTCGTTAAGCTCGTACTCGTTAAGGCTCGGCTCGTTAAGATTAACGAGCAGAAAATCCTGCTCAGCTCGGCTCATTTGAAGCTCGTTAAGCTCGTGAGCGCTCATGAGCGTTCGTTAACAGATTATGATGTGTTATGATATACATGATGAATGTGTAGGTGTGGTTTTGAAGACAAAATATGGTGACTATAAAAAGAAATGTAGTAGTTTGTTGCCTCATATGTCGATTAGATTGAATAGATGAGCTAAGGTGCTACAAAAGTTTGTCATGTAAGATAAAAATATGTGTTGTGTTGTTACTAACGAGCTTAACGAGCTACTCGTGAAACTCGTTAGCTCACTCGTTAAACACGTTAAGCTTAACGAGCTGAAATCAATGATTGGCTCTGTTCATTAAGAAGCGAGCTACGAACTTAACGAGCCAAACTATCGAGTACTCATTAAGCTCGCGAGTTACGAGCTTTTGGTCCAGCCCTACGCGGCAATACTAAATAGGCCAAGCCCGCAGTGGGAAAAGCAAAATTCCCACTGTTAGTAGCTCTCTAGAAAAGCGAGATCGCAACTCAAAAGCGTGTTTTTTCCTGTTGTATTGTAGTAACGGGCCACCGTGCACCCCGAATCCTATTCGGCTCCTGTAGCATCGATTACAGGCAAAGCTGCAAATCAGGGCAAACCCTATTTAACGCCCGTTATAGGCCATTTTGCTAACGGGCGCCTGCAGCGCACGTCCCCCCGCCGCGATTGGGCCGGCCCAGTTAGTTTCCTTCACTGTTTCTGAAGAAACTGAAAAAGAATGAGCGCAGTAAGAACTCGAACGCGTGATCTCCTGGCATAGGGCGAGATGCGGTAACCACCTGGGACAACACACGTCGTATGTTTAGTTTCTCCCATTTTCCCTTTTAGTTCTTTCTTTTTGTTTCTTTTTTTTCTTTCCTATTTGTATTTTCTATTTTTTCTTTATTTTTTGTTTCTTTTTTCTATTTCAATTATGCACAACTTTTTAAATTCAATGAACTTTTTCTTCAAACCGATGAAATATTTTTCGAACTTGATGAACAATTTTCAAATTCGATGAATTTTTTAAAAATTTGATGATTTTTTTCATTTTTGCGAACTTTTTACAAATTTTATGAACTTTTTTTTCAAATTTAATGATTTTTTTTCAAATTCAACAAACTTTTTCAAATTTGATAAAAAAGTTTCCAAATTTGATGAACTTTTTCCAAGATTGATGAATTTTTACTTCAAATTGGTGAACTTTTTTCAGAATCGATGAACTTATTTTTCAAACTCGATGAACTTTTTGTCAAAACCGATGAACTTTTTTGATAACGATGAACTTTTTTTTCGAAAACGATGAACTTTTTCAACTTTATCATAGTTTTTTTTCGAAAATCTGTGAACTTTTTTAAGTTTGTGAACATTTCTTCAGAAATGATGAACTATTTCTCAAAATCGTTGAACTTTTTTAACCTCTCATACTCACCACCCCAGTCGGTTTGCATGGTGATGATTTTGCGATCAAAGAGTCTTTCTACAAGTGCTTGAAATTCATGAAACACTTTAAAGACCTCTGACCTATGCTTAAGAAGAAATATCCATGTAAATTTACTGAAATCATCAATAAAGCTCACATAATAATTCTTTTTATTGATTGAATCACGGGCAGGTCCCCATACATTAGAATAAATAAGCTCTAAAGGAGCATTCGAAAAACTACTAGAATGTGGATAGGGAAGTTGGTGACTTTTGCCTTGTTGGCATGCATCACACCCCCTCTTTATTCAACTCATGAACTGAAAAAGGAATTTTGTTCTTGCTAAGAACATGCTGAACGATTTTCAAAGACGGATGACCTAGTCGATCGTGCCACCTTGACGGAGAGATCTTGGTGGCACCAAAAGCATGCCTGCCCGGGCCTAAAGAAGCTGATGATAGGGGGTAGAGGCCCGTTGCCTTGTCCTTAATGAAGAAGAAACGAGGGTGAGTTTCAAGAAACACATTATTGTCTTGAGATAGACGATGAGCAGAAACAAGATTTTTTGTGGCTTTAGGTGAGTAAAGGACATCTTTTAGATGAAGATTACGAGTGAGAGTACGAACATATGCTTGACCAATATGAGTAATTTTCATACCTGCTCCATTGGGCATGTTCACTTGATCATGGCCGTTGTATCTCTCCCTCATGGTGAGCTTGTCGAGCTCTCCGATGATGTGATCTGTGGCGCCTGTGTCAACGTACCAATTGGTGTCGACGCCGTAGGAGGAGTTGGACACGGCACTCACACTCTTCTCCTTGGTGAATGCGATGTCGAAGTGCCTGTAGCACTCTATGGCGGTGTGGTTCGGCTTCTTGCAGATCTGGCAGAACACCTCAGGGAGCTCATCTTGTCCCCCGCCTCCTTGGCCACGCCCACCGTGACCGTTCCCGCGGCCGCCGTTGCCTCCATTGCCACGGCCACCACCGTGGCCACGGCTGCCTCCGTTCCTGCCACGGCCTCCGCCGCGAGAGAAGCCACCGCGACCGCCACGGGAGGCGGCGTTCGCGGATGAGTGGGACGACGAGTTGCCACCCTCGAACATGGCAAGGCGGCTCTGGAAGCTGATGATTGCGCATAGAACTCGTTGGGCTTGATGGGGACGGTCCTGGCGCAGATGGAGGAGACGAAGGACATGTAGTCGAAATCCAAGCCAGCAAGGATATACGACACCATATCATCGTCCATGAGCGGCTTGCCGATGGCAGCCATCTCATCACCGAGGGCCTTCATGCGGCCAAGATACTCAGCGATGGTGGAGTTTCCCTTCTTGGTGGTGGAGAGGGCGATCCTTGTATTGACGATGGCCGCCTGCGTCTAGGAGATGAAGATCTTCCGTGATTGCAGTCCATGCTGCTGACGCTGTGGTGCATGTTGCGATCTGAACCATCACAGGGGGTGAGATAGAATTGAAAAGAAAACTCAGAACCTGAGAGTCTCGAGCCCTGTCGATCTCATATGCTGGGTTCAGCACATCGGTGACCTTGCCGTCTTTGTCCGACAGCTTGGGTGCCGGTTCCTCCCTCTCTGGATCGAGGTAGGTGACCAGCTGAGCGCCACGGATCGTGGCCAGAGCCTGCGCACGCCAGACGTTGAAGTTGGAGCGATGGAGTTTCTCAGCGATGGGGATGAGCACGGATGGAGCGGCTGCGGTGGAGCTCGAGGAAGACATGGTGGCACAAGGGGTTTTGGCGGCGCAGGAGATGTGCGTAGAGGAGAGGCTCTGATACCATGTAAAGATGGGTTAAGCGTATGCCTTAGCAGGGACGCGTTGCGTGTTATTTATAGGCACAGAAGATTACAGGGTTTAGGTAGTTAGGTTGTTGTAGGATTGATCTCCAAGTCATAATCTATACAAAGGATAGAGATCTACCTAAACATATCCTAACTACCTGAATACAACACGCACACGCCCACACATGTATACGGTTTATATGTACACCTTATACATCCTATAATACATACTTTAACATCGTGAACTTTCACTGATCCAATGAAGCACAAGAAGCACTGTAATATTGGCCACTCCAATGAAGCAAGAATGTAGGTCATTGGAAGTTACTTTTGGATTCCGGGCTCCACTGATCCCTTTTTCCTTTTTTGAAATTTTTAAAAATACCCAAGCCTCTATTCCAGGCAAGGTTTTTGCCCCAACATTCATCCACTTGGATGAAAGTGACCCATGGTGAATTTTGGGCTTGGCACATGGTATTATTTTGGTAAATGGCTGTGTACAAACGCTTTGTGGATTCGGTGTTTAGTTTCAAATATTTTGAACTTGTGTGCTGAATTCTTGGGTGCTGTTGGGTGCGGTTAGCGATTTTGCCGCTCTATGGTGAAAAACGGTGCCGCTTCCATCACCTGATCTGGAGGGTTCTTGCGTTTTTTGATCAGTGCCGCTTTCATGTTTCGATTAGAGTCTGCCTTTTGTTTCTGGTTTGCGCCGCTGTAGTCGTTTGATCTCGAAACCTCGCCACATACCACCATCGCTTACGTCCTGGGGGTTATAAATAGATCATCCTTCTTCTCATATCACTATGCTAGGTTTTCTTTGGGTTAGCATATACTGTTTCTATGGTATATCCTTCTTCCTGTCGTAATGGACCGCGGCGTCCTGCTCGGCCTCCTCTGTCGCGGGGAGCTCTGGTTGGCCGGTGTGGTGGTTCGGGTTGTCTTGCTGCGTCGGCCGTTGTCTTGGCTCGGCCCGTATGTATGGAGCATGCTTCGTCCTATGATGATCGGCCGTTGCCGCCGCCGCGCCCTGGCTGTCGGCAACTCGCTGCTGCTGCCCCGGGAAAAAAAATAGAAAAGCTAAGAAAACCGATGAAGAAAAAGAAAAAAAAGAAGAAAATAAATAAAAGAAAACAAATGAGAAAAAAAATGAAAGAAGCGAACATAGGCAACCCCCGAGTGAGCGAGCTCGAACGGAAATATGGTACGGTGGGCCCACCCTGTACTATGCACCCAGGAAAAAGCTTTAGGTGTGACGAAAGCTACTCTCGCATTAAGCGAGATATAGCTCTGGCGCTAACGATACCCTTCCTTGAAAATAAAAACTAACGATATCACTCCGGGGACCTCCATGGATCACTTTTGATGGTCTGGGAGAGCGCCAAGTGATGCGTCCAGTCGCCGCTACATGTTGCATGCTGGGTGTTTCCTATGGATTTCGTTATTTTCATGTATGTGTCCTCAGGTTAGATTGTTTTTTTTTCATTTTTCAACTTTTTGGTTTTCCCCAGGATTTGGAGAATTTTTTGCGAAACACAGCCGTGCTTCTCGAAAAATGGAAAAGAATTGTGCTTTCACGAGAAGCACATATGAGCACTGTGCTTCTCGAAAAGAGCAAAAAATATGTATTTTCAAGAGAAGCACAGATTTGCTTCTCGTGTAAGTACATATTTGCTTCCGCGAGAAGCACAACTATGCTTCATAAAACGGATAAAATGTGGAAAACCACAACCGTGCTTCTGGCTTCGGTTTTCTCTTCCTTTTTTGCTTCTGGGCTCCGGAAGCATATCTCATAACTGAAGCCATGAACAAGTGCTTCAGTTCTGCTGGTGGCAATCTATTGCTTGAGGTGACATGGTGTGCAAGATTGTCCCCATGGATTGTCCCCCTGGACCTACTGATCCCGTTACTTAGGTTAGCTTATTCCCATTTCCTCGTGACATGATTATGTGGAAAATTGCTACGAGGGTACTATCAGTAGTAGTATTTTGTTTTGTCTGTTCTCCACTGGTCATTTCCTATGCAGTTTGTTTTCTTTTATATTTGTGCTTGGTTACAAATTTTTGAGTACTTGTTATAGATCTTGAACAACGCGAACATGATGGATAACGAGTAGAGTAGTATTCGTGCATTGTTTTTTAATAGGGTCAGCACGTGGTGCAAGAAGTGGGGCTATTACTTCCTGCCATGTCATACAACATCCCACTTCATGCATGCGAATCTTTGAATCATCTACCACTTAATGTATGTGAATCTTTGTATGAGAAGCACCCGGTGTACCAATGCATTTGAAAATTTGAATGATGTGTCTGCTAATGTCCAGATCACATTTTGCTCTCCTGGGAGGTGAGCCAAATCCAACTCCGGTCAGAAGTTGCTCTTTTTTGTGTGGAACTAGGGCAGTATACATTGCATTATCCTATGTAATCGTGCATTCAGTTCTTGGTCAGTATCAATATGTTCTTTCCATTCGATGAATTCATTGTCTCATAAATAAAGGTATGGAATATATATCTTAAAGTTTCCTCATAATATTCAGATAATATAGCCATTGGGCAAAAGTAAGCTTACCACTACAAAAGGAATAAATATAAATATTATTGTTTCTTGTGAAGTGGGTTCACTTTATTCCCTTCCCGTTAGAGCTGCTGTTTGAGATCTAGGGCCTAAACAATTTGTGACCATAAACTGCTCGGAGTTGTACTATTTGATCTTCATGTGCAATCCTTCATTTGTTCTATTGCATCTCTGAGACATATTAGCATACATTTCCAATCAACAATTGGAATTTTTTCTGCATTCACCCGGTAAACAATTAAATTCACTATCGGCCTTGAAGTTCACTGCAAGTTTACTGCACATTTTTTATTTGAGAGATATAAGTGAGTTTTTTTATTTTTTGTTTATGCTTGCCGAATATGAATTATTCATTTGAGAACACAGGCAAAACATGACAAGCAAGGGGAAGAACTAACCTACAGGGAACACATGCAAATCAATTGTTATTTCTCATGAACATGCGTTTGATATTTATCTGCTTGCCCAAGTCGTTGGGACTGGCACCCTCGCGCCAAGGCACGTTGCCGATCTAGTATTGGTTGATTTTGGGAGACTAGCATGCACGAAGAAGCTAGCTAGATAAGCTTTTGACCATGCATTTTTTTTCTTTTTCGAGAAGGAGGATGACCCCCGACCTCTGCATCAGAACAATGCATGCAACAATATATTATTAACTAGTTGATTGCCCGTGCGTTGCCACGGGACACCATACCCTACTAACAAGATAAACGTTGCTCATCCTTCTCTGCATTGTTTTATCTCAAATCACCTTTGCTCTAGCTTCTGTGCCAGTCACTCTACTTCACTCCAGAAAGCTCGAATATGACATGATATGTTAGCGTTTACGATGTGTGTCATTTGCTTTTTGTATGGATTGGTAACGCTCATGTGTAGGTGTGTTTCTCTGAAAATTCATATTTTTGGATTAACCAGACCATTCAAATGAATGCTTCATGTATTTTCCAAACCTGAATTTATTGTGACAACCCGTCAAAGGGAGTGAAGCAAAAGAGTACCGAGTTGGGAACATGAAAACCCAAAGAGGGACATAGTCATTCTAAAATCTGATAATGATATATAAGAACTGAACATAATTTGGTCCATCTATGCTTGCCCAGTAAACATAATTTGAACCACAAAGAGACATGTTAAAAAATAAAGTAAGTGCATATTGATTGCTAGATTATACAACCCACAATGATGTTTTCTGACCATGTATTGAGCGTGAAGGTCTTTCCCTTCAGAATTTAAATTTGTTCACAAAGTCCTATGTCTTACTCCCACTCAACTCCCTTCCCAGCAATCACAATGTCCATTTCCCCGCACCCAAGTAACACTTGAAATACAAGACAAAGTATGATGACGAACTTTCTCATGCTTGGCTACTTCTCTGCCTGGTCCTCATGAGTGCGCTTACTGTAGCTTCTTTTTTATTTCTGCATTTATTCCAAGCCCAATGAACAACTGCCGAGCTCTTGTTGTTTCCTACAAGAAATGTTAACATGTGAAGGGTAGACATCAAATCAAGGAGGACATGTGACAATCCCAACATCGCTGCAACTCACACTCATTATTGTCGACAATTGTGGAATCGAATTTGTTTCAGGCTTCACATCAACCAATGCCTCTGCAGGGGTGAAGGGATAGGGAAAATTTAACAAAACATAACTCAGGAAGAAAAATCACAATCACCCTATGAATCTGGCTTTGAATTCGCCTTATTAGCGCTATCACTTTGTCATTCCTGTTAATGGAGCTCAAAAAGTTTTAAGACCAGGGATACTCCACTCTTTGGGAAGCTTATGAATTCATCATCATGCTATATTATTGTTCCCTAAAAAGAATAAGGGATAAAGTAGTAAAAAAGGCTAAGCTTAGATTCATAGCTCCACCTTTACCCAGAAACATCTCAAGTATGTGTATATACTAAAACTACATGCCATCATATGTGGTACTATACAGAAAATTTAAGTCCTAATAACCTTCAGTCTCAAATAGTGTGAGCTAGCAACTCTGTCTTTCCCTCTCTCTAGTTCTAAATATGAACAACGGAGTAACAAAAGGCATGTGATTACTTATTCTCCTCATCTTTACATGGTTCGGAATTTATACACATGATGTATTGTTCTCCACTGTGCTAGTTCCCCGGCTAGCTACAGAATGTAGCTTCTCCTCAGCCCCTATTACTCATTTTATTTCTGATGGTAAGTCACATATATAGCCTTGTGGATAGACACATAGGGACGCCAGCATGCAACATAGCCATTGTTCTAAAAGAAATTGTATGCATGCACACAAAGTCTATGCAATAAACAAAATTGAGATTCAGTAGCTGCTTGAGTATATATATACTTAATCGTGTATCCGGTTATACTACAAGTCCTATGTTTAGCGCCTCTTGTAGTATAAACCTACTATGTGCAAGCGGGATATGTCTAGTGGAATTCAAATGGATAACACAAAGTTCAGGGAGAGAAATACCTCTCTGTAAAAGCAAACAGAACTAACTGTATATATGCAGTTTTTGCATAACAAAAACTGAATGACACTGAACTCTGACATGCTAACACATTTTGTTTACAAGGACACAACAATGAGATTAGAAATTAGTTAACACCATGCACCTTCCGGTTAATACATAATCCATTCTAAAGCTAGTTGAGAGCAGAACTAATGGATATGTAGTTCTTCCAATTTCTGGCAAAAATTTCTAACCATAATACTTGTCCTTCTCGAAACTTTGCATGCCGAAAAATTCGGACTGCCTTGCCGATAAAGCTTGTGGAGATGTCATGGGAGGCTTACAGGTGATTAAACTTGTTGGTGAAAGATTTACATGTTAATTAATCTCATAGCACTGTCATTGCCCTAAATACCTAATATCACATGTAAATCCTCAGCCAATAATTAGCAAAAAGAAAACATACTGTAGCAACCCACACGAACCAGAATCTGACCTTTTCAAAACACTATTGGAACCTTCTCCAGAGAAACCCAAGCGATGCCTATAAGTATCAATTGGTTGTTCACTTCAGAATCCATCCACAAGATTCATATGAAAATGGCATGGACTGCAAAAACAATAGCAGTATGGAAAATTTGCTGGCTCTACTGGTGTGCACCAAAAGAATCATTATTTTGGCATTATACAAACATTAAGATTCAAATGGAGCATGAAACATAAATAATGTAAACAAATCAGTTACGGTGGTCACTTGTTTTATTCATAAAAAATAAAAACCATCTATTAGGTTAGAGCGACATGTGAACTCAGTCTGAAGCCCACTTACAATGATAAGCGACGAACAATCACCAATCTCATTTGCCTGAAATTTTCATTTTGACCGCCAACCATTGCATATGACAAAAAATCAGAGAAACAAGTTAGTAAAACTCATTACGCATATGAAGGCATTAAAATTTGAGGAAACAATGTCATAGGTTGACATAATGCTCTTCGAATCCTCCCTGGTGGCTGGGGAAATTTTGCCACCAAGACCTCAGAGGTTGCAGTCATTGCACACATGTGCACGTGTTAGTAATTGCATACTGCAGGTCTGCAGCCAGCGACAGAACATAATATTTTGCTAGAGAGAGCTTCTCACAAATGGTGAAGGTGGTGTTGTTGAGAGCACGTCACGCCTGGAGTAGTAGCTCGCGCATGCCCTGTCGCCGGGCCTGTCATACAACATGTTGCCAACACTGCGGAGGGATTTCTTGATCAGTGTCCGCCCTGAAAACATGCTGACTTAATTACAGTTGATTAGTATAATCAGCAGCAAAAAAAGAATATGTCACCATGATAAATCGGATTAATCGAGGCACTTCTGTGTTGTTTCAGTGGTCATCTCCTTCACAAACACTTAACACTGGGCAGTCGGAGCAGGGGCGTTGGGCTTGCCGCTGTGGCCCATGATTCGACGAGTCAAATCCCCTCACTGTACCGCTGCAGTTGTGGCACAATTCAATCCTTGCCGCGTCCGTGTCTAGTTCCCTAGAGTCACCATTGCGTCTCCATGGTATCTCTCCATGCCTCCAAAGACGTCTTTCCGGCCAAAGAGCACAGGTCACCGGCAGCACGGCTCCTCCCATTACTACGGCCACATAATCCGGCAACCACGTTGTGTTCCTGCTTCGAGATCAATTGTGTTTGGGAGACAAACCTAGGCGGCGCCTGTTGACGAAGACGCGTGGAAACATCCAATGAACTTGAAACGAGGAGTTCTTCGTGGAGGCGACGCGGAAAAGGAGATGCGAGGATTGTGACCAGGGTTGGGAATTTTCTAGATCAACTGCTGCACGGTCTGCTGCCCTGCGCCCCCGACGCCGTTGCCGGAGACCGCGCGACTGGGCCGTCCCCGAGGCGCCCGCGTCCAGGGAAGGCTGCCGCCGACGATGACCTCAAGAAGCTTCTACTCGGTACCCGTGGCGCCCCGGCGACCTCGACAACCAAGGTGTCCCCCCTGCACGGCGCCTTTAGTGGGGCAGGGAGATCCATCCATGCATGGGTGCGAGCGAGATCCTGCTGCGCGTGAAGTTGCTGGAGGCGGCGTGTGTGGAAAAGAGGTTGCGTCGTGGGGCGTGGGTGGAGAGAACGAAGTAGGGATCGTGGTAAAGAGGTCGGTAGAAGCGAAGAGATAAATATCGTGAGAAAAAAATAGATCGAGAATAGAAGCGTACGAAGGGGAGGGCATGGGTGCGAGGATGTATCGATAGGAGGTCGAACCATCACGATGTTTGATTCTCCTTTAATAGTAGAGATAATGCAAAATCCAGCAGCCAAACAAACTTGACTCGAAAATAAAGCAGAAAACAAACCCCGAGGCCGTATAACTCGCGACAGTAACTCCCCCAGATAGCCACTAACCCTATGTTACAAGACTCGGAAATGAAAAATACACAACTCCTAGACTACGCCTTTAAGAAGGAATCACCACACGTGCGTCGATGATAATGAGTCCATCACAAGGTTGAACTTCGGATCTCATCCCCAAAGTCAAGCTTCAGTCCACCACATTCAGCAAGGAAACGACGTAACCGTGCGTCAACATAGCCTGATCAGAGATCTTGTGTTTCCACTAGAGTGCATAAACTCATCATTGAAGTCGTCTGTACCATCCACCCTTATCTGTCCACTGACGCCTCGATTATCGGATACATCTGGAGAAGACAACAGAAGACAAAGATGTCCCATACCGCCTGCCTCCCGCTACTGTCGCACCACCTTCGATCAGCATCAACAAACTAAACATGACACCTCCGCCAGAGCCGCCGTGCATCACCTGCCGGTAGCAGGCATGAATTGATGTCTCCATATAAGACGTCGTGCGTAGCATCAGCCGGTAGTGCATCCACCAGTGGATTTACCTGCCGGTGACAAGCTCTACCCGATAACTTCGAAAAAGGCATATGTGTCACCCTCCAAGCCGCATCGAACCCGATCAGTTTATGGAGGGGATGTTCCATACCGCCACCAACCTCAGAAAGGTTGTCACGCAATTTAAGTAATACAATCCCCTTTCCCTCACTGCAAAAAACATGCTAAGATGTTTTTTTGAGCATCAGGGATAAACTATTGTGCTAGTAGAATTAGTTAGGTAAGTTTGGGAGTACTAGTACGTATAGTCATGTTAGAGCAACTCTAATGTGGCGACCCATTTCGTCCGCGGCCGTCCGTTTGGGTCGGCGCGGACAGAAAAGGCGGCCCAACGCGCCGATCCAAATGGACGCACGTCCGTTTTTCGTCCGCGGGCGATCCATTCCCAATCTATTTTTGAACCTGATTTGCGTCGGCGCGGACACACGACGGACGCGCGCGCGCTCGCCTACTCTTGTCCCCGGGCCCGCTTGTCTGTGGCACATTGGCCTCCCCTCCTCCCGGCCAACAAGAAACCCTCGCCCCCGCCTCCTCCGTCACCGACGCCGCCGCCCATTTTGCCGGCGACTCTTCCAGCTGCCGCCGCCTCCACATCCACCCAGCAACGCCGCCCCTGCCCCCAATCGCCCGTCGCCGCCGTTTTGCCGCCGGGGAGCAAGCTGGTTCCCGCCGCCGCTTCCCCCACCGCCCAGCCGCCCGCGACCAAGAAGACGCCTCGCCGTCCCCGCCACATACGACCGGCATGCTCGTCTGACGCCGTCACACTCGTCGGACGCCGGCCGGCAGCTAGCTGGTCTGTGGGCGTCGCGTCTCCCCTCGCCGGCCGTCTCCTTCTTCGACGCCCGCAAGCTGTTCGATAGTTTGCCAAGGTACGAAAATGGACTCCGCCGACGAGTTCTTTTTTCCACAATTTCCTTTGCGACTCCGACGATTCGTCGTCCGACGACGAGGAGGAGATATTGGCTGCCGTGTTGGTCCATCACCACCTCAACAACCAGCGGCCGTTGTTCCGTGTCTCCATTCCGGGCCACCTTCCGGCGTTGAATCGTAACCGGGAGAGCGGGCATTTCCTTCTCTGGAAGGATTACTTTGATACAACAAACCCGTTGTTCAAACATCACAAATTCCGCCGCCGGTTTCGTATGAGTAGGCATGTTTTCAACCGTATTAGAGAGGGAGTGGTCGGCTATGATGAGTACTTCGAGTGCAAAGAGGATGCCGTCGGCAAGATTGGTTTCTCCTGTTATCAGAAATGCACTGCCGCCATTCGAATGCTTGGATACGGAGTGCCCGGTGATCTCATTGACGAGTACGTCCGTATGAGCGAGTCTACATGCCTAGAGTCCCTGTATAAGTTCTGCAAGGCTGTGATTGTTGTGTTTGGCCCTGGGTACTTGAGAGAGCCGACAGCTGAAGATACAGCCCGTTTGTTGGCGATGAATGCTAGCAGGGGCTTCCTGGGGATGCTTGGCAACATAGACTGCATGCACTGGGAGTGGAAGAACTGCCCTTCTGCTTGGCAAGGGCAGTATACGGGACATGTCAGGGCTTGCACTGTCATACTAGAGGCCGTGGCGTCTCAAGATCTCTGGATCTGGCACTCTTTCTTTGGCATGGCTGGATCACACAATGATATCAACGTGCTTCAACACTCACCGGTGTTTGCTAGGCTTGCCGAAGGCAACATCCCACCGGTGAACTTTACTGTCAACGGCCACAACTATGACAAAGGGTACTATTTGGGTGACGGTATCTATCCTCAGTGAACCACTATTGTAAAGACAATACCCAACCCTGTCGGAGAGAAAAGAAAAAGATTTGCCCAAGAGCAAGAGAGTGCTAGAAAGGATGTCGAGCGTGCCTTTGGTGTTTTGCAATCTCGATGGGGCATCGTTCGGTATCCTGCTAATACTTGGAGCACATAGAAACTATGAGAGGTGATGACTGCTTGTGTGATCATGTACAATATGATCGTAGAAGACGAGCGTCCGGAACGTCTGTACGATCAAGGCTTTCAGTTTCAGGGTGAGAATGTTGTGCCTGAGCATGGAGTAGCGGCAACATTTGAGCAGTTCACTCAGTTTCATGAAGACATGCGTGATTGGGAAACTCACGTACAACTGCAAAATGATTTGGTTGAGCATATGTGGACTCATGTTGGCAACCAATAGATGTATCTTTTTTTATTCGTTTGCAAAACTATGTGAAACATTTTTATTTTTATTTGGCCTGTAAACTATACTATTTATTTGGACGGACTATTTTGTTTGTTAAATTTTCATTTCACAATATGTTGAATGCAATGGAAAATTGGGCGGCCAGCCGGCCACGCCTGCACATATGGGTCGGCGCGTTGGGCGCGCTGCCGACCCATATGAAAAACATGGCGGACGCCGGGCGGGCGGCCGACCCAAACGGACAAAAAGCGGACGAAATCGCCGTCCGTTTGGGTCGGCCCGTTAGAGTTGCTCTTAGTCCTGTTAAAATTAGTACCTATATATACGTGTCTGGATAGAACTTGTATCTTGGTGCGTGTCCTAGTCGGGTTGCTGTGTGCAGGTTGAGAGCGGCTAGCTTCACACCTATATATACACAGGCAGGCCATGACAATTGTAACACCGAGGAAAACAAGAAAAGCAAAAAGAGGAATTAAAGGGTACGAGATGTATCCTCGGCTATCAGTTTTGTGTGCACGTGCGTTTGTGTTATTCTGATATGATTGATCCTGTGGGCGGAATTCTAACAATTGGTATCAAAGCAAGGTCGATTTCAAGCCGCGTGCTTGCCCCGGGGTGGCGACCTGACTAGTGCCTCGGGGCGGGCGATATAGTCGCTGGGTGGTGCAGTGACGAGGTGACGCGGGCGATATAGTCGCTGGGTGGTGCAGCGACGTGGAGGCGACAAGTGATGGTCGTTCTGCGGAACAACCTGGAGGAGGATGATAGGGCTGTCGTCGGCAAGGCGTTGGTGATCGTTGATGGTTAAGGAGATGCCGAAGTTGCGATACCGAGGAAATCATCAAGATCATCGTTGGATGGTGCAAGGTGGAGATGGCGAAGTTGCGAGCTGTCGTCAAGGTGTGCACATGTGTTCTTGTAAGGTGCGTCCAAGAGCTCAGGTGTATGAGTCTTCCGCTACAGTTGAGATGCGTCACTGGCGGATGAGAATTGCGAGCGATAGCGGGCAGAAAAAAGAATTCGTGCCTTGCGTTTCCGTTCGTGATTAAGGAGTTCCGGCGAGTTCATATACGGTAAAGTTGAGTTGTACGTATATGACGAGTTGTGATGCCGTCGGACGTGAAGCGTCATTTGGTAAGTTGTGTGACCAACGACAAAGAAAAGATGTAAAGATGTGGCGGATGAAGAAATGTGTCTCCCCGTGTGCAAGAAACCGATGCGAAGATGAAGATCAACGTGAAGATGGGCGCGGACCGGTTAAGTTGAGTACCTGCATGAGGCTATGCGTTTAGTTTGCATGTAGCACGCTAAGATGTGGCAGTGTGGCTGGTAGTCCAGGTAATCGTTGGTCTAGTCTGCAAGTCAGCATAAGAAGCAAAATATGGTGATGAGCTGGTGGCCATCGTTCCAAGAAGAAAGAAGTTGTGGTCCGATAAGTCGCGTCACCGGAAACAATTGGCAAGATAAGATGAAGAGACGGTCGTCAGCATGTCTCGTCGAGTAAAGAGTTAGATGTTTGGATTAGGGGGCGATTGTTAGCTTAATCCAAACTAATGCGTGTAAGTGTTGGATAAACTATTGTGCTAGTAGAATTAGTTAGGTAAGTTTGGGAGTACTAGTACGTATAGTCATGTTAGTCCTGTTAGAATTAGTATAAAGTGCGATTAAGGTAGACGTGATTAGGAGAGTAGTATTTGTCCGGATAGAACTTGTATCTTGATGCGTGTCCTAGTCGGTTTGCTATGTACAGGTTAAGAGCGGCTAGCTTCGCACCTATATATATATACAGACAGGCCATGACAATTGTAACACCGAGAAAAACAAAAAAAACAAAAAAAAGAATTAAAGGGTATGAGATGTACCCTCGGCTATTAGTTTTGTGTGCACGTGCGTTCGTGTTATTTTAATATGATCAATCCTATAGACGGAATTTTAACAGGGTATCTGTCATGAAAACCTCTGCTACAGAAGCAGGGCTCCCCGCAGATTCCTAACTGTCCGAGATGGACTCGAACAGGTTGTGTAGCGAGTCGGAGGGCTGATCCATCGCAACCTGCCGCATCATCATGCAACACGACGAATGGTGATGATGGGGCTTTCCTGAGCGCTTCTGGCGATGGCGAATAGCGAGCTTCCCCATAGCTCAGTACGGAACCAGCTCCTGGATGTACAACACGCCATAGTCGTCGGCACGGAAGTGTTGCTGCTGCGAGCAGGCAACGAATCGCCAATCAGCAAGGCCCCGGAAAGCCACGCCAATCCATTAGCGGAGAAACCAATCGAAATGAAGAATATCGTTTCCCCCGGTATCAACTCAACGCCAGAAATCAATGAAGAAACCATTTGCATCATGGATCGATAGATGCGCAGCCCCAAGGTGGGCGCCAAGCCGCCAATTGTCGATATGCTAAATCTAACGATAAGAGAGGCATGAGAAATGAGCTGCATCTATCGAGACATGCGGTGTGTGTGCAAAGATGTATACAGGTTCGGGCCCCTAGATGGAGGTTGAGACGTGTTCTTGCGTTTGAGTATGAGATTACAATGGTCGCGAACCTGTAGCCGGAAGCTGGGGATAGGGTTATATAGATTGTGAGCGCACCTAAGCACCTACTTACATCCCTCGCAAAAAAAAAGCACCAACTTACATGGTTTCTTAAGGTGTAGTAATTCGTGTCCACTACTACGGTAAGAGACATTTTTAATCATCATTGGTAGTGGCCGATGAAGTCAGGCTTAAGTGTGTAGTGGCATTGCTTCAAATAACGTCACCATTAATCTGACCGGTCGCTGGCCTTCTGTATAACCCAATTGAAGGTAAACCAAGTGACAGTATACCACTTGAAACATAAACCGAGTGAATGCCATCCGTGTGACAAAATATCCCTTAATAATTAAACTGACAAACGAGTTTCTGACAGGTTACATTATCTTATTCGATTATGCAGAAATTTACAAAGGCTTCGATACCATATTACTCACCAATAGCCATTGCATATCAAACATTAATGTTTCATGTCTATATATATCTTCACAAGTCCCTATTATTCTTTCGTAAAATACACATGTGCCGCAATGCGCGTCATCATGGTCTAGTGTGTCATTACCATCGTGGCATTCCAATTGCATGTGTTTAGCTCCAGCTAGCATTGTTTAGACAAAAACGAATGGTCGAGCGAAGTTTATGGGTTAAGGGAGGGGCGTGGGAGTCCTGACCGCACCCCTCGCGAGAGGACCACGGAGGAGCTCATCGCTTTTGGCGGGATTGCGGATCCGGTGTCGGCCGGCAGGCATGTCAGCAACCGGATCCAGGGACAGCCGGATGCGGATGACCTGCAGCTAGAGCGTGCCAAGAGGGCCGCCATGCTTCGTCATGCCGAGACTACTGCAGGTACGTCCTTTGATAAAAATTGTTCAATTTTACACTTATCTGAGAATGAAATAGTTGATAAGGCAAACGACTTAGGAATTTCTTTGGGATCAAATGAAACCGAGGTCGTCAAATCCGTTAATAATCTTTTAGACTTGGAAGCGGAGAGGGCTTCTGAGATCATTCGTAATCTTTTCTCTATCCAACCTATGAATGACAATGATATGAATAATTTAGTAATTAATGATCTTGCAAATATATGTAATAATCTGTTGCCTAGTGTCGAGGCTGAGGGTGAGGAGGATGTTGAGAACACAGATACGGTAGAGCCTCTCTTGATGGATGAGGTAGTGTCTGTCATAGATAATACTATCGTCCCGCAGGGTGTTGAGGAGAAGCCCAAATGACCCTGGAAGCGGAAAATTTATCCTACTTCGGCAGTACACAGAAGTGCTAGAGTTAAGCTTAAGAAAAAAAATTCATGATGACTTATGAAAGGACTCTTTTGGAATAGCAGAGGTCTAGCAGACTTGGCTAAACAAAGATTCTTAGCAGAGACAACATTAGAGCATCACTTAGATTTCGTTGCACTTTTGGAAACTGGACGAGATAATTTCACATCCCAATTCCTTCAAACCTCTCCAGTGGTATCGATTTTGACTGGCACATTCTACCTCCTAGAGGAAGATCCGGCGGGATTTTACTAGGAGCACGGTGTGAGACGTCAGAGGTGCTTAATGTGGTGCAGGGAGACTTTTCGGTTAAATTCAGGGTGAGATCAAAATTGGATGGGTTCCGATGGTCGCTAGTTGCGGTATATGGGGCAGCACAACTTGAATTTAAACCTGATTTTCTGGTCGATTTAGTGCTGATTTGTGGAGATGAAAATCTGCCACTACTAGTCGGGGGGGATTTAATATCATTAGGAGAAGAGAAGAAAAGAATAACGACAATTTTGATGGACGTTGGTCTATGATGTTTCACATGATTATCGAGAGCCTCAATTTGAGAGAAATTGAGCTCACCGGTAGATAGTTTACATGGGTCAACTCGTTACCTGTTCCGATTTATGAAAAGCTGGATAGGGTACTTGCTAGTGTGGAGTGGGAACAAAAATATCCGTTGGTGTCGGTTCATGCGATGCAGAGAGCGATTTCGAATCATACACCACTCTTTTTAGATTCGGGAGAGGCTACCCATGTTGCAAATAGAAATATCTTCTCCTTTGAGCAAAGCTGGTTTGAGTGAGAAGGATTTATGGAGATGATTGCATGCGAATGGGCTAAGCCGGTTACGGGAAGGACACATGTCGAGAGATGGCAGAGTACGATTAGACACCTCCGATAATTTCTGAGAGGATGGGCCAGAAATGAGAGTGGGATTTATAAACAGAAAAAAGAACGTGTAACTCAACTCATTGAGGCACTAGATGTAAAGGCTGAAACCACTCTCCTTTCTGTTAATGAGCATCGAACCAAGTCTGAGGCTGAGCAAGGCCTACGTGCTCTCCTGAGAGAGGAGGAGCTCAAGTGGGCGTTGCGTGCGAAAACGCTTAAGGTTGTCCAAGGGGACGACAACACACAGTTCTTCCATATGGTTGCAAATGGTAAACATAGGAAGAAGAAGATCATACAGCTTGAACAGGACGAGGGGACAATAGTGGGGCATGAAAATCTGAAAGCGTATATTTCCAACTATTATAAAAGACTATTTGGACCCCCAAATACATCTACGGTGTCTCTTGATGAGTCTGTTATTGATGATATACCTCAATTACAGGCAGCAGAGAACGATGTTCTCTCTGCACCGTTTACTGAAAAAGAAGTTCATCTGGCCATAACCCAAATGAAGCCGAATAAAGCACCAGGACCAGATGGGTTTCCAGCTGAATTTTATAAGAAATGTTGGCATATCATTAAAGATGATCTCATGCCTATGTTTCATGATTTTTTCGATGGCCATTTGGAGTTGTTTCACCTCAACTTTGGTACGATAACGTTGTTACCTAAGAAGAATGAGGTGGTTCGGATCGAACAATTCCGACCCATTTGCCTGCTGAATGTGAGTTTTAAAATTTTCACAAAGGTAGGAACCAATAGACTGACACAAATTGCTCACTCAGTGGTTCAACCTAGTCAGACAGCTTTCATGCCGGGACGACACATACTAGAAGGAGTGGTCGTCTTACATGAAACACTCCATGAGATTCACTCAAAGAAACTAGACGGGGTTATCTTCAAAGTGGATTTCGAGAAGGCTTATGATAAAGTAAAATGGCATTTTCTTCAGCAGGCAATGCGCATGAAGGGTTTTAGTGAAATCTGGAGGAACCAAGTGGATACTCAAGTCCAGAAAGGTAGTGTCGGAATTAAGGTGAACGATGACATCGGTCACTACTTCCAGATGCATAAGGGGTTGAGACAAGGGGATTCCATGTCACCTCTTCTGTTCAATATTGTGGCATATATGTTGGCCCTCATTATTGACAGGGCCAAGCAGCATGGCCATGTAGAGGGTCTAGTTCCTCATCTAGTTGATGGAGGGGTGTCTGAGTGAGTCCTGGATTAGGGGGTCTCCGGACAGCCGAACTATATCCTTTGGCCGGACTGTTGAACTATGAAGATACAAGATTGAAGACTTCGTCTCGTGTCCGGATAGGACTCTACTTGGCGTGGAAGGCAAGCCAGGCAATTCGGATATGTATATCTCCTCCTTTGTAACCGACCTTGTAACCCTAGCCCTTTCCGGTGTCTATATAAACCGGAGGGTTTTAGTCTGTAGGACAACATACAATCATACCATAGGCTAGCTTCTAGGGTTTAGCCTCTCCGATCTCGTGGTAGATCAACTCTTGTAATACTCATATCATCAAGAATAAATCAAGCAGGACGTAGGGTTTTACCTCCATCAAGAGGGTCCGAACCTGGGTAAAACATCGTGTCCCCTGCCTCCTGTTACCATCCGCCTTAGATGCACAGTTCGGGACCCCCTACCCGAGATCCGCCGGTTTTGACACCGACATTGGTGCTTTCATTGAGAGTTCCTCTGTGTCGTTGCTATTAGGCTTGATGGCTCCCACGATCATCGATAGCGATGCAGTCCAGGGTGAGACTTTTCTCCCCAGACAGATCTTTGTGTTCGGCAGCTTCGCACTGCGGGCCAACTCGCTTGGCCATCGGGAGCAGATCGAAAGTTACGCCCCTGGCCACCAGGTCAGGTTTGGAAGCTTAAACTACACGGCCGATATCCGCGGAGACTTGAACTTCGATGGATTTGAGCCCCTGCCTTGTGCGCCACGCGGTCACGATGAGTACGATTTAGCTCTACCATCGGACCGTATTCAGGAGATCGCACCGGCAGCCGCTCCGACCCTCAATTCGGAGCCAGTTTCGCCATCCGTGGACGGGTGGATAGACCCCGTCATGGAGGCTGTACCCTTTGCGGCGATCGAGCCGGATATCGACCTTACCCTTCACGAGAGCCGTGTTGCCAAATTGTCGGATCCTTCTCCGGCCACGGACTCCGAACCGCCTGCGCCCGTTCCTATCAAATCCGATTGGGTGCAGATCATGGAGTTTACCTCCGCGGATATTTTTCAGCACTCGCCCTTCGGCGACATACTGAACTCACTAAGGTCTCTTTCCTTGTCAGAAGGATCCTGGCCGAACTACGTCCGACAGGATTGGGATGCGGATGATGAAGAAATTCGCCGCCCACCCACCACCCACTTAGTAGCCACTGTCGACGACTTAACCGACATGCTCGACTTCGACTCCGAAGACATCGACGGTATGGACGACGATGCGGGAGTCGAAGAGGAACCACTGCCCACAGGGCACTGGATAGCCACCTCATCATACAATATATACATGGTGGACACACCCAAAGAAGTCAATGGCGACGAGACAACGGAGGATGACCCCTCCAAGAAGCAACCCAAGCGCCGGCGTCAGCGGCGCCGCTCTAAGTCCCACCAAGGCAAAAGTGGTGATACCGGCACCGGAGATAATAGCACTCCAGACAGTGCTGAAGACAACAACAATCCCCTCCAGCAAGATTTAGAGCAGTAGGATGGAGGATCCAGCCCTCCTGAGAGAGCGGCAGATGGAGAGGTGGAGGATGATAATTACATGCCCCCTCCGAAGACGAGGCAAGCCTCGACGATGACGAATTCGCCGTGCCAGAGGATCCCGTCGAACAAGAGTGCTTCAAGCGCCGACTTATAGCCACGGCAAATAGCCTTAAGAAAAAGCAGCAGCAGCTTCAAGCTGATCAAGATTTGCGAGCTGACAGATGGACTGAAGTCCTGGCGGCTGAAGAGTATAAAATCGAACGCCCCTCCAAGAGTTACCCAAAATGCAGGTTGCTACCCCGACTGGAGGAGGAAGCACCAAAACCTACATCCCCGGCGTATGACGCGGCTGATCGGCCACCTCGTGGCCGCGACAGAGAGACATTCCAGCCAAAAGCTCAGCCCACACCCCGACATCATTCAAATAAAAAGGCATGGGGAAATACGCCAGACCTGCGAGACGTATTAGAGGACAAAGCAAAACATGCAAGATCGATCTACGGATCACGAGGGCGCGCCACTATGCGAGACGATAATCGTCACGCCGGATACAGTAAAAGTAAGTCCGGCCGGGCCGAACACAGCGGGCACGACTCATTCGAGCTGCGTCGCGATATAGCCCAGTACAGAGGCGCCGCACACCCCTTATGCTTCACAGACGAAGTAATGGATCATCAAATCCCAGAGGGTTTCAAACCTGTAAATATAGAATCGTACGACAGCACAACAGATCCTGCGGTATGGATCGAGGATTTCCTCCTACACATTCACATGGCCCGCGGTGATGACCTACATGCCATCAAATACCTCCCACTCAAACTCAAAGGACCAGCTCGGCATTGGCTCAATAGCTTGCCAGCAGAGTCCATTGGCTGTTGGGAAGATCTGGAAGCCGCATTCCTCGACAACTTTCAGGGCACTTACGTGCGACCACCAGATGCCGATGACTTGAGCCACATAATTCAGTAGCCAAAGGAATTGGCCAGGAAATTCTGTACACGGTTCCTAACAAAGAAAAATGAAATCGTCGACTGTCCGGATGCAGAGTCCCTAGCAGCTTTCAAGCACAACATCCACGACGAGTGGCTAGCCCGGCACCTTGGTCAGGAAAAGCCGAAATCTATGGTAGCCCTCATGACACTCATGACCCACTTTTGCGCGGGAGAAGACAGCTGGTTGGCTCGCAGTAATAACATATCAAAGAACCATGATACTTAAGATACCAAGGACGGCAATGGCAGGTCACGTCGCAACAAGCATAAGCGCCGCATTAACAGCGACAATACCGAGGATACGACAGTCAATGCCGGATTCAAAGGCTCTAAACCCGGTCAGCGGAAAAAGCCATTCAAAAGAAGCACTCCGGGCCCATCCAGTTTGGACCGCATACTCGATCGCTCGTGTCAAATACACGGCACCCCCGACAAGCCAGCCAACCACACCAACAGGGACTATTGAGTGTTCAAGCAGGCCGGCAAGTTAAATGCCGAAAACAAAGATAAGGGGTCACATAGCGATGACGAGGAGGAGCCCCGGCAGCCGAACACCGGAGGACAGAAGAGGTTCCCTCCACAAGTGCGGACGGTGAACATGATATACGCAACCCACATCCCCAAGAGGGAGCGGAAGCGTGAGCTCAGGGACGTATATGCGTTGGAGCCAGGCGCCCCCAAGTTCAACCCATGGTCCTCCTGTCCGATCACCTTCGATCGCAGGGACCACCCCACTAGTATCTGTCATGGCGGATTCGCCGCACTGGTCCTAGACCCAATCATTGATGGATTTCACCTCACTCGAGTCCTAATGGACGACGGCAGCAGTCTGAACCTGCTTTATCAGGACACAGTGCGCAAAATGGGTATAGACCCCTCAAGGATCAAACCCACTAAAACGACCTTTAAAGGCGTCATACCAGGTGTAGAGGCCCATTGCACGGGCTCAGTAACACTGGAAGTGGTCTTTGGATCCCCGGATAACTTCCGAAGTGAAGAGTTAATCTTCGACATAGTCCCGTTCCATAGTTGCTACCATGCACTGCTCGGGCGAACCGCATTTGCAAGATTCAATGCGGTACCGCATTATGCATATCTCAAGCTCAAGATGCCAGGACCTCAGGGGGTCATCACAGTCAATGGAAACACAAAGCGCTCTCTCCGCATGGAGGAGCACACTGCGGCCCTCGCAGCAGAAGCGCAAAGCAGCCTCTTAAGGCAATCCACTAGTTCGGCGATTAAGGACCCGGACAACTTCAAGCGCGCCCGGAGTAATCGGCAATGGACCGCCTGGCATGTCCTGAGCTCGCATAGCAATGTGCCCCCACCCCGGCCCCAGCCAAACGGCGAAATTCGTGCCACGCCTACATAATTACGCATTAAAAATACCATGTGCACAGGCGGGGAGGGGGGCACAACTACGACACGCCCCGATACGCGGCTTAAACCGCACTAGGGGCTTCCCGCTTTGTTATTTTTCTCTTTCAGGAATTTAATCTCTGGAAACCCTGTCCGGCAGCATGATTGCCGAACACATGATGCAGCAACCAAGGAGGTAGAAAGCTACGTCACACCACGGAACTCCCAGGTGGATTATGATAACGAGTGAAATATTTTCTTTAATACTATTCCTCAGCTTGCCCTTGGAAGGGACATGTCAAACAGTCCTACTTTTTGCTTATCGCACTACTTGTATCATTCTGCTTTAATGCACCTTTTTGAATAAACAATGCATAGCATTAAGACTATTATTGCATCCCTCCTTTATATATATATGTTCATTTACGACATCTAGCACCCGTACACTCTGGTACGGCCAATACGCTAGGGGCTTAAGCATACCCCATAATACGACGTGAGAAGTCCGAACACTTTCGACAGTGCGGCACCCCAAACTTATAGCATTATATGCATCAGCTCCGAATCATGTCTTGGGTCAATAGTTGGGTTTGCCCGGCTCCCATGTTTTGGTACCTTACGTTCCGCTATATCGGCTAAGGTAGCACTGGGAGAACTACTGCGATTGTGCCCCGGTTCTGCTGGGCTAAGCACCTCAGTAGAGAAAGCTAAAACTGACTGTCATGATAAGGCGAGAGACTGGTCGCTGTTCGAGAGGTTTGAAGTCCCTAAAGACTTATGCCTCTTAGAGCGAGGAGTCGGCCCTGTCCAGCTTAAGGCGTGTATCGCGCCCCGAATTCGGCCTTCCGAATACTAGGGGCTTCGCCGAAATTTAAAATTATAGAATTCTATGGCTAAGTGAGAGTGATAACGCATTATGGTCCAATTGCCTTGTTCGTTGTGCTGAGCACCTCCCTCGAAGGACCCAACAATGGGAACAAGAGTGCTCAGGTTTATCCCGAACACCCCAGCACTCGTGGCATGGGGGCAGAAGCCAACGACTAGCCATCTCTCAGATTTGATAAACAGCCGAACAGAAGGTAATATTTTAAATTCAGATAAGCGTTGCATAGCGCATATGAACAAGTTTTCATAATACAGGATCACGTGAGCAAGTTTACTCAAATATTACATCTCTCGTACACTCGTCCGCTACGAGACGAGCACCCTTCAGGACACCCTCATAGTACATCTCGGGGTGGCGATGCTCCTTTCCCTGCGGCGGCCCTTCCTTCACCAGCTTCACGGCGTCCATCTTGGCCCATTGCACATTCACACGGGCGAAAGCCCGACGTGCACCTTCGATGCAGACAGACCGCTTGATGACTTCAAGCCGTGGGCAGGCATTCACAAGCCACCTCACTAGGCCGAAGTAGCTATTAGGAAGGGCGTCGCCAGGCCACATCCGGACTATAAAGCCCTTCATGGCCTGTTCGGTCGCCTTGTACAGCTCGACCAGTTGCTTCAGCTGGTCGCTTAGAGGCATCGGGTGTTTGGTCCCAGTATACTGAGACCAGGACAGCTTCTCCATTGAGCTTCCCTCCTCGGCCTGGTAAAACTGTGCGGTATCCGACACGCTGCGGGGCAAATCTGCGAATGCTCCTGGAGAGCTCCGGATTCAGGTAAGTAACAAGTAATTCACTTTCACATGCTTGCTTTGCATATAGAATGCCTTACCCGCGACTATCTTCTTCATCGCATCAATCTCCTGGAGGGCCTTCTATGCTTCGGCCTTGGCACTCTTTGCACTTTCAAGGGCGGTGGCAAGCTCGGACTCTCGCGTCTTCAAGTCAAGCTCCAACGCATCGTGCTTCGTCACGAGAGCGTGGAGCTCTTTCTGCACCTCGCCCACCCGTGCCTCATGCCTTTCCCGCTCGGTGCGCTCCTTGGCCGCTTTGTTTTCGGCCTTGGATAGCGCTTGCTTCAGGGTCGCCACCTCGGTCGTGGCCCCTGGCAAATTTATGATGATCCTGTCATTTTGCAATCGCATTCTTTTTATATATATCCATAGACTAGGTACTACTTACCTTTGTTCTCCTCGAGCTGCCTCTTGGCAAGGCCGAGCTCTTCCTTGGACCCTTCGAGGTCTTGCTTCAGTGCGGCGACCTCTGCCGTCAGTGCGGCAGAGGCCAGCAGCGAAGCCTGCATACGCATATATACATACTTATATTAGTCTCCTGCGATATTGTTTGATCCTCCGTTCGGCTTTTCTTAGTGAACACCGAACAGAGCATCAAGGGCTACTGTCTATGCGGTAATATTTTTACTATATACTTACCTCAAAGCCTGTTAGAAGGCTGGCACAGGCTTCAGTCAGTCCGCTCTTGGAGGACTGAACCTTCTGGATCACCGCACTCATAATAGTGCGGTGCTCTTCGTCGATGGAAGCGCTGCGAAGCGCTCCCAGCAGAGTGTCCGGTGCCTCTGGATGGACAGAGGTCACCGGCATAGGCATCTTGCCCCTTTTGGAAGGAGGCCGCCTGCCTGAGTCTGGAACCACTGGAGGTTCCGACGCGGTGTTCGGCTGAGGGCCGAACTCGGAGCCCTCAGGAGCCTTGCTCCCTCTGCTCCCGGAATCCGGGAGGTCGCCTCGAGGCGCCTCCGGGACTGTCTCCCCTCGACCCGGTGCCTCTTGAGACAATACCTCGGCGTTGTCCGTAGGGCAAGGGGAGGTGGTGGTCGGAAGTGGATCGCTATCCATATCCGACGAGCCCAAGGAGCCGTCCGACAATACGTCGATACGGGCTCGTGGTGGTCTGCATAATCATAATTCGGTGTTAGGAGAAGCAGTGCGACAAAGGTATGCTATGAATTACTCTGGCATCCGAATACTTACGACTTCGCCAGGGGCTTGGCCCTGAGCATCCACTCGTCTTCGCCTTCGGCGACGGTGGTGGAGTAGTCTGGAAGGAGGGTCCTTCCCTTCTTGGACCCTTCGCCCCCCCGCCCCCGGTTGGGGTGGCCTTCCTTTTCTTGTCTCCCCCGACTGGAGGTGGAGCATCTTCATCTTCCTCCTCGTCTTCGGGGGAGGAGTGTGTTGCGGAGTTATCGGACGATGAATCTGATAACACCTGGCGTCGGGAACTCTTTCGGGTTCCCTTGGCCTTCTTGGTCTTCTCTGGCACCTTGTAAGGAGCCGGAGTCAGCATCTCCGTCAGGAGAGCGTCCGCTGTGTCTTCGAGCAGAGGGGCCGGACAGTTAATCTGCCCCGACGTCTCCACCCAATCATGTCAAAGGCATGGATCTCAGACCCCGCACATGATTAAGCTAGGGGAAATAAAATATCCTACCAGATGTATAGAACTCACCGAATGTGCTCGGCGCTTCGCACTTAGCCCGCGGTCCTCGGTGAGAGAGGGAGGGACCTCGGCGCCCTTGAACAACACCCTCCAGACGTCTTTGTGCGTCGTATCGAAGAGCTCGCTCAGAGTCTGGTGCTGGGCCGGGTCGAACTCCCACAAGTTGAAATCCCGTTGTTGACATGGGAGGATCCAACAGACGAGCATGACCTGGACTATGTTGACAAGCTTGAGCTTCTTGCTCGCCATATTCTGGATACATTTCTGGAATCCGTCTAGCTCCACCGATGAACCCCAGGACATGCCCTTCTCTTTCCAGGAGGTGAGCCACGTGGGGATTCCGGATCAAAACTCAGGGGCAGCCACCCAGTTGGTATCACGTGGCTCGGTGACGTAGAACCACGCCGATTGCCACCCCTTTATGGTCTCCACAAAGGAGCCTTCGAGCCATATAACATTGGGCATCTTGCCCACCATGGCTCCGCCGTATTTTGCTTGTTGGCCTCCCACCACCTTCGGCTTGATATTGAAGGTCTTTAACCACATGCCGAAGTGGGGCCGGATGCGGAGGAAAGCCTCACACACGACTATGAACGCCGAAATGTTGAGGATGAATTCCATGAAGGAAATATGCCCTAGAGGCAATAATAAAGTTATTATTTATTTCCTTATTTCATGATAAATTTTTATTATTCATGCTAGAATTGTATTAACCGGAAACATAATACATGTGTGAATACATAGACAAACAGAGTGTCACTAGTATGCCTCTACTTGACTAGCTCGTTAATCAAAGATGGTTATGTTTCCTAACCATAGACAAAGAGTTGTTATTTGATTAACGAGGTCACATCATTAGTTGAATGATCTGATTGACATGACCCATTCCATTAGCTTAGCACCCGATCGTTTAGTATGTTGCTATTGCTTTCTTCATGACTTATACATGTTCCTATGACTATGAGATTATGCAACTCCCGTTTGCCGGAGGAACACTTTGGGTGCTACCAAACGTCACAACGTGACTGGGTGATTATAAAGGAGCATTACAGGTGTCTCCAAAGGTAGATGTTGGGTTGGCGTATTTCGAGATTAGGATTTGTCACTCCGATTGTTGGAGAGGTATCTCTGGGCCCTCTCGGTAATGCACATCACATAAGCCTTGCAAGCATTGCAACTAATGAGTTAGTTGCGAGATGATGTATTACGGAACGAGTAAAGAGACTTGCCGGCAACGAGATTGAACTAGGTATTGGAATACCGACGATCGAATCTCGGGCAAGTAACATACCGATGACAAAGGGAACGACGTATGTTGTTATGCGGTCTGACCGATAAAGATCTTCGTAGAATATGTGGGAGCCAATATGAGCATCCAGGTTCCGCTATTGGTTATTGGCCGGAGACATGTCTCGGTCATGTCTACATAGTTCTCGAACCCGTAGGGTCCGCACGCTTAAAGTTTCGGTGTTGATTGTATTATGAGTTTATGTGATTTGATGTACCTAAGGTAGTTCGGAGTCCCGGATGAGATCGGGGACATGACGAGGAGTCTCGAAATGGTCGAGACGTAAAGATCGATATATTGGACGACTATATTCGGACATCCGAAAGGTTTCGAGTGATTCGGATATTTTCGGGGGTACCGGGAAGTTACGGGAATACGAGGAAGAAGTAATGGGCCTCATGGGCCAAGTGGTGGATGAGAGGAGGCAGGGCGCGCGCCCCCTAGCCCAAACCGAATTGGACTAGGGGGCCGGGCCCCCTTTCCTCCTTTTCCTCCTTCTCCTTCCTTCTCCTTCTCCTCCTTCCTTTCCTCCTCCTAGTAGGAGTAGGAAAGGGGAGTCCTACTCCTACTAGGAGGAGGACTCCTCCTCCTGGCGCGCCCATAGAGGGCCGGCCGGCCTCCCCCCTTGCTCCTTTATATACAGGGGCAGGGGGGCACCTCTAGATACACAAGTTGATCAGTTGATCTCTCCCAGCCGTGTGCGGTGCCCCCTCCACCATATTCCACCTCGGTCATATCGTAGCGGTGCTTAGGCGAAGCCCTGCGTCGGTAGCAACATCATCACCGTCACCACGCCGTCGTGCTGACGGAACTCTCACGTGAAGCTTTGTTGGATCAGAGTTCGCGAGACGTCATCGAGTTGAACGTGTGCTGCACTCGGAGATGTCGTGCGTTCGGTACTTGGATCGGTCGGATCGTGAAGACGTACGACTACATCAACCGCGTTGTGCTAACGCTTCCGCTTTCGGTCTATGAGGGTACGTGGACAACACTCTCCCCTCTCGTTGCTATGCATCACCATGATCTTGCGTGTGCGTATAAATTTTTTGAAACTACTACGTTCCCCAACAGTGGCATCCGAGCCTAGGTTTTATGCGTTGATGTTGTGCACGAGTAGAACACAAGTGAGTTGTGGGCAATATAAGTCATACTGCTTACCAGCATGTCATACTTTGGTTCGGCGGTATTGTTGGATGAAGCGGTCCGGACCGACATTACGCGTACGCTTACGCGAGACTGGTTCTACCGATGTGCTTTGCACATAGGTGGCTGGCGGGTGTCAGTTTCTCCAACTTTAGTTGAACCGAGTGTGGCTACGCCTGGTCCTTGCGAAGGTTAAAACAGCACCAACTTGACAAACTATCGTTGTGGTTTTGATGCGTAGGTAAGAATGGTTCTTGCTAAGCCCGTGGCAGCCACGTAAAACTTGCAACAACAAAGTAGAGGACGTCTAACTTGTTTTTGCAGGGCATGTTGTGATGTGATATGGTCAAGACATGATGCTAAATTTTATTGTATGAGATGATCATGTTTTGTAACCGAGTTATCGGCAACTGGCAGGAGCCATATGGTTGTCGCTTTATTGTATGCAATGCAATTGCGCTGTAATGCTTTACTTTATCACTAAGCGGTAGCGATAGACGTGGAAGCATAAGATTGGCGAGACGACAACGATACTACGATGGAGATCAAGGTGTTGCGCCGGTGACGATGGTGATCATGACGGTGCTTTGGAGATGGATATCACAAGCACAAGATGATGATGGCCATATCATATCACTTATATTGATTACATGTGATGTTTATCTTTTATGCATCTTATCTTACTTTGATTGACGGTAGCATTATAAGATGATATCTCACTAAATTTTAAGATAAAAGTGTTCTCCCTGAGTATGCACCGTTGCCAAAGTTCGTCGTGCCCAGACACCACGTGATGATCGGGTGTGATAAGCTCTACGTCCATCTACAACGGGTGCAAGCCAGTTTTGCACACGCAGAATACTCAGGTTAAACTTGATGAGCCTAGCATATGCAGATATGGCCTCGGAACACTAAGACCGAAAGGTCGAGCGTGAATCATATAGTAGATATGATCAACATAGTGATGTTCACCATTGAAAACTACTCCATTTCACGTGATGATCGGTTATGGTTTAGTTGATTTGGATCACATAATCACTTAGAAGATTAGAGGGATGTCTTTCTAAGTGGGAGTTCTTAAGTAATATGATTAATTGAACTTTAATTTATCATGAACTTAGTCCTGATAGTATTTGCATATCTATGTTGTAGATCAATAGCTCGCGTTATTGCTTCCCTATGTTTTATATGTGTTCCTAGAGAAAACTAAGTTGAAAGATGATAGTAGCAATGATGCGGACTGGGTCCGTGATCTGAGGTTTATCCTCATTGCTGCACAGAAGAATTATGTCTTTGATGCACCGCTAGGTGACTGATATATTGCAGGAGCAGATGCAGACGTTATGAATGTTTGGCTAGCTCAATATGATGACTACTTGATAGTTTAGTGCAGCATGCTTAACAACTTAGAATCAGGATTTCAAAGACGTTTTGAATGTCATGGACCATATGAGATGTTCCAGGAGTTGAAGTTAATATTTCAAGTAAATATCCGAGTTGAGAGATATGAAGTCTCCAACAAGTTCTATAGCTAAAAGATGGAGGAGAATAGCTCAAGCAGTGAGCATGTGCTCAGATTGTCTGGGTACTACAATCGCTTGAATCAAGTGGGAGTTAATCTTCCAGATAAAATAGTGATTGACAGAATTCTCTAGTCACCATCACCAAGTTAGTAGAACTTCATGATGAACTATAATATGCAAGGGATAACGGAAACGATTCCCAAGCTCTTCGTGATGTTGAAATCAACGAAGGTAGAAATCAAGAAAAGCATCAAGTGTTGATGGTAAACAAAATCACTAGTTTCAAGTAAAGGGACAAAGGGAAGAAAGGGGAACTTCAAGAAGAACAGCAAGCAAGTTGTTGCTCAAGTGAAAAAACCCAAGTCTAGATCTAAGCCTGAAACTGAGTGCTTCTACTGCAAAGGGACTGGTCACTGGAAGCGGAACTACCCCAAGTAATTGGCGGATAAGAAGGATGGCAAAGTGAACAAAGGTATATTTGATATACAGATTATTGATGTGTATATTACTAGTGTTCATAGCAACCCCTCGGTATTTAATACTGGTTCAGTTGCTAAGAGTAGTAACTCAAAACGGGAGTTGCAGAATGAACATAGACTAGTTAAGGGTGAAGTGACGATGTGTGTTGGAAGTAGTTCCAAGATTGATATGATCATAATCGCACACTCCCTATACTTTCGGGATTAGTGTTGAACCTAAATAAGTGTTATTTGGTGTTTGCGTTGAGCATGAATATGATTTGATCATGTTTATTGCAATACGGTTATTCATGTAAGTTAGAGAATAATTGTTGTTCTGTTTACATGAATAAAACCTTCTATGGTCATACACCCAATGAAAATGGTTTGTTGGATCTCGATCGTGGTAATACACATTTTTATAATATTGAAGCCAAAAGATGCAAAGTTAATAATGATAGTGCAACTTATTTGTGGCACTGCCGGTTAGGTTATATTGGTGTAAAGCGCATGAAGAAAATCCATGCTGATGGACTTTTGGAATCACTTGATTATGAATCAGTTGATGCTTGCGAACCATGCCTCATGGGCAAGATGACTAAGACTCCGTTCTCCGGAACAATGGAGCGAGCAATAGATTTATTGGAAATCATACATACTGATGTATGTGGTCCAATGAATATTGAGGCTCGCGGCAGGTATCATTATTTTCTGATCTTCACAGATGATTTGAGCAGATATGAGTATATCTACTTGATGAAACACAAATCTGAAACATTTGAAAAGTTCAAAGAATTTCAGAGTGAAGTGGAGAATCATCGTAACAAAATAAAAGTTTCTATAATATGATCGGAGAAGTAAAATATTTGAGTTACGAGTTTGGCCTTCAGTTAAAACAATGTGAAATAGTTTCACTACTCACGCCACCTGGAACACCACAGTGTAATGGTGTGTCCGAACGTCGTAACCCTGCTTTATTAGATATGGTGCAATCTATGACATCTCTTACTGATTTACCGCTATCGTTTTGGGGTTATGCATTAGAGACAGCTACATTCACGTTAAATAGGGCACCATCTAAATCCGTTGAGATGACACCGTATGAACTATGGTTTGGCAAGAAACCTAAGTTGTCATTTCTTAAAAGTTTGAGGTTGCAATGCTTATGTGAAAAGGTTTCAACCTGATAAGCTCAAACCCAAATCGGAGAAGTGCGTCTTCATAGGATACCCAAAAAGAAAAATGTTGGGTACACCTTCTATCATAGATCCGAAGGCAAGATATTCGTTGCTAGAATGGATCCTTTCTAGAGAAGGAGTTTCTCTCGAAAGAAGTGAGTGGGAGGAAAGTAGAACTTGATGAGGTAACTGTACCTGCTCCCTTATTGGAAAGTAGTTCATTACAGAAATCTGTTCCTGTGACTACTACACCAATTAGTGAGGAAGCTAATGATGATGATCATGTAACTTCAGATCAAGTTACTACCGAACCTCGTAGGTAAACCAGAGTGAGATCCGCACCAAAGTGGTACGGTAATCCTGTTCTGGAGGTCATGTTACTTGACCATGACGAGCCTATGAACTATAAGGAAGCGATGATGAGCCCAGATTCCGCGAAATGGCTTGAGGCCATGAAATCTGAGATGAGATCCATGTATGAGAACAAAGTATGGACTTTGATTGACTTGCCCATTGATCGGCGAGCCATTGAGATTAAATGGATCTTCAAGAGGAAGACGGACACTAATAGTAGTGTTACTATCTACAAAGCTAGAATTGTCGCAAAAAGGTTTTCGACAAGTTCAAGGTGTTGACTACGATGAGAGTTTCTCACTCGTATCTATGCTTAAGTCTGTCCGAATCATGTTAGCAATTCCCGCATTTTATGAAATCTGGCAAATGGATAAACAAAATTGCATTCCTTAATGGATTTAGTAAAGAAGAGTTGTATATGATGCAACCAGAAGGTTTTGTCAATCCTAAAAGTACTAACAAAATATGCAAGCTCCAGCGATCCATCTATAGACTGGTGCAAGCATCTCGGAGTTGGAATATACGCTTTGATAAGTTGATCAAAGCATATAGTTTTATACAGACTTGCGGTGAAGCCTGTATTTACAAGAAAGTGAGTGGAAGCACTACAACATTTATAATAAGTATATGTGAATGACATATTGTTGATCAGAGCTAATGTAGAATTATTCTGCAAAGCATAAAGGAATGTTTGAAAGGAGCTTTTTAAAGAAAGACCTCGGTGAAGCTGCTTACATATTGAGCATCAAGATCTATAGAGATAGATCAAGACGCTTGATAAGTTTTTCAATGAGTACATACCTTGACAAGATTTTGAAGTAGTTCAAAATGGAACAGTCAAAGAAGGAGTTCTTGCCTGTGTTACAAGGTGTGAAGTTGAGTAAGACTCAAAACCCGACCACGGCAGAAGATAGAGAGAGAATGAAAGTCATTCCCTATGCCTCAGCCATAGGTTCTATAAAGTATGCCATGCTGTGTACCAGACCTATTGTATACCCTGCCCTGAGTTTCGCAAGGGAGTACAATAGAGATCTAGGAGTAGATCACTGGACATTGGTCAAAATTATCCTTAGTGGAATAAGGATATGTTTCTCGATTATGGAGGTGACAAAAGGTTCGTCGTAAAGGGTTACGTCGATGCAAGTTTTGACACTGATCCAGATGACTCAAAGTCTCAATCTGGATACATATTGAAAGTGGGAGCAATTAGCTAGAGTAGCTTAGTGCAGAGCATTGTTGACATAGAAATTTGCAAAATACTTACGGATCTGTATGTGACAGACCCTTTGACTAAACTTCTCTCACAAGCAAAACATGATCACACCCTAGTACTCTTTGGGCGTTAATCACATAGCAATGTGAACTAGCTAGATTATTGAATCTAGCAAACCCTTTGGGTGTTGGTCACATGACGGTGTGAACTATGGGTGTTAATCACATGGTGATGTGAACTATTGATGTTAAATCACATGGCGATGTGAACTAGATTATTGACTCTAGTGCAAGTGGGAGACTGAAGGAAATATGCCCTAGAGGCAATAATAAAGTTATTATTTATTTCCTTATTTCATGATAAATGTTTATTATTCATGCTATAATTGTATTAACCGGAAACATAATACATGTGTGAATACATAGACAAACAGAGTGTCACTAGTATGCCTCTACTTGACTAGCTCGTTGATCGAAGATGGTTATGTTTCCTAGCCATAGACATGAGTTGTCATTTGATTAACGGGATCACATCATTAGGAGAATGATGTGATTGACTTGACCCATTCCATTAGCTTAGCACTTGATCGTTTAGTTTGTTGCTATTGCTTTCTTCATAACTTATACATGTTCCTATGACTATGAGATTATGCAACTCCCGTTTACCGGAGGAACACTTTGTGTGCTACCAAACGTCACAACGTAACTGGGTGATTATAAAGGTGCTCTACAGGTGTCTCCGAAGGTACTTGTTGGGTTGGCGTATTTCCAGATTAGGATTTGTCACTCCGATTGTCGGAGAGGTATCTCTGGGCCCTCTCGATACTGCACATCACTTAAGCCTTGCAAGCATTGCAACTAATAAGTTAGTTGCGGGATGATGTATTACGGAACGAGTAAAGAGACTTGCCGGTAATGAGATTGAACTAGGTATTGAGATACCAACGATCGAATCTCGGGCAAGTAACATACCGATGACAAAGGGAACAACGTATGTTGTTATGCGGTCTGACCGATAAAGATCTTCGTAGAATATGTGGGAGCCAATATGAGCATCCAGGTTCCGCTATTGGTTATTGGCCGGAGACATGTCTCGGTCATGTCTACATAGTTCTCGAACCCGTAGGGTCCGCATGCTTAAAGTCTTGGTGACGATTATATTATGAGTTTATGTGATTTGATGTACCGAAGGTAGTTCGGAGTCCCGGATGAGATCGGGGACATGACGAGGAGTCTCGAAATGGTCGAGACGTAAAGATCGATATATTGGACGACTATATTCAGATATCGGAAAGGTTCCGAGTGATTCGGGTATTTTCGGGGGTACCGGGGAGTTACGGGAATACGAGGAAGAAGTAATGGGCCTCATGGGCCAAGTGGTGGAAGAGAGGAGGTAGGGCGCGCGGCCCCCTAGCCCAAACCGAATTGGACTAGGGGGCCGACCCCCCTTTCCTCCTTTTCCTCCTTCTCCTTCCTTCTCCTTCTCCTCCTTCCTTTCCTCCTCCTAGTAGGAGTAGGAAAGGGGAGTCCTACTCCTACTAGGAGGAGGACTCCTCCTGCTAGCGCGCCCATAGAGGGCCGGCCGGCCTCCCCCCTTGCTCCTTTATATATAGGGGCAGGGGGGCACCTCTAGATACACAAGTTGATCAGTTGATCTCTCCCAGCCGTGTGCGGTGCCCCCCTCCACCATATTCCACCTCGGTCATATCGTAGCGGTGCTTAGGCGAAGCCCTGCGTCGGTAGCAACATCATCACTGTCACCACGCCGTCGTGCTGACGGAACTCTCCCGTGAAGCTCTGCTTGATCGGAGTTCGCGGGACGTCATCGAGCTGAACGTGTGCTGAACTCGGAGGTGCCGTGCGTTCGGTACTTGGATCGGTCGGATCGTGAATATGTACGACTACATCAACTGCGTTGTGCTAACGCTTCCGCTTTCGGTCTATGAGGGTACGTGGTAAACACTCTCCCCTCTCGTTGCTATGCATCATCATGATCTTGCGTGTGCGTAGGAAAATTTTGAAATTACTACGTTCCCCAACAGTTCGGGGCCGGATCGTGGAAGTCCAGCCCGTAGTAGAACATGAGACCACGGACGAATGGATGGAGGGGAAACCCCAGTCCGCGGAGGAAGTGGTGGAGGAAAACTACCCTCTCGTGAGGTTCAGGGGTAGGAACGAGCTGCCCCGCAGCGGGCAGCCGATGCACGATGTTTGCGGCTAAGTATCCGGCTCCGCGCAGCTTCTTGATGTTTCCCTCCGTAACGGAGGAAGCCATCCATTTGCCTCCCACTCCGGACATGATTGGAGAAGGTTGAGGGGAAGGATGTGGACTTGGGCATTGGAGCTCGAGTGCAAGAATGGATGAGCAAGGAGGAAGAAGGCGTGGGTAGAAAAAGGTTAAACCTTGTCCCTTTATAAGGGCGGCCGAAACTATGCGCCCCCACTAGCCTGGTAAAACTCGCTTATCCCCCGAGCGCCGTAATCGATGGCGCGATTGGGTTACCCACGCCCGTATTGATGAGAATCCCGTAATAAGGGGAACACGGTCTCTACTTTGACGAGACGTGTCAAGAAACTGCCTCGCGTTATGTGCGGGGCTAGTTAAAGGAAACAGTTCGAATAATCACCGGGCCATGGCATAATGTCATGTTGCCAAAACAAGTCAGCAGATTAGACTTGTGGAAATATTATTCTCTCTACGATGGTATGTGGAACTTATTTTGCAGGGTCGGACACTATCCTTGTATTCAAATTCTTCCGTGGTGTATTCGGAGGAGGAACCCGCCTTGCAATGCCGAAGACAATACTGCGTGCCGGACTCATCATCATTGAAGCCTGGTTCAGGGGCTACTGAGGGAGTCCTGGATTAGGGGGTCTCCGGACAGCCGGACTATATTCTTTGGTCGGACTATTGGACTATGAAGATACAAGATTGAAGACTTCGTCTCGTGTCCGGATAGGACTCTACTTGGCGTGGAAGGCAAGCCAGGCAATTCGGATATGTATATCTCCTCCTCTGTAACCGACCTTGTGTAACCCTAGCCCTTTCTAGTGTCTATATAAACCGGAGGGTTTTAGTCTGTAGAACAACATACAATCATACCATAGGCTAGCTTCTAGGGTTTAGCCTCTCCGATCTCGTGGTAGATCAACTCTTGTAATACTCATATCATCAAGAATAAATCAAGCAGGACGTAGGGTTTTACCTCCATCAAGAGGGCCCGAACCTGGGTAAAACATCGTGTCCCCTGCCTCCTGTTACCATCCGCCTTAGACGCACAGTTCGGGACCCCCTACCCGAGATCCGCCGGTTTTGACACCGACAGTGTCCATTCTACAATATGCTGATGACACTATTCTGTTCATGGAACATGACATGGCTAAGGCATGTAACATGAAACTTATCTTGTGTCTATTCGAACAATTGTCTGGCTTAAAAATCAATTTTCATAAGAGTGAGGTGTTCTGTTTTGGGAAGGCCAAAGACGAGGAACATACATACAGACATTTGTTTGGATGCGAATTAGGTGCCTTACCGTTCAGTTACTTGGGTATTTCGATTCATCACCGTAAGTTATCCAATAAAGAATGGAAATGTATTGAAGAACGAATTGAAAAGAAACTCAGTTGCTGGAAGGGCAAGCTGATGTCATATGGAGGTCGGCTAGTTTTGAGTAACTCCGTATTGACTAGCATGCCAATGTTTTTACTTTCGTTCTTCGAAATTCCGAAAGGGGTCCGAAAGCGACTTGATTTCTTTAGATCTCGTTTCTTTTGGCAGTCTGATGAGGCCAAGAGGAAATACCGTCTCGCACGATGGGATATCCTTTGTCGACCTAAAGACCAAGGGGGTCTAGGCATTGAGAACTTGGAAATTAAGAATAAATGTTTTATGAGCAAATGGTTGCACAGGTTAGAGACAGAGCCGGGGGGGGGGGGCATGTGGTCTCAAATCCTACGCAATAAGTATTTACACTCGAAAACGCTAGCCCAGGTTACCATCAGACCGACTGATTCGCCGTTCTGGAAGGGACTTATGAGAACGAAGGATATGTTCTTCCGTAGGGTCAAATTCTTGGTTGGCAACGGGATGTCAACAAGATTTTGGGAAGATACATGGTTAGGAGAGACGCCTCTGGCCTTACAATATCCCACCCTATACAATATTGTGCAACGTAAGGAGGATTACGTAGGTACCGTCCTTCAAACTATTTCCTTGAATGTCCAGTTCAGACGTACGTTAGTGGGTGAGAGATGGACAGCCTGGATGCACTTGGTTCGGAGATTGATTGAAGTTCGACTCTCCGACATGCCAGACTCAACACAATGGAAGTTAACTAAAAATGGGATATTTACGGTGAAATCTTTTTATTCGGATCTAATCAATTCTGGCCCCCTCTCTAGGTCACTACATATATGGAAGGTTAAGGTTCCTTTGCGGATTAAATTTTTTATGTGGTTTGTCCACAAGCAAGTAATACTCATAAAGGACAACTTACTTAAGAGGCGGTGGGTAGGCAATTCGCGGTGTTGTTTTTGTGCTCAGAATGAGACAATCCAACATTTATTCCTTGAATGCCCACTTGCCAAGTTACTTTGGAGAGCGATTCAAATAGCTTTTAATATCAATCCTCCAGTAGATATTGCGTCTTTGTTTGGGACGTGGTTAGCTGGGGTTGAACAGATCACGGCAGCTCGTATTCGAATTGGAATATGTGCGTTATTATGGGCTATATGGAACTGCAGAAATGATATGATTTTTAACAGACAACACAACTTAATTTTTATGCAGGTTATCTTTAGAGCTACAGCTTGGATTCGTACGTGGTCCTTACTCCTATGGACTCCAGGGAGCCTTTGGTTACTGGGTGCAACCAATGGGAGATGGTGCCTCGGGTTATATTCAACCGGTTCGGATGGCGTTCGCCATAACAGGATAGGAGTCTAGAGAGCTTATCCTTATTATCACCGTATCAGTTGTCTTTCTCCGCTTGTAATTTTCAGGTTTATGTACTCTGTTTTGCTCCGTTTGCGAGCTGTAAGACCTTTACGATGATACTTTCTAGATTTTTAATAAGAGGGCCACATGCATCATCATGATGCAGAGGCCGGGGGTATACCTCCATTTCCAAAAAAAATAGTTAATTGTATGGGTTCATTTGGCGTACTAAAATGAACCCACACGACAAGTTCACGCCATAACACTGGAATTACCCGATGGGAATGGGAAAAACTTATGAGATGAGTAATTTACTCAGGGCAATTAAGGATAATACTGAAACCATCAGTGACAATTAAGCTCCCTCTAGTTCTGGTTGTAAATATTTAGTTTCCATGCCATCAGGAGAACATGCTAAGCAAAACAAAATAAATACACAATGTAATAAGATAATGTTGTTCGATACGTCCTCTTCAAAATGACCCCTAATTTCGTGATCACTCAACTTATATTTTGGAATCAATAAAACACATTAAGTACGTAGTTGCAATGTTGTCATTGATAACCGGAAATAAGCAGCACATGCTTGTCACGACTTATCACCGGCAGTATTGGCGACAAATAACCGCCGCGTTTATCATGTTGAAAGTTTCATATTACTTTTTAATACCCCCTCCCTTTCTTGCACTCTATATAAGAGACCCATCCTCAGATGCTACATGTTCTTACATCTGAGAAAAAACTTGGGAGCTAGTGATGACATATTGTTGCAGTGTACAAACATGTGTTCCAGGTGGTTACCGCGCTGAAGATAGTTGTCAAGCCTATCATGACCTGAAGCCTATACACATCTAAGGTTCTTCTCTTCTTTCACATACTAAGATGTTGTTTGTTGTGATTTGAACATAGTGTTTGGGTAGTGATATGCAAGGCAAACCACCTGTGCGGTGAACGCAAACATAACTGTTGGATCGTATTTGCCTCACACAAACATTTATACTACAAACCAAATTATAGAGTTGATGGGGCTGATGTGAATTGTCCTTATA